>NC_090385.1:63591617-64791617 GCF_036365525.1 Heterodontus francisci
TTGAAAACTATGCTAACTTCTCCTCATAGGTAAAGGCCCAATTTGTGTAACAGTAAGCCGTTCACACCAGAAGTTCTCAAGTTTTGCTGAGTTAATTGGTCTCAGTCAGTTTGTGGGGCTGGTAATTGGCTTCAAGACCCTTGAGTTTGGGGAGAGGAAAATCCAAGAGCTTGACTGGCAATCACTTTTCCACAGCCAGCTTGACATATATTGGAAAGTTAGGTGACAAAAGGTCAAGCTCAACTGTGATGCACACATTGATCATGATCATGGTCACTGCAAATGTGCAGCTGGGCCAGATATCACAGGGTGCCTGGTGCTGACAGAATTATAGGACCATAGATATATAATGTAGCAGGAGACCTTACAGCCGATTCTGTCCTTGCCAGTTCTTTGATAAAACAATTCAAACCTCTCTCCCCATAACTGGATATATTCATCTGCTTCAAATGCATTTTTTCCTTAAAAGAAGCAATTTTCTCTGCCTCAACCACTCCCTGACAAAGTAGTCCTGCTCTAACAACCCTCCTAAGTAAAGAAATTTCACCTTACCCCTTTCCTCTTTCTCTTAGTGACTTGTTAAAATTGCTGCTCCATTGCTGACTCCGTAACCAGAGTAAATAATCTTTCTCTATTTACACCTTCAAATTCCATCAGAATTAAAAAAAAAAATTAAACCTCCTCATGTTCTTTTCTGCTCCAGTAGGAATTATCGCAGCTCGAGTTTCTCATAGCTATAGTTTGTCATTCTTGTCAGTTCATATGTGGTATTGGTACTCCATGCTACATTCAACTTGTTGGCTAAACACATACCTTTGTTATGTATATGTGTTTGCATGACAGAAACTCTCTGTCATGTCCTTTGTCTAGCTATTCACTGAGCAAACCTGGACAGTGTTTCAGCTGAATATTAACCATGTGTGTTGTCATAGCCAAGACCTGACACTGATGGTTCCCAACATCTACATCTGCACTGGTCAAAGTACATATTGAATCTTATAATCGAACAAAGTTCCTGTCTAGCTCAATCATGAAGATTGGCTGTTTGTTAATGTACCTGACCCTCACCATCACCCACAACCATAGGCATTTATGAAACTATTTGGGCATCCTCCTACAGATTGGTTCATGCACCATAAAACTCTGTTATCAGGTCCAATTTAAAGTCTTAGTTTTACACATCTTCACTTAAATGGCCAATTCATGTTTCGCTCTTGATGACTGCATTATTTCTGTCATTGTTGAGTTGAGCAAGATATCCAATGGGATTGCTGTTATCCTGTTGGACATCTATACATGATTCAAAAGATTAAGGTTGGACTATTTGTCAATGCAATATGTGTACAAAGAAAGTACAAGACAAAACATGCAGGGCTATGGGGAAAGAGCAGGGGAGTGAAAAATGGGTGAAATGGCCTCCTTCTGTGGTATAAGATTGTATGATGAGCACATTAGGTCTAGTGTGGACACACAGTGGCAGGTTGCATGTTAAAACTGAAATCGAGGGCAACATATTATTTCATGATGACGGATTATTAACCATATTTGTTCCGACTAGCTCAGGTGATATGTTAAATGTAAAAATTATTAATTTATTTCTTTTGTATTGTAGATGTCTCTCTCTATCTACCCAGCAGCTTGTTAACTATATCTCATCCAACGCTTAATCTTGTGTCTGTATCTGCAGACCTAACAAAAGCCAATGCAGAGGTAATAAATATTTGAAATACTTTTATTTTTCATGAATTGTTACATAAACCCCTGTGGTATGGTAGGGGTTAGTTATGGGGCCACTATTTTCAATGTATAGTTTGGAAGAAGAAATAATACCAAAGTTCTTGATATTTATCAGTGATAAAATTAGAAAGGGTTGTAATTAGGCCCAACAAGCAGACCAGTTGCAGAGGAAACTGGACAGGTTAGGAGTTTGGATTTAAAAGTTGGAGGTTTTGTTTAATGAAGAGAAATACAAAGTTAAGAAGTTGGAGAAGGGAAATATTGAGAATACAACATAAATGGGAACCATCTATAGAAAATGTCACCAGAGAGGGATCTGGCTGTTTTACCATAAAGCACCTGTAGAACATTAGGTCAATGTGCATCAACGGTAAACAGGGTCTTGGGATATATTGTTCAAGGAACAGATCACTAATCTCTCTGATAGTTGGTTTGTGCAAAGCATTGTTTCACCCTCATCTTGTTCATGGAGTACACCTCTGGATATTGTACCACAGAAAAGACATCCTGGCCTGTGAGGGAGTACAGAGAAAGGAACTAAGTCGATAATGGATTTGAGTACTATAAGGAAAGATTATGAATACTATGCATCTTTATATCAGGGAAAAGGAACTTAGAGGTGATGTTATTTAAGTATTCAAGATCTTCAAACAATAAATAAACTGGGTTCTAGAGTAATATTCTAGAGCATAAGCTCTAAAATAAGGCCACATGGATTCGAGCTTAGTTACTACTTTTAACTTTTTCACACTAGTTTATGAATATGTAAATAGCTTACCTGGGGAGGCAGTGGAAGTAGAGGATGATCTATATTTGTAAAGGATGTTGGCTAAAGTTTTGGTTGTAAGGGCTATTGAAGGATATGGGAATAAAATGCAGTATAAAATCTGCAATCTTTGGTACCAGACTTATGCAACCAGACTTTTCCAATCCTATATTCCTATTTTGGAATATGTCAGTAGGGAGGTGGTGGGGATAGTTAAGGACATTAAGTAATATTAAAGATGTAACCACTATATCTTATATTTGACTTTATTAACTTAGAGAATTGGAGGAAAATTTTCTGGAGCTATTCCACAGGTTTTTGTTTCCTCTTTCCCAGCAGTCAGCTTACTAGCAATTGGAGCACAAACTTTGACATCCTAATGGATACAGTGAATATTGATCTCTTCTTGCACTTTTTTTATATCTGTATAAACATTTTTAGTAGATATGGGGATAATTATTGCCTTGAAAACCACTGCAGTGATCCACTACTTTTGTTCAGATGTCTTTGTGACAGAGCAAGATATGTCTGCCTTCAAGTTGTAAGAATATCTATATTGTATTTTATATCGATTTGAGGCTAAAGGTATACAAGATCCAGGACCAGTGCACACGAACTTTAGCTAAGACAAGAAAAGATGACAGTTCAATTTGCAACAATTTAAACTGACAGTAGGAACTCTTTCCTCGCTGTGAAAATACTTTATTTGCTAATAATTATTGAACGATGCCCCACAAAGTTATGATTTGTAGTATATATAAATGATTTGGAGGAAAATGTAGCTGGTCTGATTAGTAAGTTTGCGGACGACACAAAGGTTGGTGGAGTTGCGGATAATGATGAGGATTGTCAGAGGATACAACAGGATATAGATCGGTTGGAGACTTGGGCGGAGAAATGGCAGATGGAGTTTAATCCGGACAAATGTGAGGTAATGCATTTTGAAAGATCTAATGCAGGTGGGAGGTATACAGTAAATGGCAAAACTCTTAGGAGTATTGACAGGCAGAGAGATCTGGGCGTACAGGTCCACAGGTCACTGAAAGTGGCAACGCAGGTGGATAAGGTAGTCAAGAAGGCATACGGCATGCCTGCCTTCATCGGTTGGGGCATAGAGTATAAAAATTGGCAAGTCGTGTTGCAGCTGTACAGAACCTTAGTTAGGCCACACTTAGAATATTGCGTGCAATTCTGGTCGCCACACTACCAGAAGGACGTGGAGGCTTTGGAGAGGGTACAGAGGAGGTTTACCAGGATGTTACCTGGTCTGGAGGGCATTAGCTATGAGGAGAGGTTGGATAAACTCGGATTGTTTTCACTGGAGGGGCGACATGATAGAGGTTTACAAAGTTATGAGCGGCATGGACAGAGTGGATAATCAGAAGCTTTTTCCCAGGGTGGAAGAGTCAGTTGCTAGGGGACATAGGTTTAAGGTGCGAGGGGCAAAGTTTCGAGGGGATGTGTGAGGCAAGTTTTTTTACACAGAGGGTGGTGAGTGTGTGGAACTTGCTGCCAGGGGAGGTGGTGGAAGCAGATACGATAGCGACGTTTAAGAGACATCTTGACAAATATATGAATAGGAAGGGAATAGAGGGATATGGGCCCCAGAAGTGCAGAAGGTGTTAGTTTAGGCAGGCATCAAGATCGGCGCAGGCTTGGAGGGCCGAATGGCCTGTTCCTGTGCTGTACTGTTCTTTGTTCTTTGATTGCTATATGGAAAAATGGGTATGTTGTAGCTTCTTATCAACTCACTTAGGACTGTGCTAAATTGAAATGTCTGTCAACCAAGTGATAACTTGATATAACTTGATAGTTGATAACTAACATGTTTAATATGCTGTTGTGAAAGAGGCAGAGGCAATAGCTCTCCAACCTGTTAACAAAATTCTCACATACTATAGCAGGTTAGCTTTACATTGTTCTGAACAAGTGAGGATCTGCTTCAATCAGACTCTGGCAGAGTTTTCCGAAGAGACTGTTAGCTAAAGTTGAAGCCCATGGAATTGAAGGCAATTTATTGATCTGGTTAGGAAATTGGCTGAACAGAAGACGAGAGTAGGATAAGGGGCAGGTACTCTAATTGGCTCTATTTCGGATGTGATTAGTGGTGTCCTATAAAGATCTTTTGCTGGGTACTCAACTATTCACTCTATTTATTAATGACTTAGGTGATGGGATAGAAAGCCACGTATCCATATTTTCCAATGACTGAAAGATAGGCAGCATTGTAAGCAGTGATTGATAAAGATGGTTAATGGAAGCAGGCAGGCAATGGGTGTGCAGTCTATATAGCACTTTGCATTCTGGGGAAGCTTGCCTTGCAGATGAAACCTAGTACTGTCTTATCCTGCTTTGCTTTGTCCATGGTTAAGAGGATGTATGCCCTCCTCATGGGGTAGCGAGCCTCTGTTACTTTCCTGATACATCAATGTACTGCCAATTGGGTATTGTTGATTATGTCACCTGTTACAGCTTGAAAGAAACTCATGATATAAAAATTGAGAGCTATGGTGACCTTGACAGCCACAAGCTGTGCTGGCCGTGTCCTTGTTTGACGTTTGCGTTCTGGCTGCAGTAGATGACATAGCTACCTTGGTGAAGCAAAGATGATGGAGGCATCGTTCCTGAGTAACATTAATGTAGGAGGAGTGCTCCCTGAATATCCACTGAGGTATGACCTTCTGTGCAGTGCCCTCCACCTCCCTTTTTTGGCAGCTGCTCCTGATCTGTGGTGTCTTCCTTGCTGCTCCCTCTTGTCCTGTAGGCCTGAAGCCGCCCTACAAAACCACCCATGACTGCAGTCAAACTAGTTCTGAGGTAGCCTACAAAAGTACATCAACAACAAGATCTTTCTTTGTTTACACAAAGTGAACTTTCCAGTGTGATAAACTGGAAAAAAAATACCCATTAGTTAACCAGCAGTCTGAAATGAGAAACTATGCAACTAATCAGTAAGTGCTGCATGATCCCTTATAATAGTGCTGGGAAAGGGGCCTTCCTGCTGGTTTGTGCCATTTTGTGCTATGCGAGTTCAGGACGTAGTGAGTGAAGTGCTGGAACAATTAAAAATGGAAAACAGGTTCTGCTGGACAGTAACTTGACTAACTTATTCCTCTGTTTAAATGTTCCTGACTTACACTCCTGATGCCAGCACAACTACCTTCACTTGTATGGCAGGTGGTGCACTTTCAACTGGAAATGTGTGCACACTTCCTGCCTGGCATAATGGGACAACAATAGGCCTGGATTTCTAGGCCCTGCAGTATAGAAAGAAGGTGGTTGGTGGTGGTGAGAGGCAGGGTGAGAGCCAGTTTACCTGATTAACAAATGTATATACTTTAATGGAATAAGAAACCCAAATGACTGTTTTGGCAAAGGGGAGGGAAAAGAATCAAAGTAGTTCTTTAAAAAACACAACTGGGTTTCTTAGTTAGAACAGCATTATTGTTACAACCTCAGAGAGATTGTTGACATGAAAAATGTCAGATATGAACCCCAGACCAATTTAATGAATTAGAAGACAAGATTTCATGTTTTAAGACTTATAACAACTAAACTAAAAGAAATCTCCAAGTAACTCCTTACCGTTGTTGCCAGTCCCTCGAAACGAGGATGACGTCTGCCAGGGTTCATGGTTTATGTGTCCTCAGGTGACTCAGCAGGCCAATCCTGGAACCATAGGTCTTTGTGCAGAGAAGACAAGTCTTGCCCTGAGGGAGGGGGTTTCTCAATCCAGGGCCTTGCTCTCTCTCCTTCCACTTTCGCGCTTCTCCACAGCAGAGTTTATGCAGTCGGTTTCCGACTGTGGTGGCTTGTTGGATGAGGCGTCACCACATGGCACAATTAATGGCGAGTTCCTCCCAAGCACTGATGTCAATCTGTCCCCTTTTTAACTAACTAAATAGCACTTTGTAAGTAGCTGATACCTTTATTTGTTACCATTGACCAGAAACTGAACTGGACCAGCCACATAAATACCGTGGCTACAAGAGCAGGCCGGAGGCTGGGAATTCTGCCGCGAGTAACTCACCTCCTGTCTCCCCAAAGCCTGTCCACCATTTGCAAAGGCAAAATACTGCAGTTACTAGAAATTAAAAACAGAAAATGCTGGAGACTCGTGTCTCATATATGTCTTTTATATCTTTGATTTCATTATGCTTCCTTTTTCCACCTGTGCATGTCACTTCTGCCATTTAACTATTTCCTGATCCCCACCCTAACACTTTACAGATCATTCCATGGGGTTAATTTTATTAGGGAGCGGATTTTTGCACTTGTTGATCAATGGTATTTTATCTCCTGAACCTCATTTCAATGCCTCTGGTCCACCTCCCACCCAAAATGGGTGGAAAGAGGTGCAGAGCAGCTTGGGTGTGCCTTGGCCACTTGCAGGCTTGTAAGTAAGTGGAGGGGAGGGGTTTTGGGAGGGTCAGAGTCAGAAGCAGAGGGGCCATACAAAGGATATCTTTTCATGTACCTGTTGGGCCACTTCATCCTTCCCACCAACTGTTGACCAGCCTGGCAGGAATGCCATGCCAGTTACCACAATCAGGCCCTAGTTAGAAGGCAATTGGGGTCTTTTTGATGTGATAGCACCTTAATTTGCAGAAATTCATGTGGCTCCCTCCTGCTTCAGGCATATGGCCCATGATTTGCAGGTTAAAATCTTGAATGGTGGGAAAAGGTTGAGTTCCGAGCGGGTAAATTGCTTCAATTTTAATTATCCACCTGCGTTAAAGTCGACCCCTATATCTTTACTTGTACCTGAAGCATTAACTGATCTGTAGTTTTTCAATGGATGTTGACTGACCTGTTGAGTGTCTCCAGTGTTTTGTGTGTTTGTTTTAAGCACAGCGATTGGTCTGAATCCCTCTGGCCAGGGAAAGGAAAAACATGACCAAGCATTATTTGGTCTAATTGTTATGCAGTGGCCTTGCTGGAAAGTGCAGACCTGTGGACATGGAAGACAAGGTTGAGCTCAGCTGTGATGCCTTCAGTAATTGAATAGCCTATTAACACTAATGGTTCAGGTTCAAACAAATATGGTCACATGGATGAGGTATTGGAAGACTTCCAGAACCCATGAAACAGCAGGAGACAGAGCCTTCAATTGAGGAGGAGATAAAGAGGGAGTAAACTGAACTTTGAGAGAATTTTATACCAGAAACTGCACCATCACCACCAACTGGGGAATTTATACCCATCATTGTCTAGCTCATGCTGCATCTGACCTGAAATACTTGATAAGATGGTGTAAAAGAAGCTTTATATTGCATTGTGGTTCCATCCTCTTACATGGGACACTTGCAGTGTTATTTAACCTGGCGGTGTTGGGCTTATACCCAATTTCACCCTATTGGCCCAGATTCAAAGTAGAATACGACCTAGGAGTGTTTGTTAATTTAAAGGAAGAACTTACCCTATGCTTTATCTGATCTAAAAATGGACTCTGGACAAATAATTTTTTTTTTCCTTTGAAGTTGTGTTTCTTCCATGAGCTCAAAACATTCTTTCAGTAGAAAAAAGAATTCAAAAGACACATTTAAGATGAACTGAAAGTGGTTATGCACAAGCCATCTACTAATGGCTGCACTGTGATTGTATAAGTACTATTTTGGAATAAAGTTATAGCTGAACATTTGTATCATAGCCATTTACTTCTTATCTTCTCCTTTTACGGTCAGTTAGTTATACTCTTAACTTTTTTAATTTATGACCAGCTAACATTAATTTATATTTGGTATGTGGATGGCACTTGTGCCACTTGTGGAAGCTCCATACATTATCCATCCCTAGTTGCCCTTCCTTGATACTTCAGAGGTATTAAAAACCAACCATATAGTGACAAACAGACCAAATAGGGGTTGCAGGTTCTCTTCCCTGGGGGATGTTTATGAACCATGTGGATTTTTTTTATGGCAGCCATAAATTACAAGATTACAATTCACATAATTCTACTGTATCTGTGCTAATGAAAAGCTCGATTGATGTGTGATTGAAACCATTAAAGAATCAGAATTATAATTTTGGTCTTGTTCTTATTCTGTATCAGATTCCGTCAATAGTTCTAACAAAAGATTTGCCTAAAGATGCCTCTGGTGAAATAGACTGCAAAGCCTTGGTCGAACAGTTGAAAATATGCACAAGCTTGCAAGAACAGGTTGAACTAGTCCACATAATCTATATGACGAAGTACGATTTTTCTATTTTGGAAAAAATATAGACTTAATATTTTTTGAGATAATGATTGATATGTGGTTTGATTGTATTCTTCTGCTTCTCTTTCCCCATCTTCCTGTTCTATGTGCAGGGGTATAGATTGGGATACAAATCTGGCTGAGAATTCTGGTGCGACTGTCCGTGAACTCCTCATAGAGCTGTACACAAAAGCTGGCACTGCTCACCAATGGGGACTAATCCGTTATATTTCTGGTATGCTCCAGAAAAAGATTGAAGAACTTGATGAGGTAGTTAAAAATCTAATCCTTCAATATCAAACTGCACAGTGCTTAATATGTGGTGCAATTTATATTAATTTTAACATTTTCCGAGCCTGAAATCTGTCGATATGCCATATACTTCATTAGCCCTATTGTTAGTGTTAATTTATATTGGAAATGTCTGTGTACATTAACTAAAAGTGATGGAATTGGAGTATAGCCACTTAATAATGTAAAATTTTATGAGAAGTTGTAAAGTTTCATCTTCATCACAATGTAGCATTGAGCCTTTCAGTTTTGCTCTATTTTTCCCCTTTTACCTTTGAAAGTAGTGACTAATACTGGACTATATAGTCTGCAGTTGTCAGTGACTCTTTGACATGTAGCTCACATGACCACTCTGTCAGCCTGCACAGTTAATTTTAGCTAATTATTTGATTGTGGAAGTTGTCATAACTGAGCCATATCCTTACCCACATGTGTACTTTCCAACACGTTACTGAATAATCAAGGCACTGTAACCAGTTCCTCCTTGACACCCCTCTGCTGCTGACCTTGTGAACCGCCTGCAGCCATGCCCTCTTGGTAATTCTAAAAGGCTTTCTGTTGCCACCAGCAGGGAACAGGATGTTTCTGTTGTTAAAACCGAGGCGGGAGGAGTGCACTGTTAATTCAGTCACACTTCTCCATAAGTCACAACATATTCTTTAAATTTTCCACTTGTTTGAAACAGTCAATTGGATACGCTATTTTTCTCCCAGAATAGAACACACTAATCCGGTTTCTTTACTGAACGACAAAATTAACTGTTTATTATAAGACAAGTCTTAACTAGTAATGAAGTAACACAATAGCACATAGATCAAATTTGTAAATATCCAACATTAAATTTTAAAAAGGCCTTTTTCTACCTTAACCAATTTTTAAAGTCCCTTTTTACCTTAGTCCCTTCACACTCGCACTCACACACACACATATATATATATATATATATATATATATATATACATTAAACGGTTAACCGGAGAAAGTATATAAAGGATTTTTAGATCAGGGCTCTGTGACAGACAAAGAATCCCACAAATAGATCACTTGCTCATTTTTGAAGTGAACAGCAGATGAGATATATTGTTCTGAACTGGCATACAATCCAACCTTCTGAGCACACGAATCTTTAGGATCTTTAGAATCTTCCAGAAATTAGTTCTCGTCAGGCGGCATTGAAAGTAAGTTAGCAGGCCTTCTTGAAATACAGGAAACAAGACAAATTCAAGGTGGACTTCACAGGATCCTTCAGAGATATTGGAAAATGAAGCTGGGTTGTGGTCTTCTGTTCTTTCTTGACTTATCCTCCAGGTTTGATGCACACAATGACTAATAGCCAAACAGCTTGGCAGTTTTTTCCCACCCAGATGTTCTGTGACTGCTACGAGACTTGTCCAATCAAAGGAGAGTTGTCAATTTTCTGCCCTTGTTGCCATGACTTTGGCTCTAAGCCTAGCCTGAACCAGGTGACAAACAGTAGCACTGTTGCCAATCCAGCCTTCGCTGTCTTCTTGATTAAAAAAATTTATTTAGCTTAACTAAAAATTCCTTTAAAAAAAAAATTTATTTTCAACAGAACAGAGTCACTTGCATAACATGGTGCTCAGTCACTGCCTCCAGCAGCACCTCCAGTGAGGCGTCAGAATAACCATGTGGGATGGCCTGGCATGGGGTGGAGGGGTGGGGGGGCTATCTTCTCACTTTCCTCTGCTCTGCTCCTTCTTCCATCCTTTGGACGAACAGCAACCTCAGCAATGGCTGTCGCTTGCCCTATAAATTGGGCCCACTGCTGCCCATGTCCCACCTCCTTCCTGCATCCACCACCACTAATTGGGCAGCAAACATGACTCTAGGCTAATTACTTACCTTCCATATTGAAATTGCAACGTGTGTGCATTGCCGATGCGATGTGGGGTTGGGACCCGGAAGTGACCATGACGTTGGGGTTCTGACACTGGAATGGAAATCTGGCCCAGTATATGTATCCCACTGCTGGCTTGTCTGAGATTGACTAACTTAGTACTGATCAGGGATTGAACCTTGGACCATTGTATGGTGTATGGCACCATGTGGTGTCTTTTCCTTAAACATAATGAAATAAATCAGTACTTCCTGAGCTATGGGAGCAGCTTCATTGTCAGTAACTTAAATAGCCAGTTCTAAATGATTACTGTATTTTTTTTTAGTGTCTAACATTACCTACTAATGTTGCATTGTGATGGTATCTATTACAGGCCTGCACAACACTCCTGTCAAATCAGAAGCATCTAACTGTTGGCTTCCCTCCTGAACCTCGTGAGAGAACAATTTCAGCGTGAGTATTTCACTGAAGACTCACGTCTTCATGTCAGGTCACATGAGCTTGAAATAGTTATGACATTAACTTATGATTTTCCTTTCTTATTAGACCCTTGCCACTTAATGAACTTACAAAATTGATTGAAGAAGCTAGCGAACAAAATGCCAGTCTGTCCATCCTCACGCAGGTTGGTTCATGCACCATAGAAACACTTAACAAATCCAATTTGAAAACCTATCTTTATGTACCTTCAGCTTTAATGGCTGTTTCATGTCTCTCCCCTGTTTTCTGGATTACTTCAGTCATTCTTGAGTCGGACCATATGTCCCACTGGACATCAACACATGATTCAAAAAGTTCAGGGTGGACAGTCTGAGAATACAATAAAAGTACAGAGGTTGTTCTGCTACTTGATATCACCAGTTCCTTCAATGCTAAAGATGTCTCACTGGATACACTAGTGTGCATTGCCTGTGGTGTGTTTGCCCGGGGTTGAAATCATTGAATTGATTCCCAGGCAAGTCTGATATTGCAAGTCATTTAAAATAAATGAAGCCTCTTTGGGATATGAGCTTAAAAGGGAAGGAAATCAGAAATGGTGGATCCGTGTTGGGGCAGGAAATTTTATGTGGGGGAAAAACAATTTTCTAACTTTCTCGTTTTGATAGTGGAGATATTGGGAGGGATACGATGTACAGGAAGTACGTGTACCATGGAGTCTTTAATGTTCACATGAATCACCAGAACCGCCAGGCAGGATCGCTAGGGAATAATCATTTTTTAACTCTCTATGAATTGTTTTCACTTTCCCGGTCCATTTGTGTGATTGTTACCTGTAGTTTAAAAATTAGTGTTGATTTTTTTTTTTAACAAATTGCCGTTGTATAGCACACAAAATTGTAGCTTTGGATTATAGTCCATTGCACAGCATGTTCACATGGCAAAACTAAAGAAGCTTGGATTAATCTCCTTTGAGCAGAAAAGGTTAAAGAGAGATTTAATAGAGGCATTCAAAATCATGATAAGTTTTTAAAGAGTAAATAAGTGTTTCCACTGAGAGCAGAGTTCATAGATTTAAGATAATTTAGGCAAAATCTCCAGAGGCGAGATGAGGATTAAAAAAATTTGCACAGTGAGTTATGTTGATCTGGAATGCACTGCCTGGAAGGGTGGGAACAGTTTCAGAAGTAACTTTCTAAAGGAATTTGGATAAATACTTGAAGAGAAAAAAATTGCAGGGCTATGGTGAAAGCGCAGGGGAGTGGCACTGATTGGATAGCTCTTTCAAAGAGGCGGCACAGGCACAATGGGCTGAATGGCTTCCTTTTGTGCTGTAAGATTCTATAATTTTAGACATATCTGTTGCTTTATTTTACATTTATGATCCTTTCTGTTTTTGGTAGGAAATTGTGGTTTACCTAGCAATGTACATAAGGACAGAACCCAATTTATTTGCTGAAATGTTCCGACTGCGTATTGGATTAATTATTCAGGTCATGGCAACCGAGCTGTCCAATTGTCTCGTATGTCCAGGTAAAGCTTCTAAAGTTTCACAGAAACATTAGCAGGTTTTCTCTGAGGATGGCAAAACAAACTGTCTGAAAATATATACGTTCAAACTCTGAATTGCTGTGTTCAAAACCAGTCTAAGGAAAAATGATAGTGTTGGTAGAGTAGGGGATATAGTTTGTAGATGTTTCCAGCTGTGTAGCTGTGGGCAGCCTTCCTGGTAGTCCAACTAAATAATGTTCATTATTGTAGTTGCCAACTCTATATTGGAAAGGTTTGCATGTTTGTTTTTAAGTGCTCCATTCTGTAAAAACTGATCCCCTGGCTATGAATACTCCTCCTTCCTCTGACTGGACACATTGCGGCTCCTGTTGGCCAGGAGTCAGAGGTTGCCTGTAAGGTGCTGCTGAGAAGAGCTGCCTTTATGGGATCCCTGAGACATTCAATGTTAATTTTCTTGCTGCAGTGTTTCTGTTGCTGTCACTATTTAGGGGCCAGGTTGATGGAGATGATAAACCAAATTAGGCGATGATCCCTCCAGCAGTCATCGGCATCTGTTATGGCGCAAGTGACATGAACATCCCTGCGATCTTTCACTCGGACAGTGATGTAGTCAAGCAAGTGCCAGTGCTTGGATTGTGGGTGTTGCCATGAGGTCTTTTGCTTGTTGGTTACAACAAGTTCTAAGCATTTCGTCAGGAGAAGGACTCCATTGTAGTTTATTTTCCCTACTCCTTACTTGGCAAACACACCCTTCCAGAGGGTCATGTCCTTCCCAACTCTGACATTGAAGTTGCCAAGGAGAATTGGCTTGTTTCCTTTCCCTCCCACCACCAGCACCACACCCCCCCCACCCCGCAAACCGGGGACATGGGTTGGGGTTTGCTCAAGGTTGCAGTAGAATCCCTTTTTATTCTCGCCTGTGCTGTCTGATAGAAGCATGTGCGCTGACAACAGTGTCAAACTGATTCCTCGTCAGGATGAGCTGATGGGTCATGAGATGCTTGCTTAACCAACAAGGGGAGTCACTGAGACACCAAACAAGTTCGTTCTTGATGGCGAAACCCACCCCATGAGGGCGTCATTCCTCTTCCGCATTGCCCTTCCAGCAAAAAGTATACCTGCCGCCTTGTTCCTTGAGTTGGCCTTCTCCTGCCCACCACGTCTCACTGAGGACAGCAGTATCATTATCATAGCGTCTGCAATCCAGAGCTATGATGGTCGCTATTGGAGTTCCATGAGAGTCCTGATGTTCCAGGTCCCGAACTTCATTTGAGGAGTGGAAGATACAGTAGTTACAACACTGGCATCTACCCGGCAATGTGGAAAATTGCCCAGGTATATCCTGTACACGCAAAGCAGGATAAGTCCAACCCGTCCAATTACCACCCCATCAGTCTACTCTCAATCATCAGTAAAGTGATGGAAAGTGTCATCAACAGTGCCATCAAGCAGCACTTGCTTAGTAATAACCTGCTCAATGATGCTCAGTTTGGGTTCCGGCAGGGCCACTCAGCTCCTGACCTCATTACAGCCTTGGTTCAAACATGGACAAAAGATCTGAACTCCATAGGTGAGGTGAGAGTGACTGCCCTTGACATCAAGGCAGCATTTGACCGAGTATGGCATCAAGGAGCCCTAGCAAAACTGAAGTCAATGGGAATTGGGGGAAAACCCTTCGCTGGTTGGAGTCATGCCTAGCGCAAAGGAAGATGGTTGTGTTTGTTAGAGGTCAATTATCTCAGCTCCAGGACATCACTGCGGGAGTTCCTCGGGGTAGTGTCTGAGGCCCAACCATATTCAGCTGCTTCGTCAATGACCTTCCTTCAATCATAAGGTCAGAAGGGGGGATGTGCAATCATCAGCAAACAATGTTCAGCACCATTCGCAACTCCTCAGATACTGAAGCAGTCCGTGTAGAAATGCAGCAAGACCTGGACAACATCCAGGCTTGGGCTGATAAGTGGCAAGTAGAATCGCGCCACACAAGTGCCAGGCAATGACTATCTCCAACAAGAGAGAATCTAACCATCCCCCCCTTGTCATTCAATGGCATTACCATCGCTGAATCCCCCACTATCAACATCCTAGGGGCTACCATTGACCAGAAACCGAACTGGAGTAGCCATATAAATGCCGTGGCTATAAGAGCAGGTCAGAGGCTAGGAATCCTGCGGCGAGTAACCCATCTCCTGACTCCCCAAAGTCTGTCCACCATCTACAAGGCACAAGTCAGGAGTGTGATGGAATACTCTCCACTTGCCTGGATGGGTGCAGCTCCAACAACACTCAAGAAGCTCGATACCATCCAGGACAAAGCAGCCCCATCCACCAACATTCACTCCCTCCACCACTGACGCACAGTGGCAGCAGTGTGTACCATCTACGAGATGCACTGCAGCAACGCACCAAGGCTTCTTAGACAACAACTTCCAAACCTGGGACCTCTGACAACTAGAAGGACAAGGGCAGCAAATGCATGGGAACACCACCACCTGCAAGTTTCCCTCCAAGTCACACCATCCTGACTTGGAACTATATCGCTGTTCCTTCACTGTTGCTGGGTCAAAATCCTGGAACTTCCTTCCTAACAGCACTGTGGGTGTACCTACCTCCCATGGACTGCAGTGGATTAAGAAGGCAGCTCACCACCACCTTCTCAAGGGCAATTAGGGACGGGCAATAAATGGTGGCCTAGCCTCCGACGCCCACATCCCATGAATAAATAAAATAAAAGATGCCTGTGCATGAGATCTTTTACTGTGGGGTGGCCATTGCACACCAGCTACCACACAGTTTTGACAGAGCAAGGTATTAATCCAATAGCAAAGAAGTCCAAGACAGTTGGAGACCAGGCACTGCTACATAGCATTACCACAGTTGACACACAGATGTATGCAAGGTGTGTAGACAGGAACAGGGGGCCACACAGATTTCCTACAACACCCCACCCACATGCACCCCTTAAACCTTCTCCCCCCACCCCCCCCCTCCCCCAGATTCCTCTGCAACAAACTCCCACTCTCACCCACACTCAGGCCTACTTCACCCTTGGTCTCCCCCTTGCTGAGATTTTCTCTCCCTCTCACAGATCTCTTCCACTTTAGCCCTCTCTCCCTCCAACCCTCTCTGTTTTTCTCCCCACTTTCTCTCTCCAACTCCCCACACCCCTGCCCCTGTCCCCAAAGGCCACAAAACTTGCTGCTGGGATCAGGTTGCCTAAGGCTGCAAATTCACCGCTGGGACCGGCCCCCCACCACCCCACCAAGGCCACAGACTGGCCACTAGTTTACAGTAATAAATCCATCGGCAGTATTGAAAGCTATTTACCCTAGTAAATCCCTCTACACTGATAGCCAATTGAGGATACTTAATGGCCTATTAAGGCCTATTGTCTGTTACATATTGTTAAATTATTCGTAAAGAGCTAGGAACAAATTGTTGTGTAGGTGTGTTCACATTTGCTGCTGCACTGACATGACTTGTAACAGTACATCACTTTGGAAGTCTTTACCAAGCAGCATGCCGAACTGTATGAATTAAACAAAGAGCTCCAGCATTTTAAGCCTAAAGTGTGATTATTTGTAACTTATGGGAACCGGAAGACATAACATTGTCACTGGAAGTTTGCGGTTGGCCTCCAGGTGCTCCAGGCAGTCTTTGAGGCCCTCCCACCTGCCTGACCTCAGCTGCGGCCACAGGCCGCCCTGTAGAGGGCCTCCCCCTCCAGAATGGTGGCCTGGCTGCTGAGGCCATTTTGTAATTTGCAAGTTTAAAAAATTAGGGAGCGGGCTCGCTCTCTTACCTGAACTGCAGGCTTCATCTGCTTCGGTGCTAGAGAGCCTCCTATTGGCCCTGTAACTTCAACAGCCCGCCTGCTGTCCAATTCCTGCCCTCTGGCCACTAATTGGCCAATTCGGGGAAAATCACTACCAGTTGACTGTTTCCCCACACAGTGCGGGGATGTGACCCCCATTTGACCCCAATGTCAGGGTCCAGACCAAAGTGCAAGATCCTGCCCTTAGTTTTTGCCATCTTACATCTGTAACCTCCCTCTTTCTAAATGTAGAATTTAAGCTTCTTGAGTCTTTTCTCATAGCTTGTACCTTTCTGTATTCAACATTGATCTTTGGCCTTTCTGCATCCTGTCTAATGCCTGTATATGTTCTTTATGATGTGACCAGAATTACCCCCCAAGTGTGGTATGACTAGTGCATTGTAACGACTCTGCATAACCTCCAATAGCTTGTGCTGTAATACGTTTGTTATATGATCTTAGTATTCTCTTTGTTTTTCCAATTGCAATAATCTCATCTTGCAGATATTCATCCCTATCAATTTTGACTTTTGTTAGGCGAAGAAGCAACTGAACATTTAATGTCTATGAGACCCTTTGATTTGAAGACACTTCTGCACCATATTCTGAGCGGAAAGGAATTCGGAGTCGAAAAAAATGGTTGTTTTTTTTACCTAATTCATTCTTTTACCGAAGTATGTGGGTGGTTATGACCCTAATGAAATACACTGACCTGAAGTAATATTTAATGCTCAATTTGATCTGTCAAAGTAGGGTTCTTTTGAAATGGCTTATGACATAATTTAACTTTTCCACCATTCTAAACATGGATTCAGTTGTGAACAAAGAATAATATAAGTTTGATACGGTTAAATGTCAAAACTTTTCAGATGCCCTCTGTATTCACCAGTGTCCAAAAATGAATAGTTTTCTAGGCTTCATTGCTCAGACATTTTAAAATATAAAACTAGAAGTACAATCATTGCCTTATATAAGGGCTTGGTGAAGTCTCGTGGGCCAGTGGCTGGTTTTGGTCCCCTCAGGGTGGGGGAATACTGAGGCCCTGCAAAAGGCTCAGACGAGGGCCACTTGTTTCCCAACTAGTTTAATTATCAGGTTGGTCTTAGAAAGCTGGGACTTTTTACTGAGGAAAAGTATGGGCTTCCAGGGAATATATTGAGGACTTCAAAATTATTAAGGGGTTAGATTCACATTATGAGGTCAGTGCTGGAGAAGTCCATGAGGGAATCTTGCCCTGCAGTACAACTTCCAAAGGGTGGAAATAGTGGGTTTGGGGGGGTGGGTGTTGGGGGTGGGGCACGGTTGAAGAGATCATCTTTGGGAGTGGAATTGGAAGTTTGAAACCATAGGACAGGCAGCAGTGGTATATCAATTAATGTTCACAAGCCTACTAAAAATGTTGCCTGTCTTGTAAACAGGAGAGCTCATTGGGTGGGGAGATAAGTGTAATGTAAATTTAAACGTGGAGCTATTGAAGGTTTTCAAATACTTCTCTTGATCTCAAAATCAAATGTGATTGGAAAAAGAGCAATGTGCTCCTACAGGAATCAGAAACATGGCGGTCCAACAAAGCCACCCAAAACAAGCTCAACAGCTTCCAGTTTAGATGCATGTAACAACTTTTTAACATCAGATGATTTAACAAAGTGATGAATGAAAGTGTACATCAGAGAGCAGAGGTGTCACCACTGACTATAATAGTCCGTAAAAAGATGGAGCTATATTGGTCATATTCTGAGAATGCCTCATACAGCGTCCCAAATTAGGTATGGAAATGGAAGACACGAGGGAAAAAAGCTAGTGGCTGAACATGAGGAACTCTAAAGATCGCAGTAACACATGATGCAGCTGAAGTGCACCTGCAATTATGTAAGTTGGAAGCAGAGATACAAGTCAGAATGCGATGGTCTTGATTATTTACTGCCTAATGCAGCTCAATAGCACAGGAAGAAGAAAAAAGCTTTGAGGGATAGGTGGTTCAACAAAAATAATTGTGTTGCAGGAAGTAAGTGTGATCCTTTCAGGAATGCATTGCTATATGAAAAACCTCTAATACTATACATACACACAGATATATATTGCATGTATAAGTATTTAAAATTCAATTCTAGTTGGAACAGAAATCCCAAAAGCTGGGATAGTTGGTTGTACTTTGGTAGAGGATAGATTGAGCTGCATTCAGCCTGTATTTCAGGACCCATGATCATCTATGGTTGATTTTTTGATTGATGTGCGTCAAGATGAATGGATGTCGATGTTCAGAAACTGGTAGGAACCATTTAGGGCATTCATCTGCTTTCTCCTTGTATAAAATTGTGAAGAAAAGAAAACATAAAGGAAACAAAAACAATTATTGGAGTATAGAGGAATAAGGTAGCAGAAAAGAATAAAATATTATAACTGGGTTGTACATGAGGGTGAGCAGGATGAGTTGAAATGAGTTTTCTTCTTCCTATCTTAGCCTATCTTTATAGACTTAAGTGCTGCAGTGCAACTGCATGGGAGTTTAATTTCCAGTGGTAGAATTCTGCCAAATGAATTTATTTGCATAAAATTACTTGGCAGAATTTGAAGAATTGTTAACCTATATAAATTAAACAAATTAATATTTGTGTTAGTGCATTGACCATTATAGAGAAATTTAAACCCTCTAAATGTCTTATCAACCATTTTGTTTCAAGTAGCAATTTCATTTGAGTCAAATCACACTATTATTTAGCAGCCTATTTTAGTAGGTATTGGAAATGTCTCAAAAGTGAAATCCATACGTGTGAACAGGTTTTTATGTTTGTGTTGCATCTTAAATGAGCCTCACTGAGACTCCTGCAGACTTTTTTAAAGCTGTATCCTTTTTTCTATCATTCTGTTTGAAGTTGTGTCACAACCTATTTTGACGTGAAACTGCTATCCAATTTGTGTCATTTTCGTAGCTGTTCTCGTTTAATCATCTTGCTTGACTTTCCACAGTTCATCATACTAGCTCAAAATATATTTCTATTCACGATGTGGATCACACTGGAGCAACAAAAAGTGAGAGAGCTGGAATTAGCAAATTGAAGATTGAGATGAGGCAGGTGAGCAGCCCATTTATCTAAAATGTGACTCATATATTTGTAAATATTTCTAAGTTCTGTTGAAGAATGAAGATGATGCATTATCCAGTGTTTAACAGATCAGGTTCAGCCCTGATATGTGTTCAATTAGCCGACTACAATTGGGGAGCACTGCATTGACACCCCTGGGCTGGGAAGAGTTAAAGATTAGCAGTTGCTACCCATATCTCCTGCTGGAAAATGCATATGTGCATACCAGGCAAGGACAAGATCAAATTGCTTGCTGGTAATCACTGAAAATATGTGTATTGTGGTTTTAGAGGGCATGCAACACCTGTGGAATCAGTGTCAGCATGAGTCATTGGCCCAGATTTTGCAGTCGGAATAACAGCGGGGCATTCAGCCCTCGCTATTATTGTGGAGTAAATCTGACAGGAACATCCAGCATCCAGATATGCAGAGTTAAATGTGGAAATCATGTAGTTGCTATCTGAGTTGCTCTGGTTTGCGACAAGTTTCGCTACACCAGTACTTTCCCGAGAAACTCAGCATTACAACACATGACGGGCATGACGTTGTGCTACCTGACCACTAAATATCCATTAAACCTGCCAGAAACTTGACCATTTAAGTGTAATTGAATTTTTAATGGCGTGATAAGTTTTATTTATTCTCTAATGCTGTAAAGTTTATCTTTCTACAAGTGTGGAGTCTCATTCCTGCAGATTTTATTTATTAGGGATTTTTTAAATGAAGAATTAAAATAATTTTTTAAAGCTTTTTCTGTCTCTCATCATCTTTTAATCCCATATTTCTTTCCCTCTTTATATTTCATTTGCCGTACATGATTCTACATTGAATTAAATATTCTAACTTACACTTCCTGGTTTCGACTCTAGGTGGAATTTTAATATAGTGAAGCGAGGGGAGCAGGAGAGCCCGGTAGCATGTGGGGAACCTGGAAGTATCTGCAGCGCTTCTGTCAGTGGCTTGCTAACCCAGCCTTTGCATTTGTATCTGATTTCTGGGTTTCCCTACCAATTAATGCGAGCGGGCGTGATGATGACTTGCATGAGTCTATTTCAGCTGAACTATTTAAAGAAGCACTGCGAGGCTGATAGTTGAAGGATTGTGGAGGTGGGGGAACAATGGAAGCAGCTGTACTAATGGATTCCCAATGTGGCAAGGCTGCACCTCAGCTGACAGATGCCTCAGCAGACCCGATGCTGCAGTATGTAAGGAACTGCAGGGAGATACTCTTCAATGGAAGGAAGAAGGCTGCCTCAGAGAACAAGAAGGCGTGGCTGGAGATTGCTGCGAAGGTTAGCAACAGGAGTATGGTGCCACGCTACTGGATACAATACTGGAAGTAATTTAATTACCTAATGAAACCAGGAAAGGTGAGTACAATGGCACATTCAACTACATCCTATGTAGTTGACACATATGTGTATCACCTCCACCTCTCCCACTCGCTCTACCTTCCCAAGTTTTCTCCTGCACATCACTCTTTACATCACCCTACCTTGCAGGTGCATCCATCCCTCTCTGTGCACCTCCTTGCATCCCCATCTGACCACCCACCACTGACACACCTCATCTTAATACAATGTCACACCTGTCCATCATAGTGACCCTCCACAAATGTTGTCCATCCATCCATTCAACTCATTCCATTATTCTCAATCATAGATCTGTTCTTTCCTTCCTTGCAGGATAAGAGAACACAGAACATCAGGGAGAGGCAGAGAACTAGAGGAGGTGCTGGAGATAAGCTGAGCCTCAACATGCCTGGTCATTAGAGATGGAAAGATAGGGGACTGCCAGCTACCTGGTGACGGAATTAAATATCAGACAACCACATGGCATACAACACTCACTCATGCTGATTTAATGTCAGCAGCCAGTGAAATTTTTTTTTCATTCCGTGATGTGGGCATTGCTGGCTAGGCCAGCATTTATTGCCCATCCTTAATTGCCCTAGAGAAGGTGGTGGTGAGCTGCTTTCTTGAACCACTGCAGTTCTTCAGGTGTAGGTACACCAACAGTGCTGTTAGGAAAGGAGTTCCAGGATCTTGACCCAGCGACAGTGAAGGAACGGCGATATAGTTCCACGCCAGGATGGTGTGTGGCCTGGAGGGGAACTTGCAGGTGGTGGTGTTCCCATGCATCTGCTGCCCTCGTCCTTCCAGGTGGTAGAGGTCATGGGTTTGGAAGGTGCTGTCGAAGGAACCTTGGTGAGTTGCTGCAGTGCATCTTGTAGATGGTGCTCACTGTGGGTCTGTGGTGGAGGGAGTGAATGTTGAAAGTGGTGGATGGGGTGCCAATCAAGTGGGCTGCATTGTCCTGGATGGTGTCGAGCTTCTTGAGTGTTGTTGGAACTGCACGCATCCAGGCAAGTATTCCATCACACTCCTGACTTGTGCCTTGCAGATGGTGGACAGGCATTGGGAGTCAGGAGGTGAGTTACTTGCTGCAGAACTCCCAGCCTCTGACCTGCTGTGATCATCTGCATAATATTTGCTTAACACCTTCTTACCTTGACAGTTCTAATTCATGTCTTTAAGCTCCCACAGGCCCATGAAGCGTCCTGTAAGAGGTGAGGTGATTCAGGAGGAGGAAGACGACTCCTCAGAGGGGGTCACTCACTCTGAGGCTGCACGTCACGGGACCCATGCAGACCATGCACCAGCTCGCATGTGCATACTTCAATGGGATTGATAAGCTATGTAGTTGGGTTTTCACCTGGTGTCTCACATATCACAAGTAAGCAAGAGCAGATAGTTGAGACAGGGACAGCAGTGGATAGTCCGCGTTGGAGGATGCAGGATGCTCCAAGCTTTGCTCAGCTGGACACAGATGCTGAACCTCGGGTCCACTGATGAAGAGGTTAATTCTGGAGCAACAGCAAAAATGTGCAAGTTGCTGGCAGCCTTTCCAGCTGCACTGTGCACGCTTGCAGAAATTGGAGGAATCCATCACAAGCATGAGTGCCATGATGTCGCAGGCCTTTGTGATGATGTCTTCAAGGAAAGAGTGGCCACCTGCATGGAGCATCAAACATGACAGTAGAGTGCATGCAGGCCTTCTGCAATGATTTGCACACTCTGACTGCCACCTTAAATAGGGTTGTTGAAATCCTAGCCTTCTCCCTCAGTACCCCATTGAAGTGCAGCAAAGTGCTGTCCAGCTCATTGCCAGGAGGGACGTATAGGTGGGACATGAGAGGGAAGATGCAGAAAGGGGACATGGAAGTGGGGACTCTGCTCAAAGTACTTCCACTTCTCACTTGTAGCCAACCCCTCAGTCAGTGTCTTTAATGCATCGGTGCAGACCTGATGGGCCGAAGGGCCTCTTCTGCACTGTATTATTCTGTGATTCTGTGAATGCCCAATATGCTGCCTCATGTTCCAATAGCCCAGACTGCACAGGTGTAAGTGGAGCAGTCTTTGGCAGGGCCTTTATGGGGCTCCGAAACCCAGAGGACATCAGCCAAGAGCATCTCAGCAGTCACAGCAGGGATCTGAAAAGCCTGTCTGTCCCTATTCTGAAGCCGCAGAGGTTGCACCACACAGGACATAACAGCATAAGGAGCAGGAGTTTGGTCATATGGCCTCTCGAGCCTGCTCCGCTGCTCAATAAGATTGTGGCTGATCTGATCTTGGCCTCGACTGCACTTTCCTGCCTGTTCCCCATAACCCTTGACTCTCCTATAGTTCATGAATCTGTCTATCTCAGCCTTGAACATATTCAATGACCCAGCCTCCACAGCTCTCTGGAGTAGAGAATGCCAAAGATTCACAACCCTCTGAGAGAGAAAAAAAATCCTCCTGGTCTCCTTTTTAAATGGGTGACCCCTTATTCTGAAACTATGCCCTCTAGTTCTAGATTCCCCCATGAGGGGAAACATCCTCTCAGCATCTACCCTGTCAAGCCCTATCAGAATCTTATCAGAAGTGCTCTGAAGAGGAAGAACAAAGATTTGTAGTTGCACAAGGTTATGCAGTTATGCACATGGGAGTGTTGCACAATGTTAAGTTTCTGTTAAATTTTTAAGACAAATAAAAATGATTTGTTAATAGCACTTTCCCATCTTGCCCATTTTTGCCTGCTGCCTGACAATTGGTCTTCTCACTTGTGATGAATGGTGAGTTAGGACTTAAAGCTGTGCCACGGGCCTACATGAAAGGGATGCTTTGTGGATTGCAGGACTGGTTTAGGTTGCAGGGAAGAATGGAGGGTAAAGGTGGTTTTGGCATGTGGCTGCCCGATGGGCACATTGGTGCAACCTAAATAAATCCTGCCATTGTCAGATCATCCTAGGCAGCTGTGTGCCTCTGCTGGTGATATGGCCATATCGCATTCCTTCTCCTCCTCCTCTGAAGAGGCATTGTGCTCTGCACCTTGTTCCTGCTGCAAGAGATATCTGCAGGCTTTTGCAGTTGGCTGCCCACAAATGCATCACACAGGTGACCGGTGCCATGTTTGCCAGGCAGGCAATTATGTATATTTTGTCACCGATGAGGCCAATCGGAATGAGTGGGCTCCAGCAGCTCCAATCCTCACTGCTGTGCTATGTTGTGCAGAGCATGGCACACCATGATTATTCTTGAGAACCTGGCTGGTGTGTATTGAAGGGCACCTCCAGATCTGTTAAGTGCATCTTCAGCAACCCGAATGTTTGCTCATTGCTTTATGATACTTCTCGTCATCATGTAGTTTTGATTTTGCAACGCACCAAAGCTCCTTAGACAGCACCTTCCAAACCTGCGACCTCTACCACCTCGAAGGACAAGAGCAGCAGATGCGTGGGAACATCACCACCTGCGAGTTCCCATCCAAGTCGCACACCATCCTGACTTGGAACTACATCGCCGTTCCTTCACTGTCGCTGGGTCAAAATCCTGGAACTCCCTTCCTAACAGCACTGTGGGTGTACCTACCTCACATGGACTGCAGCGGTTCAAGAAGGCAGCTCACCACCACCTTCTCAAGGGCAATTAGGAATGGGCAATAAATGCTGGCATAGCCAGTGATGCCCACATCCCATGAAAGAATTTTTAAAAAATTGTAGCGCTCTTGGGCCTCATTGGGCTCCTCGCAGGCATCATCAGCCACATTTTAAGTGGATAGTTCTAGTCTCCAAACAGCCAGCCAGTAAGTCTGTTCTGAGGTGCGAAGAGCTCAGGGAAGATGAATGTATCTTGGTGGCTCCCTGGGAATCTTGTACCTACGTAACAATCTTTTTGTGGTTGCAGATGAGCTCCATATTGACAGAGTGGAAGCGTGATGGTTCATGAACACTCCAGGGTGATCTGATTGCCACAGTCACTGACACTCTGCACCTGGGGGAAGCCAGTCAGAGTGGGCTCACCTGAACGCCTGCTCATTCTGACTGGCTTCATCGGTGCCAAAGTGTACATAATATGGCACTAGTCCCTGTATGATTTGTGGGCAGCCAACTATGAAATCCTGCAAATATCTCTTGCACATTCCTGGAAGGAGCCTGAGGCAAATCTTATATATAACAGATGTAAAGTGGAGATCAGATGCGCAAAATTCCAGAGTAAAGTGACCACCAAAGTAGTGAAAGTAACCTCCAAAGTAGTAGAAATCACCTCCAAAGTAGTAAAAGCAAACTCTCAACATGTACTGTGAGCAAAAGCCTTTCACTTAGGCAAGGAAGTAGGTGTGAGGTCTCAATACTTTTGGGATTTTTTGCATTCGTTCAGCCCTTCAACTGCTGCTATGCTTTCACTGGCAAGTTCCAGGAAGCCCAGGGAACCCACAGTTGAAAACCCTCTGTTGCCTCTCCCAACAGAGTTTTTCTCATTCAGCCGAATGCACTGCAGTTAAATGCAGAACTCAGATTTGAGCTGGCTTTTTGACGCACTGTCAATTTCTGTCATCCTCTCCCAAACTCTGTGAATTGAAGGTTCCCCCATGTCTCACAGTAAGGATTCTTCAATCTCTGATTGGTTTAAGAGATCCGCTGTTGCTTGCCCTGTTGACACAGATCCCAGGACCCTTGTAGAAGACACTGTGCTGAAATGGATCTCTAATTGCCATTAATTGCTGTGCAAAATCCCACAAGTAGTCTGAGAGCATGTAATGAATGGAAAGTTCTGTTCCTTCACCCCTGACCGCAAAATACAGGCCACTATCTTTGGCGACAAGAGAAAATTGAAGGGGAAATTTTCTTTTCTTCAAAAAACTGAATTTTTAGTGTGTGTAGCACTCTGGGGTTAGGGGGGGGGTGGGGTGGTGTTGGTGGTTAATGTAAAATCATCCAAGGTTACATAGAACATAGAACAGTACAGCACAGTACAGGCCCTTCGGCCCACGATGTTGTGCCAAACCTTTAACCTACTCTAAGATCAAACTAACTACCTACCCTTCATTCTACTATCATCCATGTACCTATCCAAGAGTCGCTTAAATGCCCCTAATGTATCTGCTTCTACTACCACCGCTGGCAGCGCATTCCACGGACCCACCACTCTCTGTGTAAAGAACCCACCTCTGACATCTCCCCTAAACCTTCCTCCAATCACCTTAAAATTATGCCCCCTGGTGATAGCCCTTTCCACCCTGGGAGAAAGTCTCTGACTATCCACTCTATCTATGCCTCTCTTGTACCCCTCTATCAAGTCACCTCTCATCCTTCTACGCTCCAATGAGAAAAGCCCGAGCATCCTCAATCTTTCTTCATAGGACATGCCCTCCAGTCCAGGCAGCATCCTGGTAAATCTCCTCTGCACCCTCTCTAAAGCTTCCACATCCTTCCTATAATGAGGCGACCAGAACTGAACACAATATTCCAAGTGTGGTCTAACCAGGGCTTTATAGAGCTCCAGCATAACCTCGCGGCTCTTAAACTCAATTCCCCTGTTAATGAAAGCCAACACATCATACGCCTTCTTAACAACCCTATCATCTTGGGTGGCAACTTTGAGCGATCTATGGACATGGACCCCAAGATCCCTCTGTTCCTCCACACTACCAAGAATCCTGTCTTTAAGCCTGTATTCCGCATTCAAATTCGACCTTCCAAAATGAATCACTTCACACTTTTCCAGGTTGAACTCCATCTGCCACTTCTCAGCCCAGCTCTGCATCCTGTCAATGTCCCGTTGCAACCTAAAACAGCCTTCCACACTATCCACAACTCCAGCAACCTTCGTGTCATCGGCAAACTTGCTAACCCAGCCTTCCACATCCTCATCCAAGTCATTTATAAAAATCACAAAGAGCAGAGGTCCCAGAACAGATCCTTGTGGTCACCGAGCTCCATGCTGAATACTTTCCATCTACTACCACCCTCTGACTTCTATGGGCCAGCCAATTTTGTAGCCAGACAGCCAGCTTTCCCTGAATCCCATGCCTCCTCACTTTCTGAATGAGCCAACCATGGGGAACCTTATCAAACGCCTTGCTAAAATCCATATACACCACATCCTCTGCTCTTCCTTCATCAGTGTTTTGTCACATCTTCAAAGAATTCAATAAGGCTTGTGAGGCATGACCTGCCCCTCACAAAGCCATGCTGACTGTCTCTAATCAAACCATGCCTTTCCAAATAATCATAAATCCTGTCTCTCAGAATCCTCTCCAATAATTTGCCCACTACCAACGTAAGACTGACTGGTCTATAATTCCCAGGGTTATCCCTATTCCCTTTCTTGAACAAGGGAACAACATTTGCCATCCTCCAATCATCCGGTACTACTCCAGTGGACAGTGAAGACGCAAAGATCATCGCCAAATGCGCAGCAATCTCTTCTCTCGCTTCCCGTAATATCCTTGGGTATATCCCGTCTGGCCCCGGGGACTATTTCCAATAATGGGTTCTATATTATTAAAGCACCATTCATACTTTTGAGCAATATACTTACTCTTCCTGCCCAAGACCCTATTTAATCAAAATGGCAAGCTTAAGAAATCTAGGAAGGCTATCCTTCAGGTATTTGGTTTCTGTTGTGGTATTACTTTAAGGGGCATATCTGAAATGTTTGACCATCACGAGACAGTATATGTTCACACCCATGTGATCTCTAGGCAGTTGTTGAAAGCAGCTACAGAAACAAGATGGGTATCCTACCTTTCCAGTATTGCTGCATATATTTTTTTTTATTCATTCATGGGATGTGGGCGTCGCTGGCCAAGCCAGCCATTCCTAATTGCCCTTGAGAAGGTGGTGGTGATATAGATTAGTATCTTCAATAAAAGAACCCACCTTTTAGATTTGCCAATTTTGTTTGTGTGCTTGGTGTGTTTGCATCAAGAAAGAGGAAATACAATATGGTGGCAGCTGGTTGTTGAAGATACTTCAAGTTTCTGCAGATCCTGCAAAGCTGAACCCATCCACTCGCTACAGAAGCTCAGGTGTGAAGGTGTGTAAGCTCATCAGGGTTGTCTGTAATCCTTGCAGCATTGTTGAAGTCTGTGCAGGTGACTCTGCGATATTGTTGGTGCGAAGACACAGCAGGTCCACACCATTGGAACATTGCACTTTGCGCCAAGATTCTACAGCTTTAAGGGAACATGAATCTGAATCAAGCTGCAATTACAGTTTGTGCCAGAAGCAATCTGTCAAAAGCTGACTCTGAGGTGTGCGCTGGGCAGATCACCGTCAGGCAGGAGCACTAATATTGCTGACGGGCCACCAGATCGGGAGTTCAGCGGGGAGATTGATCTATCGCCACACAGCCAGGGAGGAGCATCCGTGCGCGGCAGCCTCCAGGAGTTTGAGATGGTCAGAAAAACTTCATAGCCATTTTCCTTTTTCTCTTGAATGTCTCAGGCAAGTCATATTTCTTTACATAAAATTCAACTCCATTACTGACCGTTTCATAGATCAGGAGCGCTAAGAAAAAACTTTTCTTTCCCATTGCCAATACTCACCGCGAGATCCTTTTTGTGGCGACATTGCTCTTCGTGGGGGGGGCCTTAAGATACTGTGCAGTCTGGAAGACAGCGGAGTTTTTTTTCCTCGCGCTGAAATCGCCTTCGTGGGCAGGGCCTCAAGAAAGCGCGTGAACCCAGAGCCAGCGCCACGCTCGCACTGCCTTTCTCTCTACTGCTCCACTAGGCTCTGGCAGCCTGTGCAACTGCAGTGATTTTTTTTATCCGTAGCAGCAAGGCAGTTTTCTTTGGCTACAAAGAAAGCTCGTATCTGCAGGTTAAAGAGGAAGACAGCAGCCACAGAACTTAACCTCTTAAGGGTTGTTCAAGTTTAAATCTTTATTCCTGCCACCGATACTGATCAAAACAAGATGACAACCAAGTATCCATCCCTATACTAGAAGGTAGCAGACCTCCGCACTGAATTTAAATTATGTAGACAGAGAATGGAACTGTTTTTTCTTGACTTGGCCGTTGCTGAGCCAGATAGACAAGCAATTAAAGTCAAGATTGCCATTGGGAATGAAGGCCTCCATAGATTAAATACGTCCGATCTTTCAGAGGATGACCTAAGAGACCCGAGTCGAATATGGGCCACATTGGAAGACCAGTTGAAAGTCAAACTCAATGTCAGAATATACCGTCTCGAGTTTGTCATTCCGGTAGCAGCCAAAGGATACAATAGACCAATTCGTGAGCCGGTAGATATAAGGGGCATGATTGCGATTTTTCTTGAGCTGAGCTAGCTGACAGGATTATTGAGCTTGTGATAGCTTCGACCCCATTGAAGTATTCCAAAAAAACGTCCTTGACCAACCCAAAGGCTAGAGTTTAGATGCCTTGCTTAAAAGCAGTCGTAAATCTGAAGCCATCCTTAGGTGCAGGCAGAGCCTACAAGCCCCGTGCACCTTGTATTCTATTGGCACCATTGCCAGTATGACGAAATGTGGCGAACCATGTAGGCGGTGTGGCCTTGTACATTCACCAAGAAGTTGACCAGCTTTCCATGATTTTTGCAAAGCATGTGACAACAGAGGGCACTAGAAGTGCCAATATAAGAAACCCAAGGCATAACAAGTCAAGCCACAGTTCGATGCACGACGAGTATGGCATCCCAACAGACAGAGGAACAGTCTAAATACCAAAGGCAGAAAATGCATGAGACAATCAGCCAGACCGAAAGCATGACCAAGGCACTGACACAAAATGAGCAGGCGTTTCATACTGTCAATCTCGGAGTATATTGACATGATGGGACCTTCTGAAGCCTTTGCCACCATCTACATTGTTTCCCCACAAAAACTGGCAAACACACACTCTGGACCAAGATTGACATGAGCGCGAGCGCCAATATTCTACTGCTCTGTATCCTGAAGAACATGTATCCACAGCAATGGAAAACAATGACTCAACCGACCACTGGCAAGCTCACAACATACAACGGTTCAGCGATTTTGTCTTTGGGATCCATTATGCTTGAGTGCGGATAGAGCATTTTACCTTGGTCACCCCAAATTTTTTACATCATGGATATCACAGGTCCATCAATTGCAGGCCTACCGACGTGCAAACACCTGATATCGGTAACAATTCATGGCATCGATAACGATCGTGATGCAGACAGCAGACCACAAAGACCACTGGAAACAATCTGATAAGCAAGAGCAGGCACCGCAGGAGCTGGGCTACAAACACAAAATCCAGACTATCAAAAAAGCCAACAAAGCATTGTAGGGTCCAACTGAAAACTGATCTGGTGATCAAGAAGGAGTGCAATGCTCTACGCAAGAAGGGGCAATATCTTTCAGCCCAGAATAAAAGACTAACCGGTCAATTAAATGAAATTAAATGAAAGATAGCTGAGATGGACTGCAAGAACAAAGATGATGTGATGGCACTGAGACTTCAAGAAGCTGATAGGGCAGCTGTGGTTGAACTATAACATAAAATTGCTGATCTAAAGATACAGCATATATGCAACCCACATTTTGTTCTGCAATTGGAGAAGGAGCTGGTACAAGCAAGGTTAAGGGAAACCGAATCACAATGTGCTCTTAAAGAGATGCGGGACAAAGTCTTGGACATGGAAAAGAGAAACGCTTCTTTACTTAACGAGAATAATGCAGCCAGGTTGCAACAGGAGCGAAACCGAGAGAAGCAGAATCGCTAATGGGTCTGAAAGAATTTTGGCAGCAAGTTAAAGATTTGGAGGATCACTGGCAGCATCATCTGGCTAGAACTACTGGCAGGTGGAAAGACACCCCATGGAGGAAAGCTGTAGGATGAACTCACGACAGTACGCTTTAGAGGAGCTGAAACGTAGGCTGAACTGAAAGAAGTTAAACTAAGCATGTTAGAACTTAAAACAGAGAACCAAATCAGCAGTAACCAGCTATGTCGAGCAGAGGAGAATTGCTTGACAGGCAAGAAAAAATGAAAGACACGTCCCAAACCCAACATTCCCACCCACAGTCAAAACTGAGAGACTACAGCATCCACAAACTAAACTTACAGTAACCAGGTCAGGGTGTATCATTAGACCGCCAATACACTTTGGAGATGTGAAAATTTGTTGCTGTTCTTACGACTGAGGCGGGAGGAGTGCACTGTTCATTCTAGTCGCACTTCTTGTTTAGAGCTCTGTTACAGATAAAACAAAACACTTTGGCTGAATACTTGTTCATTCTTGAAGAAACAGCAGATGAGATATGTTGTGTTCCAAAACTGGCATACTGTCTGGTCTCCAAGTACATGTAGACGGGTCATTGGGATCTTTTAGTACAGTTCTTTTCAGGTGGTGTTGAGAATTAGTTTAGCAGGCTTTTCTTCAAAGACAGGAGACGAGATGAGTTGACACTGGACTTCTCAGGGTCTTTTAGAGAGGTGCTGGAAAGCTGAGCTGGGTTGTGGTCTTCTCTCCTTCCTTTGGAATTCTCTTCTCTCCTTGGAAGTTCTCTCCTTTTTTTATATAGTTCAACCCCAACTCAAAACAATTCAAAAGCAAAACCAACAACAGGAGGTCAACCTTTTCACCTCCATCAATCTTGACCTGTCACTTCTTTGTAACCAACTTCTCCAGGTGTCCAAAGTTCTCTGTTGTTTATTGAGCCGGAAGTCAAGTGGTTTCCTGGAAAGGCTTGTTTTCCTCACAAGACCTCTCAGAGCCACTTTAAAAAAAAAAAATATTTCCAGGGACTGTTTTTCAAAGTCAAGTGACCTTTACATGACCCCCTTTGAAAACCCCGAATTTTAACATTTCATCAATCTTTCAAAAATGAATCCTCCAAAAATATATTTAACAAAACACAGAGGCACTTTCATAAGACTGTATATTTAAAATATTTTAGACATACCTTTTTCACTAGCTGTATTGTAAATAGTTCCGGTCATAACATTTAATACATTTTTCACTCACTGCATTATAGATAGTCTAGATTATTTTGTGACACATTTTTAATTTAGGAAAAAGCAAGATGTTGTGGTATTGCTTTAAGGGGCGTAACCATCACCAGATAGGATGTGATGTACAGACCCATATGATCACTAGGCAGTTGTTGGAAGCAGTTATAGAAACAAGACATGTGTCCTATCTTCCCGGTATTGCTGTATATAAGTTAGTATCTTCAATAAAAGAGACTACCTTTTAGATTAGTCAGTCTTGTCTATGCGTTTGGTGTGTTTGCATCAAGAAAGAGGAAATAAAACGATTTCCTTTCACAAAGATCTCAGATCCCAACTGCACTTGTTGCACACTGGGAGCACAGGCTTGGCTAGTAATTATGTTTGGATTTAAATTCACCTGCCTTTAGCACACCCAACATTTCGTTTAAGTATATTTCTGTAGGCTTTTATCATTTCTGTGTATTTTTTTAGTCTGGAGCATCTTGCATAAAACTTACATGAAAAAAATCTTAAACCTGGGGAGAAGAGATCACATGCAATTTTCCACGTCATCTCATTGAGAATAGAGGTATTACACAGAAAGAGAGTGATTTATATTAGAGAAAGAGAATAGTATGAACTGTGTCTTTACATGGAGAAGGGGAGGGTAAAAGTGCCACAGATGGATATATTGCACTTGAGCAGAAGACAAAATATAATATGTTGTGTTAGAGGAATATATTGTACCTACATGCTTCGGCAGTTTGCTAGCCATGGAATTGTAATACCAATGATTATGCCATTTTATAAATGTAGCCTGAGAGATATTGTGCCTTTAAAGTGTCTCACTCAGAAAATGCTTAAATTTCATGCCACGAATAAATCTGGTATTTTTTTCCCTGTTTATAGATGGATTCACGTAACTTTTCTGCTGGTGTAATCAATAAGGAGGTGACATGTTTGTAGCTGGAACTATCAGCTTTCACAACTTTCCATCATTTTTTATTTGCCTGAATAGCTAATTACTTCACATAGCATTAAACACTGTGCATTGCTTTGAACATGCAGCTTAACCATCAGTTTAAAGTTTTATTTAAAACAATAGTGCATCACAAATACAATGTACTGTCTTACAGAATTGTAACTGTTGCCGCATGTTATGATTGATTGCAGTTTTATCTGATGATGCACGTATGCCAAAGCAATATATTTAATCTTTCTCTGTCCTTTTAAACTTTATTTTCCTTCCTTCTCCTTAAAAATCACTAATATTTGTTCGGTCAGAAAACAAGCAAATACTTTAGTTTCATCTCTTCCCCAAACTTCTTCCCTTAAACTCTTTCCCCTGTGAGAAGGTGACTGGTCCTGGCTTAGCACCTTCTCACAGTTGCACAATTAAGATTTGGGCCTCAGTGAAGTGAGGAATTGAACCTGTGCCTTACCACAGTTCCTTAAGCTACACACTGGTTTATCAATGTGCTTCTAGAAAAGTTTAAAAACATTGATGAAACTACTTTGAATCAATGCCATACAGAGTTGTGAGCTTTTGATTTAAATGTATTTTTGTCAACATTGGCTCAATGGTAATGCTGTCTGCTCTGAAGCAGAATTTTTGAGTTCAAGCCGAGATTTGAGCACATACTCTAAATTGACACTTAATGCAGTATTGAGCGAGTGGTGCAGCTTTCGGACACAATATTAAACTGAGGCCCAGTCTTCCTGCTCAGGTAGATCAAAAAGATCCTATTGCACCACTTGAAGAAAAGTAGGGGAGTTCTCCTGATGCCCTGCCTAACATTTATCCCTCAACCAGCAGCACAAATCAGATTATCTAGTCATTTATTTCATTGCCATTTGTGGGACTTTGGTCTGCATGAATTGGCTACTGTGTTTACCTACGTTACAATGATGACTACACTTCAAAAGTACTTTGTTGGCCATGTAACATTTTGAAACAGCCTGAAGATGCAAAAGGTGCCATATGAATGCAAGCTAATCCTTTTTTTTCTTAGAAAGCTCAATAAATTTTTCCATCAAAGCCTCTTTCACAACTTGACTGTAGGGTTAAACTGTTTCCATCTAAAGATAAAAAGAGAAACAGTGAATGCTGGAAAGCTGAAATGAAACAGAAAATACTAAATATGCAGAAAAGGTTGTTCAGCATCTAAAAGAGAAAAATACGTCAATGTTTCAAGTGGGACCTTGCATCAGAAATCCACTCAGTTGCAGGTTTTACGGGATTTCTGTTCTAATGTTTTTAACCATGGATATTAATATTGTTTTTTGCATGATGTCACAAAAATGAACTGACCACTTTCCTCACTTAAGTTTCATACCTTTAATATATGAAATTACTAACTTTCAACTTGCTTTAACAGGCCAGAAAACGGCAAAATTATATTGCTTGTTATGGTATGTTCTTTAACATGTATTATTTCCCACCCTTGTAGAGCGGATCCCTGATGACAGCTGACACCATGCTTGATGGAACACAAGAGGTGATGACTATTAGTGTTAACAATATTGCATTATATTTATTGATATTTTATGGTAATTGATCTGTCACTCAATTGCATCTTCCCAATATACCTCAGAATCATTATGCATTTAGCAATACTGAGTGTCTAGCCTTCGATGTCTGCATGACTAACCTCAGTCCAAAAAAAGAGTGGACTAGATGGCACAGTAGGACCTGGGGTGAAAATCCACTCGGACAATTAAACAAACCGGGTCTGCCTGTAAGAGTTCCTATGTAGAGTGAATTTAGATGATCTCTACACAGTAGATCTTAATTCTACTGGAATAAGTGAGCTTTATGACCTCTTTTTGATGTGTTCATGGGATGTGGCTCGGACAGCATTTATTGCCCATCTCTAATTGCCCTTGAGATGTTGGTGGTGAGCTGCTTCTTGAACCGCTGCAGTTCTTGGGGTGTAGGTACACCCACAGTGCTGTTAGGAAGGGAGTTCCAGAATTTTCATCCAGTGACAGTGAAGGAACGGGCAATATAGTTCCAAGTCAGGATGGTGCGTGGCTTGGAGGGGAACTGGCAGGTGGTGGTGTTCCCGTGCATCTGCTGCCCTTGTCCTTCTAGGTGGTAGAGGTTGCGGGTTTGGAAGGGGCTGTCAAAGGAGCCTTGGTGAGTTGCTGCATGCATCTTGTAGATGGTACACACTGCTGCCACCATACGTTGGTGGGAGGGATTCCAGTTTTGCCCAGCACAGGGCATGTTCTTCATAGGAACCCAGAACTGGGCCTCATCTATCTTGTTGGTCCTGAACCACAAGAAAAACTGAGCCATTTGGGGCCCAGGCTATCTCTACATCCTGGACTTCATGAATACTTATTTCTACAACACCTACATTCTTTTTCTATTCTATCTCCATTGTGATGAGAAATTATAGAGCATTTTATGTTCTCTAAATCTGCATACTGAATACAAGTATCTCCACTGGGCTGTGGTCATAGCCTTGGTTCTGCAGCAGTAGCCCCATTAACCTTGACATGTGATATTCTGTTTATTGCTTGTGATAGATCCTGACATTCCAAAATTTGGAGCAGAACTCAAGCAGCTACTTTTTCTGGGACTTACACTGCCCTTTTTCTGCTTGTATACTGTGTGATCCAGGGTGCAATAATCAAACCCCTTTGTGATCTGGCACAGATCATCGTGTCTTTCACACATGCATTTCTTCAATTTCTCTGAAGATTAGCTTAAGTAATACTAGATGAGCTGAGGTTTGGTTTCAAATCATTAAGCAGTTTATTTCCACTGTATGGTGAATGTACAGAGCAGTGGTTAAAATCAAAATCACTTAGTTTGAATGGTACAACCTAGCTTCACATGAAAATGAATATGCTATGCTATTCCATTTCGGTGGCTTGTTTTCCTTGACTTATTGACAGTGTCTGTAAGGAACTACATGGATTGCCGCTCATGCATTTATTAGCGAATTAAATTTGGTCAACATCTAGGATATTGTTTTAGTAATCAAATTAGAATCCCACTTTAGGGCTGACCTCTTCTTAAATTGGTGCCAGTTTGGTATGGCCCCTATGGTAAGAGATGCCTGAATGACACAAATTGAATTAGATACCTTGTAGAGTCTTTACGCTACAAATGATGGCATTTTACACACACCTTACTCCCTCCCAACCTTACATTAAGCCCTGCAGGGATGTTTTGTGGGTAAGGAGTTTTGAAGTAAGTTCTTTTTATTATAGGTCTTTTTAATCTACACTAGCTATTGTGCAGGCTGTGGGCCTTTTTACAGCGTGGGAGAAGGGGGTCATGGGAGGACAAAAAAAAGGCTGGTTCTGGGAAAATTGAGCAAAGCAGGATGAGTTGCTAAAATGCACAAGGAATGTTACCATTGACAAATAATGAAGATGGTGGATAATTCAGTTTTAAGATGCAGGCTACCAGAAGCACATAGAGCTCCAGAGACAGTTTTAACATGTCGCCATACCTAACTGTTGGGCAGCACAAATACCAAGCCTTTTATCATGGAGTGGAATGGGGAGCATTTTGGCAGTTATTTCATTTTTATAAATGCATAAAATATTTGTACAGCTTATTAGTAGATTACAATAACTAAACAATTCTGATTGTGTTTACAATGCATAATAAAGCCTGCCATTCCCATGAATAAACTTAATTGTCACAGGTAGTAAGTTACATCACGATTTAGTTTGATTTGTCATCTTATGATTACTGTGACCAGTCTTGTGTATATGTGATGCTGGAAATGGAGACCTTGAACAGATTTAAATTGCTTTGCTGTGCCTTAAGATACACTGTAACATTTATTATAAGCATATTAATAAATGTACTTGTACATCACAACAGTCAGGCAATCGATTCTCTAATGTAGCTGAGACTTTGACCAATCTTCCATTGGAAAGTAGTGATTCCTTTGATGCACGCCATGGACAGTGGTTGCGACGAAGGCGCATCGATGGGGCACTCAACAGAGTCCCTGTTGGTTTTTATCAGCGAGTGTGGAAAATTTTACAAAAGGTACTAAGCAGTGCTTCAGTAGAATTGTTTTTTTTCTTAAGTAAGTGTTTTTTTAAAAAAATTTGAAATGAGATAATCTGTTTTTATAAACAATCTGCCCTATGCTTGCAGTGTCAAGGGTTGTCGTTTAACGCTTACATTCTCCGATCGTCTACAACTGAAGAGGTAAACCATTATCTACTTTGGTTTTCCGTAGTTTCGCTTGCCTCACAGCAATCTGTCTTAATCCTAAGCTTGAAAATATGCCTACTTTACTGCATTGCATTTGTAACTTGCATCAGCCAGTTTAGTATAGGAACAGAAAATGCTGGAAATATTCAGCAGGACAACTGTGTTAACGTCTCAGGTTCATGAACTTTAATCAGATTTGGAAAAAGTTTGAGATGTAACAGTGTTTTAGTCCAGAAAGCCAGTTGGTGAAGGATATAGCTGGAGCCAATCTTTATACAGTTCCAGATAACAAGCAAGCACCTCCTAACCCAGGGCACAAGTGATTCCCCAGTTATTGCTCACCACCTGCCTACAATTAAACACAATTGATATACAGTTAACAGCTTTAAACAAGTACAGAGGTAGGGAAAGGAGGATGAGAGGAAAGAACAAAATGGAAGATCTGTGATGGGGTCGAAGGTAGGAGAGATTAAATGACAGAAGGGATGATGGTGCAAGGCAAAAGGGAATTGTAATGAGACAAGTAAAGCAACAAAATGTGGGTCTAGAGAAGTGTAAATGGCAATAGCAGAACCATTACCAATAGCTGCTGTCTGAAAAAATGGTAGCAGTGGCTATAATCTGAAATTGTTGAACTCAGTGTTGAGTCCAAAAGGCTGCAACATGCCTAACTGAAAGATAATGTGTTGTTCCTTGCACTTCTGTTGAGCTTCATGACAATTTAGTGCAAACTTGTTCACAGTACAGGCAGTTTTGTGTGTGGATTTGTCTTTTGCAAATTTCAGACTCAAGTCAAACAGACATATCTGTTGGGAATCTGCAATAAAAACAGAAAATGCTGGAAATGCTCAGCAGATCATCCTTCCTAATAACTCCTTTTTTTGCTCTGTGCCAAATTTATCTGATTATGATCTGTGATGCACCTTGGGACATTTTCCTACATTATATTCACTATATAAATGCAAGTTGTTATAGTTGTAGTAATAAAGTTACAAAAAGCTAATAACAGAATAGTGTATCGCTGTAAAATTGTCTCTATAAAAACTAAAAATATGTTCCCTCTAATTTCCCTTTGCTATGTGCAGCCCATTTATTGCACTGCATAGTCCCTTTAAGATCGCCATGTGGCTGCACAAACTGCTTCCTGTGCACGTCCTGTTTGTCCCCTGCACAATAAGTTCTGGACTGCTGCACAGCTTAGAGGGAAGCTTGAATGTGGGCCCTGTCTAATTTACTGTGCTTTTCCCTCATTGCAACCTGATAATTTTCCTTTGATCAGGCATCAAGCCTGGAGTCTTTTCAGGTCAGTGTAGCTCAGGTAACCACTTGATAAACTTGCTGAGCTACTAGTGGACCTTGTACACTTCATTCCAGTAATGCTGCAGTTAACCTTCAAGTATAAGACTGCACAACAGCAACTTAAACATGTAACTATGCCACTTTTGGTTTTATTTATTCTCATTTTCCTAATCTTCCCATACCACAGGAATAGCTCAGCCATCCAAATTAAGAAATCATGAAAAACATTTAAAAGTATTTTCAGTGTACATCAGACAAGGTTATGCGAGTTGCTAGCTGAAGCACAATAGTTGGAAGGAACTAGAAATCCATGTTGCAATTTTAATAGCACGTGACTCTACAGAACAGCAGTTTAATGCTCATGCACGTGCTTCATTAATTATGACTCTTTGGAACATGGGAGACTTTTGAACAAGGGGTTGAAAAATAAAGTTTTAATACCATATTTAAAACAAAGTTTTGGATCAGGGAAATCCCATTCAACCTATAAACAAATGCGCTTTGCAGTTCATGTACATTTTGCTCTATGAAGAAATCAGAACAATACTTGTAATCTCCTGAGGAAAGCAATGAATCACAGGATAAAGCTTTACAACATTTTTCCATGACCCAATAAATAATTTATTGAAACTTTAGGATGTTAATCCTTTCTTACAAACTACATTACTCAACTGTGACAATTTGCGTTCAACTGTGACTCTCCAGAGCATACCAATAATATTTTTTATTCTTTTCATTGGATGTGGGCATCACTGGCAAGGCCAGCATTTGTTGCTCATCCCTACTTGACAACTGCGTGACTTGCTAGGCCATTTCAGAGGGCAGTTAAGAGTCAACCACATTACTGTGGGTCTGGAGTCACGTGTAGGCCAGACCAGGTAAGGATGGCAGATTTCCTTCCCTAAAGGACATTAGTGAACCAGATGGGTTTTTACAACAATCGATAATTTCATGGTACAATTACTGAGACTAGCTTTCAATTCCAGATTGTTTTAATTAATTGAATTTAAATTCCACCAGCTGTCATGGTGGGATTTGAACCTGTGCCCCCAGGGCATTAGCCTGGGCCTCTGAATTGCTAATTCAGTGGCATTACCATTACGCCACCACCTCCCCAATTTGATTGGCCTGAAGAGTCAACAAATATTTGGTGGCAGTCAAGATTCTTTAATATATTCTTATGTTGGCCCCATTTCTGCTCTTTACACTTTCCCAACTCTGCTCAATTTATGATTTTACCCATCTGTAAGGAATTATTTTTCTTCATGTATGGAACTTAAAGAATTTGGTCTATGTTGCATTTTCATACATGTTTTGATGTCTCCTAACACAGGACTATGTTTTTGAGACTTTCACTAAATATAAAAGAAGCAACTTGTATACGAAAATGATCTAGCTGTCTGACTTTGTGATTTGATTTAGAATTGTAGAATGATACAGTGCAGAAGGTGGCCATTCGCCCATCGGGCTTACGTTGTGCCAGCTCTTTGTAAGGGCTAGCCAATTAGTGCCACTCCCCTGCTCTTTCCCCATAGCCATACATATTTTTCCCACCTCAATTATTTATCCAATTTCCCTTAAAAAAAATTGTTTTTGAATCTCTGCTTCCATCAGCCTTTCAGACAGTGCATTCCAGATCGTAACAACTTGCTGCATAAAAATTTTTCCTCATGTCTCCTCCGGTTCTTTTGCCATTCACCTTCAATCTGTGTCCTCTGGTTACTGACCCTTCTACAACTGGGAGCAGTTGCTTCTTATTTACTCTAACAAAACGCCTCTATCAAATTTCACTTAACCTTCTCTGTTCTGAGGAGAACAATCCCGGCATCTCTAGCCTTTCCACATAACTTAAGTCCCGCATCCCTGGTATCTTTCCAGTAAATCTCCTTTGCACCCTCTGGGAGGCCTTGACATCCTATGGTGCCCAGAATTGGCTGCAACACTCCAGTTGGGGCATAACCAGTGTTTTAAAAGGTTTAACATAATGTCCTTGCTTTTATACTCTATGCACCTATTTATATAGCCAAGGATCCCTATGTCCTTTTAACAGTCTTCTCAACTTGTCCTATCATCTTCAAAGAATTGTCCATGTACACCCAAGGACACTCTTTCTGCACCCCTTCATAATTGTACCAGTTAGTTTATATTGCCTCTCCTCATTCTTCCTACCAAAATGAGTCACTTCACAATTTTCACAGAATCTAACAGCACAAAAGTAGGCCATTCAGCCCATTGTGCCTGTGCTTTGAAAGAGCTGCCCTATTTAGTCTCTCATGCCAACTTTCTCCCCATAGCCCTTTAAATTAATCATTTTCAAGTACATGTCTAATTGCCTTTTGAAACTTCCTGTGAATCTGCTTCCATCACCCTTTAAGGTAATGCATTTCCAGATCTTAACAACCGTCTGTGTAAATAGACACTCCTTATTTCTCCTGTAGTTATTTTGTTAATTATTTTAAATTTATGACCTCTGATTACTGACCCACTGTCCAGAGGAAACAGTTTCTCCCTACCCGCTCTATCAAAGCCCTTCATAATTTGAATACCTCATATTGGGTCTCCCCTTAATGTACTATGCTGTAAGCAGAACCATTCCAGCTTCTCCAGTCTTGCCACATAACTGAAGTCCCTCATCCCAAGTAAACCTTATCTGTACCTTCTCCAAGGCCTTGCCATCTTTCTTGAATTGTGCACAATACTCCATCTGAGGCCTAACCAGTGATGTATAAAGGTTTAACATGACTTCCTAGTTTTCCCCTTTTTATAATGCCAACTATCCCATTGGCTTTCTTAACCGCTTTATCAACTTGTCCTGTTACCTTCAAAAATCTGTGAATGTGCAGCCCTAGGTCCCTCTGCTCTTGCCCTCATAATAGTACTATTTAGATTATACGGCCTCTCCATGTTGTTCCTCCCAAAGTGCATAACTTCATGCTATCAGCGTTAAATTACATCTGCCATGTGCCCTCAAACTTCAAAATTGTACTCTTTCTATCCAAGTCCAGGCCATTGTATCAAAAAAGCAATAGTCATAATACTGATCCATGGGGTCCACACTGCATACTTCCCTGCATTAAATTCCATCTGCCATGTATCTGCCCATTTCACCAGTCTATGTCCTTGTGAAGTCTGTTACAATCCTCCACATTGTCCAGTAAATTCCTGAATTTTGTGTCATCTGCAGACTTTGAAATTATGCTCTATGTACCCAAGGCCATGTCATGTATTTCTATCAAAAGAGCAATGGTCCAAATACCTACCCTGGGGGACACCAGTCGCTCTGGTGTAAAAAAAAAATAACTTCACCACTACTCTCTACTTTCTCCCTTAGTTAATTTTGTATCCATGCAGCCACTGCCCCTTTTCTCCTATGGGCTGCAATTTTACTAACATGTTTATTATGTTGTACCTTATCAAACATCTTTTGAAATTCTGTATAGACAACAGCAACCCTGGTACCCCTATCAACCCTCTCCGTTATTTCATCAAAGAACTCAATTTGCTTTTAATCTGTGCTGGCTTTCATTTATTAACCCATATTTTTCAGTGCCAATTAACTTTGTCCAGATTATTACCTCTAAATTTTTTCCCACGACTGATGTTAGGCTGCCTAGCCTGTTGTTGCCAGGTTTATCCCTCTCCTTTTTTTGAACAGGGATGTAACATTTGTAATCCACCAGTTCTCTGGCAGCATTCCCATATCTAAGGAGGTTGGAAGGTTGTGGCCAGAATCTCTGCAATTTCCATCCTTACTTCCTTCAGCAACCTCGGATGCATCCCATGCAGACCATGTGATTTTTCAACTGTGTTGTGCTCCCAACCTTTAAAGTACCTCTTATCTATTTTTATCCCATCCAATTTCTCTACTACTTCCTCCTTTATTGTGATATCGGCAGCATCCTCTTCTTTAGTGAAGACAGATGCAAAATATTCACTTAGTACCTCAGCTATGCACTCTGCCTCCACAAGAAAATCTGTTTTTGGCTCCTAATTGGGACAATTGGTCCTTTGACTACCTTTTTACTATTTACATGTTTTTAAAAAAAACATTTTGGTTCTCTCCTATGTGACCTGCAAATCTATTCTCATACACTCTCTTTGACCCTCTTATTTCCCTTTTCGGTTCTCCTCAGTATTTTCTGAATTCATCTTGGTTCTCTACTTTATTATGAATCATAGAATAGTTACAGCATAGAAGGACGCAATTTGGCTCATTGGGTTTGCGCCGGTTCCCTGCAAGAGCAATTCAGCTGGAACAAATTCCCCCAGCCTTTCCCCATAACCCTGCAAATGTTTTTTATCTTCAGGTACTTATCCAATTCCCTTTTGATAACCATAATTGAATCTGCCTCCACTACCCTCTCAGGCATTGCATTGTAGATCCTAAGCACTCACTACATAAAATTGTTTTCCTCAGGTTACCTTTGGTTCTTTTGCTAATCACCTTAAATCTGTGTCCTGTGGTTCTCAATCCCTCGGCCAAAGGGAAGTTTCTCTCTGTCTACTCAGTCTAGACCACTCATGATTTTGAACACTTCTATCAAATCTCTCAACCTTCTCTTCTCTAAGAGGACAGCTTCTCCAGTCTATCCTCGTAACTGAAGTTCCTCATTCCTGGAACCATACTCGTAATTTTTTTCTTCACCCTCTCTAAAGCCCTTCACATCAATCCTAAAGTGCAGTGCTCAGAATTGGATGATATGCTCCAGTTGAGACTGAACCAGTGATTTATAAAGGTTCATCATGACTTCCTTGCTTTTGTACCCAATGCCTCTATTTATAAAGCCCAGGATCTAATTTCTTTTTAACCACTTGCTCAACTTGCCCTGCCACCTTCAACGATTTGTGCACATATACCCCAGGTCTCTGTTCCTGCACCACCCCCCCTTTAGAATTATACTCTTTAGTTCCTATTCCCCCTCCTCATTCTTCCTATGAAAATGTATCATTTCACATTTCTCTGCATTAAATTTCATCTGCCGCGTGTCTGCCCATTCCACAAGCTTGTCTATGTGCTCTCGAAGTCTATCACTATCCTCCTCACAGTTCACAATACTTCAAGTTTTGTGTTATCTGAAAATTTTGAAATTGTGCCCTGTACACCCAAGTCTAAGTTATTAATATGTATGAAGAAAAGTAGTGGTCCTAGTATTGACCTCTAGGGAAACACCACTTCTTCCAGTCCAAAAAACCATTCCCCACTATCCTGTTTCCTGTCACTCAGCCAACTTCGTATTCATTTTGCCACTGTCCATTTTATTCCATTGGCTTCAACTTTGCTGACAAGCCTACTATGTGGCACTTAGGCAAATCCATATACACCACATCAGCTGCATTACCCTCATCACAAACAGACATTTCTTATAAATAGATTCTGAGATGAACGTCTTGATTTACTTGACCTGCATTTTTTTTCCTTTCTAAATAGATGACTCCTGGTGAAATAAAGTTTGCTGTTCAAGTAGAGACTTTCCTGAACAATGTGCCACAGCCAGAGTATCGACAGCTTCTTGTGGAGACAATCCTCGTTATCACCATGCTGGCTGATATAGATGTACAAAGTATTGGTGAAATAATCCATGTTGATCACATTGCACACATGGCAAATAACTTATTTATTGAGGAGCAGGTAAAATTTTATTTGTCATATATTATAGTTTCATTTTTATCTTTCCTGCCCCATCCCTTCTCCTGGCTAGAAAGTTTGGAAGGAGGAGCAGGTAATCTACAAAAGTTAGTTTGTATCCAGTTACTGGAATTACCTTGTGGTGCCTGTTCTCCGCTCATGTTTCTTCTCTTCTCCACCAATCCCTGAGTACTACAGTAGCTTTGGAAACTTGTCAAATGGCATATTAGGTTGGAGAACTCGTGGTTTCTGTTATGCCGTCCTTGTCAGGAATTGTCTTGAGCCTTAACTTTTACTGCTGTTGTTGTAGTTATCTTTTATAAAGATGTGGCACTAATTTGCACTTTTTTTCAATAGACAGCCCTGGGTGCTGATAATATCATGCTGGAAAAGGATACTGCCACTGGGATTTGCAAGTTGCTGTATGACAGTGCCCCAAGTGGTCGCTTTGGCACCATGACCTATCTTTTGAAGGCTGTAGCCGTATACGTGGATGAATTCTTACCAGGCAGCGGATGCTCTATGCAGTAAACTGCTCATCAAGTTTATTGGCATAATCTAAATTACAAGACTGAGCACTAAGTTGCCATGTGAAAGGGCTACAATGTGCAGCATTGAAATTGAATGTCACCATGCACTAATGATGCAGAAACTGTGAAGTGCAGGTTGTGTCGCTTATAGTTGCCAAGAAGAAATGACTGAATGAAATCTTTAAATCAATTAAATCTTCACAGAAAGGGAAGCATGGCCTAGTATACTTTTCTATACGCCCGTTAAGCTTGGACCTGTTTTCTTTTAGTAGAAATTGGAGAAGATCTGGAATATTTTTATATAAATTTTGTTAATGCATCAGCAAATGCAAAAAAATGGCATCATTAAAATAAGGCCAAAATTTATACATGGCTCAAAGCATGCTATTTATTGTAGACTGTTGGGCTAGAAAGCTACCTATTTGCAGCTAATGGGTGAAGTATCTTGCCCCTCCTTTTTAAAACAAAATGTATGAAACATATTGTGGTACTTGTTGAGCAAACGATGTATTTTGTATGCAAACAATCTTAACATAACAGTAAAATAATAAGTTTGATGATGTATGCTCGCACCTCTTCCCACCGTCTTAATGTCTCCTATGTTGCATGACATCTCACACTCACAATAAGATTACACAATTCTTATCGGTTTGACAAAGCTAATCCTCAGGAATGGATAAAAAAAAATTGTAGAGAAGTTTTTTTCTCTCCTCATCCCAAAGCAAAACTGTAGAGATCCAGGTGCTTTAGTTTATATTTTCTTTTATATTTTTTTAAGAAGAAATTTACATTTTGACAGTAATGATCAGGTTAATGTTACTGCCTTATCTTGAGTGATTATAAGAAAATTGGTTTTAGAAGTTAAGTATCTTTTTTTAAAATCATAAAGGAAAGAAATGTTTGTCTGCTTTGATGATATGCTTGTTATTTTAGCAACCTGCTTAACAATTTGCTTTTAATTGCAATGTTTAATGTATTAATGTGCCTTTATTGTTTGATCACAAGGGTAGTCACGCCTGATGAATTTAGGATGATTTGTGATTGTAATCATTATGCTGCTCAATTACAGGAAAGTTGTATGTGCAACTTCAGAAAATGTAGAGGCTGGTACTTTAAGGTTTAACATTGTGGGGAAGGGATGGCAAGTAGCTAGGCAACTGAGTTTCCACTTACTGTTTTAGATGATGCTTATGCAGATGCCATGCTCAGACCTTTTATTATTGCCTTGAAAACTGTATCAGATGCAAGTAAGAAGAGATCAGCTATTCTTCACTTGGTTCAACACTTTAATACTCTCCCATCTTCACAAAAAAAAATCCTAGACTGTTCAGTTAATAAAAACTTTTATTAAAGCTATGAACTCAATATCAAGTTGTTTAAAAAATTATTATGCTAATATTTTAACATGTTCTATTTTATCTGAATAATTATTTGTGTGTATGCATGCGCATAATAGATTTGTTGTCTTTCTAAATTTTCAGTTGTCTCCTTCCAAATCCGTGCCAACTTTCCCAAAACTCCACGTTTGAACCTCTCCAATCATTTGTTTCTGTCACTGCCACAGCAAAAAAGTTGCAATAGCATTCTCGGTGACTGTGGCTATCGTACACTTTCTCCTTACTCTCCTTATCCTTTTTGATCTAGCTATAGCCTTTGGCATGGTTAACTACATCATCCTCCAATGCTACTCCTCCATTGTCCAGCTGTGAAGGACTGTCCTCACTTAGTTTTACTCTTGCCTATTCTGTTGTAGCCAGAGAAGCCCCTGCATTGGCTTTCTTGCACCATTACCTCTGGAGCCCTCCAAAGATCTATCATTGACCTTCACCTAATTTGCATATATGTAACGCCCTCAATGACATCATTCCAATGATATGGCATTATGTTCTACTTTCTAGGCATCACACCTCAGTAAGGGTATATTGGACTTGGAGTTAAATAATGAGGACAGGGTTAGGCTTATATTCTCTTGTGTATAGCAGATGAAGGAATGATATGATTGAGGTATTTAAGATGATTAAAGGAGTTGATAGGGTAGCTAGAGTGAAACTATTTCCTCTGGTGGGGAAGCCCAGAACAAGGGGGCATAGCCTTAAAATTAGAGCTAGGCTGTTCAGGGATGATGTCGGGAAGCACTTCTTTACAAAAAGGATAATGGAAATCTGGAAAATTCTCTTCCAAAAAAGCTGTTGAGGCTAGGTCAATTGAAAATTTGAAAACTAAGGTCCTTCTAGCAAGGAATCATTTTCATGGCTCTCTGAACCTTTTCCAAGGTCATTACTCACCCATTTTGTAAGGGGACCAAAACTGGGTGCAGTACTGCAGATGTAGTCTAACCAGTGACCTGTGTAGTGGCAGATAATGTCCTTTGATTAGTACTGAATGGTTCTATTAATATAAAATAATACCCTGCTATAGCTGGAGCTTCCGTGCATTGATCATGAACCTTTAGTGATCTGTGCACAATATCTAAATCTTTTACTCTCAATCTCTTTCAGAATTGTTCCCGATAAATAAATGTATTGTGTGTTGATCCTACCAACATGCTGGATACTGGATTTATCCAGATGCAATGCCACTTGCCATTATAAGTCCCATTCCCCTAGAAAATCCAAGTTTCTCTGCATTAGATTTCACTCCTCTATTGTCTTAACCCTTGCACAGATTTTTGTATCATTTTCAAGCTTAATGAACAAACTATCAATACCAATACCAGGTCTTTTTTTTTAAAATTCATTCATGGGATGTGGGCGTCGCTGGCCAGGCCAGCATTTATTGCCCATCCCTAATTGCCCTTGAGAAGGTGGTGGTTAGCTGCCTTCTTGAACCGCTACAGTCCATGTGGGGTAGGTACACCCACAGTGCTGTTAGGAAGGGAGTTCCAGGATTTTGACCCATCGACAGTGAAGGAACTGCGATAAAGTTCTGAGTCAAGATGGTGTGTGACTTGGAGGGGAACTTGCAGGTGGTGGTGTTCCCATGCATTTGCTGCCCTTGTCCTTCGAGTTGGTAGAGGTCTTGGGTTTGGAAGGTGCTGTCTAAGCAGCCTTGGTGCGTTGCTGCAGTGCATCTTGTAGATGGTACACACTGCTGCCACTGCGTCAGTGGTGGAGGGAGTGAATGTTTGTCGATGGGGTGCCAATCAAGCGGACTGCTTTGTCCTGGATGGTGCCGAGCTTCTTGAGTATTGTTGGAGCTACAGCCATCCAGGCAAGTGGAGAGTATTCCATTACACTCCTGACTTGTGCCTTGTAGATGGTGGTTAGGCTTTGGGGAGTCAGGTGAGGTACTCCCCGCAGGATTCCTAGCCTCTGACCTGCTCTTGTAGCCATGGTATTTATATGGCTACTCCAGTTCAGTTTCTGGTCAATGGTAGCCCCTAGGATGTTGATAGTGGGGGATTCAGCGATGGTAATGCCATTGAATGTCAAGGGGAGATGGTTAGATTCTCTCTTGTTGGCGATGGTCATTGCCTGGCACTTGTGTGGTGCGAATGTTGCTTGCCACTTATGAGCCCAAGCCTGGATATTGTCTAACTTTTGCTGTATTTCTGCACAGACTGCTTCAGTATCTGAGGAGTCACGAATGGTGCTGAACATTGTGCAATCATCAGTGAACATCCCCCACTTCTGACATTATGATTGAAGGAAGGTCATTCAGCCAGAAGTGCCGAGTTGCTGATGCATCTCGGCCTCCTCCTGATGACCCCAGCATCACAAACGGCAGACTTCAGCTAATTCGATTCACTCTGCATGATATCAAGAAACTACTGAAGGCACTGGATACAACAAAGGCTATGGGCCCTGACAATATTCTAGCAATAGTACTGAAGACCAGTGCTCCAGAACCTGCCACGTCCCTAGCCAAGCTGTTCCAGTACAGTGGCATCTACCCGACAATGTGGAAAATTGTCCAAGTATGTCCTGTGTACAAAAGAAAAGGAAAAGTCCAACCCAGCCAATTACCGCCCCATCAGTCTACTTTCAATCATTAGTAATGTGATGGAAGGTGTCATCAACAGTGCCATCAAGCAGCACTTGCTTAGCAATAACCTGCTCAGTGACGCTTAGTTTGGGTTCCGCCAGGGCCACTCAGCTCCTGACCTCATTACAGCCTTGGTTCAAAAATGGACAAAAGAGCTGAACTTGAGGTGAAGTGAGAGTGACTGCCCTTGACATCAAGGCAGCATTTGACTGAGTATGGAATCAAGGAGTCCTGGAAAATCTGAAGTCAATGGGAATCAGAGGGAAAACTCTCCGCTGGTTGGAGTCATACCTAATGTAAAGGAAGATGGTTGTGGTTGTTGGAGGTCAATCATCTCAGCTAAAGGACATTACTGCAGGAGTTCCTCAGAGTAGTGCCCTAGGCCCAACCATCTTCAGCTGTTTCATTAATGACATTCCTTCATCATAAGGTCAGAAGTGGGGATGTTCGCTGACTGCACAATGTTCAGCACCATTCGCGACTCCTCAGATACTGAAGCAGTCAGTATAGAAATACAGCAAGACCTGGACAATATCCAGGCTTGGGCTGATAAGTGGCAAGTAACATTCATGCCACACAAGTGCCAGGCAATGACCATCTCCAACAAGAGAGAACCTAACCATCTCCCCTTGACAGTCAATGGCATTACCATTGCAGAATCCCCCACTATCAACCATCCTAGGAGTTACCGTTGACCAGAAACTGAACTGGAGTAGCCATATAAATACCGTGGCTACAAGAGCAGGTCAGAGGTTAGGAATCCTGCAGGGAGTAACTCACCTCCTAACTCCCCAAAGCCTGTCCACCATCTACTAGGTACAAGTCAGGAGTGTAATGGAATACTCTCCACCTGCCTGAATGGGTGCAGCTCCAACAACACTCAAGAAGCTCGACACCATCCAGGACAAAGCAGCCCACTTGATTGGCACTTCATCCACCACCGATGCACCGTGGCAGCAGTGTGTACCATCTACAAGATGCACTGCAGATATGCACCAAGGCTCCTTATCAGCTTCTCAACCCCCAACCTCTACCACCTAGGACAAGGGTAGCAAATGCATGGGAACACCACCACCTGCAAGTTCCCCTCCAAGTCACACACCATCCTGACGTGGAACTATATCGCCCTTCCTTCATTGTCACTAGGTCAAAATCCTGGAACTCCCTTCCTAACAGCACTATGGGTGTACCTACCTCGCCTGGACTGGTTCAAGAAGGCAGCTCACCACCACCTTCTCGAAGGCAATTAGGGATGGGCAATAAATGCTGACCTAGCCAGGGATGTCCACGTCCCATGAATGAATTTTTTTAAAAAATGACCTGGTAGTGGTATTGATAGTTTGTTCATTAAGCTTGAAAATGAATAAGTAAGGTATTAGGTGGGGTCTGGTTAAGTGGAATTGCTCTAGGGTCAAAATTAGGTTTACAATGCATGAATGTAAATGCATGAAGCATAGTCAATAGGTTTGATGAGTTGTAGACGTGAATAGCCACATATGTTGAATACGATGTTGTGGCGATAACAGAGACCTGGCTCAACACACATGCGGTCAGATCTGCTGAGTATTTTGACACTTTCTGTTCTCATTTCAGAGTTCCAGAATCCACAGTATTTTGCTCTCATCAAAAAATGGCAGGCCTGCTACAAAATATCCCTCGATCATTAAGTGTTCAGGAAAGATAGGGAATGAAAGAGATGGGGTAGCAATATTGATTATGGAGAATATTACAGTGCTGAAAGAGAGGATGTTCTGGAAGCGTGAAAGACAGAATTTCTTTGGTTAAAGTTAAGAAACAATAGGGTACTATTACACTACTGGGTGTATTCAATAGGCCACTAACTTGTGGGCAAGATATGGAGGAGCAGATTAACAGGGAAATTAGAGAGTTGCAAAAACTACTAAGTAGCGATCTCGAGGACTTCACATCCTGATATAGACTGGGATAATAATAGTATAAAGGGCAGAGCAGCAGGTGAGTTTCTAAAGTATATTCAAGAGAATTTACTTGATCAGTATGTTTTCAGCCCAATGAGGAAAGAGGCATTGGTGGATCTGGTTCTGGGGAATGAGGTGGATCAAGTATCAGTAAGGGAATACTTAGATAATTATATCATAAGGTTTAGGTTAGCCATGGAAAAGGACAGGAGCAATCTTGAGTAAAAATACTTAATTGGAGTGGGGCTAGTTTCAATTGGGTGAGAATCCTGGGTGAAGTGGAATCAAAGATTGGCAGGCATAACTAACAGGACAATGGGCTGCCTTTAAAGAGGAGATGGTTTGGGCACAGTCAAAGTACATTCCCAGGAGGGGGGAAGGTAGGGCAGCCAAAGCCAGAGCTCCCTGGATGACGAACAGGATAGAGAAAGAAATGAAGCAGGAAAAGGATGTGTATAACAGATGTCAATTTGATAATACAAGTGAGAAACAGGCTGAATGTAGAAAGTCCAGAGAGGAAGTGAAAAAGAAAATGAGAGAGTATGAGAAGAGACTGGCAGCTAACATAAAAGGGAATCCAAAAGTCTTTTATAGGCATATAGTGAAAGGGTAGTAATGAGGGGTGGGACCAAAAAGGGGATCTACGGATGGTGGCAGAGGACATGGCTGAGGTTCTAAATTATTACTTTATATCTTTACCAAGGAAGAGGATGCTGTCAAAATCATCGGAAAAGAGGAGGCAAAATAGTCGAGACACTGGATGGGCTAAAAATTGATAATAGAGGTGTATTAGAAAGGCTCGTCGTACTTTAAAGTTTGTAAGTCATAAGGGATCTATCACATGCATCCGAGAATGCTGAGGGAAGTAATGGTGGCAATTGCGGAGGTACTGGCCATAATCATCCATTCTCCTTGGATACAGGGGTAGTGCCAGAGGACTGGAGAACTGCAAAGTTACATGCTTTCTGGATAGAAGCAGCAAGTACAGGCTAGCCAGTTTAACCTCAGTGGTGGGAAAGCTTTCAGAAATGATAATCTGGGACAAAATAACTGCCACTTGGGCAAGCGTGGATTAATTAAGGAAAGCAAGCATGGATTTATTAAGGGAAAATTGTGTTTAACTGACCTGCGTGAGTTTTTTAATAAAGTAACAGTAATGCGTTTGATGCGGTGCATCTAGATTTCCAAAAGACATTTGAGAAAATGGCATATCATAGACTAGCCAGCAAAGTTGAAGTCCATAGAATAAAAGGGAAAGTGGCAGCATGAATATGCAGTTGGCTAACTGACAGGAAACAGAGTTGTGGTGAATAGTTGTTTTTCATACTGGAGGAAGGTATATAGACAGGATCCCAAGGGGATGGTACGAGGACCACTGCTTTTCTTGATATATATTCATAATCTAGATTTGGGTGTACAGGGTACAGTTCTAAAATTTGCAGATGACACAAAACTTGGAACTGTGAGGAGGATAGTGATAAACCTCAAGAGGACAGAGACAGGCTGGTGGAATAGGCAGAAATGTGGCAGATGAAATTTGATGCAGAGAAGTGTGAAGTGATTCATTTTGGTAGGATGAATGAGGAGAGGCAATATAAAATAAAGGGTACAATTCTGAAGGGGGTGCAGAAACAGAGACATCTGGGGATATATGTGCACAAAGTGTTGAAGGTGGCAGGGCAGATTGAAAAAGTGGTTACAAAGGCATACGGGATCCTGGGCATTAGAAATAAAGGCATAGAGTACAAAAGCAAGGAAGTTACAATAAACTTTTATAAACCACTGGTATGGCATCACCTGGAGTATTGTGTCCAATTCTGGGCACTGCGATTTAGGATTAATGTGAAGGCTTTATAGAGGGTGCAGAAAAAATTTATGGACATGGTTCCGGGAAGAGAAACTTCAGTTAAGTGAATAGATTGGAGAAACTGGGGTCACTCTCCTTACAGAAGAGAGGTTGAGAGGAGGTTTGATAGAAGTGTTCAAAATCATAAGGGGTCTAATCGGAGTGAATACAGAGAAACTGTTCCCATTGGCAGAAGAGTTGAGAACCAGAGAACACCAATTTAAGGTGATTGGCAAAAGAAGCAACGGCGACATGAGGGAAAAACTTTCTTAGGCAGTGAGTGGTTAGGATCTGTAATGCACTGCCTGAGAGTGTGATGGAGGCAGATTCGTGGCTTTCAAAAGGGAATTGGATAAGCTGGCAAGGACATGACAGACCAATGGCCGCCTTCTGTGCTGTATCCATTGTTCTATTCTATACTGAGAATCTAGTACTATCTTGCAAAGAAAGACCGACTGAAAGTCAAGGTAGAGGATGACTTCCCGAGTTCCATTATCCACTACCTAAATGACTTTCAAGAAAATAGTCAAGTTAGGAAGACACAACTTTCTTTTCTGGAAGCCATGTTGAGAACTTCTAATGGCCCATTTAAAATGGGGGAACCATTGGAAAGTGTGTTCATTTTTTTGCTGAAACTATTGATAGGTTTGTTTCAGTAGAACTGATTAGTTTAATTATACCATTGGATATAAAAGACATTGCAGTTCTGCATTGATGTGACAGTCCCTAAGCAGAGGGCTGTGGTTATGGAGTTTGGAATGTGACTGAGGCATTTTTAATAACATGTAGTTGGAAGGAGAGTCTCTGTGTTCTTCACCGAGTAGCTCAACTCCCCAAGCCTATGCACCATCTACTAGGCATAAGTCAAGAGTGTGATGGAATACTCTGCACTTGCCTGGATCAGTGCAGCTCAAACAACACTCAAGAAGCTTGTCACCAGTACAAAGCACTTTGCTTGACTGGCACACCATTCACCTCCTTAAAAATTCACTCCCTCCAACAGCAGCACACTGTGGCAGCAGTATGTACAATATCCAAGATGCACTGCAGCAACTTGCCAAGATTTCTCTGACAACACCTTCTAAACCCACAACCTCTACTACCTAGAAGGACAAGGGGAGCAGGTGCATGGGAACACCACCACCTGCAAGTCAAACACCATCCCAAGTTTGAAATATCACTTTCCTTCATTGTTGTTGGGTCAAAATCCTGACATTCCCTCCCGAACAGCACTATGGGTGTACCTACACCACACTGACTGAAGCGGTTCAAGGTGGTGGCTCATCACCTAGAAACAGAAAATTTACAGCACAGGAGGTCATTCGTACCTTTGTATCTGTGTTGGATGATAAAAAGCTATCCAGCCTAATCCCACTATCCAGCTCTTGGTCCCTGGCTTTGTAGGTTACAGTGCTTCAAGTGCAAATCCAAGTTTTTTTTAAAATGTGATGAAGGTTTCTACCTCAACCACCCCTTCAGGTGCTGAGTTCCAAACATACATATGAACATATGAATTAGGAACAGGAGTAGGCCACTCGGCCCTTGAGTCTGCTTCGCCATTCAATAAGTTCATGGCTGAACTGATTACTCCACATTCCCGCCTACCCCTAATAACCTTTCACCCCCTTGCTTATCAAGAATCTGCCTTTAAAAATATTTCAAGACACTGCTTCCACCGCCTTTTGAGGAAGAAAGTTCCAAAGACTCACGACCATCCGAGAGAAATAATTTCTCCTCATCTCTGTCTTAAATGGGCGACCCCTTATTTTTAAAGTGACCCTAGTTCTAGATTCTCCCACAAGGGGAAACATCCTTTCCACGTCCACCCTGTCAAGACCCTTCAGGATCTTACATGTTTCAATCAAGTCGCTTCTTACTCTTCTAAATTCCAGCAGATACAAGCCTAACCTTTCCAACCTTTCCTCATAAGACAGCCCATCCATTCCAGATATTAGTCTAGTAAACCTTCTCTGAACTGCTTCCAACACATTTACATCCTTCCTGAAATAAGGAGAACAGTACTGTACACAGTACTCCAGATGTGGTCTCACCAATGCCCTTTATAGCTGAAGCATGACCTCCCTACTTTTGTATTCAGTTCCCCTCGCAATAAATTATAACATTGTATTAGCTTTTCTAATTACGTGCTGTACCTGCATACTAACCTTTTGTGATTCATGCACATCCCTCTGCATCTCAGAGCTCTACAATCTCTCACCATCTAGATAATATGCTTCATTTTTATTCTTCCTGCCAAAATGGACAATTTCACATTTTTCCACATTATACTGCATTTGCCAGATCTTTGCCCACTCATTTAACCTATCTATATCCTTTGTAGCCTCCTTATGTCCTCTTCACAAGTTACTTTGCTACCTATCTTTGTGTCATCAGCAAATTTAGCAACCATACCTTCAGTCCCTTCATCTAAGTCATTTACATAAATTGTAAAAAGTTGAGGCCCCAGCACAGATCCCTGTGGCACACCACTCGTTACATCTTGCCAACCGGAAAATGACCCAGTTATGCCTACTCTCTGTTTCCTGTTAGCTAGCCAATCTTCTATCCATGCCAATATGTTACCCCCCTACACCATGTGCTTTTATTTTTTGCAATAACCTTTGATTTTTTGCAATAACCTTTCGTGTGGCACCTTATCAAATGCATTCTGGAAATCTAAATATAATGCATCCACACGTTCCCCTTCATCCACAGCACATGTAACTCCCTCATAGAACTCCAATAAATTGGTTAAACATGATTTCCCTTTCACAAAACCATGTTGATTCTGCCTGATTACCTTGAATTCTTCTAAGTGCCCTGCTATCACGCCTTTAATAATAGCTTCTCACATTTTCTCTAAGACAGATGTTAAGCTAACTGGCCTGTAGTTTCCTGCTTTCTGTCTGTCTCCCTTCTAATCTAATGGAACATTCCCCAAATCTAGGGAATTTTGGAAACTTAAGACCAACGCATCAACTATCTCACTAGCCACTTCTTTTTACACCCTAGGATGAAGTTCATCAGGACCCAGGGACTTGTCAGCCCGCAGCTCCAACAGTTTGTTCAGTACCACTTCCCTGGTGATTGTAATTTTCTTGAGTTCCTCCCTCCCATTTCCTGACTTACAGCTAATTCTGGATGAAACAAATTCCTTCTCAAATCTCCTCTAATCCTTCAATTATTTTAACTCCATGCCCCTTGGTTATTGAACTCTCTGCTAACAGAAATAAGTCCTTCCTATTCACTCTACCTAGGCCCCTATACACATCAATTAAATCTCTCCATAGCTGCCTCTGTTCCAAAGAAAACTCCAGCCTTCCCAATCTTTCCTCATCGGTAAAATTCTCCATTCTTGGCCACAGTCTCATAATTCTCTTCTGCAAACTCTCTAGTGTGATCCCATACTTCTTGTAATGTGGTGACCAAAACTGTATGCAGTGCTCCAGTTGCGGTCCAATCAGTGCTTATACAATTCTAGTATCACCTTCCTGTTCTTACTTTCCTTTATTGGCCAAGTCATAGAATGTATCCTGTACGTCATCTTAACCACCTCATCGAACTGGCCTTCTACCTTCTGCTGCTATTATCAAGGACAATTAGGAATGGGTAATAAATGATAGCCTTACCAGCGATACCCACATCCCATGAATGCATAAAAAGGTAATAATTAAGGTAACTTTTGGGTGTGTTTTTGAGATAATCCAATGCGACCCTGTTTTCCCCTTTTTTTTTTACAAAATGGCATTAATTAATAAGTATAAACGATCCTAGAAAGACTTCAATTTTTAATGTTAATTCAAAATTTTCCTTGCAAGCATGCTCCAGGACTCTCAAATGTACTGCCCATGTTATGCCTTTAATATTTGGATTTCATCTTCAGGCTTCATATCATTTTTTCCCCACCAACAACAGTGAAGGAATGTAGTGTATTGAAGTTAAAAAAGTCCGTTAACTACTTGTTTTCATATCAGAACTGTTACTGCGTTGTCGGGTTTTTGGAGCTTGTCAGCTAGTTTTTTAGGTTACATTTTATGGATTTTTAGCTCATCTATTTAAACTCTGGAGAGTGAGTCTCCTCTACTTACGTCTGCGGTAGTTGAAGCCAAGGCATAGGAAACTGGAGGTGAAGAAAATTGAGAATTAAATATCGAATAGCCTGGGAAAAAAACTGACTGAAATAGAGGCAAATATAAAATATGATTCAGGTTTCAGGATGCATACAATCTTTTGGTAATATCTTCCTGGCCCACTGATGCACCATTTCCCCTTTTCCTCTCTTAATAGCTGATGTTGCTAAGGGTGTTAGAACGCCTTTTCAGGGTAACGGCAGAGGATGCATCAGTTGGAAATACCCGACCCTTTTACAGGTTCCGAAGAAGGGTCACTGACCCGAAACGTTAACTCTGCTTCTCTTTCCACAGATGCTGCCAGACCTGCTGAGTGAATCCAGCATTTCTTGTTTTTGTTTCAGATTTCCAGCATTCGCAGTATTTTGCTTTTATTATCCTTTTACAGGTTGCACGGGGCCGGCCGGCAGACGGTTTTCTCGGTTGCACGGGGCCGGCCGGCGGACAGTTTTCTCGGTTGCACGGGACCGGCCGGCGGACAGTTTTCTCGGTTGCACGGGACCGGCCGGCGGACGGTTTTCTCGGTTGCACGGGACCGGCCGGCGGACAGTTTTCTCGGTTGCACGGGGCCGGCCGGCGGACGGTTTTCTCGGTTGCACGGGGCCGGCCGGCGGGCGGACGGTTTTTTCGGTTGGAGATGGAGCCCAAGCAGGAGGCGGATTCGGAATCACCGGCCCCTGCCACCAACATCTCCTATATCTACACTCCCGGCTACATCGAGAGATGCGACTCCCTTTCTAAGGTCACGAGCCGGGTAAGGCGAAAGGCCCATGGGGCAGTGCATAGCAACCAGCCCCTGGCGGGACTTCGAGGTCGAGATGATCTTTATTGCCCCCCCTCACCAGTGATGCCACTGCTACAAGAATTGAAACCCCTTCTTCCCACATGAGCCATGTGTTTTGTTCTGTAGTCTGTTTGACCCTGTGCCAATTTGCGTGTGGCTCAGGTAACAATCCAGAGATGTTCTGCATTTTAGTTTGGCCCCTAACTCCTCAAATTCTCTAAGCAGAACATCATTTCTGGTTCTACCTATGTCATTGGTTCCCACAGGATCACGACAACTGGATCCTCCCCCTCCCACTCCAGATTCCTCTCCAGCCGCAAGGAGATGTCCTTCACCCTGGCACCGGGCAGGAAACACAGCCGTCAGAGCTCTCAGCCGCAGATGCAGAGAACAGTATCTATCCCCCTGACTATAGTGTCTCTTATCACTACCACATTCCTCTTCACTCCACCCACTGGAATGGCATTTTTCACCGTGGTGCCATGGTCAGTCCGTTCATCCACCTTGCAGTCCTTCTCTTCATCCACACAGGTAGCAAGGACCTCATACCTGTTGGACAAGGTCAGGGGCTGAGGCTCCTCCATCACTACATGCTGATTCCCCCTACCTGCCTCACTCACATTCACACCCTCCTGTCCCTGTCCATTGGCCATCTCTAATATTCTCCCTACTCTAAGGAGTGTGACTGCTTCCTGGAACCAAGTGTCTAGGTAACTCTCCTCCTCCCTGGTGCTCCACAATGTCTGCAATTCAGTCTCCAGCTCGGTAATTCTGAGCTGAAGTTGTGCAAGCTGCAGACACTTACTGTAGACATGGTTGTCCGGGATTGCAGTGCGTTCCACAGATTCCCACATGCTGCAGTTGTAGCACACCACCAGCCCTGCCATCTCTGTACAACCTTTTTTTAAAAAATTGTCAATTAATTAATAATTCACACAGCTGAAATAATGGAAAGTTGCACATACCTACCTTCGAATCAAAGAAAGAAGACTCACCAGCTGCTGGAGGCTAAAAAAAAAAGATAGGAAAAGGCGCCCCTCTTTCCCCCTCTGCACGAATTCCCACGTGCACCAAATTTCCAACTTCACTCTGGCAATGTCTCACTCAGGAAGATGTCCCCTCACTGCTAAATGGAGAAAGTTATAACCAGATGCATTTCATTTCTTAGAACGGAGTTTTTTTAAAATTCATTTGTGGGATGTGGGCATCACTGGCTAGGCCAGCATTTATTGCCCATCCCTAATTCCCCTTGAATTGAGTGCCTTACTAGGCCAGAGTCACATGTAGGCCAGACCAGGTAAATTAAATCAGTAAGTTGTTACCTTAAAACAGGTTCTGCTTGGCCAACGTTAGAGAGTTACTTTGAAGAAGTAACATCGAGGATAGATGAAGGAAATGCAGTGAATATGATTTATATGAATTGCACCATAAAGTATGGGACAGGCTTTATGGACCAACTGATCTTTTCCTGTGCTTCATTTTCTTATGTCTGCATGATGTTTCTATGATATTTCTGCTCTTGTCCTTCTGTGTAGTAGAGGTCACAATGGACATGTAATCAAAAAAACCCTTGGTGAATTGCTGTTGTAAACCCTTTAGATAGTAAAAGCTGCAGCCTCAGTGAGCTGGTTATGGAGAGGATGGCTATTCAGTTGAATGGCAGGGGTGCAGATCAAGCAATCTGCTCTCATAGAGTCATTATGGCACAGAAGAAGGCCATTCAGCCCTTCAAGTCCATGCTGGGCATGTTCTAACCTAGATGGTGTTAAGCTTCTTTATTGTTGTAGTTGCACCCATCGAGGTGAGTGTTCAGTATTCCATCACATTCTGACAAGCCTTGCAGATGTTGGAAAGACTTTGAGAGGTCAGGAGGTGAGCCAAATATTGTAGAGTACCTCGTGTCTGCTCTGTTTTGGTAGGCATGGCTGGTCCAGTTAATCGCTTGGTCAACCATGATCCACAATGTGTTGATGAGTTCGAGTGACAGTGGTGCTGCTGAAGGTTAATGGAAATGTCTTTTTTTTTATTACTTGAGTTAATCATTGCATTACCTGACACTACTAGCGCAGGCCTGCTACAGGCTGGCACTGGCTGCCTTAATATCAGAGTAGAATGGAGCTGAGTACCAAAATAATCAGTAGATGGTCACTTGATAGGACTCCTTGGTACCATTTTCAGTTGAATGCTGATATTAAGGTCAACTCCTGTCACCTCTATTGGCATTTAGTTCTTGCATCCATGTCAAGATTAAGGCTGCAATGAGGTCTGGAGCCAAGTGCTTCTGGTAGAACCCAAACCAAACATCAATGAGAAAGTTAATAGGTGAGTAGATGTCGCTCAGTGGCACACACTCATGATATGCAATTTGGAAACCACTGAATCAACTGGTAATACAACTAATTTGCCTGAAACAGTGTATTAAGCAGCTTATCTGCCTCTGGGAGTTCATCTTTGTGAATTGTATCTAACTTCATAAGAATACCAAAATATAAATGAAATCAAAATCCCTTCCAGGCCAAATAGGTAAACATCTGAAAATGTTATATCAGTGGAGACTTTTACCGGCTGAATTGTCTGTTTATATGTTGTAACATTTTATAATCATAAGTAGATTTATTTTTATAATAATATTGGCCATACACAACTAAATCTAAAGGTTGTCTTCATTGCATCATTGACAAGACCTAGACATTGTCTGAAGCAGTTTAAAATATACAAACAGGAAGTTTCACAGGTAACTTGTTCATTTGCTGGAATTAGGAGCTTTTGATTACAAGCTTCAAACAATGCAGATTCTGGGACCTTGGATCTCATGAAAAGCATACTGCCAGAGGATAATTAAAGTAGTTGGAGCATTTATAAATCTGGGGAATAGAGATTGTTCCTTTGACTTGGCATTTGCTATTTGCTTATGTAACATCATTTACACAATGTTTCTCCACTCCAATTAGTGTAGATTTGTAGTTTCCAGATTGAATGGTTTCTGGCCAAACATCTATTCCGGACCATTTTCATTTTTTTGGTGTTATCCTTGGTTTGGTGGTAGCACTCTCACCTCTGAGTTGGAAAGTTGTGGGTTTGATGCCCAGTCCACAGATGCTTGAGCACATAATCCAGGCTGACACTTTAATGCATTACTGCGAAAGTGCTATACTGTTGGAGATGCTGTCTTATGGATAAGATATTAAACCAACTCTGCCCACTCAGGTGGACATAAAAGATCCCATGACTCTAGAAACATAGAAAATAGGAGCAGGAGTAGGCCATTCGAGCCTGCTCCGCCATTCATTATGATCATGGCTGATCATCCAACTCAGTAGCCTGTTCCTGCTTTCGCCCATACCATTTGATCCCTTTAGACCCAAGAGCTATATCTAACTCCTTCTTGAAAACATACAATGTTTTGGCCTCAGCTGCTTTCTGTGGTAGCGAATTCCACAGGCTCACCACTCTCTGGGTGAAGAAATTTCTCCTCATCTCAGTGCTGAAAGGTTTACCCCATATCCTTAGACTATGACCCCCTGGTTCTGGACTCCCCCACCATCGGGAACATCCTTTCTGCATCTACCCTGTCAAGTCCTGTTAGAATTTTATAGGTTTCTTGGAGATCCCCCCTCACTCTTCTGAACTCCAGCGAATATATTCCTAACCGACTCAATCTTTCCTCATACGTCAGTCCCGCCATCCCAGGAATCAGTCTGGTAGACCTTCGCTGCATTCCCTCTATAGCAAGAACATCCTTCCTCAGATAAGGAGACCAAAACTGCACACAATATTCCAGTTGTGGCCTCACCAAGGCCCTGTATAATTGCAGCAAGACATCCCTGCTCCTGTACTCGAATCCTCTCGCTATGAAGGCCAACATACTATTTGCCTTTTTTACCGCCTGTTGCACCTGCATGCTTACCTTCAGTGATTGGTGTACGAGAACACCCAGGTCTCGCTGTATATTCCCCTCTCTCAGTTTATAGCTGTTCAGATAATCTGCCTTCCTGTTTTTGCTACCAAAGTGGATAACCTCACATTTATCCACATTATACTGCATCAGCCCACTCACTCAACTTGTCCAAATCACCCTGAAGCGCCTCTGCATCCTCCTCACAACTCACCCTCCCACCCAGTTTTGTGTCATCTGCAAATTTGGAGATATTACATTTAGTTCCCTCATCTAAATCATTAATGTATATTGTGAATAGCTGGGGTGCCCCACTAGTCACTGCTTGCCATTCAGAAACAGACCCATTTATCCCTACTCTTTGTTTATTGTCGGCCAACCAATTTTCTATCCATCGCAATACACTACCCCCAATCCCATGCGCTTTAATTTTACATGCTAATCTCTTATGTGGGACTTTGTTGAAAGCCTCTGAAAGTCCAAATTAACCACATCCACTGGCTCCCCCTCATCAACTGTACTAGTTACATCCTCAAAGAATTCTAGAAGATTTGTCAAGCATGATTTCCCTTTCGTAAATCCATGCTGACTCTGCCTGATTCTACCACTGTTCTCTAAGTGCTCTGCTATAAAATCTTTGATAATGGACTCTAGAATTTTCCCCACTACTGACGTCAGGCTGACTGGTCTATAATTCCCTGCTTTCTCTCTACCTCCCTTTTTAAATAGTGGGGTTACATTAGCTACCCTCCAATCTGTAGGAGCTGTTCCAGAGTCTATAGAATCTTCGAAGATGACCACCAATGCATCCACTATTTCTAGGGCCACTTCCTTAAGTGCTCTGGGATGCATACCATCTGGCCCTGGGGATTTATCGGCCTTCAATCCCATCAATTTCCCCAACACCATTTCTCTACTAATACTGATTTCTTTCAGTTCCTCTTTCTCACTGAGCCCTGCGTTCCTCAACATTTCTGGTATGATATATGTGTCATCCTTTGTGAAGACAGAACCAAAGCATTTAGTTGGTCAGCCATTTCTTTATTCCCCATAATAAATTCCCCTGTTTCTGACTGTAAGGGACATACATTTGCTGCCTTCAATCTTTTTCTCTTCACATACCTTTAAAAACTTTTACGGTCAGTTTTTATGTTCTCCGCAAGCTTGCTCTCGTACTCTATTTTCCCCTTCTTAATCAATCCCTTGGTCCTCCTTTGCTGAATTCTGAACTGTTCCCAATCCTCAGGTCTGTTGTTTTTCCTGCAAATTTATATGCCTCTTCCTTGGATCTAATGCTACCTCTAATTTCCCTTGTAAGCCATGGTTTGGCTACCTTTCCCGTTTTACTTTTGCGCCAGACAGGGATAAACAATTATTGCAGTTCATCCATGCGCTCTTTAAATGTTTGCCATTGCCTATCCACCGTTATCCCTTTAAGTAACGTTTCCCAATCCGTCATGGCCAACTCGCGCCTCATACCTTGGTATTTTCCTTTACTAAGATTCAGGACCCTTGTCTCAGAATCAACTACGTCACTCTCCATCTTAATGAAGAATTCTATCATATTATGGTCGCTCGTCCCCAAGGGGTCTCGCACCACTAGATTGTCAATTATTCCTCTCTCATTGCACAATACCCAGTCTAGGATGGCCTGTTCTCTTGTTGGTTCCTCAACGTATTGGTCCAGAAAACCATACACTCCAAGAATTCCTCCTCTACAGTATTGTGACTAATTTAATTTGCCCAATCTATATGCAGATTAAATTCATCCATAATTACAGATGTTCCTTTATCGCATGCATCTCTAATTTCCTGTTTAATACCATTCCCAACATTTCCACTACAGTTTGGGGATCTATATACAACCCCCACTAATGTTTTTTGCCCCTTAGTGTTTCTCGGCTCTACCCATACAGATTCCACATCGTCAGAGCTAATATCTTTCCTCACTGTTGAGTTAATTTCCTCTTTAACCAGCAATGCAATTCCACCGCCTTTTGATTTTTGTCTATCCTTCTTAAATACTGAATATCCCTGGATGTTCATTTCCTATCCCTGGTCACCTTGCACCCATGTCTCTTTAATCCTGATTATATCATACCCGTTTACATCTATTTGCGCGATTAATTCATCCACCTTGTTGCGAATGCCCCGTGCATTAAGACACAAAGCTTTAAGGCCTGTCTTTTTAACATTACTTATCCTCTTCCCACTATTTTTTACTGTGGCCATGTGTGATTCTGGCCCTTGATTTCTCTGCCTATCACTTTTCTTATTCCCCTTACTGTCTTTTGTTCTTATCTTTGATCCCCCCTCCTCTGACTCCATGCAAAGGTTCCCATCCCCCTGCTATTTTAGTTCAAACCCTCCCCGACCACTCCAGCAAATACTCCCCCTGGGACATCAGACCCAGTCCTGCCCAGATGTAACCTGCCCAGTTTGTGCTGGTCCCACCTCCCCCAGAACCAGTCCCAATGCCGCAGGAAATCTAGAACCCTTCCCCTCACACCATCTCTTCAGCCACATATTCATCTGAAAAATCCTGCTATTTCTACTCTGTCTAGCACGTGGCACTGGTAGTAATCCTGAGATCACTACCTTTGAGGTCCTACTTTTCAATTTACTTCCTAGCTCCCTAGATTCTGCTTTCAGGACCTCATCCTTTTGTTTACCTATGTCGTTTGTACCAATGTGTACCACAACCACTGGCTGTTCACCATCCCGCTTAAGAATGTCCTGTAACCGCTCTGAGACATCCTTGACCCTAGCACCAGGGAGGCAACATACCATCCTGGAGTCTCTTTTGCCGCCACAGAAACGCCTATCTATTCCCCTTACAATTGAATCCCCTATAACTATTGCATTCCCACACTTTTTACTCCTCCCCTGTGCAGCAGAGCCAACCGTGGTGCAACGAATTGGGCTGTTGCTGCTTTCCCCTGAGAGGCCATTCCCCCCCCCAACAGTATCCAAAGCAGTATACCTGTTTTGCAGGGGAATAGCCACAGGAGATTCCTGAACTGCCTGCCTAGTCCTCTTGCTCTGCCTGGTGGTCACCCATTCCCCTCCTGCCTGTGGGGTCTGAGCCTGCGGTGTGACCACCTCTCTATACATGCTATCCACGATACTCTCCGCCTCGTGGGTGCTCCACAGTGTCCCCAGCTGCCGCTGCAGCTCCGAAAACTGGGCTTCCAGGAACTGCAACTGGATACATTTCCTGCACACATGCTGATCCCGGGCACTGGAAATGTTCCTGGCTTCTGACATGGAGCACAAGGAGCACACCACAGCTTTGAGGTCTCCTGCCATGATTTAACCCTTTCAATTAAATTAAGCCTTCTGGAAGATCTTAATGTCCAATAATATCAGTTACTCTAGGGCCCTTCTTCCCTGGTCTTCGTTACTACAGAACTCCCTAAAAAAAAACACTACTTACTATATTTGAAAGAAACTTTAAACTTTTCTTACCTGAGATACTTACCCAGCTATTTAGAGCTATTTGAAGAGCAGGGAAGTTTTCCAAGCATCCTGCCAACATTTATTCCTCAACTGACATCATCCAAAAAAAAACATTATCTTGTCATTCACGACCTTACCGTGCGCAAATTGACTGTTGCGTTCCCTAAATGACAACAATGATTTATAGTTCAAAGTAATTCATTGTTTGTGAAGTGCTTTGGGACAACCCGAGAATGTGAAAGATGCTATATAAATACAAAAATAAAAGCAAAATAGTGCGGATGCTGGAAATCTGCAATAACAACAGAAAGTGCTGGAAATACTCAGCAGGTCTGGCAGCATCTGTGGAGAGAGAGAAACAGAGTTAACGTTTCAGGTCTGTGACCTTTCGTCAGAACTGGCAACGTTAGAAATGTAATAGGCTTTGAGCAAGTGAAAGGGGGGAGGGGGAAAGAAGAACAAAAGGGAAGGTGTGTGATAGGGCAGAGGGTAGGAGATTAAATGACAAAGATTTCATGGAACAAAGGCAAAGGGAGGGCTAATAGTTGTAGTAAAAGACAAAGCATTAGTCCAGATAGAGTGTTAATGGTAGAATAATAAACAGCTCTGTCAGCATTCTGAAGAGACCATTCCCTCTGCAACACCTTGGTTCATTGTTCCATCGCCTTGTCCCCTTCTCATGGGACCATCCAATGCAATTGCAGGAGGTGTAATACCTGCCCTTTTACTTCTTCTCTCCTCACCATCTAAGGCCCCAAGCACTCCTCCCAGGTGAAGCAGCGATTTACTTGTACTTTCAATTTAGTATACTGTGTTCGCTGCTCACAATGCGTTCACCTCTATATTGGGGAGACCAAACGCAGATTGGGTGACTGCTTTGCGGAACACCTCCACTCAGTCCGTAAGCATGACTTAGAGCTTCCAGTTGCCTGCCATTTTAATTCACCACCCTGCTCTCGTGCCCACATTTCTGTCCTTGGCCTGCTGCAGTGAACCTCAACACAAGTTTGAGGAACAGCATCTCGTCTTCCAATTAGGCACTGTACAGCCTTCTGGACTTAACATTGAGTTCAACAATTTCAGAGCATGACTACCTTTTGTAAAATTTTATTTTAGTTTTTTACCATGTGCCTATCTTAAACTTGCTTTTAATGTTTGTGCTTTTGGACAGAACTTTTCATTATTTTGCCATTAGCACTCTGGACGAATGCTTTGTCTTTTACTATAACTATTAGCACTCCCTTTGCCTTTGTTCTATGACATCTTTGTCATTTAATCTCTCCTGCCCTCTGCCCTATCACACACCTTCCCTTTAGTTCTTCTTTCCCCCTACCTTCCACTTGCTCAAAACCTATTACATTTCTAATCTTTGCCAGTTCGGATGAAAGGTCACAGACCTGTAACGTTAACTCTGTTTCTCTCACCACAGATGCCGCTAGACCTGCTGAGTATTTCTGGCACTTTGTTTTCATTGTATATAATTACAAGTTCTTTTTCCTACTCTGGACCAAGCAAATTCACAGAAATTGAGTGCCAATTTTGGACAGTGATGCTATGCTCGGTAGTCTTGCTGAGTCTAGCTAGGTTTCCTTTTTTTCCCTCCGTTTGTTTCCCTTCAGAAAGTTTTTAGACCTCTTGGCTGTTGACACCATTCCAGAATGTATAACTAGGTTGACTATATTTGCAGCAGCACTTTCACTAAGGAAGACATTTGCCATTTGTTTAGCAAATGGTAATTTTATTTTCTTTTGTGTGAAACTGTTGCTGCAGTATTGGTGCCACTGCGATGCCCAAAATATGGTGCTGAAATTTGGTTACCTGCCCCTATCCAAAAGGATGGGTAAAAGCTTGAGTAGCATTCTGTGGTATTAATGGATTCCTGGTTACAATATGAACTGACGATGTTATTGAAGTTTTATACCACTGATTTGTGTGTAGGGAGATTTTGTGAGAGATGAGAGAATTGGGAAAAGTAATGGGAGAGATGGTGAGCAGTGTCACATGGAGAGAAGGGACACACTTTTTATCTGCAGTTAGAATGTAACTGTAAATTAGTGAATTGTTTAAGGTTATCATTTTTCTTTCTCTTGCCAATCACCAATCTCTCCTCTGCCCACCAGCTCATATGCTGCGGACATGGATTTCTCACGGGACTTCTCTCCAGTGCTTTGACCTTGATGGGTGGGAATGCATTACCGCTGAGCCCAATCCTGCACTTGCCCAAGATTCATGTACTTGCATTTTGCAGGAAATTCATTGGACAGTGGGCCGGAGCAGGAACTGTAGTGGGGTTTATTTTCAGCCCAGAGATGCTGAAGCCAATTGCAGTGCTGTCCCGACTAAGATCATCCAACTCAGCATGTCTTTGAGTTCATGCTATTCCTTTAACCAAAAGTAACACAAATTATCTGACGAAAGGTCACTGACCTGAAAAGGTAACGCTGCTGCTCTCTCCACAGATGCTGCCAGACCTGCTGAGTATTTCCAGCATTTTTTGCTTTTATTTCAGATTTCCAGCATCTGCAGTATTTGCTTTTATTATACAAATTATCTGCTCTTTGTTCCCTGTCACATCTGCTCCTGAATGACTGTATGGAGACTGCAGAGTATGACTGCGGGGAAACTTGCTGTTTAAAAATCTTCTCTCAGTTGTTCCCATAGGGAAATGTATGGCATATGCTTGATTACCTCCCTGATGGAATGGCCAGGGTCTTGAATTGATATATAAGGAATTGGAAGCACAATTCCATATTCAGCATGTACTGCTTGGTTGCTATTGGAAGCCTGCACATATTGATCTGCCCTTCTCGTCTGCTAACTAATCCCCATCTTTTTCTTCTAGGCCAGCATGGTCCATTCTCTGATTGCCTCTTATGGATTACTGAAATACATGAGGTACAGCCATTTTGTTTACCAGAAATATCTTTGTAGGCATCAAGCTTCATGTTTATAATATTCCCAGCTGCATCCACCCACCTTAGCTCCATATCCCTGAATACCCTTGGCATATAAAAATGTATCACCCTCGGATTTAAAATTCTTAATTGCGCTAGCATCGACTGCTTTTTGTGGGAGAGTGTTACAAATTTATATCACCCTTTTTGTGTCGAAGTTCTCACCTTAATGGCTTGGCTGTGATTTTAAGGTTGTGTGTCTTTATCCCTAGATTCTCCCACCAGCGGAAAAGGTTTCTCTCGATCAATTCCTTTCCAAATCCTAAAAACCTCAATCAAATCACTCCTTGACTTTCTATATTCCATGGCATACAAGTTTATTTTATGTATTCTCATAATCTGACTCATGGAGCTCTGCTAAATTCTGGTGAATCTGCACTGCACTCCTTCCAAGGCCAGTACATCCTTTCTAAGGTGTCGTGTCCAGAGCTGTACACAGTGCTCCAGATATAATCTAACCAGGGCTTTGTATAGTGGATATTTGATGTAGTTAAAATTACTGCAATGGCAAAATTTTGGTCCAGTGTACTGCCACCCATTATCCCCATTTGAACTCTAAATATCTGCTCCCAGGGTGGTCCTGTGTGCTGGTTTTAAAGTACAACAATGAGAAGAGGAAAGTAAGAAGTCGGGGTGTGGGTGGAAAGAAATATACTGATCCCCTTGCAGTTCATGAAAGTTGCTTGTTTCATTTTCGTGAAAGTGCTGTTACTCTGATTGAAGAGGAAACTTACAGAAGTCAAAGCTTACTTCTTGTTTCATTCAGATTATCAGATTAAATTGGGATCAGGCACTAACTTGTTGTCCAGCTTCCCAGTTTCTCCTCAGTTTTCCAGAAGGTGCTGACTGAGACTGTGATGTGTTTCATAGATGCTGGTTGAGCTCTGTTTTACAAACAATGATGGACAGAAAAAGATGCTCTGGTCCATCCAGCATGTCCCACTGTCATGCAGGCCCCCACCTGCCAAGAATGAGGAACATTAATTTTGCCACATGGACATTAAATTTCAAATTGTTGCTGGGAAGAAGAGAAGGCCTGATACAAGGGGTTGCCAAGCCTGGCTGGAAAGTCATTTTTGCATATTAACAGACAGGCTTGTAGACAAAGGATCGTTCCCTGACCCACCCAATACACAAAGCCAGAAGTGGTTATACCAGTCGGTCACGTGACCATCCTGCTGGCCAATTTGGGGAGTTTTAAGTTGTAGAGACAGGGTTTGAACTGGCAGCAAGCTCTGTGCTCCTGCATTGAAAAGACCTCCTCCCTTCCTGTCTGCTTCCATCTCTTTCTCGCAGAACTGAAACCCACTGAAGACACATGGACCCCAAGAGAAAAGTCTCCTACAGTGAACAAGGTTTAAGAAGAATACTGGGCCCCAACGAAAAGCAAGATCAACCTACAAAAGAACTCCACAGTGAGCTCGAAGAACCGTAACAAAGTCTTCAGATATTGCCTCAAACCTTTCCACTTTATTTTTCTTCTCTTTTCTGTCTCTATTTGCATGTGTGTATCGCGTATGCATGCTAGCGTGGGTGCATCATGTATCCGTAGGCGTCAAGCAAATTAGAGTTTAAGTTTTAATAAATTTCACTTTTCTTCTTTAAACATAAGAAAGCCTGTTGTGCTCATTTCTTTGCCTTATAATTGGAAAACGGTGAACAAGGATGCACCTAGAGGGAGCTCAAAACACAGTGTGTTTAAAATCAAACCCTGTTACAGTAAGACCAGGTGAAGGCTGAGAGGGACCCCGAGACACCTTTCTCACCTGGTCATAACACCCACACATTTGTGATACTTTGTGTATCACAATAGATGCACGTTCCACACAACCCATGTGAACTCTTGGGAGAGGAACATAAACTAAGAAAAACCCTGGCCAATTTAGGGGAAAAAATCTGGGGAAATTTCTATCCGACCCCAGCAAAGTGATCAAAACTAGTCCAGGTGGTCACTTTGGCTCTGATAATTCCTTGCAGTACCTACCTTTTGTAAGAGGAGATCCAGCCACAGCCAGAAACAGGTGAAAATCTCGCTTGAACAAAGTCAGTGGGCTGGCTTTTACCAGCCATCTAGGGTAGGTTGGGAGGTGGGTGGGGTGTCAGGGCTAAAAATGGCAAGGGAAGGTGGGGGGGGTGGAGTGTCGCCATGGAATTTTACCAGGGGCAGGGAAGGCCGAGGATGGGCTTCCTGCCCAAAGGCCAATTGAGACCCATAAGTGGCCAATTAAGGGCCTCCCCACCATGGCTGGTATTTTATCAACAGTGAGCGGGGGGGCCCTCTGCACGTGGGGAGGCCACCCAGTAAAAGCTGGCAGGCTTGGGAGTGCGGCGGCTGTGGGGAGGGGGGGGTGGGGGGCGGAGGCGGAGGATGCGAGGTTCTCCTGATTGGGACCCTGTGGCCAACGGAAGGCCTCCTCGGCAGCAAGGCGCACCCTCTTGGAAAGAAACCCCCACCCTCATGACTGATCGCCTCTCTCCCCCACCCCCACAATAGTCAGGCAAGCCCCAGCAAGCCTCACAAACTTACCTTCATTCTGGGGCTTTCTCTATGCTGTCTGGTCTGGGCCTGCTGCAGTCCCAGCAGCGGCCATTACTCCTGGTGGTGTTGCTGAGACTGAAGAACTGCCTGTCCTCTGAATGGCCAGCAGATCTTGGAGGGGGCTATTGTATTATAAAGGGACAGAAGCCCCAGCGCCAGGCAGTTAATTGCCTGAGTGCCCAGAAATGCGTTGTGGGGGGGACTCTGAACAGCCGAGGTGGGGTTGCCCTGGTGTCGGGACCCTTGCCACGGGCACAAAATTGAGCCCAGTGAATCAACGTTCATTGCAGAAGCTGGTAGCCTCTTCCAGATGTCCAGTATTCTATGGTAAAAGAACTACCTCCTGACATATAAACGAAATCTAGCCATTTACAACTAAAATTGTGACTTCTATTCCTCCCTAATCTATTTAATTGAAATAAACTGTCAACTCAAATGCAATCTATTCCCTTCATCACCTTATAAACCAAGATCATGTGATCCCTAAGTCTGTGTAACTCTGAAGTGTAAAGCCCCAGCTCTTCTAGTCTATCATGAAAACTAAGATGCTTCTAAACTGGGAATTAATCTAGTGGCTCTCCTTTGCACCCTTTCCAATATCAGCCACCATGTGAGGAGACCAAAACTGGACATGGTATTCCAACTGAGACCTGACCAAGGTCTTGTACAAGGACAAAATAGTTTGCTTTGTCTCGTAAATGCTCCTCAATGGCCTATTCCCTCCTGTGCCTGTCTTCTCACCGCTGCCTTCCCTTAAGATCTTGCTACAGCCTCACCATTTCCCCCCTTCCCTCAGCGCTCGCTCCAGACCTCGCCACTGTTCCACCCCCCCTCCCTCTCCTTGGCCGATCGTTCCTCACTCCTCTCCTCCGCCCCCCCCCCTCCCCACCACCACACCGTTCTCCGGCCAATTGCTCCCCGCTTCTCTCCACCCCCAGAGGCTAGCTCCAGGCTGCGCCCCTTCCCTCCTCTTGGCCACTCGCTCCCACCTTCAGTCGTTCTCTGCGCACTGCACAAAGAGGCAAAACGGACTGCGAGGGGTGACAGGGCGACACAGGAGCGAGTGGCTGAGAGAAGGGAAGTGGCGCGGCCTAGAGCTAGCGGCTGCAGGGTGGCGGGGTGGGGGGAGCAGGGAGCGAGTGGCTGGAGAGCAGAGTGGCGGGGGGAGGGGGGAATGGGAGGAAAATAGTGAGGAACATTCGGCCGTGGGGGGGGGGAAGCAGTGGCGAGGTTTGGAGCCATTGGCTGGGGGTGGGGCTCGGTGAAACTGTGCCCCCTAGTTATAGATTCCCCCAAGAGGGGAAACAACCTCTCAGCATCTACCCTGGCAAGCCCCCTCAGAATTTTATACGTTTCAATAAGATCACCTCTGAATCTTCAAAACTCCAATGAGTATAGTCTTAACCTTTCCTCATAAGACAAACCCCTCATCCCAGGAATCAGCCTAGTGAACCTTCTCTCAGCCGGCTTCCTGTGCCAGTATATCCCCCCTTAAATAAGGTGACAAAACTGTACACAGTACTGTAGGTGTGGTCTCACCAACATTCCATACAGTTGTAGCAAGTCTTCCCCTTTACAATAAAGGCCAACATTCCATTTGCCTTCCTAATTACTTGCTGTACCTGCATGCTGATTTCTGGTGATTCATGTACAAGGACACCCAGGTCCCTCTGTACTGCAGCATTCTGCAGTCTCTCTCCAGTTAAATAATCTGCTTTTCTATTCTTCCTGACAAAATGGACAACCTCACATTTTCCCACATTATACTCGATCTGCCAAATTTTTGTCCATATACTCAACCTATCTATATCCCTTTGCAGACTTTTTGTGTCCTCCTCACAACTTGCTTTCCTCCTATCTTCATATTGTCAGAAAATTTGGCTACAATATCCAAGTCATTAATATAGATCGTAAATAATTGAGGCCCCAGCACAGATCCCTGTGGTACTCCACTAGTTACAGTCTGCCATTCTGAAACTGACCCATTTATTCCAGCTCTCTATTTTCTGTTAGTTAGCCAGTCCTCTATCCATACAAATATGTCACCCCTAACACCATGAGCTCTTCTGTAGTAACCTTTTATGTGGCACCTTATTGAATGCCTTTTAGAAATCCAAATACAGTACATCTCCTGCTTCCCCTTTATCCACCCTGCTTGTTACATCTTCAAAAACTAATAAATTTGTCAAACATTATTTCCCTTTCACAAAACTGTGTTGACTGTGCCTGATTGTATTGTGATTTTCTAGATATTCTGCTACTACCTTTTTAATAATAGATTCTAGCATTTTCCCAATGACAGATGGCCTATAGTTTCCTTCTTTCTGTTGCCCTCCTTTCTTAAACAGAGGTATTACATTTGCAGTTTTCCAATCCGGTGGGACCTTTCCAGAATCTAGGGAATTTTGGAATAGACAACCAATGCATCCATTATCTCTGCAATCAATTCCTTTAAGAACCTCGGATGCAGGCCATCAGCTGTAGAGGACTTTGTCAGCCCATTAGTATTGCCATTACTTTTTTTCTAATGATGGTGATTGTTTTAAGTTCCTCCCTTCCTTTTTCCTCCTGATTTTCTACTATTCTTGGGATGCGTTTTGTGTGTTCTACTATGAAGATGGATTCAAAATACTTGTTCAAAGCCTCTGCCATTTCCTCGTTTCCCATTATTAATTCCCCAGTCTTGTCCTCTGAGGGACTAATGCTCACTTCAGCTACTCTTTTCCTTTTTATATAATTGTAGAAGATTTTACTATCTGTTTTTATATTTATTACTAGTTTTCTATCATACTCCAATTTATCACTCTTTGTTTTTTTAAGTCATTGTTTGCTGATTTCTAAAATGTTCCCATTCTTCTGGCCTACTACTAATCTTCACTGCATTGTGTGCCTTTTCTTTCAATTTGATACCGTCCTTAACTTCCTTAGTTAGCCACAGATGGTGCATCCTTCTGATAAAGTCTCTTCCTTAGTGGAATATATCTTTGTTGAGAGTTATGAAATAGCTCCTTAAATATCTGCCACTGCTTTATTGCCGTCTTACCTTTTAACCTATTTCCCAGCCCACTTTAGCCAACCCTGTTTTCATACCCTTGTAATTGCTTTTATTTAAGTTTAAGACACGAGTGATGGACCTACATTTCTCACCCTCAAACTGAATGTCAAATTCTGTCATGTTATGATCACTCTTGCCTAGAGGATCCTTTCCTTTGAGGTTTTTAATTAATCCTGTCTTATTACACATTACCAGGTCCAAAATAGCCTGGTCCCTGGTAGGTTCTACAACGTATTGTAAGAAAAAAAAGATACACACTATGAACTTATCCTCAAGGCTAGCTTTGCCAATATGATTTGTCCAATTGATGTGAAGATTAAAATTATCCACGATTATTACTGTACCTTTTTTGCAAGCTGCTATTATTTCTTTATGTATGCTCTGTCCTACTTTGTAGCTACTGTTAGAGGCCTATAAACTATTCCCAACAGTAACTTCTTAACTTTGCTTTTTCTTATCTCCACCCAAACTGATTCTACGTCTTGATCTTCTGAACCAAGATCGTTTCTCACTATGGTACTTATCTCATCCTTTATTAACAGAGCTACCCCACCTCCTTTTCCTTTCCTCCTGTCCTTCTGAAATGTCAGATACCCTTGAATATTCAGGTCCCAGCCTTGGTCACCTTGCAACACTGTCCATCATATCATACTCATTCATTTCTATTTGTGCAATTAATTCATCCATCTTGTTATACATGCTGCAAGCATTCAGATAAAAAGCCTGTAATTCTGTCATCTTACCATTTGTTTTCTACTCTAACTTTAGTTGCTGGTACACTCTTATGTTTGTATGCTCTGTCCCTCCCTGTCACACTCTGGTTCTCAACGCATATCATTACCTTGCACTGTTTCTTTGTTCTTTCTCTTTAACTTTCCAAATCTCCCCTCAGGTGAACCCTTCCCCTCCACTATTTAGTTTAAAGCATTCTCTATTACCCGAGTTATATGAATCCCCAGGACAGATGCCAGTGCCCCATGAATCTCCCACACCAATCTTTGAGCCACACTGTTACCATCAGTTGAGGAGGGGTCAAAGGGCTCCCCTCTTTTTCCTCTCCTTGTTTGACCACATCAGATTTATTTCTTTTTTCAGTGGATATACTTGCCAATTCAGTGAGTGTTTATTTGTTTATGCACCGTGATCATAAAAAGAGCCAATTGGACAGATTTTCTTGAGTTCAACCAAAGAAAGAGGTTAACTTTATTGTACTCAAACTGATCTAAGTAAAAATAATAAAGTATGTTCCAACTTTCACACACCAATAGATTACAGAGTGGGGAAGGATAGTTTGGTCGAATTAGAGTCCAGAGAAATAAAAGGGGTATACAGTCTGAGGAGGTTGGTGACTTGGCTGGCTTCAGGCTGAATTCAGTGGTCATGTGACTTTCCTTTGGTCCAGAGGCTTCCGGTTTGAAGAGGTGGGGGACTGATTCCCTGGGAGACAGCAATGTGACTGAATTCCTTCAGGAGATCTCGGTCTGTTCTTTCCAGAAAGTACTCTACTCTCTAGCTCCCCCATCGGGCTAAGTCATGAAGCACAGCGAGCATGGATTGGTGAACAGACTAACACAATCAAACACAGACCAATTAGACCACTGAACACGACAGACTGCAGCAGGGAATATGCCTCGGTGCTCACAGTAACAGAGCACAAAGCTTTTAAGGTTTGAGTGGTTTGTCTCCACCAGTTTAATATTCAGGTTTCCAGCCGATGGATTAAAATAAAATCATCATTGGACTTAGGACATTTTCAAGACACTTCTACACCATGCGAAATGAAATGCAATGACGGGAGCATTTCATTAGAAGTTGTAAAATAAAAAAAAGGGACTGTACACACACATTCATCCTCGAACACTCACTTATCAATCTCACACTGTCATAGCTATGCTCTGGTATAGTTTTCATCCAGGATGATTCTGTGCTGAGTTAGACTCTGGATAAAGTTCAGCTATCACATTGTTTTTCGCTGCAACGTGAGTAATCTTTAGATGCTAAGGTTGCAAAAGCAAGCTCCATTGGACTAGCCTGGCATTCTGAGTTTTGAATTTCTCCACAAATGTCAAAGGATTGTGGTCAGCATAAGCTACTTTTCGGATATATACTTCGAAGTGCTTGAGAGCCAGTTACAGTCCAAGAGTTTCCTTCTCTACAGTAGAGTATCTTCTTTGATGTTTGCTTAATTTCTTGGAAAAATACTCAACTGGTCCTTCAGTGCCTACCTAACTCATGATCTTGGAGCAGAACAGCACCTACCCCTAGGTCAGGAGCATCAACTGCCACTTTAAATGGTTTTTGGAACTGCTAGCATCGGCTCGTTGATTAAGATGGCTTTCAGCCTCTCGAAAGCTGTTTGGCACTTCCTTGACCACACTACTTTCACACTATTCTGTAATAAGTCTGTGGAGTGGCTTTAATGCTGAAGTTTGGGACAAACTTGTGGTAAAACCCACACAGGGCGGCACAGTGGCGCAGTGGTTAGCACTGCAGCCTCACAGCTCCAGGGACCCGGGTTCGATTCTGGGCACTGCCTGTGTGGAGTTTGCAAGTTCTCCCTGTGTCTGCGTGGGTTTTCTCCGGGTGCTGCGGTTTCCTCCCACAAGCCAAAAGACTTGCAGGTTGGTAGGTAAATTGGCCATTATAAATTGTCACTAGTATAGGTAGGTGGTAGGGAAATATAGGGACAGATGGGGATGTTTGGTAGGAATATGGGATTAGTGTAGGATTAGTATAAATGGGTGGTTGATGTTCGGCACAGACTCGGTGGGCCGAAGGGCCTGTTTCAGTGCTGTATCTTCTAAAAAAAAAAAAAATCCCCAAAAATTGCATTATTTCCTGTTTGGTTGTGGGGATGGGAAAATTCATCAACACCTGTGCCTTCGCTGCTCTGGGCAGCACTTGCCCTTGACCCACAACATGCCTTAGGTAGGTTACCTGAACTTTAGCAAACTCGCTCTTTGCGAGATTTAACACTAGGTCAGCTGACTGTAACCTTCGGAAGAGGACTTCCAACTGGTCTAGGTGGTCCCCCCACACTGTACACTAACAGATCATCCAGGTACACTACACAGTTGGGCAGGCCAGCCACTACCTGGTTCATCAGCCTTTGGAAGGTGGCTGGGGCATTTCTTAATCTAAATGACATCACCTGGCACTGGAATAAGCTGTCTGGGGTGACAAAAGCTGAGATTTCTTTAGCTCGGGTGGTTAAGGGAACCTGCCAGTATCATTTTAACAAGTCGATTCTGGTTATGTAGGTGGTGTTTCCTACTCAATCGATACAGTCTTCCAGGCGGGGCATTGGTATGAGTCGGCTCTAGTCACTGCATTAACTTTCCGGTAATCATTGCAGAGTCTTGTTGAGACATCGGACTTGGATGCGAGCACAACTGGTGAACTTCAGCTGTTCAGACTGGCTCTTAGCTTGTGCTCCAGTGTATACTGAATTTTTTCCTGCATCAGTTTCCTCGGACCTAGGAGATGGGGATTTTGGTTAATGGGAGGGGTCTCTCCTACATCCACATGGTGCAGGGCTTGGGTTGTGCACCCTGGTTAGTTCCTGTGGATCTCTTTAAACGCTGTGAGCAGCCTTGTTAGGTCTCCTCTCTGTTCTGCGTTTAGATAGGTGAGTATGGTGTCTAATCTCCCTAACATTTCGATGTTAGCTAACCGGATGGTAGGGAGTTCAATTTGGGAATCCTCCAAGCCTCCCTCTATCTCTTCTTCATTGTCCCTTTCACCCTCCTCTTTCCTGACTGCCTAACAGACCTGTGCTTGTCTGTCCCTTTCCCAACAGTGTTGCTGCTTTAACATATTGATGTGGCACAACATTTGCTTTTCCTCCTGTCTGGGGTGTCAATTAAGTAATTCACCTCACTAATCGTCTTTACTGCACCTGTCCGGCCACTGAACCGGGCTTTCAGTGGTTGACCCTGTATTGGTAGTAGCACTAACACATGGTCTCCGCGCTGAAATGTTCTGGCTTGGCATATTTATCTGTCTGCTTTTTCATTGCTGTTTGGGAGGCTTTTTGGTCTTCCTGAGCCACCGCATAGGCCCTTGTGAGCTGCCCACAGAACATGAAAATGTAGTCTAACATGGAAGGTTCGTCCCTGTGTCCCAAAAACCTCTCCTTGATTAGTTTAAGCAGACCTCTCACCTTGGGTCCAGAAACTAATTCCAAGGGATTAAAGCCAGTGGACCCTTTGAGTGAGTCCCTGGTAGCAAACAGAAGAAATTCCAACCCTTTGACCTAGTCATGGGGCGGGTACTCAAAGCAGTATGCCCTGATCATTGTCTTTAAGGTCTCGTGGTGCAGTTCCAGAGTCTTTTGTGACTGTGGGCGGTAGGCTGAGGACTTTAGCTGGGTTATGCCCAGCTAAACCTTGCCCGTCTAAGAGCGAAGTCCAAAGTACGGAAAGTCCTCATCAGAGAACTCCTCTTTGCTGACGATGCTGCTTTAACATCTCACACTGAAGAGTGCCTGCAGAGTCTCATCGACAGGTTTGCGTCTGCCTGCAATGAATTTGGCCTAACCATCAGCCTCAAGAAAACGAACATCATGGGGCAGGACGTCAAAAATGCTCCATCCATCAATATTGGCGACCACGCTCTGGAAGTGGTTCAAGAGTTCACCTACCTAGGCTCTACTATCACCAGTAACCTGTCTCTAGATGCAGAAATCAACAAGCACATGGGTAAGGCTTCCACTGCTATGTCCAGACTGGCCAAGAGATTGTGGGAAAATGGCGCACTGACACGGAACACAAAAGTCCGAGTGTATCAGGCCTGTGTCCTCAGTACCTTGCTCTATGGCAGCGAGGCCTGGACAACGTATGCCAGCCAAGAGCGACGTCTCAATTCATTCCATCTTCGCTGCCTTCGGAGAATACTTGGCATCAGGTGGCAGGACTATATCTCCAACACAGAAGTCCTTGAAGCGGCCAACACCCCCAGCTTATACACACTACTGAGTCAGCGGCGCTTGAGATGGCTTGGCCATGTGAGCCGCATGGAAGATGGCAGGATCCCCAAAGACACATTGTACAGCGAGCTCGCCACTGGTATCAGACCCACCGGCCGTCCATGTCTCCGCTATAAAGACGTCTGCAAACGCGACATGAAATCGTGTGACATTGATCACGAGTCGTGGGAGTCAATTGCCAGCATTCGCCAGAGCTGGCGGGCAGCCATAAAGACAGGGCTAAATTGTGGCGAGTCGAAGAGACTTAGTAGTTGGCAGGAAAAAAGACAGATAGCAAGGGGAGAGCCAACTGTGCAACAGCCCCGACAAACAAATTTCTCTGCAGCACCTGTAGAAGAGCCTGTCACTCCAGAATTGGCCTTTATAGCCACTCCAGGCGCTGCTACACAAACCACTGACCACCTCCAGGCGCATATCCATTGTCTCTCGAGATAAGGAGGCCCAAAAGAAAAAAGAAAGAAAGACCCATGACCTTTTGAAACATACTGGACATAACATTTGTGACCTGATCTGACTGGATCTCAGCAGGCAGCCCATAATAGGTGAAAAATTGGGTTAGCCCCTCCACCACTACCTTGGCAGAGATAGTTTTTAGGAGTTCTTAGGGGAATGGCCTCTGAAATCAGGTAGCCATATCCATAATGGTGAGAAGATACTGGTAGCCCCCTGTTTTCGGCAGGGGCCTCACACAATCCATCAGCACTCTGCTGAATGGCTCTCCCACCATTGGGAATTGGGGGTGCAGGTTTTATTGCAGTTTGGGGCTTCCCACAACCTGGTATGTGTGGCAGGTTTTACAGAACTCCACCACATCCTTGTGAAGTTTGGCCAGTAAAAATGCTGTCTTATGCGGGATTAGATTTTTTGGATACCAATATGTCCAGCCATTGGAATTGCATGCGCTATCCTCAATATTTCCCTATGGTACCTTGGCGGCACCACTATATGGTGGATCACTATCCACTCTTCATCCTCACGTCTGTGAGGAGGTCTCCAATTCCTCATCACCTCATTCTTTAAATAGTAGTACTCTGGAACTCCCTCTGCTTCAGCTTTCATTTGGGCAGTCTGTGCTAACCTTTTTAACTCTGGGTCAGCTTGCTGAGCCTCAACCAAGGAAGACCTGCTTAACACTTCCTTTGGGTCCTCTAAATTCCCAAAGGAGGTTTCAGATAACCAAACAGCTGTGTCATCTGTCTGCAGTGCCAGTTCATCCTCCTCTGACAGAGCTTGTTTGACCATGGACCAGGTCATTACACAGTCTGGGAAATGCCTGGGACCTTCTCCTATACCTGTTCTGACTCCCTGACCTCATTCTTCTTCTCCAAGACCCCTGGGGACACTACCACCTTGGCCCCCGCCAGTCCATTATCAAGGAGCAGGTCGACCCTGTCCACAGGCAAACTGAGGGCAATCCCCACAGTTAGCGATCCTGAAATAAGATCGCACTCCAAGTGCAGCTGGTACAAAAGTATGGGCCCCCGATATCATTCACTGCACTGTCTGGAGGAAAGGTCATCTCTTTTCCCAGCAGAAGGGATTAGGTGGCCTCTGTCTCCCTAAGTATGATTATGGGCTTACTTGCCTCACTCAAGGGATATGGGGTCACTTTTCCTTTAGACACAAAATCCTGGTAACTCTCAGGGATTTTGTTATGTTTTCCCGTACTGTTAGCGGTACATTTACAGGGACTTACTGCCACAGTTAAAGCCACAGCCTGGTCTGCCGTGCTTTTCATCAGGGCCTCTTCTCCTGCACTGGTCTGGTGTACCCTGACTAATCCTATAGGTTTTCCCTGTAACTTGCAGCAGTTAGCTTGAAGGTGACCTGCCGTGTTACAATGGAAACATACAGACTTTTGGGCATCATTTCAGTTCTTGGCACCTTCCACTTTTGGCCTGAGGAGGGCCCCCTGTGTTTTCAGCTTTCCTTTCTTGCCCATTGCTGTTCATCCTGCTATCACCCTCCCACCTTCTATCCTTTTCAGGTTTGTGGAGGTAAATAGGGAAGGATTTTCCTTGGGGCAAGGGTTTGTGAACAAGCTCATAATCATTAGCCAGGGTTGCTGACTGCCTGGGTCTTGGAACCTCTTGTTCCTCCACATGGGTTTTATGGAAAGGAGAAGCAAATTTTTGAGATTTTCGAGGATCTTCTCTCTCAGGTTTTCATAGGTAGGCTCTATCTTAAGCGCCCGTATCCATCAGTCGAAAGCAAGTTGCTTAATCCTTTCAGACTCAATGTAAGTTTGTTCAGAACTCCGAAGATTTTGGAATTTTTGGCGGCATGCCTCTGGTACCAGCTCATATGCACTCAGGATAGCATTTTTGGTTGTTTCATAATTTGATGAACTTTCGTCGGACAATAGGGAATAAACCTCATGGGCTTTTCCTGTTAATTTGCTTTGCAGTGGCATGGTCCAGCTCTCCGCTGGCCACTTCAGCTGTTCTGCTAACTTTTCGTATGAGATGATAAATGCTTCCACATTCCCCTCATCGAACTTTGGTATTAATTGGGCGATCTTTAAGAGCTTAGCACTCCGTCCTAAGCTCGGGGTAGTTCCCTCACTAGCGGTGCCTTCACTGGATACATTGGGTCTTTCCCTACTCAGTTCGAGCTGCCTTAGCTCTCTTTGCTGCTTCTCTTTCTGGAAAGCTCTTTCTTTCTCCCTTTCCTGGAATTCTCTCTCCTTCCTTTCTTGGAATTCCAGCTCTTGACTCCACTATTCCAGCTGTATCTTGGGTATTGCAAGCCTGTCTGTGTAGATTCTATGCTTGTCTCCGGTTTTTCAGTTTCAATTTCAAAATAGTTGACCAAACGTTTTAGGATTTCGGGTTTCCTAGCTTTTGGACGAATATTTATCTCTAAATGCCTACTCCTCAAAGCTAAATACTCCTCAACTCTTCAACGGCGAGGGCTTTTAAACTGTCCCAAGTACCTTCACTCAGTACTAGGAAGGTACTGGTCTTGAATGTGGACATTTTTGTACTCTAGCACTGAACCATAAGAAAACCCATATTGAAGTTTTTTTTTTAAAGATTATTGTTAGGGATCAATTTGGTTTCCTGCTTCCAATTTCTCATTTGTCTTTGGGTTTGATCCCAGAAGAGCCCCCAAATTTCTGTTACAATCAGGTGAGGAGGGGTCAAAGGGCTCCCCTCTTTTCCCTCTCCTCGTTTGATCGCAACAGATTTATTTCTTTTCTCAGTGGATATACTTGCCAATTCAGTGAGTATTTACTGATTTACGCGCCGTGATCATAAAAAGAGCCAATAGGACATGTTTTCTTGAGTTTAATCAAAGAAAGAGGTTAATTTTATTGTACTTAAACTGATCTAAGTACAAATAATAAAATACGCTCCAACTTTCACACACAGACACAGACACACACACACACACAGAGGTTACAAAGTGGGGAAGGATAGTTTGGTTGAATTAGAGTCCAGAGAAATAAAAGGGCTACACAGTCTGTGGAGGTTCTTGACTTGGCTGGCTTCAGGCTGAATTCGGTAGTTGTGCGACTTTCCTTTGGTCCTGAGGCTTCTGGTTTGAAGATGTGAACGCTGATTCAGTGGTTCTTTGGCTACTGGTTTGAAGAGGTGGACTCTGATTCAGTGGTTCTCTGGTTGACAGCAATGTGACTGAATTCCTTCAGGGAGATTTCTGTCTTTTCAGAAAGTTCTCTACTCTCTAGCTCCCATTCAGGGTCAAGTCATTAAGTACAGTGCACATTAATTGGTGAACAGACCGACACAATCAAACATTGATCAATTAGACCACTGAACATTGCAGTCTGCAGCAGGGAATATGCTTCAGTGCTCATGGTCAGCAGACAGAGTTCCTATGCCAATTTGCTCATGGCTGAGGTGGTAATCCAGAGATTATTACTGTTGTGGTTCTGCTTTTTAATTTAGCCCCTAGGTGCTCATATTCCCTCAGCAGAACCTCTTTCTTAGTCCTGCTTATGTCGTTGGTACCCACATGGACTACAACAACTGGATCCTTCCCTTCTCACTCCAAGTTCCTCTCCAGCCTTGAGGAGATGACCTTAACCCTGGCACCGGGCAGGCAACACAGTTTTCGGGCTTCACACGCTCGGCTGCAGAGAACCATATCTATCCCCCAAGCTAGACTGTCATCTACTACAACTACATTCCTTTTAAGTTCCCCTACTTGAATGGCTGTCTGCACCACAGTGCAGTGGTCAGTTTGCCCATCCTTCCTATCGTCCCTGCTGTCATCCACACAAGCTACATTGAATCTGTTGAACAGTTGCAAGGGCTGAGGCTTCTCTATTGCTACCTACTGGATCCCCATACCTGCTTCAGTTGTTGAAGAGTACGATTGACAGGAGGTGACTGCTTGCTGGGTGATCATATAACTCCTTGTTAGTGTATTTGTGATTAACTGGTGTGTTGTAAACTGGTATTCCTACCAAACCTAGTAAAAACATCAGTGTTTACTTTGGGCTTTTGAATGTTGACTCATTAGTTCTCGTAATTCTCATATCAAGGGGTGAAAGGTTACATCTTACAAAAGCAAAGTACTGTGGATGCTGGAAATCTAAAATAAAAACAGAAAAATGGTGGAAATACTCAGCAGATCTGGCAGCATCTGTGGAGAGAGAAATAGAGTTAACATTTCAGGTATACGAGCTTTCATCAGAATCTCGAGATCTATGTACAAGAACATCCAGATTTCTCTCTCCACCTATTAATGCTTTTCCTTGAAGTGTATGTATGTTGAGCATTCATTCTGTCCACATGCATAACACTGCATTTATTGAAGTTAAACATTGTTTGCCAGTCATGAGCCCAATCTCCCAACACATCAAGATTCACCTGAAGCCGTCTGGCATCATCTGCAGTCCTAACACTTGCTTAGATCTTGGTATAATCTGCAAATTTGCAGATCGTGCTCTCAACACTTCCATTTAGATGATTAATAAAAATAGTAATCAGCAACACTGATCGCTGTGGGATGCTACTGGTGACCAGTCTCCACAGCTCCAGCTCCATCTATAGCTACTTTCTTCCAGCCAGTTCTCAATCCAGGCAATATATTACCACTACTACCAGAGACTTCTATCTTCTAAAGAAGCCTCTTATTTGGAACCTTGTCAAGCTTTTTTGAAGTCTAAGTAGATAATGTCTACTGGGCATCTTTCATCCACCGTCTTGGTGACTTCAAATCAACATATTTCTAAGACATGATCTTTTTTGAAGCATGTTGGATGTTCATAATATCCCCCTGTCTCTCCAAGTAATTATATATTTCACCCCTAATAATTCCTTCAAGCATCTTTCCTATTATTCATGTCAAACTGATGGGCCTATATTTTACCCAGGTCTGTCTTGTTTCCTTTTTTAAAGATGGTGACGACATTAGCCTTCTTCCACTCCACGGGAACCATCCCTGAGTGCAGTGAGCTATTAAAAGTACTGACAAAGGCTTGCATACCATGTATCCTAACTCCATGAGGACCCTCTGATGGATATCATCTGGCCAAGCTGCTCTATTCTATTTTCAGGTTCTTAATTTGATCTAAAATTATATATTCATCTAATTTTATAATAATTTTATTATTAGCATCATTATTAAATTCTAACAGTTGAGCACCTTCAAGAGTGAAGACTGATGCAAAGTACTCATTTAATATTTCTGCCATATTCTGAGTTCTTATTGACCTGTCCTTGAGCATCCTTCAGTGGCCCAATGTGACCTTTGAAAGTTCTATAACTCTTCATGTTACTAAAAATCTTTTTCCATTACTTCCACAATTGTCTCCATCCTCTTCCTATTACCGTTTTAGCTGATACAGCAGGCTTTGTTTACTTTAACTGTTCCTTGTACTTTACTCTGTTCAGTTGAGTATTAGATGCCTTTAGTTCGTAGAACAATCTGCGTACATTTTATTTGCCTTTGTATGTGGCCAGTCAGACACCTTGCCTTTTACTTATTGTGCTCCCTTCTTTTAACTTTGGGTACATATTTGTCTTCCACATCTTTTATCTTGTCCTTAAAAGCTTTCCAATTGTACTCTGCATCAGTTCCATACCCACCCAATTGGTTAGCCAATTAACCTGTTCCAAATAGTTTGCCATTTTAGCAAAGTTTGCCCTTCTGGTACAAGTTGTAGATTTTCAGTACCTTTTGGTTTTATGGCCATTGAAACCAGGTAATGTTTTCTCATGTAACTGTCGATGCTTCATCATGTGTGAACCTAGGCAGTGAGCATTAGCAGGCACTCACTTGACGCATATACATTTGTGCTTCGAGCAGGCTGTAGGATGTGCAGTGAGAACCTTGGCTATTTTGTTCCTCATCCATGACTTGGGGGCAATGATACCAATTGCAGCCCTTATTGAGATCAGCTAATTCAGCACAGATCATACTGGGACGTTCCTGGTTTACATTGTTCTTTACCACACTGGTAATTGTGTTTACCCATTGAGTTCAACCAAACGGCTAACTTTAATGTTTCCACACTTTCTAAAAGTATGTAGGTTTTAATGGTATGTGCTGATTTAATTGGAACGTGCAAGTAGCTAAATGTTTTGTTCGGTATTTGACTTTGTATCATCATCTTGCTGGTTGACAACACTAATTATGCTGCGCTTTGAAAATATTGAGCACCTGTTAAGGATGACACATGACTGCTCTCCAGTCCAGATAGACATTGAGGCTGAAGGACGAACCCCAGAAGCTAATTCATATTTCAGTGAAGAATTAGATTCCAGCATAATTATTCAGAAGTGTAAAATCATAAAGTTGATGCTTTTATCATTTACAACAGGGTAGTCAAACCTCGAGTAGCCTCTATGGAGGAAATGGCAATGTTCCATACAGATGCCTATCTGGAACATTTACGAAAAATCAGTGAGGATGGCGATGATGATGACCCTGAGTCTGCAGAGTTTGGACTAGGTGAGCAGTCTGACTGCCTCTTTTGAATACTTCTGCTTTTTTTCTCTTTTCCTTTGTGATTTTATCCTTATGAAGGATTGTCACCATTAAAAACTTTTAGCTATGATGAGTCAGATGTAGAGTAAAGCTCATTCCACACTGCCCTAATTTCAATGGTGCACTGCTATTGCACTATCGTGACTTGTGCATTTTGTACCCTAACTCTATTTGTGTCCTCTCTGAGTGGTACTGACGACTTAATAAAGAATAGGGCTGAATTAAAACTGTAGTACTTGATGGTGATAATGGGTTAAAGTAAGGTCAGCTTTGTGCTTTGATTTTATGACCACAAAGGACTGGATTGAAACTGCTGAAGTCCTTCACTTGGGAACCTTGATATTGGCAGAGCGGAGACATTTTATTTCAGTAGTCTGGGTTGGGTTATAAACTAGGTCAAAAGGGTAGAATGACAGTGTTATAATCCACTGTGCCAAAATTAATGAAGTATTGCATTAGTGTATGTTATGGTGCAGCTCCTTTTTCGAATTATTTTCCCCTTTTTCCTATGGTTTTCCTCGACTATTCAACTTCCACAAAGTGAAAAGAGTGACCGACACTACAGCTCCACCTAAGCTGTTCTGAAACTAATCTTCAGAATGTGCATCAGATTCTTCTCACCCTGGAATGTCCAACCTTTTCGCATGGTCGGGGTGGGGGGGGGGGTGGGGGGGCCATATTACAATTTTTGTCTCATATAGGGGGCCGGTGAGATGATTTCAGAAAGATAAAGGCATTAAAAATTTATCTTACTATTGATCAAAACAACAAAAATGTACATTTTTGTGAAGAAGTTTAAATGAAGAGTCTGATTTATTGACTCACTTTCTCTTCACTATGTTGTAGAGCATGGCTACCGGACCCGACACGTGTCTGGTTTGGGTCAGGTCGATCTTCTGGGTCCAGCATGCGGGCTCGGGTCGGGTCGGGCCAGGTCAGACACACTCTATCACTACCTCCGATACGTGGCTCAAATCTTAATGTACTTTTTAAACAACCTTCAAGTCCAGTTACAGTTTTTGTTGCTTATCTGCACAAGCTTAAAAAGTGAAAAACGGAAGCTAGGTTAACTGAACATTCTGGTGGTCGGGTCGGGCACAAGAAAAATGAAAGGACTCGGGCCGGGTCGGATGTGGTTCTGTCGGGCTCGGGTCGGGTTTCATTTGCAGACCAGAGCTTGCCTTTTCTGTGTTGGACACTGATTTAGTGAGATACCTGGCATTGTTTTGCTTGCACAAGCAGTCAATGTTTGCCCAGACTCTTGATGTAGCAATGCGGAGTATTTTGGATAGATGTCATTCTGTCAGGAGTGATCTTGATCACTCTCTCCTTCTCTCTCCCTGTGTCCCTCCTCTCTGTGTTCCCCTCACTCTGTGTTGTTCCCCCCCTCTGTTTCATCCACACTGTCTGTGCCCCCCCATCTTTCGCTCTGTCTCCCCCCTTTTCGCTCTGTCTCTCCCCCCCCCCCCCCCTTTGGCTCCCTCTGCCCCCCCCTTTCGCTCCGTATCCCCCTTCTCTTTCGCCCCACGTCCCCCCCTTTCCCTGTCTCTGTCCCGCAAATGCTTTAACAAAAAAAGTTGGAACCTGCTGGAAAACCCCTGAGGAATGGCCGGGTACAGTTAACATCCGCAGGCCGGATGTTGAACAACTGTGTTCTAACCAGTGTTCCTTCTCAGTCTCTGCTTAGCAGCTTCCCGCTCCACAGTATGACTGAGCTCAGAAGTTTAGGGTTGTTGGGAGAGTGATGCCAAGAATGTGTGGATTAAAGCCTGGCGACCCGACCACTACGTGTCGGGCTCGTGTCGGGTCAGGTCTATATTCTGTGTCCAGCATTCGGGCTCAGGTCGGGTCGGCTCTGGTTGGGTTTTGTTTTGTATTTTTTTTTTATCAACATTTTCACAGGATTTTTTTCTGTACATGTTTGATATTTTCGGATTGGGCATGAAAAAAAATTGAAGAACTCGGGGCCCGGGTCAGGTTCGGGTTGGCTGTGGTCGGATCAGGCCTCGGTTGGATTTTAATTTTATACCCGAGCCAGGCTTTAGTGTTGATTTCTTTTGCTATGCTTCTTGATTTATTGGTAATTCTATAACTTCAGTGCCACAATAAACTGAGGTAAAGCAGTGCGATTTTATGGAAGCAGCAGTTAATTTTTTTCTCTGTATTGTCCTCAGGTTTTTAAATCTGTTGTTTTGCTTCTTCTGAAAGATTATATGGTTGCTGTTGGGGGGGTGGAATTGTGGGGTTGTGTTGCCTAGTTGCAACATGGCTGAATGGGAGAGACTCAATAAAACAGCTGGTCTTTTTTGTCCATCTTTTCTATCTGTTTTCTAAATGTATTTCATGCTCTAGTTGCTCTACAGGCTTTTTCTTTTGATTAAGTCCATATGTTTTAAGAGTTGAATTCAGATAAACACAAAGTTTTTTTTGCCAGGAAATGTACTGCTTGTATCCAGCTTTCTGGAAACTGTAGATACGTTAAAGATAATTTCATTTTCTTTGTCTCACAATGCATTCAAGAACTTGGTCTACCACCAATGTGGAAAATTCTGAATAGAAATACAATTCGCAAGCATTCGGATTTTAATATATAAATATATTATAGTGGTGTGTGGAATTTGTATAAAATAGGAAGGGCTCTGATATGTTAAAATTGTATCCATTGGGAATGAATAATTGTCGTCCATTGAGCAGATTGCAGATGGAAACCTGCATCTGATTCTTCCTGAACCATCTCTAGGTGCTAGGTCCACGTAATCTGAAAGCATTCTCTTAGGTTATTGCTGTTTCCTAATATCTGTGCCTGATCTGTGTGCGAGTTATACTTAGAAAGAAATAACGAATCAAACATTCATCTTCTAAACCTGAGTTTCAGAAAATCTTTTTGAACATTCCTGCTCAGGAAGCTTATAGATAACATTTTTTCATTTTGCAATGATCCAAGATGTATGCCACTTTTGTAAACGGTTTGTATCTGAGTAATGGTCAGTTGTGCGCAGTATCTTCCCAGTGGATGATTGATTTAGGCTCGACATTTGACATTTAACAGTCTATGCATGCATCTGATTTGAATTAATTTAGGAGCTGGAGAAAAAGACCATTTAAAAGAACTTTTGAGAAACAACTCCTCGCGAGCTATTGTAACATTACTGTCAAACCATACAGGGTTTCACATCCTCCTGCTGCAGTTGTGCATTGCTTGTTGCAATATGAATTAAAAGTTACCGTTATAAATGCTAATTTAGAAGGCAAACCTTCCTTCAGAACAGGAGAACTTTCCTCTTGTCTTGACAAATGTGAATATATTACTGTCACAAGCCACTAGATGGCAATAGTTGCCAATCTTTGGAAAGATCCATGAGTCACCTGCCTTATTGCTACATGTATTTGTTATTTTTGGGATTTTCTTCTCCCTGCTGCTTTCACATGCGTTCAAATCCTCTGAAGAAGGAATTTTCCTCCACACAAGATCAGGGGGCAGGTTGTTCAACCTTGCCCGTCTAAGAGCGAAGTCCAAAGTACGGAAAGTCCTCATCAGAGAACTCCTCTTTGCTGACGATGCTGCTTTAACATCTCACACTGAAGAATGCCTGCAGAGTCTCATCGACAGGTTTGCGTCTGCCTGCAATGAATTTGGCCTAACCATCAGCCTCAAGAAAACGAACATCATGGGGCAGGATGTCAGAAATGCTCCATCCATCAATATTGGCGACCACGCTCTGGAAGTGGTTCAAGAGTTCACCTACCTAGGCTCAACTATCACCAGTAACCTGTCTCTAGATGCAGAAATCAACAAGCGCATGGGTAAGGCTTCCACTGCTATGTTCAGACTGGCCAAGAGAGTGTGGGAAAATGGCGCACTGACACGGAACACAAAAGTCCGAGTGTATCAGGCCTGTGTCCTCAGTACCTTGCTCTACGGCAGCGAGGCCTGGACAACGTATGCCAGCCAAGAGCGACGTCTCAATTCATTCCATCTTCGCTGCCTTCGGAGAATACTTGGCATCAGGTGGCAGGACTATATCTCCAACACAGAAGTCCTTGAAGCGGCCAACATCCCCAGCTTATACACACTACTGAGTCAGCGGCGCTTGAGATGGCTTGGCCATGTGAGCCGCATGGAAGATGGCAGGATCCCCAAAGACACATTGTACAGTGAGCTCGCCACTGGTATCAGACCCACCGGCCGTCCATGTCTCCGTTATAAAGACGTCTGCAAACGCGACATGAAATCGTGTGACATTGATCACAAGTCGTGGGAGTCAGTTGCCAGCATTCGCCAGAGCTGGCGGGCAGCCATAAAGACAGGGCTAAATTGTGGCGAGTCGAAGAGACTTAGTAGTTGGCAGGAAAAAAGACAGAGGCGCAAGGGGAGAGCCAACTGTGCAACAGCCCCAACAAACAAATTTCTCTGCAGCACCTGTGGAAGAGCCTGTCACTCCAGAATTGGCCTTTATAGCCACTCCAGGCGCTGCCTCACAAACCACTGACCACCTCCAGGCGCGTATCCATTGTCTCTCGAGATAAGGAGGCCCAAAAGAATTTGTTAAAGGATAGCATTGAAGGAGACTGTAGCTTCTGAGGTTACCTCATTGCACAGATTTTTTTTTAATTATCAGTATCAAGAAATTAATTTATTTGAGCTTTGTGCCACACCTGTGGAAAATCAATTTTTGCATTCGATGGAGGCACAAATTGACTAAGCTGATGCTAGTGGTTCTAAGGCCGGCTTTATGGCTGCTGATCCAGAGTGGTGCAGATTCCTTAACTCAGCGCTGGCTGTTGACTCTGCAAGAAGTAGTGACTGTAGTTGGGTGAGGTTACTTGCATCACCCAATAGTTTTAATATTTTATGTGTTCCTCTCTTTCCTTGTGGAGTGGCACCTGACCTTACCTTGGTGTCTCTGCAAAGTTCTAGGATTAAGATGCTGCTGGGCATGAAACCATGACGTTGTATTATGGAGTGCAATGGTGTACCAAGAAATTTTATTGCTGGTTCACCACCATGACTTTTTTAAAAAAGTAAACTGTACCAAAATTTACACAATGGCTTTTGTGTGTCATCAAGGCTCACAACACAGCTGCATCGCAAGTTAGAAATGCAGACTCTGAAATAAGAATACTTTATCCCACAACCAAACTCAAAACTATACACAATTATGGTGCTTGGACAAGCCCTGTGTTTTAACTTTGGTTAATCACTATGTGTTATCCTGTGCCATAGAAAGGTAGGATGCAGGTTTACTCCTGAGATTATATGTGAAACATTTAAAGAGAAAATTAGTAAATCTTAGCCCCACTGGATGACGAATGGCATTCTCGTAGGAAATCCAGCATCTGCAGGTTTCCCTCCAAGTCAAATGGTATCCTGATTTAGGTGTATATATATTGCTGTTGCTTTATTGTTGCTGGGTCAAAATCCTAGAATTCCCTATCTAAAACCATAATGGCAGTACCATTAACACAATGACTGCAGTGGTCCAAGGAAAAGACTGACCAGCATTTTCTGAAGGCAGCTAAGGATAGGCAGTAAGTGTGCCAGTATCGCCCATATCCCACGAACATACATTTTTTAAAAAACTATTCTTGAGAATATTGCTGTGGACAGGAAGTGGTTTCAATGAGAAATGAGCTATCTGGAAGGAAATGGTTTTTGTTCTTAATCTGTTTTGAAACAACAGCAGCAACAACAACATAAATTTATATAGTGCCTTTAAGGCAGTAAAATGTCCCAAAGTGCCTCATAGGAGCACTACCAGACAGAATGTGACACCAAGCTACATTAGGAGATATTAGGAAAAATGGCCAAAACCTTGGTGAAAGAGGTAAGTTTTAAGGAGCATCTTAAAGGAGGAAAGAGAAGCACAGAGATTTGGGAAGGGAATTCCAGAGCTTAGAGCCTCGGCTGCTGAAGGCACAGTGCCAGTGGTGGAGCAGTTAAAATTAGGGGTACGCAAGAGGCCAGAATTGGATGAGTGCGGATGTCTGAGAGAGTTGTAGCTGGAGGAAGTTACAATGATAGGAAGGGCAAAGCCATGGAGGGATTTGAAAATAAGGATAACTTTAAAATTGTGGCATTGCTTACCCGGGAGCAGGTGTAATGAGCAAAGGGTTATGGGTGAATGAGACTTGCTGCAAATAAGGATATGGGCAGTAGAATTTTGGATGAACTTAAGTTCAGGAGTGCATTGGAATAGTCAAGTCTAGAGGTGACAAAGACATGGATGAGGGTTTCAGTAGATGAGCTGAAGCAGTGGTGGAGTCGAGGGATGTGACGGAGATGGAAATAGGCGGTCTTTGTGATGGTGCAGATATGTGGCCGGAAGCTAATTTCATGATCAAATATGACACTAAGGTTGCGAACAGACTAGTACATGTGGAACCTGACGCTGTGTTATTAGATGATATCACTGAGTAGCAGCATATATATGAGAAATAGGAGGGGACCAAGGACTCCTTGGGGAGCATCAGAGATAGTGGTGGGGGAGTGGAAAGAAAAGCCATTGCAGGTAATTCTCTGGCTTTGACTAGATAGATAACAATGGAACCAGGCGAGTACAGTCCCACTCAGCTGGACAACAGTGGAGAGGTGTTGGAGGAGGATGATGTAGCCAACCATGTCAAAGACTGCAGACAGGTCAAGAAGGCCTGGGATGGATAGTTTACCTCAGTCACAGGGGATGTCATTTGTGACTTTTGATAAGAGCTGTTTGAGTACAGGGGTGGAACCCTGATTGGAGGTGTTCAAAATGGATTTTCGGAAAGGTCGATGCAGATTTGGGAGGCAGTAGCATATTCAAGGTCTTTGGAGATGGAATGGTAGTTGCAAGGATGGAGGGGTCAAGGGTTGCTTTGTGAGGAGAGGGGGCAGGACCCAAGGAGAGAGGATTGTTAACAATATCAGCTAGCATAGGAAGCCAGGAAGGCAAGTTAGGTGGTCAGCAATTTAGTGAGGACTGGGTCAAGGGAGCAGGAGGTGGGTCTGTGGAAAGATGAACTCAGAGAGGGCATGAGAGGAGATATGAGAGAAACTGGAGAAAGATATGAGTTCAGGGGAAGCTTTAGAGGAAATTTGGCCCAGTGGGCTAGCAGGGAGAAGGGAGGGAAGCAGCACTGGCAGCTGAATGGATGGTCTCAATCTTAATGACAAAGCAATCCATGACCTCAATACACTTGTTGGAGATGAGGGGAAAGGGGTTTAATAAGACAGTTTTCAGTAGAGAAAATAAGCCAGAGTTTATCTTTGCATTCCGGGATGATCCTGCAATAGCGAGCAGTTTTTGCAGAGGAGAGCAGGACCCAATAATGCTTTATGTGGTGCAACCAGATTTGGCAATCTGGCAATGAATAGCTAAATCAGTTGTTCGTTTCAATTCTGCATCCCTTGCACTTAAGGGAACGGAGATGAGGGCCATACTCGGCTAATGACCAGAATGTGAAAGAGTAATGCTTTTAATTGGGACTAGGACATCAAAGATGGGGATGAGGATGCAGTTAAGCAGATCGGTGGCTGCAGAAATGTTGTGCATGGTGGGTCAAAGGCTAGACAGTGAAGGTGTGAAAGTTGTAAGTGAATTGAGAGTGTGTGTTTTCCAGTGGTGGACTCGGAAGGAAGTAGGTTGGGAGGGGGAAGAGGATGTAGATGGAGAGCGATACAAGAAAGTGATCAAAGATGGCCTCTTCTGTGCTTGACATGATGGGAGTAGCGAGGCCATGTGAGATGGTAAGGTCAAGGGAGTGGCTGTAGGTACAGATTGGGGAGTTTATGTGAATGGAGGAATTAAGGAAAGATGTGATCTCGAGGAGAGAAAGTGTGATGAACTGAGATGGAAGTTGAAATCACCGAGGATAAGAAGTCGCTTGGTGCAGAGGCTGAGGGAGGAAAGCAGTGAAGATATCTTAGTGAGAAAATTGTCATGGTACTTAGATGGGCAGTAGAGAACGAGGATTTTAAATGAAGGGCGAGAGGGGTGGAATAAAGTGAGGTGCTCTAAAGAGGAGAAGGTGCCTGATGAGTAGGATGACAAACCAAAATGTGATTTGGTGATAAGAGCCATGCTGCCATTGCAGTTATTTGGGCAGGATAAATGGTAGAAGGTACAGCCAGGAGGAGAGGCTTTGTTTAGGGTGAAGATATCATCACCTCTCAGCTAGGTTTCCATCAAGGCCATGATGTTGATGCAATGATCCACAATAAGCTAATGGATGGCAAGGGCCTTGCTCACAAATAAATGGAGATTCTGGACAGAAATTTGGAGAGTGGCAGTGATAGCTGATCCAGTGGTAGAGTCCACAGAGTTAGCATTGGGTGGAGTAAGTGAAATGGGAAAGAGGTTGAAAAGATTTGGCCCCAGCGAATGCTAATCCTGGTAGTAAATAGGGAATTAAAGAGAAGACAATAGGAGGGAGTCCAGAAATAAAGCCAAAGGTCCTGTGCTGGGATAAAGTTGACAACAGTAGAGTGGGGTCAGCATGGAGCATCAGCTAACTGATATCCAGGTTCGGAGATGGGTGTGATGGGTGAATTAATCTTTATTTGAAGGGTAGAGTATAGGAGGACGTACAGTAGGAACTATTTCTGTGGGAATGAAGATCCAGGAGGTGTACAGAAATCAGTTGTGGAACTGAAGAACAGTGGCGAGGTTGGAGGTCACCATAAGGTCCAGAAGCAGCCGAGAAATGTACTTCAGCCCAGAAGAGTGAATCTCCGTTCAGGAACCAGACTAGCTGAAGCCGCAAAACCAGTAGGGCAGTCACAGGCTCAGCAGGTAATAGCAGCAGTGGAGGATGGGCTATAAGCTAGACAAAGTTACTTTGAAATTTAAGCAACTGAGCAGCAGATCAGAGACACAGGTATAGTCCACTGTAGAAATGTAGTCTTGATATCCAGAAAAGTCCAAGAATGTGAAAGCCAAATTTGAGAAAAGATCCCATGTTCACTGAGGAAAACAAAGAGGATGGGTAGTGAGCATTTTATGTTGCAGTTAACTTGTAGTTGAAGCTAAAAGGCATCCACTGTTTAAGCCGATGGAACTTAAACAGTGGAAGAGAGGAGATTGAGGGAGAAAGAGCAAAGCATGATGGTGGATGACCCTAGGGAGCCATCTTGAGGGACCTCAGACAAATTGAATACCATCATGTAGTATCATAGGTTTGACTCATTATGTCACTAAGCATTTGTCAATTTCAATTGTTCTGTTGTGGAGTGATACGGAGAAGAGGCAAGGGATCTTCCCATAGTTGGGGGTGAGAGAGAATTGTAAAGAGTTGTCCCTGAACCAATTTTGTGCCATCTAGCAACTGGGACGGAGAAGTGTTGACAGAGGCCTGTGTGTAACAAGGCTTTAGAATATGATTGCCCCGTGGAAACGAGCGCAGGTAAGGAAGGAGAAATTTTTGGGTTTTTTTTTTTGCAGAAGAATGAAAATGTTTGGTTGATGCACTAAAGGGTAAAACTTTAAAAGGAGTATAAGAGCTTAGGAGTTCAGTTACACAAAGCTTTAAAAATGTGAGGGCTCTTTAATAAAGCTGTTTAAAAAAATTTAGATTTTTGCTTTTATGAACAGAGGCAGGGAATTAAAAAAAACCAAGTGTTAATGGTAAATCTTCTCCTTCAGAAAGATGACAAGGGCGCAGAGAAGTTTTAGAAGGGATTTACTGAGATGATGCCAAGGATGGGAGCCTTCAGTTACAAGGAGAGTTGGGGAAACTATGCTCCTATCAATTGAATGTAAAATGTTAAGAGGAGATCCGCTAGATGCGTTCAGAATTCCTAAGACTATTTCCACTGATCAGTAAGTCCGTAACTGAAGGGTATAAGTTTAAGATCATGGCCAGAAGAATGCAGGAAGTGATTAGGAGAATTTCTTTTTTTGCGGCCAGTTAGGATATGGTATACCCTAGCACAGGGATCAGTAATCTTACTAAGAAGAATAGCCATTTTTAAAAATTTAGTCAAAAACGCAATATCATAAGAGCTGCAATGCCGTTACTCAAATGCCTATAATAATGAAAAACAAAACAGATACACATTTCAACAACATTTTAAAGGTTTTTGCAGAAAGTTATTAATTGAATGATACTTTCTCACAAATACAATGTTAATAAAAAAAAATTTAAAAACAAAACAAACAATTTACTTAACATCAAAATGGCTGACCAGTTAAGGTCTGGAGCCGCAAATGACTTCTCAATGAACCGCAGGTGGCAGACCCCTGCCCTAGCAGAAAAAGTAGTGGAAACTGAATATACAATTTAGCTTTTTTTAAAAAGTGGATAAGCATTTGAAAAAGATAAAAAAGAGTGTAGGGATAGGACTAAGTGCATAGCTGTTTCAGTGGTGCCATAAGTGCGATGGGCTAAATGTTTTTTCTTCTGTGCTGTAAAATTGATAATTCTGTGATGGGAATATCAGTAAATAGTTCTCATGATGTAATACAGGTTGATTTCCTACTTGGATGGCAACACTTCAAAATCAAAAATGACCCTTGCTATATGTGAGCGAGTAATTTGCCTTATGGGCTAACTGATTTATTTTTTAAAAGCACTAAAATAATGTGAGTACTTTCTACCTACTCATCTACAAAATGTAACACGGCACTTTCATTCAAATAAAAATCAGCATTGACCCCCAGGGCTGAAACATTGGGAGATATTTCTTAGTCATCAGAAGTATTGACAAATTCCCACACAGGTGAAATACAGGCTTGTAGTGTGTGTTTTTTAAAAGATTATGATCAACAAGTGAGCAGACAACAGAAGAAAATAACTTGTTTATATCTACCATTGCATTGATAATCAGAGGTAGAAATCAACCTCTCCCTGTCCTGTTCCGCCACACTACCCCAAATTTCCAGCTTCGATGCATTTTTGGTACTCAAGAAGTTAACTTTATCTTACTGCACTACCTGGAAAGAGGTTGACTATCACAAACACATCCCCTCATGGTTTCCTCATGGTAATGAGTTTGTGAAAAGCTCTGTCTCTCCTGCCTCAGTCAGAGAGGGTCCTCAACATTGCTGGGGCTGCCGAGCCTTTCCCTGTTGCTAGGTGTTACACAGCCTCAGACTGTGCTTCGCAGTACTCTGTAGATAAGGATTAGCGTCAGTCAGGTTGTCTGAAAGCTGGGACCATTCCAGCATAGAGGAATTTAATCTCACAGAACTCTTATTATATTTCACTTAAACCTGATCTAACAAAGGACCTTCTGTGGAACTGTTAGCAGCCAATATAGGGAAAAGACAAAGACCAACCAGACTGGTGCTTCCTACCCTGAAATCCCCCACTCTCTGGTTCCCAATTGGTTTTGGAAAGGAGAAACAAAAGCATTTCTGTTGCTTTCCATGGAACAGAATTCAGATCATCTGTAGAACCAAAGGCCTCATGCTCTGGTGTTAAATGAAATAGAATGAGGTGTGCAGGAGGTGTAAAAGGGCATCTGGATGTAAATCTGCAGCGTTATTCAAATCCTTCCTGTTTCAAGTTAATTTGACACATGTTGGCATTTAATACACTTTATTTAAACTATAATTTTCCTTTGTTTTTCTCACATTATTGTGAACTATTCTGTTCTGAAGTACAGCCAAGTGTCCTGTTTGTAATCCTGCGCTATTGTGCACCTGTTAACGAGGAGACAGCCACATAGCCTAAAGTGGCCCAATCTTGCCATCATTTACTATCTCTTCCTATGGGCTGCCTAAGATCCATACGGATGTTTAGAGTAGTAAAAGATGACATTTTTTTTTTAAAGGCTTGAAAAGAATAACCTGTAAATTCTTTTAGCCCACTGATAGTGTTATTTAGTGTGATCAGGGGTGGAGATGCAACACCTTGTCCCGTGACCACAGTTTTCCTGACATTTATAGTCAAGGAGAACAAGTTACAGGCATGGGAGAGGCAGTCCGAGTCTTTGTAGCTGAATTTCCATTGTGAGCGACTAGTGCAGCATCATCAATGTAGAGGAGTTCTCTGATCAGGACGTGATGAGTTTTTGTCTTCGCTTTCAACCTTGATAGATTGTAGAGCTTGCCATCTGACCTAGTGTGCAATGTAGATTCCTTCCATATCTGTAGGGCAGGCGAAGGTCAAGAGCATGGAGAAGAAGTTGCCAAACAGAGTGGGGGCTAGGCCACGACCCTGTTTCACTCCATTCTTCACTCCAACACTGTTGGAAGTGGAGCCACCAAACTGTACAGTGCAGTGCACGTTGTCATGAAAGGAGCAGATGAGACTGAGGACCTTCGGTGGACAGCCAATTGGAACCACTCAAAGTGGTTAGCAAATTCTGCTACCTTGGGTCCACGGTGACAGACAATCTGTCCCTTGATGCAGAGCTCGATACACGCATAGGGAAAGCAGCTATCACTTCTGGCAGACATGTGAAATGTGCATGGGATAACACTAAGCTAACCCTTAGGACCAAGCTGATGGTTTACATGGCCTGCGTTCTCAGCACCTTGCTGTATGTTTGTGAAACATGGGCAACTTGCAGCCACCAGGAAAAGAAGCTCAATAATTTCCTTCTTGGCCGTCTGCAGTGCATCGTGGGTATATCCTGGCAGGACGAAATCACAAATGTAGCATTCCTCTCGAAGGAAGAGCTCCCAAGTTTGTTGGCTCTAATCAAAAAGCGGTGGCTTCGGTAGATCGGACACGTCTGCAGGATGGAAGATGGTCGTGTACCCAAGGACCTTCTGTATGGTGAGGTAGCAAGGACCAGACAACCAGTGGGGCACTCAAAGCTCCGCTTCAAGGATGCTTGCAAGTGTGACATGAAGGCCCCAAATGTCGACTGTCGCACCTGGAAATCACTAGCCATCGAAAGAGGGAAATGGTGACACATCCTGTGGACTGCTGTGCACTACCATGATGACCAGTTGCTACAGCAGCTTGGCAACAAACGCCAACGTCAAAAACAAGAGCTCACAGCATCACGTGGCAGCTTCATGTGCAGCACTTGTGGCAGAACCTGCCTGTCAAGGATTGGCCTTCATAGCCATCAGTAAACGTGCACCAAGAGAAGACACCCCACCTAAATGGATTGTTTGCTGTGTGCCCATCATTTTTCGTAGATGGAAGGATGCCAACCAACAACAGATAGCGTGTGGTGTGCACTGACCCAAAAAAAGTCCTTTCAGGCTGATATGAGGCATTAGCTCATGTTTTGATTCTGAAGAAAGTCAGTTATCTCAAGCAGAGTTGCATTTGGAGCTCTTCAATGCAGTGCAACTTCATGCACTCTGCATGACAACTGGAAGTTTTGCAAAAGTGTTGTATATTTGACTTACACTCTGATTTTTATTACTTTCCCATGAGGGCCCCTTTGGGGGAGGAAATTGGAAGGATTAGTTGCTTGAAGGAAAATTAATTACTCTGGGACAGGAGGCTGAAGTGTTCTGATTTGATATGTGATGTATCTCGCCTTAGTTAAATAATGAGCAGGAGAGGCCGAAGGGAAGATTGTGTAAGGATTTTCTCCAGCTTAGGAAATGGTGTATGGTATTGGAGCGGCTGAAAAATGAAGAGGAAATGGCTTTCTTGACAGCATTGTGAGTTTATATAGTGAAGAGCAAAACTATACAGAGTGTGATTCAGCTGTCTGTCTGTTTTGAATTAGCTAATCCCAGTTTGGGCAGTGGTAGAGGTGCTACAATTAGCTTCCACACCCTTGGTTTATGAAAGGAGATGTCAATCAGGATTCATGCACCTGGTCATTGTTCAGTTCTGAAAGTACATGTGTGTCAGTGTTGGTTGAAGACGGAATTGGGCATAGTTGTGAATTGTCCTGTAGTTGAATAGCCATGCATTTTCAAAGCTCATGTATGAGTAATGGCCACTTGACTAAAGTTCTTGAGCACAAGCAGCACCTGTGGAATCATACCCCACCAAGAACTCAACACCTTCAGGAAAGTGGGGAAATGGTGGCTGACAATGAGGAAAAAAGAACTTAAAGGATAAACTTTGTTAGAAAATAAATATCTGTTCTGTGCCTGGGTTGCCCATAGCTCAGGATTCCTATCTGCCACTGACTTGGTTTCACCATTCTTTCTGTTTGATTACCTCTCCCATTTCTGTATTTTTCAGGTTATGACTGCCCTACAGCAGAGGGAGTGTTTGATTATGCTGCGGCAGTAGCTGGAGCTACTCTTACAGCTGCACAGTGCCTGATAGACAAAAAATATCAGGTGGCAATAAACTGGCCTGGTGGATGGCATCATGCAAAGAAGTGAGTGCCTGGAATATAACTTCTTCACCCAGCAAGATAAGAAAATCAAAACAATTACATATTTCAAAATAACAGGATTCAATTTGTTAATTGAATTGTCTTTTGTGTCTTTTGATGCCTTCATTAGTTTTTACTTGAAGACCTTGATCTTTTCCAAAAGCCTGGCCATAGACTTGATGATTTGCTCAGAGTTGTGATGCTATCTGCTGAATTAGGATTGTTCAGTCTGAACGTGTTCAGTGTACCTAATTTCCCAGGATTCATCAGTATTCAGCTGTAAGAATTTTCGTTAAAGCCTGGCACTTTCTGCCCAGTAACTTTTCCTGAAATAATTTTGGAAGACGAGGTTGAATTTCAAAAGCTGTACTAAAATAAAATTTATAAGCTTTTTATAAAAAAAACTTTGTATGTTTGAGAAAGAAAACAATGACTGATTACATGCATGTTTAAACTTTTTGTGTTCTATAAACTTTAAAAAATGTATTTAATTAAGGGAGGTTGAGCGATAAATGAGGTGGAGGTAGAGATATGAATCAAAAAGAAGTGACGAATTATGTGCTTTCTTCATTTACTGTTACTTCAGTTTTCAAAAAAGAAGTTTAATATTGAAGTCAGCGAATTGTTTCACCTGTGTTTTGTTCTTAGAAAAGGTCAATACTTATCACTTAAACAGATCTTGATTTCTAACACGAGTGTAAATGGGAAAGAGACACAGAGGGACAGAATGGCGATTTGACAGAAAACGGGGCTTGCATTGGTAGCATTTTTCCAACCAGCACCTGCATGTTCTAAGCCCGTAACACTTTAAACATTCCAACCTAGTTCATTGTGCACAACTACTGAATACTGGAAAACCTGAACATTATCTGCAGCTGTTACCTTATAAATTGGAGCCTTGTTGACATCCAGCTGAGTACCAGTGGGCAAGGGGAGGGTGGAGATGGGGAGAATGTCGTCTCAGCTTGGGACTGCCTGTAAGTTATTTTCCATTAGAGGGGATTCTGGTGGGTATCTTCAGTGGATGTGGGGCTTTTTATGTGATTTGACCTCAGTGGGAGAGGCAGGTGATTGATGCATCAGCAGCGGGAGATGTGGGTGGGAAAGTTTTGTTTTGGGGGAAGACAGCAGGTGTCAGAGAACTTTTTATTTGTCTTGGAGTCGGGGAAGAATATTTGCATTAGCAGGACTTAAATGCTACCTTGCGATTCAGAATGCTGCTTGCTGTTGTTAGGTGGGTGCTGTGGATGCATTTTGATTTCTGGATATCACTATTTATTTCAGCAAATCTAATTAACAGTCCTTTCATGAGAGGCCAAGTTCAGAGAGCTGCATTTTTGAATCTCCTGTTCAGCCGTGGTAAGCCACGGGTGCCTTTTATTTTGTTCTTTGACTAACTTCTTTATCCAAGAAAAAGCAGCCCAATTGAGGAGTACCCCATCCACCACCTTAAGCACTCACTCCCTCCACCACCGACACACAGTGGCAGAGGAGTGAGCCATCTACAGGATGCACTGCAGTAACTCGCCAAGGCTCCTTCAACAGCACCTACCAAACCTGTGATTTCTACCACCTAGAAGAATAAAGGCAGCAGATCAATGGCACGCCATCACCTGCAAGTTCCTCTCCAAGTCACACTCCATCCTGACAAGGAACTTTATTGCTGTTCCTTCTATGCCACAGAGTCAAATCCTGGAACTCCCTCCCTAACAGCACTGTTGGTGTACCTACACTACATGACTGCAGTGATTCAAGAATCTCAAGGGCAATTAGGGATGAGCAATAAATGGGCCTTGCCAGTGACACTCACATCCCAAGACTGAATAAAAAAATCCTTTTCCTGAAACAAATTGGTTCAGGGCTAAATGGGACTTCAGTCCCACTCCTATGTAGTTGATTTTTTAACAGCCCTCTGAAGTGCCCTAGCAAACTGCTCAGTTTCAGGGCAACTAGGGAATGGCAAATAAATGCTGGACTTACCAGCAATGCCCACATCCCAAGAATGAATTTTTAAAAAATGTTTGATTTCCTTACACACTGATATGTGCCATGTGCAGGAATCTCCTGTATACTCCATCTAATTCCCTTGTACACTGTTGCATACTGTGTGATATCCCTATATAGTGATGTATACTATGTGTTTAATTCCCTTGTACACCAATATACACTGCCATATACTTTTGTGTGCAATTTGCCGTTAAACTGATATACACTGTGTGCTTGCTTCCCCTATGTACTGCATGTAATTCCCAGTGCACTGATGTGCATTGTATGTCTGATTCCCATGTATGCTGAAATACATTATAAATAATTTTTCTCTTGTCAGTATTAGCATTGTATTAATTTGTCTAAGATTTTTTCAAGTCTGACATTGACATAATTTTAAATGTTGATGTTCAGAGAGATTTGGCTGTACTCATATAAGGAACACAAAAAGTTAGCATGCAGGTACAGCAAGCAAGTAAGAAGGCAAATGGCATGTTGGCTTTTATTGCAAAAGGACTGGAGTGCAAGAACAAGGAAGTCTTGCTACAGTTGTATAGGGCTTTGATGAGACCACACCTGGAGTACTGTGCAGTTTTGATCTCCATATTTAATACATATACTTGTACTGGAGGCAATACATCAAAGGTTCAGTAGATTGGTTTCTGGGATGAGGGTGTTGTCCTATAATGAGAAGCTGAGTAAATTGGGCCTATACTCTCTGGCATTTAGAAGAGTGAGGTGATTATATTGAAACATGTGAGATTCTGAAGGGACTTAGGGTAGGCACTGAGAGGTTGTTTTCCCTAGCTGGAGAATCTAGAACATGGGGGCACAGCCTCAGGGTAAATGATTGATTATTTAGGACTGAGATGAGGAGAAATTTCTTCACTCAGAGTGTTGTGAATCTTTGGAATTCTCCACTCCAGAGGGTTGTGGATGCTCCATAGTTGAGTTTATTCAAGGCTGGGATAGATGGATTTTTGGTCTCTCAGGGAATCAAGGGATATGGCGAGTGGGCAGGAAAGTGGAGTTGAGGCAGAAGATCAGTCATGATCCTATTGAATGGTGGAGCAGGCATGAGGGCCTGTATGGTCTACTCCTGCTCCTATTTCTTATGTTCTTATCAGTTTTTCCTGAATGAGACTTCCAGATGTTAATGCTAAGATTTACATATCAAAGAAAACGATCAATTGCAAAACACTTAAATATAATTATAAGTATCTGATCTCTCCAAATTCCTTCAAACAGTTCATTCCTATAAATCTTATCTCCAGTTTATTTTGCAGCATTGCCCTGCTGCAAGGTGGACAGGCAACTTCCTTTTTGGATTCTAATTCTTCCAATCACTGGATTCAAAAGAATTACTGAACAATACATGCATACAAATATAGTGCAATGAGATAAAAGGAGCAAGAAACCTTACCTCAGTTACAAGAATATTCACAAGTCAGTTGAGTTTCACCATTATGGTGTATGACAGTCTGCCTTGTGAACCATCTTGTTATTTGTTTGTTGATACTTGCAACTGACCTAATGGGTGGAATCTTATGGGTGCCATGGTGTTCCCGATGGGACCAGAAGTTGTCATAACGTTTGCTCCCACAGCAAATCCTTTTTGCCATGCGATTTCGTATTTAAATTAGCCAGGCAGCGACGGGCACTTGGGAACATGTGGCGGGGGTGGCCTTTCATTGGTGAAACCTGCCACCACTGCCCAAAGCACCATGATCGCTGCAAATATAAAACATTCTGTGCTTGCAGCCTCAAGGATCAGCAGCCTTCCTTTCATGTAAGTATCTTCAGACTAACTTAAATTGAAGCATTTACTTAAATCAAAACGGTTTGCCGCCCTTATTTTGCGAAAGTCACCACCAACTTCATATCATTTATTTTCCCTACAGCCAAAGTCAATCTCATGGGAGCCAGCAGGCAGCGTCCCGCCCCACGGTTCAGTGATGCCTCCCTGCAGGTTCTCCTTCAGGCCATCAGGGAAAGACAGGAGGTCCGCTTCCCGGCAGATGGAGTCAGAAGACCCTCCCGCCTCATCAAGGCGGCCTGGATGGAGGTAGCGAAGGAAGTCTTGAACCATGGGGTAACCCGTAGAACGTGGGTGCAGCGCCACAAGTGAGTCAATGACTTGCTCAGATCAATGAGGTCAGGTGTTCTGGTGAAGCTGCTCCACTGTTTTCTTCCATGACTCTGTGTCTTCAAGGCAGAGGGTACACAATGAATACAGTGGAATGTGTGAGCAGCCTTGGTGCCATTCACTAAATGAAGAAGATTGGCATTGTTTATGTGATTGAATGTATCATGCAAAAGCCAATGCAGAATGAGTGATATTGATGCATGTATGTAATGGTTGTGATGCATCATTTTCCATGTGATTAAATCTGCACTGTCTGCTGCAGGATAAACGAAACCACAACCAGCGTGAGCGTGCTAAGACGGGAGGAGGGGTCCCTGACATCAGGCTGCTGACCACGGCTGAGGAGGAGGCTTCGGAGATCGCGAGAGAGGAGAGAGGCAGGGCGAACAAAGATGGCGAGGCAGGAGCCACAAGGCGTAAGGCTGAAGTGTCATCTCTGCTCTTGCAGCCATATGTGGAAACTGAAGGAAATTGTGTGAACTTATGTGCCTCTGTGTCTGCACTGCAAGTGCCCGCACTCAAGTCTCAGAATGCCATGTGGCCCAAGAATCCTCCTCTGGGGAGGAAGAAGAAACCAATGCCCCAGAGGGTGCACCGCCACCTGCCTCCTCTTCCACCTCCACCAGCACAGATAAATCCACAGGGGGGGATTTGAGATTAGAATCTGGGTCACAGTCTGGTGTGGATGACACAAACACGTCTCAGCAGCTAAGGGAGCATGTGCCAGCCGGGACCCCTGACAATCAGAGGACTGCTAGGGACCAGGCCCCTGCTGAGCAACACGCTCATGATGATCCTCTGCTTGTTGCTATGAGAAGTCTGCTGGATGTGAAGCAAAGCCATGTGGAAAATATGTCGGAGGTGCCTGAGGTCACACGTGGCTTTACACATGCCATGGAGGAGTCCATGAAAGCCATGATGCCTGCCATGTCCCAGGCATTTGAGTGTATGGCTTCCTCAGTCAAGAGTGTGGCAAGCTCCATGGCGAGTCTTGTTGAGCATTCAAGCCATTTGCGATCTGACCTGCACTCCAGCACTGTTGTCGTGGGCTCCATGTAGCAGAGTCTAAGCGAGAGGGGGGACGAGAAACCTGGAGCTCCCTCCAGATTCTCCTTCCCCTCAGGGAGACAGGCAGGTGCCATCGTGAGGAGTGCGTACCAGCTGCCCCGGGGCCCACTTCTCAGGGAAAGCGGCGTCTCGTTCTCTCCCACTAATATTGACCCCCTACCTCCAGCAGGCCAGCACATTTGGCGGGGGGGGGGTTTACTTAAGCACCATTGCTGCAGACCCCCAGTAGGATGGAGCCATCAAGGCCCTGTTCCTCCACAGGATGCCTGCCATTGTCATCCACAGCAACGGGGCAGAACCCTGAGCAGACTGCCTCCACCTCAGCTGCTAATGTTGGGGTAGCACCTAGACATAATAAGAGAAAAAGGAAATTGAAACAGTTTTGATCACGAAGGTGGCACGGGTGCTGTGCAAATTGTCACGTTTGCACAAATATATTAATACATTTCTATTTCATGCAAAATTTGGTCCACTCTCAGTAATGTTTTGCTTCGTTACAGATGGATACAAAGAAGTTTTTTGCAGGCCTATGGCAGGACTGCAGCGATGCTTGCAAAGCATCTCAGGAAATGTCCAGTGTCCATATCTCATTGGAATTTGATCCTTCACTCTTCAATAATGGCTGTTTTCCTATTGATGATCAATAACTTTTTCCAATACTGTCATGCCTTACTTTTGTTTTCTACGGTCATAAATTAACGCTGCTTGCAGTAGTGTGTAATCGCATTCATAGTAGCCCATTGATGATTTCAAATGCTAATCACATGAAAAGCAGCGACGCATCATTAAGATTGCAGAAATGAATAAGACCTCATACAAAAGAGAATTTCTGTGGGGAATTGTTATGTTTCTCCTCCCAACATTCCTTGATTATGTGTCTTATTGTTGGTCGAATCGTGCATAAATGAGGTTCTCCCTGATGTCCCATACATGTCTTTCCATGGCCCTCATATCGATGACAGCATTGTTGTTATTGTTGTCCTCCTCCTCACCCTCTTCATAGTCATCCTCTTCTGAGGAGGACTGATGTTCCTCCTGTTCCTCTGCCTGCAGATTGTTGTTCTGTCTGATTGCAAGGTTGTGCAAAGCACAGCAGATAATGATTATTTGTGACACCCTCTGTGGCGTGTACTGAAGAGTCTCTCCAGACTGGCCAAGGCAACGGAATCACATTTTCAACATGCCAATGGTGTGTTCAGTGATGACTCTGTGAACGACATTGTACCCCTCTTCAGAAGCACTTTGGGGATGACGTACTGGCGTCATCAACCGTGTACAAAGTGGTAACCCTTGTCACCCAGATTCCATCCGTCCACTTCGGCCAGTTCCTCAAAAACTGCTGGGAGTTCCTCAAAATGTAGGAGTCATGACGGTTCCCTGGGAAACGGGCACAAACCTGCATGATTCTTCTCCTGTGGTAGCAAACCAGCAGTACATTTAAAGAGTGAAAGCCTTTGCGATTGACAAAGACAGCAGGCTGGTCCCTGGGAGCTCTAATGGCCACATGAGTACAGTCAATCACCCTTGCACTTTAGGGAAGCCAGTGATGGCGCCGAAGGCCACAAACACTGCTGCCTGGCTGTCCTCATCTACAGGTAAGTAGGTGAAATTATTGGCACGTTGAAAAAGGGCATTGGTCACCTCTTAGATCCACCTGTGGGTCGCAGAGTGCGAGATGCCACATATGTCGCCCATGGATCCCTGGCTGGAGCCACTGGAGAATAAATTGGGTGCAGCAGTCACCTTGAGGGCAACTGGCATAGGATTCCCACTGAAGCTGAGCAGCTGTAGGATCCTACAAGTTTCTGTGACCATTTCACATGACATCCTTAGGCGTCTCTGGCATTGCCTGTCTGATATTTGAAGGTAATTTATCCTTGTCCTGAGGATGCGATGACATGCCAGTGCCCATCTTCGATAAGATTGTTCCTCGATGTTATCATTCAGAGCATCATCACCTTCCTGTTACTGGCGCTCAGGCATCATGAGTTGAGGGAACTCCTTCGTCTCTCTCTCTGTTCTTCCCGTGGTACGAGACAAATTGGATGTATGAGACCCATGTCTCTGTGGCTCTTCTGAACAATAAATAAGCAGAGCGTTGCGATTCAGCCTTCTGTTACCACTGAGCTGAAACATCGAGGCAATGAACAGCTCCCTTATATCTGCCTTCAAATTGCAGTCAGGTAGAAGACACACCCACTGTCATTTGCCTCCTCCCGCTCTCCTTGCAATCCTTGAGTGTCCACGTGGTTCCCATTATCGTTGGAGAAAATGGTGCGCGTGGAATTCAGACAAGTCTCCTCACCTTCCAACCTCCTTCTGCAACCTTCCAGCTTGAACCTATCACCTTTGACCCACCCAATGTTACCATTACTCTTCCCTCTGTTACCATTGAGCCTCTCCCATTACCGTGCTCGGTAATCCTCATTGTATTCATGCCATCCCTCCCACCTGTTCCTACTCCCATTACTATCGGCATGCTGACTCTCATCCTTGACCTTCTCACATTGATCTGACCATTGTGGCTGAATCCATTCCTCTTCATATGGAGCTGTCGAATGCCCACCCATTAGTCTTGACCTTCCCCTCTACAGAATCCATTTGCCCCCATTGACTGTGACCATTCCCTCTGCTAGCCAGTGCCCTCAATTTTCCCCATAGCTTCCCGACGTCGACAGCACTCATTCCTCCCTTTGGGGCCTTGCCAAATATCTTCACACAGTACTGAATTAATTCACCCACCACCCCGCAGCCAACAAAATGCACCTTCACTATCAACATCAACCATTCAACAACATGTATACTCCACTCCATCCGATCAACCCCACCCTTCCCTCCCTGACTACCCTTCCCTGCTCCTCCATGCACCCAATCACCCCCACCCTTCTCTCCCTGACTACCCTCCACTGCTCCTCCATGCACCCAATCACCTCCACCCTTCCCTCCCCTACTCCTCCATGTAGCCCCTGCTCATGGCTTCACTGCCATCCCCTGAAATAATTCACCCTTGCTGGTGCCGAGTCTGGAGGCAAACATCCATTCCAGTGCTGGCGTTAGTTTAGTGGCTGAGTTAGAGAGAAGAGCACAGTCCTGAGATTCAACTGCACAAATCCAACTGTTGCATGCAATGTTGAAACATTCTTGAACTGGATGACACGGTAATATTATTCGCCGTTCACTTAATCTGGCAGGTGGGACTAAATTGTAACTATGTGTCGGGTAATGAGTATTCATGTTATTTAAATGAATGCAAAGCTGCAGTCCGCCACTGCGCTGGGGGAACCCCGGAATGCCACAAACCCACAGCCAACTTAATTCTTCTAAAATATCCCGCCGTCGAAAATCTGAAAAAACACCTCCTACCTAATTATATCACTCCACACGCCACCAAATCCACCATAGTGGAATGCATAGAATTGACCCCAATAGATGCAAATGAAGAGCTGCATTATTACTAATAAACGTTAGTAATATTACTGCTTTTCGCATATTAGAAGAGCTGGGATATAGTTTAATAGTCTGCTATGGACATATACAGCATTCTGTTTCTTTTTGTTCAGGCTTGATTTAGTGCCCATTGTACAGAATGGTAGCTACATATGATATACTGTTTCAAGCTGGTCAGTGTTCCAATGATTAATTGCTTGGCATAGCAGGTGGACAAACTATAATCAAGGTAAAGTCTATAAAAATAAATACAGTCATAGATGAGTATGTAGTCTAAAGCAGTGTTTTACAGACTTCTTTTTGAACCAGTTTCCAACTTTTCATCCCACCAAACAATTTGTAACCTATCACGCCTTTCTAACTAGTTCCAGAAAGAATCCAAAAATGTTTGGATTCCACCTCCTCCACAATTTTTTCCTCTTCTGTTTCTCTCCTTCGCTTCTCTTATGCCCCTCATATTTAGTCCCATTTCCTTTATCACTTCACTTCTCTTGACTTCTTTCCACTTCACTTTTCCAACATTTCACCATTTCCTTCTTCTCTTCCTTTTCTGTTTTTCCTTTCTCTCCAGTTGGTCTTTTGAACATTTCATATCCATTCTCCCTGCTATGTTCACATTTCTGCATGGCAAAACTGGGGTGGGGGGGGGGTGGCGGAGGAGAATGGGGCTGGGGAGACAGTGCAAAGAAAAAGTACAGAAGCAGAGAGGCCAGTAGGGAGTGCATTACAGAAAGAACATAGAGAACAAGAGGCAGAATGTTTTTATTTTATTTATTCATGGGATATGGGCGTTGCTGACAAGGCCAGCATTTATTGCCCATCCCTAATTGCCCTTGAGAAGGTGGTGGTGAGCTGCCTTTTTGAACTGCTGCAGTCCACGTGGGCTAAGTACATCCACAGTGCTGTGAGGAATATTACACGTACATGTGCCATTGACTGTTGTCCTAGAGTTTTCCACTCGATTGCCTTTGGAGTTTGGGAGGCGTCAGTTCTCTTTGAAAGTTTTACTCGGAGTAAGTTGAGTAGAATCCATATTATTAACAATTGTATGTGTTCTGGTGGAAGGAAATGGTTTAATTGGTTGAATGTGGGTGTAACATGAGTGATGCTGAGTTCTGCACTAGGAAAGAAGGCTGTTAGAAAAGATAAAAAGAAATCTGTGAGAAAAGAGTAAAGCACTAGCGGGGCTTGACAGAAAGTATCAAGTGAGTGAATTGGCTTGCAGATTAAAAAAGACATTGTAATTATACTGCACCTTATTATGTCTCTTGCAAACATCCCAAAGTATTTCACACATTTGAACTACTTTGAAATTGTGTTTACTTCAACATATATTGACTGTTGTAAGCAAGTGAGGCAGGATTTTTGGCAGTGTTTTTGGATCTCATTCTGTGTTTGTTTGTTTTCCATGAAAGCTACAAATCAGTTGCCTTAATGATTTGACTACAAAAGGGCAAGGCTATTGACAGCACTGTTAGTAGGAAGTGAATGTGACAAAGCTGTCCAGGAGATTAGAACAAAGAACAAAGCACAAAGAAAATTACAGCACAGGAACAGGCCCTTCGGCCCTCCAAGCCTGCGCCGATCCAGATCCTCTATCTAAACCTGTCGTCTATTTTCTAAGGGTCTGTATCTCTTTGCTTCCTGCCCATTCATGTATCTGTCCAGATACATCTTAAAAGACGCTATTGTGCCCGCGTCTACCACCTCCGCTGGCAACACGTTCCAGGCACCCACCACCCTCTGCGTAAAGAACTTTCCACGCATATCCCCCCTAAACTTTTCCCCTCTCACTTTGAACTCGTGACCCCTAGTAATTGAATCCCCCACTCTGGGAAAAAGCTTCTTGCTATCCACCCTGTCTATATATCTTATGATTTTGTACACCTCAATCAGGTCCCCCCTCAACCTCCGTCTTTCTAATGAAAATAATCCTAATCTACTCAACCTCTCTTCATAGCTAGCGCCCTCCATACCAGGCAACATCCTGGTGAACCTCCTCTGCGCCCTCTCCAAAGCATCCACATCCTTTTGGTAATGTGGCGACCAGAACTGCACGCAGTATTCCAAATGTGGCCGAACCAAAGTCTTATACAACTGTAATATGACCTGCCAACTCTTGTACTCAATACCCCGTCCGATGAAGGAAAGCATGCCGTATGCCTTCTTGACCACTCTATTGACCTGCGTTGCCACCTTCAGGGAACAATGGACCTGAACACCCAAATCTCTCTGTACATCAATTTTCCCCAGGACTTTTCCATTTATTGTATAGTTCACTCTTGAATTGGATCTTCCAAAATGCATCACCTCGCATTTGCCCTGATTGAACTCCATCTGCCATTTCTCTGCCCAACTCTCCAATCTATCTATATTCTGCTGTATTCTCTGACAGTTCCCTTCACTATCTGCTACTCCACCAATCTTAGTGTCGTCTGCAAACTTGCTGATCAGACCACCTATATTTTCCTCCAAATCATTTATGTATATCACAAACAACAGTGGTCCCAGCACGGATCCCTGTGGAATACCACTGGTCACACGTCTCCATTTTGAGAAACTCCCTTCCACTACTACTCTCTGTCTCCTGTTGCCCAGCCAGTTCTTTATCCATCTAGCTAGTACACCCTGGACCCCATGCGACTTCACTTTCTCCATAAACCTACCATGGGGAACCTTATCAAACGCCTTACTGAAGTCCATGTATATGACATCTCCAGCCCTTCCCTCATCAATCAACTTTGTCATTTCCTCAAAGAATTCTATTAAGTTGGTAAGACATGACCTTCCCTGCACAAAACCATGTTGCCTATCACTGATAAGCCCATTTTCTTCCAAATGGGAATAGATCCTACCCCTCAGTATCTTCTCCAGCAGCTTCCCTACCACTGACGTCAGGCTCACCGGTCTATAATTACCTGGATTATCCCTGCCACCCTTCTTAAACAAGGGGACAACATTAGCAATTCTCCAGTCCTCCGGGACCTCACCTGTGTTTAAGTATGCTGCAAAGATATCTGTTAAGGCCCCAGCTATTTCCTCTCTCGCTTCCCACAGTAACCTGGGATAGATCCCATCCGGACCTGGGGACTTGTCCACCTTAATGCCTTTTAGAATACCCAACACTTCCTCCCTCCTTATGCCGACATGACCTAGAGTAATCAAACATCTGTTCCTAACCTCAACACAGTTGGCGGCGCAGTGGTTAGCACCGCAGCCTCACAGCTCCAGGGACCCAGGTTCGATTCCGGGTACTGCCTGTGTGGAGTTTGCAAGTTCTCCCTGTGTCTGCGTGGGTTTTCTCCGGGTGCTCCGGTTTCCTCCCACAAGCCAAAAGACTTGCAGGTTGATAGGTAAATTGGCCATTATAAATTGTCACTAGTATAGGTAGGTGGTAGCGAAATATAGGGACAGATGGGGATGTTTGGTAGGAATATGGGATTAGTGTAGGATTAGTATAAATGGGTGGTTGATCGGCACAGACTCGGTGGGCCGAAGGGCCTGTTTCAGTGCTGTATCTCTAATCTAATCTAATCCGTCATGTCACTCTCCTCAGTGAATACCGATGCAAAGTACTCGTTTAGAATCTCACCCACTTTCTCTGACTCCACGCATAACTTTCCTCCTTTGTCCTTGAGTGGGCCAATCCTTTCTCCAGTTACCCTCTTGCTCCTTATATATGAATAAAAGGCTTTGGGATTTTCCTTAACCCTGTTTGCTAAAGATATTTCATGACCCCTTTTAGCCCTCTTGATTCCTCGTTTTAGATTGGTCCTACATTCCCGATATTCTTTCAAAGCTTCGTCTTTCTTCAGCTTCCTAGACCTTATGTATGCTTCCTTTTTCCTCTTAGCTAGTCTCACAATTTCACCTGTCATCCATGGTTCCCTAACCTTGCCATTTCTATCCCTCATTTTCACAGGAACATGTCTCTCCTGCACGCTAATCAACTTCTCTTTAACAGCCTCCCACATATCAAATGTGGATTTATCTTCAAACAGCTGCTCCCAATCTACATTCCCCAGCTCCTGCTGTATTTTGGTATAGTTGGCCTTCCCCCAATTTAGCACTCTTCCTTTAGGACCACTCTCGTCTTTGTCCATGAGTATTCTAAAACTTACGGAATTGTGATCACTATTCCCAAAGTAGTCCCCTACTGAAACTTCAACCACCTGGCCGGGCTCATTCCCCAACACAAGGTCCAGTATGGCCCCTTCCCGAGTTGGACTATTTACATACTGCTCTAGAAAACCCTCCTGGATGCTCCTTACAAATTCTGCTCCATCTAGACCTCTAACACTAAGTGAATCCCAGTCAATGTTGGGAAAATTAAAATCTCCTATCACCACCACCCTGTTGCTCCTACATCTTTCCATAATCTGTTTATGTATTTGTACCTCTATCTCACGCTCGTTGTTGGGAGGCCTGTAGTACAACCCCAACATTGTTACCGCACCCTTCCTGTTTCTGAGTTCTGCCCATATTGCCTCACTGCTCGAGTCCTCCATAGTGCCCTCCTTCAGCACAGCTGTGATATCCTGTTTGACCAGTAATGCAACTCCTCCACCCCTTTTACCTCCCTCTCTATCCCGCCTGAAGCATCGATATCCTGGGATATTTAGTTGCCAATCGTGCCCTTCCCTCAACCAAGTCTCAGTAATAGCAATAACATCATACTCCCAGGTACTAATCCAAGCCCTACGTTCATCTGCCTTACCTACTACACTCCTTGCATTAAAATAAATGCACCTCAGACCACCAGTCCCTTTGCGTACATCATCTGATGTACTAATGTCAACATGTGCGTCTTTACCACTGTTTTACCAATAAAGTGAAGGAATACAGAAGTCGGCATAGGAGTCCTATGCATGTGATTATTCAAAGTAATTGTTTTAAAAAGAAAATTACACTATATCCAAAGGCTTTGTATAATGGCTGGGTGTTTTTGTAATTAGAAGGCTGTTTCCAGTGATCTGCAGGGCTCTGTGTTGGGTCCTTTTGCTTTTTGTGATGTACATCAATGATTTAGTCTTAAATGTAGAGGAGTGATTAAGATGTTTGCAGATGATACAAAGATTGGTTATGTGGTTGATAGGAAGAAAACTGTAAACTGTAGGAAGATGTCAATGAACTGGTCAGGTGGGCAGAAAAGTGGCAAATGAAATTCAGTCTGGAGAATTGTGATGTACTGCATTTGTAGAGGGCAAGCAAGGCAAGGGAATATAGGTAGGATACTGAAAAGTGTAGAAGAACAGCGGACCTTAGAGTGCATGTCCACAGATCCCTGAAGGTAGCAGGACAGGTAGGTAAGGTGGTTAAGAAGGCATATGGGATAGTTTCCTTTATTAGCTGAGGCATAGAATGTAAAAGTGTATAAAACTGTAGAACTGTATAAAACACGGGTTAGGCCACAGCCAGAACACTGCATACAGTTCTGGTGTCACTGCATTACAGGAACGATGTGACACCAGTAGAGAGGGGACTGAGGATATTTACGAGGATGTTGCCAGGAATGAAGAATTTTCGCTATGAGGAAAGATTGGATAGGCTAGGGTTGTTTCTTTGAAGGAGGCTGAGGGGAGATATAATTAAAATGTATGAAATTATGAGGGGCCTAGATAGAATGGCTAGAAAGAACATATTTCTGTTAGCAGGGAGTTCAGTAAATCGGGGGCATAGATTTCAAGCAATTGACAGAAGAATTAGAGTGGAGTTGAGAAGTTTTTCACCCAGAGGGTTGGGGTTCTGGAACTTACTGCCTGAAAGAATGGTTGAGGCAGAAACCCTCATCACATTTTAAAAATACTCGGATATAGGGTGGCACAGTGGTGCAGTGGTTAGCACCGCAGCCTCACAGCTGCAGCAACCCAGGTTCGGTTCTGGGTAGTGCCTGTGCGGAGTTTGCAAGTTCTCCCTGTGACCGCATGGGTTTCTGCCCGGTGCTCCGGTTTCCTCCCACAGCCAAAGACTTGCAGGTTGATAGGTGAATTGACCATTGTAAATTGCCCCTAGTGTAGGTAGGTGGTAGGGAATATGGGATTAATGTAGGATTAGTATAAATGGGTGGTTGTTGGTCGGCACAGACTCGGTGGGCCGAAGGGCCTGTTTCAGTGCTGTATCTCTCTATGACTCTATGTACATGAAGTGTCTTAACCATCAGGACTATGGATGAAGAGCTGGAAAGTAGCATTAGGCTAGATAATTGTTTTTTGGCTGGCACAGACGTGATGAGCCGAGTGGCCTCCTTCTGTGTTGTAAATTTTCTAACTAAAATGTCCCAATTGATATTAAGATACGAAATATGTTCATCACATTGCATGTACAAAAGAAATGGATCTTTGTATTCCAATTACTGTTCTGTATGCTTACAAAGGGTGATGTGGAAGTCAAAATAAAAAGGAGAGTGTTGCACGCTCCCAAACCCAGTTTTTAATAGTATTTGGGTGAAAGCATCTAATTATACTGCATTATACCAAGATACCTTCCTCTTTGATAGTAGAAGTTGTAGTTTTGAAAGTTTGGTTTTGTCTGAGGTATTTACTGTCACTACTGCAGAGCTGGCCTCAGACACCGGAAACATCAGAGGAATGTATGATGGCATGAAGAGAGCTCTTGGGCCAACCATCAAGAAGATCACCCCCCTCAAATCTAAATCGGGGGACATAATCACTGACCAACGCAAACAGATGGACCGCTGGGTTGAGCACTACCTAGAACTGTACTCCAGGGAGAATGCTGTCACTGAGACTGCCCTCAATGCAGCCCAGCCTCTACCAGTCATGGATGAGCTGGACATACAGCCAACCAAATCGGAACTCAGTGATGCCATTGATTCCCTAGCCAGCGGAAAAGCCCCTGGGAAGGACAGCATTACCCCTGAAATAATCAAGAGTGCCAAGCCTGCTATACTCTCAGCACTACATGAACTGCTATGCCTGTGCTGGGACGAGGGAGCAGTACCCCAGGACATGCGCGATGCCAACATCATCACCCTCTATAAAAACAAAGGTGACCGCGGTGACTGCAACAACTACCGTGGAATCTCCCTGCTCAGCATAGTGGGGAAAGTCTTTGCTCGAGTCGCTCTGAACAGGCTCCAGAAGCTGGCCGAGCGCGTCTACCCTGAGGCACAGTGTGGCTTTCGTGCAGAGAGATCGACTATTGACATGCTGTTCTCCCTTCGTCAGATACAGGAGAAATGCCGTGAACAACAGATGCCCCTCTACATTGCTTTCATTGATCTCACCAAAGCCTTTGACCTCGTCAGCAGACGTGGTCTCTTCAGACTACTAGAAAAGATCGGATGTCCACCAAAGCTACTAAGTATCATCACCTCATTCCATGACAATATGAAAGGCACAATTCAACATGGTGGCTCCTCATCAGAGCCCTTTCCTATCCTGAGTGGTGTGAAACAGGGCTGTGTTCTCGCACCCACACTTTTTGGGATTTTCTTCTCCCTGCTGCTTTCACATGCGTTCAAATCCTCTGAAGAAGGAATTTTCCTCCACACAAGATCAGGGGGCAGGTTGTTCAACCTTGCCCGTCTAAGAGCGAAGTCCAAAGTACGGAAAGTCCTCATCAGAGAACTCCTCTTTGCTGACGATGCTGCTTTAACATCTCACACTGAAGAATGCCTGCAGAGTCTCATCGACAGGTTTGCGTCTGCCTGCAATGAATTTGGCCTAACCATCAGCCTCAAGAAAACGAACATCATGGGGCAGGATGTCAGAAATGCTCCATCCATCAATATTGGCGACCACGCTCTGGAAGTGGTTCAAGAGTTCACCTACCTAGGCTCAACTATCACCAGTAACCTGTCTCTAGATGCAGAAATCAACAAGCGCATGGGTAAGGCTTCCACTGCTATGTCCAGACTGGCCAAGAGAGTGTGGGAAAATGGCGCACTGACACGGAACACAAAAGTCCGAGTGTATCAGGCCTGTGTCCTCAGTACCTTGCTCTACGGCAGCGAGGCCTGGACAACGTATGCCAGCCAAGAGCGACGTCTCAATTCATTCCATCTTCGCTGCCTTCGGAGAATACTTGGCATCAGGTGGCAGGACTATATCTCCAACACAGAAGTCCTTGAAGCGGCCAACATCCCCAGCTTATACACACTACTGAGTCAGCGGCGCTTGAGATGGCTTGGCCATGTGAGCCGCATGGAAGATGGCAGGATCCCCAAAGACACATTGTACAGTGAGCTCGCCACTGGTATCAGACCCACCGGCCGTCCATGTCTCCGTTATAAAGACGTCTGCAAACGCGACATGAAATCGTGTGACATTGATCACAAGTCGTGGGAGTCAGTTGCCAGCATTCGCCAGAGCTGGCGGGCAGCCATAAAGACAGGGCTAAATTGTGGCGAGTCGAAGAGACTTAGTAGTTGGCAGGAAAAAAGACAGAGGCGCAAGGGGAGAGCCAACTGTGCAACAGCCCCAACAAACAAATTTCTCTGCAGCACCTGTGGAAGAGCCTGTCACTCCAGAATTGGCCTTTATAGCCACTCCAGGCGCTGCTTCACAAACCACTGACCACCTCCAGGCGCGTATCCATTGTCTCTCGAGATAAGGAGGCCCAAAAGAAAGAACTGCAGGGGTTGAGGCCAGAATTAGCCTGCTGAGAGGAAGTGTTTCTGATGGCAATAATTGTCATCCCATCCTGCCTCATTGAGGAAAGTCACCACTGGGGGCAACATATTCTTTATCAACACATCACAGCTACTGGTTTAATCTTCAGAAAGGGGATAAGAAAATCTTGCCCTGTGTAATCAAGCAGTTATTGAAGTGACTTCCTGTGATCTTCAGCTCCTCAGGCTGTGTATTCTATATGGCTCCTTTTTTCTCTAATGGGGGTAGTGTGCACAGCAATTAGTCTTTATTATACCCTGGCATGGTTTGTTTTTTGAGCACCTTTTAACCATTTTAAGAAGATTCCACTTGTGTGTCAAAGCTCTGTTTATTAAATTTTCATGTGTAGTGGAGTAAGACACGAAACACAGTTAGGGCCAATTATCATGGGCAAATCTAAATCTTTTGCAGAAAATAAAATTAGGGCTTCATTTACATAGTCTTTTCATATCTCTCTCTAGATTTGGAGGTGAATTTTTATGCTCGTCAAGGTGAAGGTTAGCCCTGGAAAATACAACTCTTTTCGTACCAACAGCCGTTTGTATTTTTATAACATTCCTCACACTAGGAAAAATATCTCTGATCACCTGACAGGGCACTGAGCAGAAGAGGAAGGGAAATAGAATTCTTTGAGGAGGACAAAGATCAGTGGAAGAGAAGGCTGTTTTGGGAAGTTTTTGACAACAGGAGGAAGTTGGGACGGTGTAGAGATTTAGTTAAAGCAATCCTAGAGGGCTTAGAACAGAGTTGTCCAACCTTTTCGGGCAGAGTGCCACATTACGATTTTTGCTCGGCCCAGGGGGCTGGTGAGCAAATTTTGCAAGATAAAGGCATTAAAAATTTATCTTACTAATAAAAAGAACAACAAATGTGAAATTTTGTGAAGAAGCTTTAAATGAAAAGACTAATTTATTGACTTACTTTCTCGTCACTATATTGAAAACTGATTTAGTGACATAACTGGCATTGTTTTTGCTTTCATAAGTAGTCAATCTCTGCCCGCATACTTGATGTAGTGATGTAGAGTATTCTGGACAGATGTCCACCTTTCAGGAGAGACCTTGATTTCTCTTTCCCCCGCCTCCCCCCCCCCACCCCTCTCCCCGCGCTCTGTGTTTATGTGTATCGTTCTCTCTTCAGGACTGGGGGACACAGATTCAAAGTTTTGTGAAAAAGATGCCGGGGGAATATGAGGAAGCACTGATTTTACACAGCGGGTGGTGATGACCAGGAACTCGCTGCCCACAAGGGTGGTGAAAGTGGAGACATTCAATGACATCAAGAGGAAGTTGGATGGCCACCTGAGAGAAATAGACTTGCAGGGCTACGGGGATTGAGCCAGGGAGTGGGACAGACTGCAAAGCTCAGTGGAGAGCCAGAATGGGCTCGATGGACAGAGTGACCTCCTATGCCGTACGTAAATGACTCTTTGGCACTCTCTCCCTTCTCTGTCTCTCTCTCTTTCCCTCGCGTCTCTCTCTCTCGACCCTCTCTCTGTCTCCTCGACCGTCTCTCTGTCCCTCTCCACCCCTCTCTTGCTGTCCCTCACCCCCCCCCCCTTCACCCCCTGTGTCTCCAGTGTTCCCCGTTCCCCTGTGCGTGTTCCCCGCTGGGTGTTCTCCGCTCCCCGCTCCAGGTTCACCGCTCAGTGTTTCCCATTACCCACTCAGTGTCCCCCGCTCTCTCTGTCCCTCGTCTCTCTGTTCCTCGTCTCTCTGTCTCTCTCCCCTCTCTTTCCCATTCTCTCTCCCCTCTCTTTCCCATTCTCTCTCCCTCTGTCCCCCTTTCTCTGTCTCCCCCCTCTGTCTCTGCCCCCCTCTCCCTCTCTGCCCCCCTCTCCCTCTCTGCCCCCCTCTCCCTCTCTGCCCCCCTCTCCCTCTCTGCCCCCCTCTCCGTCTCTGCCCCCCTCTCCCTCTCTGCCCCCCTCTCCCTCTCTGCCCCCCTCTCCCTCTCTGCCCCCCTCTCCCTCTCTGCCCCCCTCTCCCTCTCTGCCCCCCTCTCCCTCTCTGCCCCCTTCTCCCTCTCTGCCCCCTTCTCCCTCTCTGCCCCCCTCTCCCTCTCTGCCCCCCTCTCCCTCTCTGCCCCCCTCTCCCTCTCTGCCCCCCTCTCCCTCTCTGCCCCCCTCTCCCTCTCTGCCCCCCTCTCCCTCTCTGCCCCCTCTCCCTCTCTGCCCCCCTCTCCCTCTCTGCCCCCCTCTCCCTCTCTGCCCCCCTCTCCCTCTCTGCCCCCCTCTCCCTCTCTGCCCCCCTCTCCCTCTCTGCCCCCCTCTCCCTCTCTGCCCCCCTCTCCCTCTGCCCCCCTCTCCCTCTCTGCCCCCCTCTCCCTCTGCCCCCCTCTCCCTCTGCCCCCCTCTCCCTCTGCCCCCCTCTCCCTCTGCCCCCCTCTCCCTCTGCCCCCTCTCTCCCTCTGCCCCCTCTCTCCCTCTGCCCCCTCTCTCCCTCTGCCCCCCTCTCTCTCTCTGCCCCCCTCTCTCTCTCTGCCCCCCTCTCTCTCTCTGCCCCCCTCTCTCTCTGTGCCCCCTCCCTCTCTTTGCCCCCTCCCCCTCTGTGCCCCCTCCCCCTCTGTGCCCCCTCCCCCTCTTTGTCCCCTCTCTCTCTGTCCCCCATCTCTCTCTCTGTCCCCCATCTCTCTCTCTGTCCCCCATCTCTCTCTCTGTCCCCCATCTCTCTCTCTGTGTCCCCCATCTCTCTCTCTGTGTCCCCCATCTCTCTCTCTGTGTCCCCCATCTCTCTCTCGGTCTCCCCCTCGCTCTCTCTCGGTCTCCCCCTCGCTCTCTCTCGGTCTCCCCCTCGCTCTCTCTCGGTCCCCCCCTCGCTCTCTCTCTGTCCCCCTTCTCTGTTCACCCCTCTCTGTCTCCCCTCTCCCCCTCTCTCTCTCTCCGTCTCTCCCCCCACTCTCTCTCTCCTCCCCCACTCTCTCTGTCATAGTTGCAGAGAGTGGAATGCTCAGCAGATGCTTGGTCAGTTCTTTTAAAAAAAAGATTGTTGTCAGTTTCACAGCTGACAGCTGCTGACTTCAGGAACAGTCATTTCCCAACAGACTTGGGGTTTTCTGGCAGGTTTTTTAAATATAAGGTCAGAACCTGCTGAAAAACCCCCGAGTCTGTTGGGAAATGGCTGTTCCCAATGTCAGCAGCTGTCAGCTGTGAAACTGACAGCGTAATAGTTTGAAAGTCGGTGTGACAAAGGGAAATTTCCCAACTTCAGTCACGGATCCCAGGTGATGATGAGGAATGGCACCGGGTACAGTTTACACCCGCAGGCTGGGTGGAAACCTTTGGCAGGCCGGATCATGGCCCACGGGCTGTATGTTGGACAATGCTGGCTTAGAAGGAACAGCTACCATTGGTGGAGCAGTGAAAGAAAGGATGGGGACTAAACTGGGGTCAAAAGAGCAGAGAATGCATGTGGGATTATATAATTGAAGGAGATCACTAAGGTAGGGTGGGATGAGGCTTTCTCAATTAGTTGGAATTGAAGAAGGTCATTAGAGAAGTTGAGTAAGTTAATGAACCTGTGGAATAGAAGTTCCATAACCAGGTGGTGAAGCAACCCCAAATTGTTTGATGAAAGCAAAATACTGCAGAACTGGATATCTGAAATAAAAACAGTAAGTGCTGAAAATGCTCAGCAGGTCTGACAGCATCTGTGAAGAGAGTAATTGAACAATGTACCTCAACTCCGAAAAGTACCCTACACTGTACTAACACAAATTATCCATTTGCTAGTCCAGTTGTAACCTCTGAGTAGTTTACCAATTTATTGGGTATTCACTTGGATTCGGATAGTGTAGCACTCCTTTTGTCCTGCACTAAGTGTCAGCCTGGATTATGTAATCAGGTCTCTGGAGTTGGACTTGCGCCCATTAGCCTTCTAACTTAGGTGATGGAACTGTATTTCAGCAAGGTGTCAGCTTCTTCAAGAGAAGAAGGAAAGGGATAAAAAAACAGAGGGGGAAATAAGACCACAGGATCTTATGCCATGTCAACAATGTTTCCAAGTTTGGAATCATTCATCATAGTAGGCCAGAGGCATAATGCTATAAATAGAATAAGCAGCTTGAAAAACAGACATACAGAAATAATATAACTTATAAGATGGGGAGCATGTAATTCAGCCACTTTGTGGATTATTTTTCATGTCCCATCACTTAGTTATTCTATTCATTTTGACTGTGGTCATGAACTTAGCACTGTAATTCTTGAGTAATGTGTTTGGGTCTTGTACGGATTTCAATTAATGCGCTGTCAGCAAGGTGGCAGAAACTGATCTGATCTTTTGGTTTGGACACTCACAGACAATCTTTTCATTTGAAGTAGTGGAATTACAGAATTTGGATGGTGGAGTTGAGGTAGAAGATCAGCCATAATCTTAATTAATGGCAGAATGGTTTCAAAGGGCGAAATGGCCTACTTCAGCTCCAGTTTCTTACGTTCTTTTAAGGCAAGTGTTTCTTTTGTGTTAACAATTGTGGCTTCTTGATGTAGAACTGGGAAAGTGTTTGAAACTGTTTTTTACGTTCTGTACATTGTTGAATTCTACTTTATACTACAGTATTAAGAATGTACAATATGGATATCCTAGTACTGTGCCTCGATGGTGTAGCATTGAACTGGGTTGTTGGGAGATGGGATATGAATCTGCACCTGTAATTTTTTTCATTTAATAGAGAGAAAGTAGAATAATCTATTTTTTCAATAATTCAAGGCTGAAAGCGAAGACAAAAACAGAACTCCTCTACGTTGATGCTTTATTTTTATTTTTTAAAATTTTATTTAGAGATACAGCATTGAAACAGGCCCTTCAGCCCACCAAGTCTGTGCCGACCAATAACCACCCATTTATAAACCCTACAGTAATCCCCTATTCCCTATCACTTCCCTACACTAGGGGCAATTTACAATGGCCAATTTACCTATCACCTGCAAGTCTTTGGATGTGGGAGGAAACCGGAGCACCCGGCGAAAACCCACGCAGACACCGGGAGAACTTGCAAACTCCGCACAGGCAGTACCCAGAATCGAACCCGGGTCCCTGGAGCTGTGAGGCTGCGGTGCTAACCACTGCGCCACTGTGCCGCCCTGCTGTGCTAATTGCCCACACAGAAACTCAGCTACATAGACTCGTGGACCGTCTCTCCCATGCCTGTAACTTGTTCTTCTTGACTATAAGCGTCAAGAAAACCATGGTCATGGAATAAGTTGTTGCACCTCCACCCCGATCACACTAAATACCACCCCATTGGAAGTGATTAGCAAATTCTGCTACCTTGGGTCCACGGTGACCAACAATCTGTCCCTTGATGCAGAACTTGATACACACATGGGAAAGCAGCTACCACCTTTGGCCGACTTGCAAAACGCCCAACGGAAAACAACAAGCTGACCCTTAGGATCAAGCTGGTGGTTTATAAGGCCTGTGTTTTCAGCACTTTGCTGTATGGCTGTGAAACATGGGCAACTTACGGCTACCAGGGCAAGAAGCTCAATAATTTTCAACTTTGCTGTCTGCGACATATAATGGGTATATCCTGGCAGGACAAAATCACAAATGCGGTAGTCCTTTCAAAGGAAGAGCTCCCAAGTGTGTTGGCACTAATCAAACAGAAGCGGCTTTGGTGGATCAGACACGTCTGCGGGATGGAAGATGGTCACGTACCCAAGGACCTGTAGTATGGAGAGGTAGCTAGAGCCAGACAACCAGTGGGGCACCCAAAGGTCTGCTTCATGGATGCTTTCAAGCATGATTTGAAGGCCCAAAATGTTGACTATCGCACCTGGGAGTCACTAGCTGTCGATAGAGTAAAACGGCGACACATCCTGTGGGCTGTTGTACAGTACCATGATGACCAGTGGCTACAGCAGCTTGTCAACAGGTGTCAACGTCAAAAACAAGAACTTGCAGCTTCACATGCAGCACTTGTGGCAGAATCTGCTTCTCAGGGATTGGCCTTCACAGCCATCAGCAAAGTGCACCAAGAGAAGACATCCCATCTAAATGGATTGTTTGTTGTATGTTTATCATCTTCCGTAGATGGAAGGATGCCAACCAGAATAATTCATTTTGGGTGTTTTGTATCAACCTCTCAGCAGATGGCTAACAGTCACACTGACAGGAATATGTGAACAGGTTGTTGCTCACTCTCATTGGGGGCTTCACACAGGAGGCGTATAGAGGGTGAGAAAATAAGAACAGGGATAGGGGAATAGAAGAAAATGAAATAAATATCACAATGATTTTCTGGGGTTGAGGTTGGTAAAATATTCAGGAACCATGCCATAGTAACTCTGCAAAAGCACTGTGATTATTGATTTTTGGGATAATGCGTTTTTCAAATGGTACTCTTATTGTCAAGAATTATTATCGTTCAGTGTGACTAGACTGTATAATCCAGAGTGGCAGCTAATTTGGATTGTCCCCAAAATCAATCACATCAGAGAGACATAGAATCAATAGGATTATTTGTTTACGTTAGAAAAGCAGGCAGCTAATGGTCATTTCAAGTCACTTTTTCTTTCCTTCTAAACTACCTCCTACGCTACTTTGTAAAAGACACTAGGAGGTGTTTGTACCAGTGATTCTGGACATGCCACCAACTGATTTATATATTTATTCCCACCGCTCCCTCCCTGTCTCTCCCCTGCCACCCCCAGTCACCCCTCCTCCTGTGGGAAAATGTACTGTGACCAGGTCCATAGGTTGTATAAAGTTTGATGTTAAATACAAGGCATATTAAGCTTGGCAACTAAAGTGAAGAAAACACTAAGTAAGGGACTTCAAACTTAATTAGGTTTTTGGGCTACAAGATAAACTGATTGGATGGACATCCCTATTTATGTGCACCCAGAGACAAGTATAATGTGGGTATAAAGCAAATACTCGGCATAAAAGACCGAGGAAACTCAGGCGCAAGTACGTTATGCATGTAATTGCACTACACGTGAATTTTCTTTTTCTGTAATACCTGTCAATTGACCCTTGCCCCCAAAGGCATCTGGACTCGTTATAAAGTCTCTGCCTCAGGCTAAAGAGTTGTACATACAGATTTCCAGCCATTGCATTGTTTCAGAATGGGTGTAAAATACAGCACCAAATTATAGAGGCAGCAAGAAAGTGTGTTTTCTGGAGTTTTATTGCTTTTTTTTTGAGTATTTTGAAAAAGATTTATCTTCACTGAGACCTATTTTCAGTTACTTTGAATGCATTTATATGGCACCAGTGTAAGTCACATTAAAGCATAATTGGTGGAGTGAGTAAACATTTAAGATGGTGGATGGGGTGCCAGTCAAGCTTCCACAGACTATGCCTTTTTTTGGTCTTAAAAAATAAAAAGTGTTGGTAAACCTCAGTGAGTAAAATTTAAAGTCTTTAAACATGTGCTGTGCCTGATGAATGAATGATAGAGAGCAAGAAGGAGGAATACATGGTGTGAGTTTAGCATGCTCCGCATCCTGACAGTTTGCACTGATTTTTTTCTTGTTTACATTCCGGCATATGTTAATGTAATTGTCAGTGTGTAAATAGACATCCGAAAATTGGGTGCACGAATAGGTATAGTTTTGGGCATAACTTCTGGATACCATTCCCACAGGAAATTCCAGCTCATTGTGTTAGTTCAAGGGATAGCTCAGGATGTCAGTATAGCCTACTTTGGAAAAAGTGAGGAAACTTAGTATCACTTTTAATGTCCTTGTTCCAGATAACATTGGAAGACTAAAGTTATCATCTAGAGTTTGCTCACTGAGTTTTACCTACACTTTTTATTTTTTAAGACCAAAAAAAGGGATAGTCTGTGGAAGCTTGATTGGCACCCCATCCACCATCTTAAATGTTTACTCACTCCACCATTGGCACACCACAGCTGCAGTGTGTGCCATCTACAAGGTGTGTCACAACAGCGCTCCAAGGTTAATTCAACAGTACCTTCCAGACCAACATATCCTCTCATTTATTTTTTGTAGCGTGCTGGCGATTTGTTTGTGTGTGTGGGCCCTTTGAATTATTTTGTGCAGTAACTTAAAGGGACCAACTTGTGCGGAACATGCGTGAAAACATTTGTGTTGTTTAGTTTTGAGCTCAGAGGGAACATTGTTCCAAACCTGCAACCTCTATTGCCTAGACGAACAAGGCACCAGGCACGTGGTAACAGCGCCACGTGGAAGTTCCCATCCAAGTCAGACACCATCCTGACTTGATAATATACTGCCTGACATGATAATATACTGCCATTCCTTCATTATCTCTGGGTCAAAATCCTGGATCTCTCTTTCTAACAGTACTGTGGGTGTACCTGCACCACACATGACTGCAGCGGCTCAAGAAATTGGATCACCACCATCTTCTCGAGGGCTATTATAGATGGGCGATAAATGCTGGCTTTGCCAGCGATGCCCACATCCCATGAATGAATTTTTCAAAAAGTTGGTTAATACTACTGTGAGAAAAGGCATCATGTTCTCATTATCTGCCTATCCCTGTTTTGTTTTGAAGAGATGAAGCATCTGGGTTTTGTTATCTGAATGATGCTGTGCTTGGCATTTTAAAACTGCGAACGAAGTTTGATCGAGTTTTATACATAGACTTGGATCTACACCACGGCGATGGTAAGATTGAATTTTCCAATTCATCTTAATTACAATATCATGATAAAAGTTATAAAGGAATTTGAGAATCTCCTGCGACACTACTGCTGGTAAATTGAAGGATATTCTGTTTTATAAGGAGAGGAGCATTTTACTTGTCTGCTGCAAAACTGAAGCCATGTGTAATCCAGTGTGTTCTCTGGGGCTGCAGAATTTAATTCCTGTACCTTCCTGGGGTCAGTTAGAGGTTAATTGCTTTTCGGCAGATATTGAGGTGAATTAAAAGTCAGAACAAAGTGGCAGGAAATGACTGACTTGCAAGTATGACAAGTGTGATACCTGACACAAGACAGATACATCTCAAACTTCTTTCTATATCTAATATTATATCTTCTATATGCACAAACTTCCTGTCTGCAAAACCTGAGTTCCTCTTGTTTTGTTCTTATCACACATTCTGCATCAAATTTTTCCCATTATAAATTTCTACATTAACTATTAGAAATGCGAAGTGATTCATTTTGATAGGAAGAAATGGAGAGACAATATAACATAAAGGGTACAACTCGAAAGGGGTAGTATGAACAGAGGGACCTGGGGGTATATGTGCATAAATCATTGAAGGTGGCAGGACAGGTTGAGAAAGCAGTTAATAAAGCATACAGTATCCTAGGCTTTATTAATAGGGGCATAGTGTACAAGAGTGAGGAGGTTACATTAAACTCGTATGAGACACTACTACAGCCTCAGCTGGAGTATTGCATCCAGTTCTGGGCATCACACTTTAGGAAAGATGTGAAGGCATTGGAGAGAGCATGGAAAAAAAGATGCACGAGAATGGTTCCAGGGACGAGGAACTTCAGTTATGAAGATAGATTGGAGAAGTTGGGACTGTTTTCCTTGGAGAAGAGAAGGCTGAGAGGTGAAATAAAAACAGGAAATGCTGGAACCACTCAGCAGGTCTGGCAGCATCTGTGGAAAGAGAAGCAGAGTTAACGTTTCGGGTCACTGACCCGAAACGTTAACTCTGCTTCTCTTTCCACAGATGCTGCCAGACCTGCTGAGTGGTTCCAGCATTTCCTGTTTTTATTTCAGATTTCCAGCATCTGCAGTATTTTGCTTTTATATAAGGCTAAGAGGTGATTTGATAGAGGTATTCAAAATCATGAGGGGTCTGGACAGAGTGGATAGGGAAATACTGTTCCCACTCGTAAAAGGATCGAGAGCGAGAGAGCAAAGGTTTAAAGTGATTAGCAAAAGAAACAAAAGTGACATGAGGAAAAACTCCTTCACACAATGAGTGGTTAGGATCTGGAATGCACTGCCTGAGAGTGTAGTGGAGGCAGGTTCAATCGAGGCATTCAAAACGGAATTAGACAGTTATCTGAAAAGGAAGAATGTGCAGGGTTATGGGGCGAAGGCGAGGAAATGGCTTTAGGTGAAATATTCAATAGAGAAATGCTCATTAGGAGAGCTGGTGCAGACACGATGGGCTGAATGACCTCCATCTGCACTGCAACAATTCTGTATTGATTGAACATTTAGAATGTGTTTTTGTGAATGTAAAGTTGTCACTCTGATTGCATCATCTGGTCACCAGGTTACCATAAAATACACAAACTGTTTATGGAGTATTTTTTCATCTTCAAACATTTTCCTCAGTAACTGAAATTTCAACTGTCTAAAATAAGGGTTTAAATAAAATAAATTTAAAGAAATGTATATTTCATAATGACATGATTAAATTATCTAATAAATTGTCTTTTAATTCCTTCATTAAAGTTTTTACTTGAAGATATCAGTCTCTCCCAAATATCTGAGCTTGATGGCTGGAATTTTACGTTGGGCGGGAGGCCAGCCAAAAGGTTGGGGCGAGCCTGCCTCCGCCGGGCTTGGGGAACCACGGCGGGACTTTTCACTCCCCAGGTCTTTAATTGGTCTTGGGCGGGACTTCCACCTCCTTGAGGAAGTAAGTCTCACCTAATGGAGCTGCTGGCCAATCAGCGGGCCAGCAGCTCTTAGTCCCAGCATCAGCGTTGGGAGCGGTGGCCACTGCTGGGACTATATCCAGCCAACGGAAGCAAGAGGAAGGACAGCCCCGGAACTAAGCTAAGTTTTTGGGGTCTCACTGGGGACAATCAGCCAGGCCCAGCAAGGCAAGGGGGGGGGGGGGGGGGGTCACTTAGGGGGAATTTTGTCTCGGGGGACGGTGGGCCGTGAGGGGAGCCCTCTGTGGGTCACAGGGTAACCGATCATGAGGGCCCCCATCCCGCCTGCAAGAAGATCGCCAGGTTTTACCTGGCGGTGTTCTTGGCCTTTGCATTCCAGCCGCTGCAGGTAAAACGAGGCCATTGAGAGGCAGTTAATTGGCCACTTAAGGATCTTGATTGGCCTGGGGTGGGCGGGCTGTTTCTTGCCGCCGCCCTGCGTAAAATTGCAGCAGGAGCGGGAAGGCGTCGGGAACAGCCCTCCACCCCCCGCCTCCGACTCAATTTTACAGCCCTCCCCCCACCACCAGTCCACTCATTGGTGCGGCTGTAAAATTCCGGCCAATATCTATGCCCAGAGCTATGTGAGCTGAACTTAGATTACATTAATACGGGTGTGTGCAGTCGACCTAACTTCCCAGGAATCATTAATACTGTTGTCAGATATATTGATGGAATATTTTCTTTTAGCTTCTAGGACTTTCTACAGTAATTTTGAAATGTAAGAGGATAGATTTCAAAAATGTTATTGATAAAATACATATTGAATGTTTTTTTAACGGAAGATAGAAAAATGACAGTGTTTTAATTAGACACCTGTTGTTTCATTTGGTCCACAAACTTAAAAGTGTAGTAAGCTGGGGGTGGTGGTGGTGGGGGAGGGGGAGAGAGAGAGAGAGAGAAAGACTTTATTTAATGTTACTTCCATTCTCAAAAAATTTAGAATTTTGAAACCAACAAATTCTCTCACCTATGTTTTGTTGAAGGTTGGCCAAGGTCATGGTTGATAGCTTGCACCTATGAGGTATTGTGATGGGAGGAAGAGGTGGGGAGAGAGCAGAGATGGACAAGACAGGTAGAGAGAAAAAGACACAAGCAGAGAGAAAGGTAGAGAGGCAGTTTCTTTTCTCAGTCTAAATTGATTTTTTAAATACAAATTTGTATCAAAACAAAGCTTCTTAAAAAGAAAAGTCTCAACATGGTGTGCTTTATGAGAAGCACTATTCTGGGCATAATAATAAAAGCAAAATACTGCGGATGCTGGAAATCTGAAATAAAAACAAGAAATGCTGGAATCACTCAGCAGGTCTGGCAGCATCTGTGGAAAGAGAAGCAGAGTTAACGTTTCGGGTCAGTGACCCTTCTTCGGAACCCTACTCCATCTGAATCTAATCTGCATTCCTAGAAGCTTGTGTGTTTAGATTTAATCCCTTGTGAGTGAAATTTAATTTAATAACATTTTAACATAAATTAATCCAAAAAAATTCCTCCTGTCCAAATACTCAAAAATGTAGAAATGTGACAGAGTGATTATTACAAAGTATGAAGATGAAGGGAGAGAGCTTAAAAATGTGGATGATTTAAATCTTGGAGGGAGGGAAGTAATTTAGTCATTGGTTTGCATGTGCAACCCAGACCATAACCTTCAGGCAATCTGAGTGATACATTAATTCAGACAAATAGGAGCATGGAACATTCAAAGATATAAACATATTCATCATAAATGATGAGAATGGCAGCATTTTGTAAAGTGTACTTCCTGGAGTTCCTAATGAGAACCTTGCTGGGTGGTATTATGACCGACCGCTCAAGACAAAGCCCCCCAATCAATATATATGATTCTGTTTGTAGTGGGAGAAACACATTGTTGATTCAGTCCTGCCCCTCCACAGATTGTCTAACATGGAGCGGAGAAGGCTGAGGGAGGACCTGATTGAGGTATACAAAATTATGAGGGGCATTGATAGGATAGATAGGAAGAGACTTTTTCCCTTCGTCGAGAAGTCAATAACAAGGGGGCATAGACTTAAGGTAAGGAGCAAGAGGTTTAGAGGGGAGTTGTGGAAAAAAATGTTCACCCAGTGGGTGGTTAGAATCTGGAACACCAGCCTGAAGGGGTGGTGGAGGCAGGAACACTCACGACGTTTAAGAAGTATTTAGATAAGCACTTGAAACGCCATAACATACAAGGCTATGGGCCAAGTGCGGGGAAGTGGGATTAGTTTTGGACTGGTGCTTGATGGTTGGCACAGGCACGTTGGGCCGAAGGGCCTGTTTCTGTGCTGTAAAACTTTATGACTCTATATCATTTTAAATTTTCTAAATTAAAGAAAACCACAGGCAAATTGACCATCTATTAACCCCCGAATGAGGTGAACCAAATCAGGTGTCTTTAGATCAACAAATTAACTGTTTAATTAGAAAAACTAAATTCTTAAACACTACTAAGATATAAACAACATTTAAAATAGAAGAATTAGTGTCCTTGCAGGTTTACGCTCCACCCGAAGTGGAATCTTCCAATGTGGAGCTGTCCAAGGTTGCTTGAACCCCTCACAGCCATCTGATGGGGGAAAAGAAAATGTCCGACATCCGAAACTGCAGCTCCTCTTTCGTCCAGCGATGACCTCAGCCGATCAACCACTCACAAACACTTCAATTAATCAATTTGGCTTTAGAATTTTTTTGAGGGGTGAAAAAGTGATCAGTCTAAAATCCACCTCCCTCCAGTTTAAATTATCAGAGATCTCTGTTCCATTCATGCTGGTCCAGCTGTCTGTCTGTGTCTGTTAACTGTGCCTCAAAACCCAGTTTTTCAGCCAGTTTCAAACGTCACTCAGCAACATTGTATCTTTGTCCTTCTCCGAATGGCTGTATGCACATTTGAAGTTGGCTGTATCCTATGGCTATGCGAATGCATTCTTTGACTCAGTCCCTGGAGCTTGCTGCCTTAAAGCAGTACTGATCCTTTTCCAGCCTTAAAGGCACACCGAATACTTCCCGGAAAAGAAAAAAAATTACAGGAACATCACCTCCGCCCCTGGCAGAATGAAACACCATTCCTGGAATGCGTTTCATTTCAGTGTATAAAAAATACAAATTGAAAAGAAAGGCAGACTTTTTTTCCACATTTACAGGCATATACTTTTCTAAAATGTTAGGACTACAGCAACAAGTTCCACCAGAACATTTTCGGCTTTAAATTTTCAAAACGTTGTCCCAATTAACCGATTTCAAATTTCCAAGCGTTGTCTTCCAGTTGTTTCATGTTTTTCTTCCAAGTGTTCCCCTCAGCCAGGTGAACTGCACAGCTAGGAGCACTGACCACTACTGGGTTCACTATTCTCTGAGAAGTTTCTCGAGTTCCCCTTTACCTATGTGGCATCACTTGACACTGGAAAACCCTGTCCTGTATAACAGAAGCTGACTTTTTCTTACCCTGGGATGTCAAAGGAATTTGACAGTATCCCTCCAACACATCTGTCTCTTTAAGACACATTGTGTTGCCCATTCTGACCATACAGTCCTTAAAATGAAAATTTTGGTAAGAGTCTGCCTTCTTTACTGCAGTTACTTTTCTCAAGTCTATGCAAGTTTGAGCCGTCCCACCAGGTTTAGACATCAAGACCATCTGCGAATTCCAGCTGTCTTTCAGCATGCATTGTGCCTCTGCTTCCACTTGGCCTGTCTGTCTGGACCTAAGCGGCAAGGACGTTTTAAAGGAATGGTTCCCCCTGTACCCACATTATGTGTGGCTAAGGTTGTACATCCCGGCGTATCTCCAAATTTTTGAAACATTGTGAAAACCCTGGTTAGGACGTCATGCTGTTTTGTCTCTAAGTGTAAAAGTATATTGTCAAATGTTCCTAGCCATTCTGTATTCGCTAATCGGATAGTTTGACGTTCAATCTGAGAATTACCTAGGCCTGCTTCTGCCTCATCCTCACTATCCTCTTCTTTCTCAACAGTCCCGATTATCTGACATTTCTGTACTGGCTTATCCTCCTCCCTGCGGTAATATTATTTGAGCATATTAGTGTGACATGACCAGTTCTTCCGGCGATCAGGAGTGTCAATCAAGCAATCTAACTTACCCCCTCTTTTGATCAATCTATATGGGCCACTGAACCATGCTTTTATTGGTTCTCCCTGTAAAGGTAACAGCACTAATATTTCATCCCCTGGTTTTATGGTAGGTTGTGGTTTTTCCCACCATTTGACAGGTATGGCATGCCCTACAAAATTGTCTCTCATCCTTTGTAAGACCTGGCCAGTAGTAATGTTGGCTTATACGCGATTTGTTCTTCCGAATTCCCTTATGTTCTGCAAAAGGAATATCGTGTGCTAACCTTAATAATCCTTGTCGATATTTAGGTGGTACCACTATCTGTCCAGTCTTTATCGGCAGGTCTATGAGGTGGTCTCCATTTCCTCCTCAAATTCCCGTTTGCCATACAATAGCCTTTAGAACTCCTTTCGCCTCAGTTCTGACAGAGCCGTCTGTGCTATTTGGTATCTCTCTGGATCAGCTTGCTGTGCTGCAATGATAGATGATCTGTTAAACATCTCATTTGGATTATCTAAATCCCCAAATAAGGTTTCAGATACTTGGCTATCTATTTGTGGTGCCCCTTTTACCCCCGATAATGGATCCTGTTTAGCCATTGCTCGGGTAACTACACACACAGGAAATATTCCCAGAATGTATTCCTGTAATTGCTTCATTTACTTAATTTCACTTGGTTCCTCTTCAACTATAGGAGAAACTGATACTTTTGATCCAGCCAAATTATTTCCTAGGAGTAGATCAATTCCTTTTACTGGCAAACTGTGGACAATACCTACAGTTATTATCCCAGATATTAAGTCACTTTCTAGGCATACTTTATACAAAGGTATGGGTATATTCTCCCCGCCAGTTCCATTAACTAAAACTTTAGTGTTCAAGGCGCGCTCTGGTGGAGACATTCTATCTTTCCCTAGCAAGAGTGTTTGGGTTGCTCCTGTGTCCCGGAATGTAATAGGTTTTCCTGCCTGACTTACAGGATACGGAGTTACTCTCCCCTTCGACGAAAATTCATTCTAACTCTCAGGTATTTTATTCTTAACCTCTACACTCAGTTTTAGTATCTGGTTTCACAACTGTTGTTAAAGCTATAGCCTGGTCTGCTATACTCTCAGAGTCTTTTCCTCTGCACCAGCGTTGCATACCCCAACAAGTCCTATTGGTTTACCTTGCAATTTCCAGCATTCTGAACGAAGATGACCCACTTTGGCTTGCGAACCTCACTTCTACCCTCAGCACCTTCCTTTCTGACCTGAGGAGGTGATTGTGGGGCATTCCCAGCTGTTCCTTCTTGTCCTCGGCTACTTGCCTTCCTTTCACTCTCCCACTTTCTATAATTTTGGGGGTGACGGACAAAATTGGCTTATTCGCAAGCTCAAAATCAGCAATTCCCACTGCTTGCCTAGCTTTCGAAACTTTCAGTTTATCTATATGAGTTCTCACTACTGAAGGAATGGAGTTTTTAAATGCTTCTAAGAGAATCAATTCTCAAAGGTTCTCGTATGTGGTTTCCATCTTTAATGCCTGAATCCAACAGTTAAAATTAATTTGCTTCGCCCTCCCAAATTCTAAATATGTCTGCCCAGCCAATCTCCGTAAGTTCCTAAACTTCTGATGGTAAACTTCAGGGAATGACTCATACGCAGAGATAATAGCCTTTTTTGCCATCTCATAATCTGCGGAAGCCTCTTCAGGAAGCATGGCATATGCTTCATGAACTCCGCTTACCAGCCTGCCCTGAATAAGCAGTGTCCAGCTTTCTTTCGGCCATTTCATCTGTTTGGCTATTTTTTCAAAAGATATGAAAAATGCCTCTACGTCCCTTTCCTCGAACTTAGGAAGAGCCTGTATAAATTTAAACAACTGTTTGCTGCGTCCTGATCTAAATTCAGATTCTTTCTAACCCGAATTTTCCCTGGATTCAAGACTACACTTTTGTCTTAGTTCCATCTTTTTTAACTTAAATTCCCTCTCTTTCTCCCTTTCCTCTTTCTGGAATTCAGGCTTAATGCTATTGCTGTTTCTCTTGTTCAAGTTTTCTTCATTCTTTTCCAGCCTTAAAGGCACACCGCATACTTCCCGGAAAAGAAAAAAAAAACTACAGGATCATAACAGTGGTCATTTGTCAGTCTGAAAGAAATAATTTTTAAAAAATAATTTACAGATAAATGCACTTTAAAAATGTAGTTCATCAGTGAGATCAGTGGCATGATTTATAGCAGTCGGCTAAGTTTATCAAGACTTTTCAAGTGCACTTGGTTCAAATTATAAGAAATGCTGCTTTTAGTCTTGATGAATCAAGTAACTATAGTTTTAAGCTAAAAAGGGAGGTGGAGGGTTTAGTTTAGGGGAAATTTATAAATCTAAAGAGAAAAGTCAAGACCATAGAGCAGTGTAGAAATTTGGGTAAAGATAAGCAGAGTATGACAGGAAGGAACAATGAATTTGACGGTAATAGTGCATCAGTCAATAAGGTCAAATCAGGGGAATATGGTAAAAGGCATGTCATGAAGACCCCTCAACCTACCAAGAATGAGGCATATTAATTTTGTCATATGAACATTAATTTTAAACTGTTGCTGGAGTGAAGAAATAACTTGTTTAAAGAGATCACCAGACATTTGGCTGGAGGATATTTGCATACTACGAGACAGTGCTTAGAGAGACAAAGCAACAACTCCCTGGTCCAATTAACTCAATTTTGTTCACAAGACATTGAAGGTGTCAGAAAGCTCGCATTCCAGTGTCTGCTAAGATGGAGAATCCACAAACGCAGGAGTGGTTAATCAAGCTGGTCACATGACTAACCTGATGGCCCAGACTTTTTGAACTATACACAGGACAGTTTGAAGACAGATTGCAACCGAACCTGGAACAAGAGAGCCTCTCTCCTGGCAGGCTCACTCTCACTTTCTCACAAACCTCCAGACCCACTGAAGTTGCTTAAACCTCAAGAGAGAAAAGACTCCTACATCGAAACAAGTTAAAGCATTCCCAGGACCCCAACAAACGGGAGGACTTACCGGCAAACGAAGACTACACATTGAACTCAAAGGACCTTGTCATGCAGTCCCCCTTACCTGCCAAGAATGAGGCATACATTATTTCACCACATGAACATTAAAACTTAAAATTGTTGCTGGGAAGAAAAGAGGGCCCATCACAAGGAACTGCCAGGCCCCCTGCCGGAAAGACCTTTTTGCATACAAGCAGATGGTGTTGGAACAAAGGAACCAGTCCCTGCTTCCCCAATACACAGAAGACCTGGTCAGACCAGTTTAGTCACGTGACTAACTGACTCTTGGAGTTTTTTAATTTGAACTTGCCACAGAGAATTTGAACTCAGAAAGCTCTTTGCTCCTGGACTGAGAACTTCTCTCTCCTGTCCGTTCCCATCTCTTTCTTATGGAACTGAAGACCCATTGAAGACACACAAACCCCAAAAGAGAGAGTCTGCTACAGTGAACAAGGTTTAAGAAGAATACTGGGCCCCAACAAAAAGCAAGAGTTACCTACAAAATGATTACAGTGAGCTCAAAGCACAGTAACAAGAAATTCTTTTGATATTATCTCAAACCTCTCTATTTTTGTCTTCTGCTCTTTTCTGTCTCTATTTGCATGTGTGTATCGCGTATGCATGCTAGCGTGGGACGCGGCATGTATCCGTAGGCATTAACCGAATTAGAATTTAAGTTTAAGGTTTAATAAATTTCACTTTTCTTCTTCAAACCTAAGGAAGCCTGTTTATGCTCATTTCTTTGCCTTATCAGTGGAAAGTGGTGAACAAGGATTCACCAAGGGGGAGCTCAAAACACAGCATGTTTAAAATTAAACCCTGTTACAATAAGACCAGGTGAAGACAGTAAAAGACCTCTAGACACCTTTCACACCTGAACAAAGAACAAAGAAAATTACAGCACAGGAACAGGCCCTTCGGCCCGCCAAGCCTGCACTGATCCAGATCCTCTATCTAAACCTGTCGCCTATTTTCTAAGGGTCTGTATCTCTTTGCTTCCTGCCCATTCATGTATCTGTCCAGATACATCTTAAAAGACGCTATTGTGCCTGCGTCTACCACCTCCGCTGGCAACGCGTTCCAGGCACCCACCACCCTCTGCGTAAAGAACTTTCCACGCATATCCCCCCTAAACTTTTCCCCTCTCACTTTGAACTCGTGATCCCTAGTAATTGAATCCCCCACTCTGGGAAAAAGCTTCTTGCTATCCACCCTGTCTATACCTCTCATGATTTTGTACACCTCAATCAGGTCCCCCCTCAACCTCCGTCTTTCTAATGAAAATAATCCTAATCTACTCAACCTCTCTTCATAGCTAGTGCCCTCCATACCAGGCAACATCCTGGTGAACCTCCTCTGCGCCCTCTCCAAAGCATTTACATCCTTTTGGTAATGTGGCGACCAGAACTGCACGCAGTATTCCAAATGTGGCCGAACCAAAGTCTTATACAACTGTAACATGACCTGCCAACTCTTGTACTCAATACCCCGTCCGATGAAGGAAAGCATGCTGTATGCCTTCTTGACCACTCTATTGACCTGCGTTGCCACCTTCAGGGAACAATGGACCTGAACACCCAAATCTCTCTGGACATCAATTTTCCCCAGGACTTTTCCATTTATTGTATAGTTCACTCTTGAATTGGATCTTCCAAAATGCATCACCTCGCATTTGCCCGGATTGAACTCCATCTGCCATTTCTCTGCCCAACTCTCCAGTCTATCTATATTCTGCTGTATTCTCTGACAGTCCCCTTCACTATCTGCTACTCCACCAATCTTAGTGTCGTCTGCAAACTTGCTAATCAGACCACCTATACTTTCCTCCAAATCATTTATGTATATCACAAACAACAGTGGTCCCAGCACGGATCCCTGTGGAACACCACTGGTCACACGTCTCCATTTTGAGAAACTCCCTTCCACTGCTACTCTCTGTCTCCTGTTGCCCAGCCAGTTCTTTATCCATCTAGCTAGTACACCCTGGACCCCATGCGACTTCACTTTCTCCATAAACCTACCATGGGGAACCTTATCAAACGCCTTACTGAAGTCCATGTATATGACATCTCCAGCCCTTCCCTCATCAATCAACTTTGTAATTTCCTCAAAGAATTCTATTAAGTTGGTAAGACATGACCTTCCTTGCACAAAACCATGTTGCCTATCACTGATAAGCCCATTTTCTTCCAAATGGGAATAGATCCTATCCCTCAGTATCTTCTCCAGCAGCTTCCCTACCACTGACGTCAGGCTCACCGGTCTATAATTACCTGGATTATCCCTGCTACCCTTCTTAAACAAGGGGACAACATTAGCAATTCTCCAGTCCTCCGGGACCTCATCCGTGTTTAAGGATGCTGCAAAGATATCTGTTAAAGGCCCCAGCTATTTCCTGGTCGTAACAACTGTAAATACAACCCAGCTATTAGATCAAACTTTTCTCCTTTATTCTTTTTACATTTTCTGTCTCTATCTGCATGTGTGTTTATCGTGTATGCATGCTGGCATCGTTGCGTACTCATAGTCGGAAACCGAATTAGAGTTTAAGGTTAATAAACGTCTTGTTTAAATCTAAGAAAACCTGTCTGATTTCTTTGCCTTACAATTGGAAAGCAAGGATTCACTGAGGGGGAGCTAAAACATGGTGTTTTAAAAATTAAACCCTGTTACAGTTAAACCAGGCAAAGGCTGAGAGGGAATCCCTAGACCCCTTTCTCATCTGGTTGTATCAGGCATTTTACCTGAATGCATGACATATTTGTGACAAGGTACACAAATTAGTGACACAAATAGAAATAAATGGCTTTGATCTAATAGACATTATAGACATGGTTGCGTGGTGACCAAGGTTGGGAACTAAATTTTACAAGGTAGTTGACATTTTGAAAAGACAGACAAAATGGAAAAGGAGGTGGGGCTAGCCCTGAATATAAAGGATGGCATAAGGACAGTAATGAGGAAGGATCTTGACTTGGAAGGAGAATTCAGTATGGGTGGAGATAAGAAATAACAAGGGGGAGAAAATACTGATGAGAGTAGCTTATGGGCCCCCTGACAGTCGTTGCATTGTTGGACAGAGTATTAATCAAGAGGTGAGAGGAGCTTGTAACAAAGATAATACAATAATCATGGGAGATTTTAATCTTCATCTAAACTGGACAAATCAAATTAGCAAAAGTAGTTTGGAGGACGAGTTCATGGAATGCATTCGAGATAGTTCCTAGAAGAACACATTGTGGAACCAAGCAGGGAAGAGGCTATTTTAGATTGTGTCTTGTGTAATGAGACAAGGTTAATTAATAATCTCATAGTAAACAAACTTGTGAGAGAGTGATCATACTATGATCATACTGGGGAGGCAGTGGTATAGTGGTATTGTCACTGGACTAGTAACCCAGAGACCCAGGGTATTGCTCTGGGGATATAGGTTCAAATCCCACCACAGCAGAAGGTGGAATTTGAATTCAATTAATAAATCTGGAATTAAAAAGCCAGTCTAATGATGGCCATGAAACCATTGTCGATTGTTGTAAAAACCCATCTGGTTCACTAATGTCCTTGAGGGAAGGAAATCTGCTGTCGTTACCTGGTCTGGCCTGCATGTGCCTCCAGATCCACAGCAATGTGGTTGACTCTTACATGCCCTCTGAAATGGCCTAGCAAGCCACTCAGTTGTATCTAACCGCTGCGAAGTCAATAAAAAGGAATGAAACCGGACGGACCACTCGGCATCGACCTAGGCACCGGAAACGACAATGTCAGCCTGTCGACCCTGCAAAGTCCTCCTTACTAACATCTGGGGGCTGGTGCCAAAATTGGGAGAGCTGTCCCACAGACTAGTCAAGCAACAGCCTGACATTGTCATACTCACGGAATCATACCTGACAGACAATGTTCCAGACTCTGCCATCACCATCCCCGGGTATGTGCTGTTCCACCGGCAGGACAGACCCAGCAGAAGTGGCGGCATAGTGGTATACAGTAAGGAGGGAGTTGCCCTGGGAGTCCTCAACATCGACGCTGGACCCCATGAAGTCTCATGGCATCAGGTCAAACATGGACAAGGAAACCTCCTGCTGACTACCACCTACCGCTCTCCCTCAGCTGATGAATCAGTACTCCTCCATGTTGAACAGCATTTGGAGGAAGCACTAAGGGTGGCAAGGGCACAGATGCAGCAGATGCATCTGTCCATGACAGTATTGGTAGGAGTGACCACCGCTCAGTCCTTGTGGAGACGCAGCCCCGCCTTCACATTGAGGATACCCTCTTTCGTGTTGTGTGGCACTACCACCGTGCTAAATGGGATAGATTTTGAACAGATCTAGCTATGCAAAACTGGGCATCCATGAGGCGCTGTGGGCCATCAGCAGCAGCAGAATTGTACTCATCCACAATCTGTAACCTCATGGCCCGGCATATCCCCCACTCTACCATTACCATCAAGCCAGGAGACCAACTCTGGTTCAATGAAGAGTGCAGGAGAGCATGCCAGGAGCAGCACCAGGCATACCTCAAAATGAGGTGTCAACCTGGTGAAGCTACAACACAGGACTATCTGCATGCCAAACTGCATAAGCAGCAGGCGATAGACAGAGCTAAGCGATCCCATAACCAACGGATCAGATCTAAGCTCTGCAGTCCTGCCACATCCAGCTGTGAATGGTGGTGGACAATTAAACAACTAACTGGAGGAGGTGGCTCCACAAATATCCCCATCCTCAATGATGGGGGAGCCCAACACATCAGTGCGGAAGATAAGGCTGAACATTTGCAACAATCTTCAGCCAGAAGTGCCGAGTTGATGATCTATCCCGGCCTCCTCTTGTAGTCCCCAGCATCGCAGATGCCAGACATCAGCCAATTCGATTCACTCCGCGTGATATCAAGAAACGACTGAAGGCACTGGATATTGCAAAGGCTATGGGCCCTGACAATATTCCGGCAATAGTACTGAAGACCTGTGCTCCAGAACTTGCCGCGCTCCTAGCCGAGCTGTTTCAGTACAGCTACAACACTGGCATCTACCCTGCAATGTGGAAAATTGCCCAGGTATGTCCTGTACACAAAAAGCAGGACAACTCCAACCCGGCCAATTACCGCCCCATCAGCCTACTCTCAATCATCAGTATAGTGATGGAAGGTGTCATCAACAGTGCCATCAAGCAGCACTTGCTTAGCAATAACCTGCTCACTGATGTTCAATTTAGGTTCCGCCAGGGCCACTCAGCTCCTGACCTCATCACAGCCTTGGTTCAAACATGGACAAAAGAGCTGAACTCATGAGGTGAGAGTGACTGCCCTTGACATCAAGGCAGAATTTGACCGAGCATGGCATCAAGGAGCCCTAGCAAAATTGAGGTCAATGGGAATCAGGGGGAAAACCCTCCGCTGGTTGGAGTCATACCTAGAGCAAAGGAAGATGGTTGTGCTTATTGGAGGTCAATTTTCTGAGCTCCTGGACGTCACTGCAGGAGTTCCTCAGGGTAGTGTCCGAGGCCCAACCATCTTCAGCTGCTTCATCAATGACCTTCCTTCAATCATAAGGTCAGAAGTGGAGATGTTCGCTGATGATTGCACGATGTTCAGCACCATTCGTGACTCCTCAGATACTAAAGCAGTCTGTGCAGAAATACAGCAAGACTTGGACAATATCCAGGCTTGGGCTGATAAGTGGCAAGTAACATTCGTGCCACACAAGTGCCAGGCAATGGCCATCTCCAACAAGAGAGAATCTAACCATCTCCCCTTGACATTCAATGGTATTACCATCGCTGAATCCCCCACTATCAACATCCTAGGGGCTACCATTGACCGGAAACTGAACTGCAGTAGCCATATAAATACCGTGGCTACAAGAGCAGGTCAGAGGCTAGGAATCCAGCGGCAAGTAACTCACCACCTGACTCCCCAAAGCTTGTCCATCATCTGCAAGGCACAAGTCAGGAGTGTGATAGAATACTCTCCAATTGCCTGGATGGGTGCAACACCAACAACACTCAAGAAGCTCGACACCATCCAGGACAAAGCAGCCCGCTTGATTGGCACCCCATCTACAAACATTCACTCCCTCCACCACCGACGCACAGTGGCAGCAGTGTGTACCATCTACAAGATGCACTGCAGTAACGCACCAAGGCTCCTTAGACAGCACCTTCCAAACCCGCGACCTCTACCAACTAGAAGAACAAAGGCAGCAAGTGCATGGGAACACCACCACCTGCAAATTCCCCTCCAAGTCACACACCATCCTGACCTGGAACTATATCGCCGTTCCTTCACTGTCGCTGGGTCAAAATCCTGGAACTCTTTTCCTAACAGCACTGTGGGTGTACCTACCCCACATGGACTGCAGCGGTTCAAGAAGGCAGCTCACCACCACCTTCTCAAGGGCAATTAGGGATGGGCAATAAATGCTGGCCTGGCCGGCGACGCCCACATCCCATGAATGAATTTTAAAAAACTATGATAGAATTATACATTGAATTTGAGAGTAATGTATGTAAGTTCAAAAATAGAGCATTAAACTTAAATAAAGCCAATTACTTAGGTCTGTTGGGCAAGTTGGCTAAGGTAGATTGGGAAGTTAGATCAAAAGTAAGGACTTTCGATAAGCAATGGTAAACATTTGAAGAAATAATTCATAATTCTCAACAAATATACATTCTGTTGGGAAATAAAAACTATACAGGAAAAGTGATCCATTTATGGATAACTAAAGAGGTTAAGGATAGTATTAGATTAGAAAAGGGGAATTCAGGATGCAGTATTTACACTGGCTGTCAGATTTCAGAAGGCCTCAAGTTCAGTCCCATCTCTGATTGCCAGGACCTTTATTCTGCTTAAGCAATGTTGAATTAGGTACTAGGTTTTAATCACCCAGCTATTGATTCTGGGTTTATGAATAAAATGTTTTTTTTCCCTGAATTGAGATACACTATAAATAACGATAGTTTCACAGAAGATGATCAGAACTGAGTGGCTCACAAGAGATGGAGATAATCTTATAATAAATATAATCTAAAATGTAATATCTTATTGTTTATAGGTGAAGAAAAATTACCTTTTGTAGTTATATACCATTAAGTAGGAGAATGTCCTTACACATGATTAAACTTGTAATAGATCTTGGAAACATTGCACCATTAATCACAAAGCATTGGAGGCCAAGGCACGACAGTGTAAATACTGTGTGATTTTTGTTGGCAATATCTGAATTTCAGTAAAAAGGACTGCAGAGTTGAACAGACCTGCCTTCCAAGAGCCTGGAAATGTTGAGATTTATTCATTTGGAGTTAAGATACTCTCCTTCATTTTTGCCTTTACTATATTTATCAAGAATTTTTGCTCTTAAGTTGCCCTTTTAGACCTCAGAAGCTATTGTACAAGTGTTTCTGGTGATGCTGTTATTGGATGAATTGTAAAGAAGGGATGGAATGTTGTGAGATGATCCAAGGTCAACAAAGTTGTAGAACCCACTCTCAAACCCTTCACCATCTATACAGTGAGTTTTCTTCTTGGTATTGTCATTGGGAGAGCAGACAAGAAGTAGAGAGTCAGCTGGCCTGGTTTTGCACACATCCTTGTTAAGGTCACAAGAATGGTATTAGAAGTCTGGAAACATGTCTTTCTCCATTTTTTTTCTTTGGAAAGCAGAGGCAGATAAAGAGATAAAATATATCTTAGTGGATGTGAAATAACGCAATCCATGATGAGATTAATACTGCGTATCCTTAACGTTTTTAAAACATTTCTATACCTGATGAGATTTACTGAGAATATGGGATGGAGGAGTTCATTAGCACTGATTTATATTATAAATTGGGCATTGAATTTTACTGCAGATTATTTCATGATAAACCTGCTGTTTTTATGTTGTAATCTATGATTTTATGGGAATATCATGAATTAATGATCAGCGTACTGGTAAAAATTATCAACAATGACCGGAACCATTGCTAAAATTGACCCATCAGAATAAACCACACCACTCAACATATCTTTTATAACGTGGTTTTAATTTTCTATCGGGAAGTGATTTTCATTTTATAATTTAATCTTGGCTTTCGAATGATGATTTAAACTGTTTAACCTCACTTTCATGATTTGCCATCTCAACCCCTCAGTCTATTACTCATTCTCATGAAACAGAGAGGGAAAGAAAGACGGGATTGAGAAAGAGAGACAAGAGACAGAAAGCAAAAGTTTTTTTAAAATTCTGATGGAATAAGATTCCACACTTTTAAAAGTACATTTTCAGTGGCAGAGAGGTGGTTTTGCATTAATTAAGACATCAGAATGCCAAAAATTCACTTACACTTGAATGTACAAGTCCTAACTTTTTCTGGTGTGTTCAGTGCAAATCTAGTAAGTACTGCATTTTCATGCTCTTCATATGTTGAATGCCAAGCCTCTCGACGAGATACTGTTGTAATGAAACTTATGGAGGAGCAGGGCAACTTGGACAGAAACTTTGTTATCCACATTTTACTGTTTATATGAGGATGCCAGATGTTGCTGTCCAATCTACTCCATAACAACAGTGAGTGCTGATAGCCTCACTTGTTATTGTTACTGTTATTGCATAATCTGGACCGTTGAATTGCCCTTTAATCTGTTGTTTAAAAATAACTTTGTAAATTCTGCAAGGCCTGTCACAAGCCATAATGTCTCTAGATTCTGTGTCATAAGTTAATAGTACCCCTTGTCCTACATGATATAGCATGATTTGTGTCTTGAAGCATTACCATGTGAAAACGCTCGGCTGCCTGGGCACACCATGATGGTTAAAATTTTCCTTTTCACAGAACGTAATGTAATTGTGTCCTTTATGGACAAAAGGGATGGTTACCATCCTTTATTATAATTTTTTTTTGTTGGTTAAACTACCTTTTTATCTTGAAATATTGTCTTTATTTGTCTTGGTCTTGGTACACAACACAATATTCTTGATCAAGATAGTGAGTCAGTGACCTATTCCCAGAGCTTCAACAATGCCAATGTAAAACTGGTATCTAGGACATGCTGGGCAATGGCCTGAAGTCATTCTTGTGCTGATTTTCCTCCTCTTATTATCGGAGTAAGATCTCACCTATCTCTGCACATCTCCACAGCATTATGGCTGAGATTTGTGAGACTTTGTGAACAAAACCTGGAAAGAAACTACAATCTTACTACTCAATGGTGTAACATGTTCGAAGTCCAGTACTCTAGGTTAGTCTGTATTTACGAACTGCTATGCAGCCGTTTTCTTTTAGAGTCCATGAAGCAATAAAGTCTGTGTGTCTTAATCACTGCTGTTCTTTGTCTTATTTTTCATTTTCTCCAGGTGTAGAAGATGCATTCAGTTTTACATCAAAAGTCATGACCGTATCTTTTCACAAATATTCCCCTGGATTCTTCCCAGGTAGGTCTGCTGTCTCTTCAGTCCTTCACCTGGAATACAGTTTTGGAAAGAATTTTTCTTTTTCATGATTTCATTTTTTATGATTTCTTGTTATTTCTTAAGGAACAGGTGATGTGACAGATATTGGAATGGGGAAAGGAAGGTATTACACTGTGAATGTCCCATTACAAGATGGCATTCAAGATGAGCTGTACTACCAAATATGTGAAAGGTAGGAACTGCTATAGAATTCAATTAGATTCTGATCAATACAGAATTACTTTTTGGGAAAATATTATGCTTGAATTGGGGTTTTCCTAAATTTCATCTACAATATTCAGGTGGTTACCCCCCATGCCTCTAACTCCCCACATGATGAATTGCTGATCTCTTCTGCATTGACACAGGGGATGTATCAAGTATAGGTTAGCTGTCTTCTTCCAGCAAGGGAAGGAGGATCACAAGGAGATTTTCCCCAGCTGATTGTATAGCTCTTCAAGGTATCTGTCATAGAGTGATGTAGGCAAAGACATTCATGTGACCTCTTGGTGATCTTGCCAGTTAATGTTGAATTCTGAGCATTTGTGTGCTGTTGGTTAGTGATCTCTTGGAACTGCATTGACATCGCCCAGTCTCATTTTGCATGCCATCCTTACAGCCAGGAGACAGAGAAAACTTCAATTTTATTAATCTGGGATGAATTTAAACTTTGGTTGCAGAGGTGGATAGACAGTATACTAACAATGCCCATTCTGAGGTAGAGAATTCCAAAGTAAAGAAATTTCTCCTCATCTCTGTCCTAAGTGGCTTCCCCCTTATTTTGAAATTGTGTCCCCTGGTTCTAGACTCCCCAGCCAGGGGAAACATCTTAGCTGCATCTACCCTGTCTATCCCTTTAAGTATTTTGTAGGTTTCAATGAGATTCTTCGAAACTCTAGAGAATACAGGCCCAGTTTCCCCAATATCTCTTCTTAGGACAGTCCCGCCATCCCGGGAACAAGTCTAGTGAATCTTCATTGCACTCCCTCTATGGCAATAATATCCTTCCTAAGGTAAGGGGACCAAAACTGCACACAGTACTCCAAGTGCGGTGTAATCAAGGTTCTATACAATTAAAGCAAGACTTCACTACTCCTGTACTCAAATCCTCTTGCGATAAAGGCTAACGTACCATTAGCCTTCCTAATTGCTTGCTGCACCTGCATGTTAGCTTTCAGTGACTTATTGACAAGGGCACCCAGGTCCTTCTGTACATCTACACTTTCTAATCTCTTACCATTTAAGAAATACCCTGCACATCTATCCTTCCTACCAAAGTGGATAACCTCACAATTTTCCACATTATATTCCATCTGCCATGTTCTTGCCCACTCATTAAATATGTCCAAATCCCTTTGAAGCCGCTTTGCATCTTCCTCACAACACACATTCCCACCTAGTTTTGTGTCATCCGCGAACTTGGAAATACTATTATTTGGTCCCCACATCCAAATCATTGATATATATTGTGAACAGCTGGGGCCCAAGCACTGATCCCTGTTGTACTCCACTAGTCACAGTCTCTCAATGTGAGAATGCCCCATTTATTCCTACTGTCTGCTTTCTGCCTGTTAACCAATCCTTAATCCATGCCAGTATATTACCTCCTATCCCACGTGCTTTAATTTTGCTAACCAACCTCCTATGAGGAACTTTATCAAAAGCCTTCTGAAAATCCAAGTATACCATGTCCCTTTATCAATTCTGTTAGTAAGATCCTCAAAAAGCCCCAACAGGTTTCTCAAACATAATTTCCCATTCATAAATCCATGTTGACTATGCCCAATCAGATCATTATTATCCAAGTGTCCATTTATCACATCCTTCAGAATAGATTCTAGCATTTTCCCAAAGACTGATGTAAGGCTAACAGGTCTGTAGTTCCCTGTTTTCTCTCTCCCTCCCTTCTTAAATAGTGGGGTGATACTTACGATCTTCCAATCTGCAGGAACTGCTCCAGAATCTATAGAATTTTGGAAGATGATCAATGTATCCACTGTCTCCATAGCTACCTCTTTGAAGGGGGGAAGCTTAGGATTCTGAGTGTAGTTCGTGGCAGTGGGGTGTGGGTGGGGGCGGTGAAATGGGTTAACTCTGCATTTCTAGTGTTGTGGGGGAGAGGAAGGGGTGATCTCTGCACTTGGTGCAGTTGGTAGGGGGAGAGGTCAAATATTCAAGGTAAGTCTTTTGGAAGTGGGGAAATGGGGCGACCATTTATTTTCAATGTATTGGGGCGGGTACGGTCAGAAACTTAATTGCAGTGTAATGGGGGGCTGGGTACAGCTTTAAAACTGTTACCAGTGCCTACACAGAGGCAGCTGACGCTGTTCAGGGCATCGTAGAGCCCACCCCCGCCACGTGATGGGGGTAGGGGGGGGGGTGTCAGCCCGCCCTGCATATTTAAATGAGCTGCCGCACGCTCGATCGTTCACCCATTCAATTTAGCCCTTTAGGTTATTATGACTTTGTCCCTGGAGTGTTCAGGACCATTTCAAAGGTGGAGCAGTGAGATCATTTCCTCACCAATTTGAAATGAGTGGGTTTCTCATTTTTACATTAGCATCACAAAACCTTTTCATCAGTTCCCTACTGAGAAAATATTCAGGCCGAAATCAATTTTTTTATTCAAGTCCAACTGTCTGTTATCACAGACAACAGAAGTTTTTTTTTGTTTCTGGGATGTGAGCATCACTGGCAAATCCAGCATTTGTTGCCCATCCTTAAATTTGATACAGCTGAGTGGCTTGCTCAGTCATTTCAGAAGGCAGTTCAGAGTCACCCAAATTGCTGTGGGTCTGGAGTCATGTGTAGGCCTGAACAGGTAAGGATGGCAGATTTCCTCCGCCAAAGAACATTGGTGAACTAGATGGGTTTTTAATGACAATCTGGCAATAAGGCTAGTGTTTTATTCTAGACTTATTGATTAATTGAATTTAAATTCCCCCAGCTGCCATGGTGGGATTTGAACTGACGTTTCCAGAGCATTATTCCCATCCTCTGGATTACTAGTCCAGAAACATTACCACAGTGCTACCATCCCAAGTTGGCTTTGGTAATATGTAATTGTGAAGACTAGGATATAGCATGATCAGTTTTTAACTTTTGATATGGTGTCAGTGCAGGCAGGAAGTTTCTATTGCAAGCACTCCATAGCATCGATGATATTGAAGCTTGCTGAGGGTTGGGGTCTAGAGTCCTATTAACTTGCAGCATGTCAGGTCTACAAAGGCATTTATTAGCCAGCACTGTTTCTTAAAGGTCTCAAAACAAGATATGCATTGTGAATGCTTTGTACTACAAGGGTGGCTCCATTAATTAGTATAACATTGCTCATTCCTTTTCTTTTTACTGCTTGTCCTTTGTTATGAGTGTACTGATTTAGTCTCTGCTACCTCTATTTCCATTCCTGCTGTAAATTAAGACCTAATATCTGAACTACACAACCTGAAATTCCATCAAAAGGTTGTATGCAATTTCCACCAAAAGTTTAGTTTTTTTTTTAGAAGTATTATTTTCCCCCTTCCTTTCCTTTAGATCTTCCTCTTAAGTTGCACCCTATCCATAGTGGATAGGCAGTTGGCTCACAGGCCTCTACCAATCATAGAATCATAGAAAGTTTACAGCACGGAAAGAGGCCACTTGGTCCATCGTGTCTGTGCCAGTCGAAAAACGTTCCACCCATTCTAATCCCACCTCCAAGCATATAGTCCGTAGCCCTGCAGATTACAGCACTTGACTTCCAGACTTCTTTTGAATGAGTTGAGGGTTTCTGCCTCAACTACCCTTTCAGGCAGTGAGTTCCAGACACCCACCACCCTCCTCATTTCCCCTCTAATCTTTCGACCAATCATTTTAAATCTCTGCCCCCTAGTCACTGACCTCTCTGCTAAGGTAAATAGGCCCTTCACCTCCACTCTATCCAGGCCCCTCAAAATTTTGTACATTTCAATCAGATCTTCCCTCAGCCTTCTCTATTCCGAGGAGAACAACCTCAGCCTATCCAATCTTTCCTCATAGCTGCGTTTTTCCAGTCCTGGCAACATCCTCGCAAATCTCCTCTGTACCCTCTCTAGTGCAATTACATCCTTTCTGTAATGAGGTGACCAGAACTGCACAAGGTACTCAACTTGTGGCTGAACCAATGATTTATACAGTTCCAGCATAACCTTACTGCTCTTATATTCTATACCTTGGTTAATAAAGGAAAGGATTCCATATGCCTTCTTAATCGCCTTATTGACCTGTCCTGCTACCTTCAGGGATCTGTGGACATTGACTTGAAGGTCCCTCACTTCCACTACACCTCTCAGTATTTTTCCATTAATCGTGTATTCCTTTGCCTTGTTTGATCTCCCCAGATGCATCACCTCACACTTCTTCAGGTTGAATTCCATTTGTCGCATTTCTACCCATCTGACCAGACCGTCAATATCTTCCTGCGGCCTACAGCTATCCTCCTCGCTATCTGTCACACGAACAATCTTGCTGTCGTCTGCAAACTTCTTGATCATGCCTCCCACATTTACATCCAAATCGTTAATATATACCACAAAAAGCAGGGGACCTAACACTGAGCCCTGTGGAACACCACTGGAAACAATCCTCCAGTCACAAAAACACCCGTTAACAATTACCCTTTGTTTCCTGTCACTGAGCCAATTTTGTATCCACCTTGCATTTCCCTGGATCCCATGGGATTTTATTTTTTTAACCAGTCTGCCATGTGGGACCTTGTCAAAAGTCTTGCTAAAATCCATGTAGACCACCTCAACTGCACTAGCCTCATCTATCTTCCTTGTTACTTCTTCAAAAAATTCGATCAAGTTGGTCAGACAATATCTTCCCTTAACAAATCCATGCTGACTATCCTTGATTAATCTGTGCCTTTTTAAGTGACAGTTTATCCTGTCTCTCAGAATATATTACAATAATTTGCCCGCTACTGAGGTTAGACTAACTGGCCTGTAATTATTTGGTCTATCCCTCGCTTCCTGTTTAAACAAAGGTATAACAATAGCAGTCCTCCAATCCTCTGGCACCACACCTGTATCCAATGAGTGCTGGAAAATGATGGTCAGACCCTCTGCTATTTCTTCTCTTGCTTCTTTTAACAGCCTGAGGTACATTTCATCCGGCCCCAGTGTTTTATCAACTTTCAACCAGGGAAAGGGTTGGCCCACTCAAGGACAGAGATGGGAATCTATGTGTGGAGCCAGAGGAAATGGGCGAGGTGCTAAATGAGTACTTTGCATCAGTATTCACCAAAGAGAAGGACTTGGTGGATGATGAGCCCAGGGGAGGGAGTGCAGATAGTCTCAGTCATCTCAGTATCAAAAAGGAGGAGGTGTTGGGTGTCTTGCAAAGCATTAAGGTAGGTAAGTCCCCAGGACCTGATGGGATCTACCCTAGAATACTGAGGGAGGCAAGGGAAGAAATTGCTGGGGCCTTGACAGAAATCTTTGCATCCTCATTGGCGACAGGTGAGGTCCCAGAGGACTGGAGAATAGCCAATGTTGTTCCTTTGTTTAAGAAGGGTGGCAAGGATAATCCAGGAAATTGTAGGCCGGTGAGCCTTACGTCAGTGGTAGGGAAACTATTAGAGAGGATTACTCGGGACAGGATTTACTCCCATTTGGAAACAAACGAACTTATTAGCGAGAGACAGCATGGTTTTGTGAAGGGGAGGTCGTGTCTTACTAATTTGATTGAGTTTTTTGAGGAAGTGATGAAGATGATTGATGAAGGAAGGGCAGTGGATGTTATCTATATGGACTTTAGTAAAGCCTTTGACAAGGTCCCACATGGCAGGCTGGGACAAAAGGTGAAGTCACACGGGATCAGAGGTGAGCTGGCAAGATGGATACAGAACTGGCTCGGTCATGGAAGACAGAGGGTATCAGTGGATGGGTGTTTTTCTGAATGGAGGGATGTGACTAGTGGTGTTCCGCAGGGATCAGTGCTGGGACCTTTGCTGTTTGTAGTATATATAAATGATTTGGAAGAAAATGTAGCTGATCTGATTAGTAAGTTTGCGGACGACACAAAGGTTGGTGGAGTTGCGGATAATGATGAGGATTGTCAGAGGATACAGCAGGATATAGATCGTTTGGAGACTTGGGCGGAGAAATGGCAGATGGAGTTTAATCCGGACAAATGTGAGGTAATGCATTTTGGAAGGTCTAATGCAGGTGGGAGGTATACGGTAAATGGCAGAACCCTTAGGAGTATTGACAGGTAGAGAGATCTGGGCGTACAGGTCCACAGGTCACTGAAAGTGGCAACGCAGGTGGATAAGGTAGTCAAGAAGGCATACGGCATGCCTGCCTTCATCGGTCGGGGCATAGAGTATAAAAATTGGCAAGTCATGTTGCAGCTGTACAGAACCTTAGTTAGGCCACACTTAGAATATTGTGTGCAATTCTGGTCGCCACACTACCAGAGGAACGTGGAGGCTTTGGAGAGGGTACAGAGGAGGTTTACCAGGATGTTGCCTGGTCTGGAGGGCATTAGCTATGAGGAGAGGTTGTAAAAACTCGGATTATTTTCACTGGAACGACGGAGGTGGAGGGGCGACATGATAGAGGTTTATAAAGTTATGAGTGGCATGGACAGAGTGGATAGTCAGAAGCTTTTTCCCAGGGTGGAAGAGTCAGTTACTAGGGGACATAGGTTTAAGGTGTGAGGGGCAAAGTTTAAAGGGGATGTGCAAGGCAAGTTTTTTACACAGAGGGTGGTGAGTGCCTGGAACTTGCTGCCAGTGGAGGTGGTGGAAGCAGATACGATAGCGACGTTTAAGAAACATCTTGACAAATACATGAATAGGAAGGGAATAGAGGGATATGGGCCCCGGAAGTGCAGAAGGTGTTAGTTTAGGCAGGCAACAAGATCGGCGCAAGCTTGGAGGGCCGAATAGCCTGTTCCTGTGCTGTACTGTTCTTTGTTCTTTGTTCAAGGATACTATCCCATTAATATGTCCTTTCTCCTTATGTTGATCACATCCAGTACTTCACACCCCTCTTCCTTAGCTACAATATTTGCCTCGTCCCCCTCTTTTGTGAAGACAGACGCAAAATGTTCATTAAAAACAATGCCAACATCTTCCGCCCCTACACATAGGTTCTTTTTGGTCTTTTATGGGCCGTAGTCTTTCCTTAGTTATCCTCTTACTCTTAATGTATTGATAAAATATCTTTGGGTTCACCTTGATTTTGCTTGCCAATATTCTTTCATGCCCTCTCTTTCCTTTCCTAATTTCCTTTTCACCCCTCCACTTTCTATACTCCTCTCGGCTTTCTGTAGAATTGAGTTCTCCGTGTCGGGCATAATCTTTCCTTTTCTGCCTCATCTTACCCTGTAAGCTCCTTGACAACTATATGGCTCTAGATTTGGCTGTCCCACCCTTTTTCTTTGTGGGGACATGTTTACACTGAACCCCTTGAATCTCCCCTTTGAATACCTCCCACTGTTCTGACACTAATTTACCTTCGAGTAGCTGTTTCCAGTCCACTCACTAAATCACTCCTCAGCTTAGTAAAATTGGCCTTGCCCCAATTGAGAACTCTAATTCCTGTTCTATCCTTGTCCTTTTCCGTAATTATGTTAAAACTAACTGAATTATGATCACTACCACCAAAATTGTCTTCCACTGTCACTCCTGCCACCTGCCCATCTTCATTTCCTAAAACTTAGTGTAAAACTATGCCCTCTCTTGTTGGACTTGCTACATACTAGGCAAAAAAGTTCTCCTGGATGCACCTCAAGAATTCTGTTCCTTCAATTCCTTTCACACTAAAACTATCCCAGTTAATATTGATTTAATTAAAATCCTCTACTATTACTGCCCTATTGTTCTTGCACTTCTCAGAGATTTGCCTACATATCTGCTCTTCTGTCTCCCTCTGACTATTTGGGGGATCTAAAGTACACTCCCAGCAGTGTGATTACCCCTTTTTTGTTCCTTAGCTCAATCCATATGGCCTCATTTGATGAACCTTCCAACATATCATCCCTTCTCACAGCTGTAATAGTTTCTTTGACCAAAATTGCCACTCCCTCTCCTTTCTTATCCCCCTCCCTATTGCATCTGAAAACCCTGTACCCAGGAATGTTGAGGTGCCAGTTCTGTCCCTCCTTAAGCCATGTTTCTGTAATAGCTATAATATCATACTGCCACGTGTCTATCTGTGCCCTCAGCTCATCTGCTTTATTTGCTATACTCCTTACATTGAAATAGATACCCTTGAGCACTGCCAAACTCTTTTTTTCTAACCTTTGTTTTCTTTATCTTCCAGACTCATCCATTAATTTTCTGTCTTGCATTTTCATTTCTTATTTTGTCCTAACTGAGTCTACCCTCAGGTCCCCATCTCCCTGCCAAACTAGTTTAAACCCTCCCCAACAGCACTAGCAAAACGTCCCGCAAGGAACTCAGTCCCGGCTCTGTTCAGGTGCAACCTGTCCGGCCTGTACAGGCCGCATCTCCCCCAGAACCGGTCCCAATGTCCCAAGAACCAAAAGCCCTCCCTCCTGAACCATCTTTCCAGCCATGCATTTATCTGTCTTATCCTTCTATTCCTGTACTCACTTGCGCATGGCACAGGGAGTAATCCGGAGATTATTACTTTTGAGGTCCTGCTTGCTAATTTCTTACCGAGCTCCCTAAATTCTGACAGCAGGATCAGATCCCTCTTTCTACCTATGTCGTTGGTTCCGATGTGGACCACGACTGCTGGCTGTTCACCCTCCCCCTTCAGGATGCTCTGCAGCTGCTCAGTGACATCCTTGACCCTGGCACCAGGGAGGCAACACACCATCCTGGATTCACGTTTGCAGCCACAGAAATGCCTGTCTGTTCTCCTGACCACTGAATGACCTTTCACTATGGCTCTTCCAGTCTTCCCTGTACCCTGCTGTGCAGCTAAGCCACCCATGGTTCCATGGACTTGGCTCTGGCTGCACTCCCCAAATGAACCATCACTCTCATCAGCACTCAGAACTGAATACCTCTTGGAGAGTGAGATGCAATCAAGGGTCTCCTGCACTACCTGCATGTTTCTTTTTGACTGCCTGGCGGTCACCCATTCCCTCTCTCCCTGCATAATTTTAAGCTGTGGGGTGACCACATCTATAAACGTGCTATCCACATGGCTGTCATCCTCATGAATGTATCGCAGTGTTGCCAGCTGCTGCTCAAGTTCCAAAACTCAGAGCTCAAGCTGCTTCAATTGATTATCCAGGTTATCCAGGATACGGGAAGCATCCTGGAGCTCCCACATAGCACAGGAGGTTCACTCATGAGGTTGAAGCAACCCTGCCATACCTTTATTTATTAGTTGACCCTTTGCTACCACTGAAAAAAAGAAATGTTACCAGTACTAAAACACCTTAGGACTATTAATAAAGCCTTACTAGTACTGATATATTCTACTACGGCACAGGGCAGCGCAGTGGAGGGCGGCGCAGTGGTTAGCACCACAGCTTCACAGCTCCAGCGTCCCGGGTTCGGTTCTGGGTACTGCCTGTGCGGAGTTTGCAAGTTCTCCCTGTGACCGTGTGGATTTCGGCCGGGTGCTCCAGTTTCCTCCCACAGCCAAAGACCTGCAGGTTGTTAGGCAAATTGGCCATTGTAAATTGCCCCTAGTGTAGGTAGGTGGTAGGAAAATTGAGAGAAGGTGGGGATGTGGTACGGAATATAGGATTAATGTAGGATTAGTATAAATGGGTGGTTGATGGTTGGCACAGACTCGGTGGGCCGAAGGGCCTGTTTCAGTCACTCTATGACTACTAATCAATACAGTTCACTAGTTAAAATAAACCTTACTCAAAAAAAGATAATACTCACCAGCTACTCACTCGTTCCTAATTAACAATACTTAATTTTTTTTCTCGTTTTTAGTCTGCCGGTTGTTGAGACGCAGTCCCTAAGCTGCAATACTCACCAGCCAATCACCTACCTGCTTCCCTGTGATGTCACACCTCTTTTTTCTCTTTCCAAATGCGGGCTCCAACTTATTACATGCAACAGCGAGCCCCGCTGGTCTCGCTGATTCAAGCTGTTTATAGCCCCGCTGGTCTCGCTGATTCAAGCTGTTTATAGCCCCGCTGGTCTCGCTGATTCAAGCTGTTTATAGTCCCGCTGATTCACGCTGTTCATAGCCCCGCTGGTCTCGCTGATTCAAGCTGTTTATAGCCCCGCTGGTCTCGCTGATTCAAGCTGTTTATAGTCCCGCTGATTCACGCTGTTCATAGCCCCGCTGGTCTCGCTGATTCACGCTGTTCATAGCCCCGCTGGTCTCGCTGATTCACACTGTTCATAGCCCCGCTGCTCTTGCTGATTCACGCTGTTTATAGCCCCACTGGTCTCGCTGATTCACGCTGTTTATAGCCCCACTGGTCTCGCTGATTCATGCTGTTTATAGCCCCGCTGGTCTCGCTGATTCACGCTGTTTATAGCCCCGCTGGTCTCACTGATTTGTGCTGCTCTGACTGAATGCAGTAAAATTTACTTTTTCTTAATTAATTTATAGTTCCCCTCCTTGCTGAACTCCCTCATTTACCAAACTCCCTTTTTCACACACTGTGCCCTCCAGCAGCACTCAGTGCAGGCAAGCAGCACTGAGAGTCCCCTGAATTTACACTGTGAAAACAATGCTGTGTCAGCTCTGCAAGAGCTCTGCTGGTGCTCAGAAACCAGTTTAAGCTAGCTACCTAATTAACTAGCTACAGCTACTCAGGGAGCTTGTATACTGTTTAAACTGTAAGAAACCTAACTTACCTCTCAAACACGAATTTCAATTAATTGATAAATGTAAACAAAACAATGTTACTAGCTGGCTGCTAGACATGGTGTGAGAACAATCTGCTTTGACATTTCTCCTTCCCTATGTAGAAACAGCCTAGCTTCTGCTTGATGTCTATTACTGACACAGTTGAGATCAATAACTTGCTAAGTGATGAACAGCAAGCATAGAGTCTTGCCACTTCATGACATGGTGTGTTGATGCACCAGCAGTGATTGCTCATTGCTGGATTCAAGTTGCACAAGGCAATTGTTTTTCTCCATTATCAGGTCTTGCTGCAATAATTGCTGTTTCCAACTTCCAATCAACAGTCTGCAAATGATCATCAAGATCTGATTGTGTCTCAAGCAACGTCAAACCTTCAGCTAAAACTATTTATTGTTTGTAGCAGTTAAACAAATGTACTAACCAAAAACCCTGCAGAAATGAAATAATTTTTTTTTGCATGTCAATTTGTGGGATACGGATGTATTCCATGGATAACAACGTACGTGACTTAGAACATTACTGCTCAGAATTTGTGGCTGGAATGAATTATTGAATATTTTCTGCATCCTGCAGGCTAATGTCCAGTATCCATCACTTATTTGTGAAACTGGAAATTTCAGCCAATAGAATTGAGGTTTTTTTTGCAAATGTGCATATTGATTTTTCATTGGTAAACAACTAAAAATTATAAGAGTTAAGAAAATATTCATGCTTTACAATTTAAAATAGACAAGACGCTGATGTAATTCTGAAATGTTGACAATTTACTATTCACATAACCGAAGAGTATGGGATGAAATTGGGCTCTGTAGTGCTAATTGTTTTTGGGCACCACCAATCCCTTTAGGGTCCTAAAATGGCATCTGCCTTGCGGATGCACACTTCTGACATGGAAAAGAATTTAGCACATGCACACTTGGCGTCTGCCAGAGGTATGCAGAGCTGGAAGATCATGATGTCAGCTGGCATTTTGGAGCTCCATGTTCCAGCCTGGGCCCTTTCTTAACCTCGCACAACTGAACATGAAGTCGCATGAAGAATTCCCCCACAATTGCTATTTAAAGAGATTGTCAACTACTTACAGGTTAACTGCTGTTTTTTTTTCTGGCTGTTGCTACAGTTCTACACATTTTTTTGTGCTTTTCACTTTTTGTACATTTCAAAAGTCAACAGGGAGTGGTGTGACAGGTGCTGAAGTACTTTTTACTGACTTAAAGACTTCTGCACACAGTTGCTCCCAGACATGTGTGCACTAGTAGGCACTCCTCTTAGAATTGATCATGACTGGGGGAATGGACAGAGACCATGCAGAGCAGGACAAGCTGCTAAAAAAGAGAGAGAAGGGCTCTCAGGCGGCCATATCCGCCCTGCATGTTCAGGGAGCAATTCTCCTATGTGAACCTCAGTGACGACCATTGTTTGAGATGTCTGCACTTCACGAAGGTGGTTGTCACTAAAATCTGCCAACTGCTGCAGCCACAACTCCAACCTCAGAGCAGGGCAAGAACGGCATTGCCAGTGGCTGTGAAGGTGGTCGTAGTTTTGAGCTTTTATGTGTCTAGCTCCTTCCAGGCTAGTGCTGGAGATATTAGCAACATCTCTCAGTTTGCAGTGCACTGTCGTATAAGGGAAGTCACTGAGACTCTCTATTCAAAGAGAGAGAACCTAATTTCATTTCCTCTTGCCAGAGAGAAGTGGGTGGAACAAGCATGACAGTTTGCAGGGATTGAAGGGTGCCGTTCACAGCACACACATTGCTTTGTGTGCACCTCATATCAACATTGCCATGTATCTGAACCAAAAGGGATTTCACTCCCTCAACTAGGTGTGTGACCATAGGTAGCGTATCATGCAGATTAGACTCAGCAGTCCACTTTGCCAAACTGTATTTCAGCCACCACAACAAACCAGAGGGTGGCTACTGTGTGACAAGGGCTACCCTCTAACAACATGGTTCGTCGCACATGCACAGTATGCAAACAATGAGAGTCACACTCGCATAAGAAATCTCATAGAGCAGGCCACTGACTTGTTGAAACAATGATTCTGCTACCTGGACTGCTTTAGAGGAGCCCTGCAGTACTTGGCTGAGCGGTTCTCCAGATTTGTGGTAGAATGCTGCATGCTACGCAACTTTGCCATCATGAGGTAACAGCCCTTGCCATTATCTATGATAGGAGAAGGTGAGGAGCACGAGGAAGGGGAATGGAGGCTGCAACCTTGACAGTCCCTTTCTGCCGAGCTGCACAAGAAGAACTAATTCAAGTGTGATGCCAGTAACCTCAACTCCAAATCCCCATTCACCAGCAGTTCTGCACTCCTTACCTTCCCTCTGTCACTGACCATCCTCTTGGTCACAATGCAAAAAAAGAGCCAACACAAAATACACATTCCAAACCAAACTTATAAATGAAATCATGCCATATTGCATACAAAATTAAACTAATCACCCTTGTGCATTCCCTTATTGCCTGTCTTCCCTGTGCCTTTGCCTGTTCTAGTGCTGCTATGAAGTGCTACGCCAGTGGGGGAAACTGCGGATGTCCTGGGAGGGACACCTTAAGCAACTTTGGGCCCAGAAGGCCCGGCTTCAGACTGCACCATCTAGGCATAGGCATTGTAATCTGGCTGGCTAGCTGATGGGCAACAGCAAGGGTATTGGCAGAGTGGCAGTCATGGGATCATGAAAGCTGCCTTCCTGAGAGAGAACAGCAGGTTTGTGCTCCATGGAGCTACTGTCACTCCCCCAGGGTTGCAGCTCAGCAATCCTAGTAATCTGTTGGAGGACAGACTGCTGTGACACCCTGGAAACTCCTTTGACCACTGATGTCCACAGCCATGATGGCAGCAGTCTGAGATTCCATTGCAGTACTCATACATTGGGTGGCTGCTGCTTGTGCTGTCATCAGATGCTGTATCACGATTGGGTCCACAAGCATATCGATGGAGTTGGCTACTGTTTCTATGCTGGAAAGGATGGGCTCCAAGCTGCGTGCAAAACCCTGTACCAAGTTGGTGCCAGACTCTTCCATGTTCCTTGACATTGCACGCAGGCTTTCTGGCAGGTTTCCCAATCCACCAAGCATTTCATTGTGTATACCCACCAGCCTTCTTCTGTAGGCTGCCCCATCACTGTTCTCATTTTGAGTCCTCTGTAGCAGAACTCGTTTGTGACCTCACTCCCTCTGGCAAGCTGGCATCTGTGCAATCTTCTCCTCTGGAGCCTGGCTGCTTGTGCCTGTTGTCTCATGTACAGATCCTGACTATGTGCCATCTCCTGAGATACCCATATTGTCAGTATATGAGCTGGTGGCTGAGAGAGTGAAATTGAGTGATGGTGTGAACATAGAACAGTACAGCACAGTACAGGCCCTTCGGCCCACAATGTTGTGCCGAACCTTTAACCTACTCCAAGATCAAACTAACTACCTACCCTTCATTCTACTATCATCCATGTACCTATCCAAGAGTCGCTTAAATGCCCCTAATGTATCTGCTTCTACTACCACCACTGGCAGCGCATTCCACGCACCCACCACTCTCTGTGTAAAGAACCTACCTCTGACATCTCCCCGAAACCTTCCTCCAATCACCTTAAAATTATGCCCCCTGGTGATAGCCCTTTCCACCCTGGGAAAAAGTCTCTGGCTATCCACTCTATCTATGCCTCTCATCATCTTGTACTCCTCTATCAAGTCACCTCTCATCCTTCTTCGCTCCAATGAGAAAAGCCCGAGCTCCCTCAATCTTTCTTCGTAGGACATGCCCTCCAGTCCAGGCAGCATCCTGGTAAATCTCCTCTGCACCCTCTCTAAAGCTTCCACATCCTTCCTATAATGAGGCGACCAGAACTGAACACAATATTCCAAGTGTGATCGAACCAGGGCCTTATAGAGCTGTAGCATAACCTCGCGGCTCTTAAACTTAATCCCCCTGTTAATGAAAGCCAACACACCATACGCCTTCTTAACAACCCTATCAACTTGGGTGGCAACTTTGAGCGATCTATGGACATGGACCCCAAGATCCCTCTGTTCCTCCACACTACCAAGAATCCTGTCTTTAAGCCTGTATTCCGCATTCAAATTCAACCTTCCAAAATGAATCACTTCACACTTTTCCAGGTTGAACTCCATCTGCCACTTCTCAGCCCAGCTCTGCATCCTGTCAATGTCCCGTTGCAACCTACAACAGCCTTCCACACTATCCACAACTCCAGCAACCTTCGTGTCATCGGCAAACTTGCTAACCCAGCCTTCCACATCCTCATCCAAGTCATTTATAAAAATCACAAAGAGCAGAGGTCCCAGAACAGATCCTTGTGGAACACCACTGGTCACCGAGCTCTATGCTGAATACTTTCCATCTACTACCACCCTCTGACTTCTATGGGCCAACCAATTTTGTATCCAGACAGCCAACTTTCCCTGAATCCCATGCCTCCTTACTTTCTGAATGAGCCTACCATGGGGAACCTTATCAAACGCCTTGCTAAAATCCATATACACCACATCCACTGCTCTTCCTTCATCAATGTGTTTTGTCACATCTTCAAAGAATTCAATAAGGCTTGTGAGGCATGACCTGCCCCTAACAAAGCCATGCTGACTGTCTCTAATCAAACCATGCTTTTCCAAATAATCATAAATCCTGTCTCTCAGAATCCTCTCCAATAATTTGCCCACTACCGACGTAAGGCTGACTGGTCTATAATTCCCAGGGTTATCCCTATTCCCTTTCTTGAACAAGGGAACAACATTTGCCACCCTCCAATCATCCGGTACTACTCCAGTGTACAGTGAAGACGCAAAGATCATCGCCAAAGGCTCAGCAATCTCTTCCCTCGCTTCCCGTAATATCCTTGGGTATATCCCATCTGGCCCCAGGGACTTATCTGTCCTCATATCATTCAAAATTTCCAGCACATCCTCCCTCTTAACCTCAACCTGTTCGAGCATATCAGCCTGTTCCACGCTGTCCTCACAAACGACCAGGTCCCTTTCACTAGTGAATACTGAAGCAAAGTATTCATTTAGGACCTCCCCTACCTCCTCCGACTCCAGGCACAAGTTCCCTCCACTATCCCTGAACGGCCCTACCCTCACTCTGGCCATCCTCTTGTTCCTCACATAAGTGTAGAACGCCTTGGGATTTTCCTTAATCCTACCTGCCAAGACTTTTTCATGTCCCCTTCTAGCTCTCTTAAGTCCATTCTTCAGTTCCTTCCTGGCTACCTTGTAACCCTCCAGAGCCCTGTCTGATCCTTGCTTCCTCAACCTTAAGTAAGCTTCCTTCTTCCTCTTGATTAGCTGTTCCACATCTCTTGTCATCCAAGGTTCCTTCACCCTACCATCCCTTCCCTGCCTCATCGGGACAAACCTATCCAGCAGTCGCAGCAAGTGCTCCCTAAACAACCTCCACATCTCTGTCGTGCATTTCCCCGAGAACATCTGTTCCCAATTTATGCTCCCCAGTTCCTGCCTAATAGTATTGTAATTCCCCCTCCCCCAATTAAATATTTTCCCATCCCGTCTGCTCCTGTCCCTCTCCATGACTATAGTAAAGGTCAGGGAGTTGTGATCACTATCACCGAAATGCTCTCCCACCGATAGATCTGCCACCTGGCCTGGTTCGTTGCCAAGCACCAAGTCCAACATAGTCTCCCCTCTAGTCGGCCTATCTACATATTGAGTCAGGAAACCTTCCTGGACGCACCTGACAAAAACTGCTCCATCCAAACTATTTGCACTAAGGAGGTTCCAATCAATATTAGGGAAGTTGAAGTCACCCATGACAACAACCCTGTTACTTCTGCACCTTTCCAAATCTGCCTCCCAATCTGTTCCTCCGTGTCTCTGTTGCTATTGGGGGGTCTATAGAAAACTCCCAACAAAGTGACTGCTCCTTTCCTGTTTCTGACTTCCACCCATAATGACTCAGTGGACAGACCCTCCTTGACGACCTCCCTTTCTACAGCTGTGATACTATCCCTGATTAGCAATGCCACTCACCCACCTCTTTTACCTCCCTCCCTATTCCTTGGTCTTCCTCCATTGCCTGGGCAGATTGCAGTGCTTGCCCAGCTGCAACACTGGCACCAACCAAACAAAGTGGAAAATTGACCAGTTATGTCCTCATAGAATCATAATGGCACAGAAGGAGGCCATTCGGCCCATTGAATACATGCCAGCTCTCTGTAGAGTAATCCAGTCAGTCCCATTCCCCCCTCTCTATCCCTGTAGTCCTTCAAGTTTAGTTCCCTCAAGTGCCTATCCAATTTCCTTTTGAAATTATTCATTCTTTCCACTTCCACCACCCTCGTAGGAAACAAGTTCTCGTCGCTCCATTAAAATGTTCTTTCTCATATCCCCCTTGTATTCTCTTGCCCAAAACCTTAAATCTGTGTCCCCTAGTCCTTGTACCATCAGCTAATGGGAATAGCTTTTCTTTGTCTACCTTATCTAAACCTGTCATAATCTTGTACATGTCTATCAAATCTTCCCATACCTCCTTTGTTCTAAGGCGAATAACCCCAGCCTTGTGACTAAATTCCCTCATCCCTGGGATCGTTCTGGTGAATCTCCTTTGTTTGGGTGTGAGGCTTGCAGCAGTAAGTGAGCAATGGTGTTGTGGTGTATTGAGTAGTAACTGAGGTTAGTGATGCAGTTGGTAGGATATGGCATTTGAAGATGCATTCACTGATCTTATCCACTCATGTGAGGTCATTAAACTTCTTGTGGCACTGCATCCACATCCTTGGGGCAAAACTCCTGGAATTGACCTCCTGGTTACCTGTTCCCACTGCTTCTCATTGTGCATCTGGAGGGCCACCTGTCCCCCTTTACAGATACAGGGCTTCTGTCCTCCCACCTTCTCCACCTAGACCTCCCGTGCAGGATCCAAAAACCTTGGTGCACATGCTCGCTCATGGTCAGCCATTGTTAATGGTTGTTGCACACTATTCCCAATGATCTCAGGACTTCCAGCAACCACAATGCTCCTTCCCTTTAAGAGGTGCAGGCTAGCTTTAAATAGTACAGCCAATGAACGGTGTAATTAGCGCTGGCTAGAAGCTGAAATCATTATAATGAATAGGCAACACAAGGTTGATGTGCAGCCTGCATTAAACTGAACGGGTGTGGGATAACCGTGCATCGTGATCCCCACGCCTGTTTTTGGCAGCTATCCAATTTAACCCCCAATAGTTCTGCTTAATTTCTGTTCACGTTAATAGTCATACAAGTGCATAGTTAGTCAAATTGTGCTTATTCCACCACTGAACCCAACCCCCATTGTTAAATCGTCAGAGGATCAGACTGGTAATTAATCTGCTACATGCGTTTGCCACTAGGGGAATTAGAGAGACAAACTCTGCACGGTGGCGCAGTGGTTAGCACTGCAGCCTCACAGCTCCAGCGACCCGGGTTCAATTCTGGGTACTGCCTGTGTGGAGTTTGCAAGTTCTCCCTGTGTCTGCGTGGGTTTTCTCCGGGTGCTCCGGTTTCCTCCCACAAGCCAAAAGACTTGCAGGTTGGTAGGTAAATTGGCCATTATAAATTGCCACTAGTATAGGTAGGTGGTAGTGAAATATAGGGACAGGTGGGGATGTGGTAGGAATATGGGATTAGTGTAGCATTAGTATAAATGGGTGGTTGATGGTTGGCACAGACTCGGTGGGCCGAAGGGCCTGTTTCAGTGCTGTATCTCTAAACTAAAACGAAAACATTTGGTGAACTGTATACAGATTATTCTATATTCTCTGTCATTATTTTCAAGTATTTGCCTCTTTTCAATACCTTCCCCAATACTCTAGTTAACATTGTGAGGTTACCAAATGAAGAATTACTGGCATAAATTTACACCTCATGCACACTGCAATGATTTGCACTTGTATAATAAAGCTAATAGAATGTTATTGTTTATCGCGAGGGGACTTGAATACAAAAGTAGGGAGGTTATCCTTTAGCTATACAGGGTATTGGTGAGACCACATCTGGAGTACTGTGTACAATACTGGTCTCCTTATTTAAGGAAGGATGTAAGTGCATTGGAGGCAGTACAGAGAAGGTTTACTAACTAATACCTGGAATGGGCGGGCTGTCTTATGAGGAAAGATTGGACAGGCTAGGTTTGTATCTGCTGGAATTTAAAAGAGTAAGAGGCGACTTGATTGAAACATACAAGATCGTGATGGGCCTTGACGGGGTGGATGTGGAAAGGCTGTTTGCCCTTGTGGAAGAATCGAGAACTAAGGGTCACTCTTTAAAAGTAAGGGGTCACCCATTTAAGACAGAGATGAGAAGAAATGTTTTCTCTCAAATGGTCATGAGTCTTTGGAATTCTCTTCCTCAAAAGTGGAAGCAGAGTCTTTGAATATTTTTAAGGCAGAGGTAGATAGACTCTTAATAAACAAAGGGGTAGAAGGTTACCTGGGTTAGGTGGAAATGTGGAGCAATCAGTTCAGCCATGAAATTATTGAACGCGGAGCAGGCTCGAAGGGCCGAGTGGCCGATTCCTGCTCCTAATTGATATGTTCGTATGTTTAATGACTTTAATGTAATTAATTGTCTCAAAGGGTTTAAACAGAGAAAAAGATTTAATGGAGATAATTAAAGACTTTGTCAGGGAGGTTTTGAGGAGACTTTTGAAGGGCATGAGAAATGTGGAGGGGTTTAGAATGAGAATTTCAGAATGTAGTAATGTGATAGTTGAAGGCTCTTCCACTGATGGCAGAGTGGAGAAGGAGTGAGGTTAGAGTCAGTAGAGTGGAGGGTACAAACTGAAAAATGGGACTGGAGCTAACAGGAAAAGCCCATGTTGCCAGATGAAAGTTCATCAAATTATGAACTGACAAAAATTGCTATCGGGGCATATGAGCTAGTACCGGAAGCCTATCACCAGAAGTTTCGAACCCTCAGGAAGCAAGCTGATTGAACTTACTTGGAATTTGAGAGAAGTAAGCAGCTGGCATTTGACCAATCAATTTTCATCTGTGTTCCAACCTGCAGCGCACAGAACAGCAGGTGGAGAATCCTGAGAAGATACTGTATAAATTAAACCATTCTAGTGTGACTGAAACCAGAATGTTGAGTTCCTTCACTGATTTCAGAGGATTGTAAATATGTTCAAATATTCAATTTTGACCGAGAATTGGGTACTAAACGAAATGAAACTACTTCTAGCATCCATTTGCAGAATTGCATTGTGAGTGGACATCACATGCACTACAAATTGCAGACCTAAAAAATCATTCTAATGAGGGTTGATGTTTCACAAAATTAACCTTGTTGCTAAGAGCACCAAAAACTCAGCAAGTTTGTACTGGGATGTCAGTGCGTGTGTGTGAATGGAGCACTTGTGCAACAGAAAAGACTATTCATAACTCCTGCTGAGACAATGAGTTGGGCTACTCCCTTGAAACTAAAGACTACAGCACAGGCTGAAGGAATAACACTCCACAAGGGGAAGAGAGAGATTGCAAAAATGCTTCTCATTGTTGGGATGGCACCTTGAGTAATGCCTTGTGTTAGACATTAACATGTTGTGCAACAGAGGGTTGGGACATGCCTTTGTGGTGGGTGAATGTTCAGACTCAACAGTGATATACTGTAAAAATATGGAACAGAGGTCAGGGACTACCACAGGTGGAGCAAGAGTCATAGTTGGGCTCATCGCATGTCAAACCAGTGGTCAGTTTGAGTAGAATTAAGGGAGACCTGAACCATGAATGATGTGTAGAATGGGGAGACCAAATTACAGAATTGGAGAAAATAATATTAAACTGGCAATGTTATCCTCATCAACAGAGAAAAATAAGCAGTACTTCTAGCTGACTATGGGTGTTTTTCTCATCCCCTTCAATTGAGCTTTGGAATGTATGAAATCAAAACTCAGTCAGGTACATATCCCAATCAGTTCCATCCAATAAATGAACCTAAATTGAACATAATCAATTAAAAAATAGTCAAAAATCTATTGCACGCAATCCCTGACATTTATTGCCCCGTCAAATGCTGTGATGGGATTTTTCAATAGCACTATGAGCAGGAAATTTTATGCATATGATCCAAAATGAAATAAATGCTCTTACCAAAAATACAAAGTATGAGTTTGCACATTCTGTGACCCAAGGACAACAAAAAGTGTCTTTGTGGAGCATGTAGATTTGTGAGGATAGGAATCATTGAATTGAGCTAAGAAAGTGCTAATTAGATTGAAAGTTGGTGAGGTTAAAATTTAAGAGTATTCCCCAGGATGGCTTTTGTTTTAATTTCAATTAAAAAATTTTAAGAAGAGAACATTTTCTAAGAACTTTTCAGTCTGTTCAGAGTTGTCTTTGCTTTACAATGTAATCTGTGGGGTCCTTCATATGCTGTAGAATGAGGCACAGAACTTATTCTCCCTTATCTCCCAACATAATTTGCTCTCAACTTGGTAAATTTTTGTTTTCAAAGTTTTCTGTGTGGAAAACTCCTGCAAATATTGACATACTCAAAGAGATCACCTGTACTAACCTGAGAAACAGTGTTAGCTATCCAAAGTAAAATAATGCAGTCAGTGTAGAAGGTGTATCATTTACCTCGATCGCAACATTCTGGCAAATCCACAAATTATAGAAAAATCCGATGAGAGACAGAGAGGTAACCTCTGTTACCATCTGGGATCATTTCTGAAACCCCAGTTTGAAAACATGCACTCTAATAATTAAATTTTGATTTAGCGCTTAACTTAGAGGCCTGTGGATAGTAATATATTTCTAACCTCAAACAGTATTCAATAATGTGAAGTTTGAAACATAGGGTCATAGGACTTAGGAGCAGGCCATTCGGCCTTTCGAGTCTGCTGCACCATTCGATAAGATCATGGCTGATCTGGTTGTAGTCTCCACTGCATTTTTCTGTCTGCCCCCCATAACCCTTGACTCTCTTGTCAAACAAAAATCTATCTCAGCCTTGAATAAATTTAGTGACCCATGTTCCACTGCTTTCCAGAGAGGAGAATTCCACAGACTAACAACCCTCTAAGAGAATAAGATTTCTCCTCATCTCCATCTTAAAAGGGAGACCCCTTATTCTTAAATTGTGTCCCCTGGTTCTAGTCTCCCCCACAAGAGGAGACATCCTCCCGGTATCTATCAAGTCCGCTCTGGATCTTATATGTTTCAATAAGATCACCTCTCATTCTTCTAAACTCCAACAGCTATAGGCCCAACCTGTTCAACCTTTCTTCATAAAATAAGCCCTTCATCCCTGGAGTGAGTCAAGTGAGCCTTCTCTGAATTGCTTCTAAGACAATTATATCATTTTTCAAATAAGGAGACCAAAACTGTACACAGTACTCCAGATGTGGTCTCACCAAGGCTCTGTACAGCTGCAGTAAAACTTCCCTACTTTTATACTCGATTCCTCTCGCAATAAAGGCCAACATTCCATTTGCCTTCCTAAGCACTTGCTGTATCTGCGTACTAACCTTTTGTGGTTCATGTACCAGGGCACCCAGATCTCTCTGTACCACCATTTAAATAAGATACTGCTTTTCTATTCCTGCCAAAGTGGACAAGTTCATATTTTGCCACATTATACTCCATCTGCCGAATTTTTGTCCAGTCACTTAACCTATCCATATTCCTATGTAGACTCTTTACCTCCTCTTGGCAACTTACTTTCCTTCCTATCTTGGTGTCATCGGCAAATTTAGCAAACATACATTTGGTCCTTTCATCCAAGTCATTGATATAGATTGTAAATAGTTGAGGCCGCAGCACTGATCCGTGTGGCACTTCACTAGTTACAGCTTGCCAACTTGAAAAAGACTCATTTATCTCTACTCTCTGCTTCCTGTTAGCTAACCAGTCCTTTATCCATGCTAATATGTTACCCCCTACACCATGTGCTCCTATCTTGTGTAGTAACCTTTGAGGTGGCGCCTTATCAAATGCCTTTTGGAAATCCAAGTTCACTAGATCTACAGGTTCCCTTTTATCCACCTTGCTTGATACTTCCTCAAAGAATTCTACTAAATTAGTTTAACTCGATTTCCTTTTCACAAAACTATGTTGACTGTGTCTGATTCCTTTGATTTTTTAAGTATCCTGCTATAACCTCCTTAATAATAGATTCTAGTATTTTCACTATGACAGATAACTGCCCTATAGTTTCCTGGTTTCTGTCTCCCTCCTTTCTTGAATAAAGGTGTTACATTTGCTATTTTCCAATACGCTGGGACGCTTCCAGAGTCTAATGAATTTTGGAATATTATAACCAATGCCTCTACTATCTCTGCAGCCACTTTTAAGACCCTAGGATGCAGGCCATCTGTTCCTAGGGGCTTGTCAGCATTTAGATCTAATAATTTTCCCAACACCTTTTCCCCGGTGATGGTGATTGTTTTAAATACCTCCCTCCCTTTCACCTCTTGATTTTCAAATATCTTTGGGAAGTTTTCTCAGTCTTCTACAGTGAAGACAGACAGAAATTGCTTTTTAAAAATCTCTATCTCCACCACCACTGCTCCTCACCCAACCCTTCCCTTTGGGTGTTCCTCCATTATACTTGGCTGACAAGGCAAATGGACACCATCCCCTAGACCTTTCTCAATATTGCTGTGTAACCAAATATGAGGATGTAAACCAGAATGCCGAGGAGTAACTGGGCCCAGTTTCTTTTGTCTCCCTCCCCCTAAGGTTGGCAAGCCATCATACAATGACTCCATCAGACAATGAAGTGAGCACCAGGAGCATTCTACTGCCAGTCAACAACAGGACTCTACCTTAAAAAAATCAAATTTAACTGCAGAATCTTTTAATGACATTTGTTTGGAGGGGTGATTTTTTTTTTAAATGGCAAATGTTAATGTTGTCATCAAAGTAACTGGGTTAGAGGAATTACTGAGCCAAATTAATATGCATTGATACAATTGATCTGCTTTTCTGTTGTTAATCCCTTTCCCTTGCACAGTTATTGTAACATTGAGTGTACACACTTTAACAATGAGTCTTACTATCATCGATATTCACTGGGCTCGTGATGAGATCTCTATGTTAATCCAGCATACATGCACTGTAACACTGCTCGGCCAGAACCCTGTGTTGATGACTGAATCTGTCTTACAGTTGCTTTGAGCTATCAGACTCAAAAATTGCTTACAACCAGCATCCTAGGTTAATGACTTTGCCTCTTCTGATATTTTAGCTGTCGCATGCTCTCAGCACTGATGATTGCTTCCAGCCAGTTATCACATTGACACTCAAATACAATCAACGGGATCTTTAAAAATACTTTGTTTAGGTAATAGGATTCCTACTGATGAAACTTGTTCTTGCAGAATTTGAGTTAATTATTGGGAAGATTGAGGGTTAAGCCTAAAAAAATGTTGAGCCTTTTTTGAACCTTGAGGATTTGTTCCAGCAAGAGAATTCATAAAGAGAGATGTCTTTTGCTTATTTAATACTGTTTTAATTATGGTTTTGTAATATTAAACATTGCGATCCTTTACAAACAATATCTATGATGAAAAAGATATGTGGAAGCTGTAAACAATTAGTCGTCAAAGGAGGAATAGCTGCATTTTACATTGGTACTGAGAGGGATCATGGTAACTCACTCCAGGTGCCAGCCTGGAGACGGTAGTTTTGCTCCAGTTAACCATTTAAAGAAAAAAATCCGACCATCACAACCAGATATAAACTTTAACATTATTATGTTTGATTTTATTAAATTTGCACTGGTATAAATAAATACATAGAAATTAAAGAATACTGATTTTGTGAAGATGTTTTTGTATATTTGATAATTGAATCGTGTATCTGAACAGAACTATTACAGGGACAGATGTTTTGCATTTTTGGCCCTGATATTTTGGTGGGAGTACAGAAAGACTGAGTGAACCAACAGGCAGAACCTAGAATGCATTCTAGCCAGCATGGATTGCTAAGTTATGTTTGATATTCTGCTGAAACATTTGCTACAAAGATGTAGCATTCCATATGGTAACACCATATAAAAGGGGCTGGAGAAGTGGCATATGAAGCTGAGTTATCATTCTGAGCAGACCTTTCTGGATTGATGTGGAATGTTTAGGTGTATTTGCAGCTTGTGTGTTCAGGCAGTTGAATACTGGAGATTTTTAAGGGCAAGTCATTTCACTGAATGGTATGAGGGAGAAAAACAGGTAGAAAATCTTCTTTGGGTGCTCTCATGAAGTTTCCTATCAGCCAATTCAAGAGTCAAATAGTAGATGACTGGAACGGGCTCGCATACCTCCCTCTTGGTTGCCTATAGGATGGATAAGTAATGAGTCAGTAAGGAATAGGGTTGGTATTAGACTGACCCATTTTAATGCATTCTCAAAGTGAGCATCACTGGCAAGGCCAGCATTTATTGCCCATCCCTATGCTGTTCTTCGGGAATTGGACTGATAATGAGGATCCGGGGATGCCAACTGCAGCAAACTATAGTCCGGTAACATCTGTTTACTTATTTTGTTTCCTCACTAGTGTGTTAAAAGAGGTGTATGCATCATTCAATCCTGAAGCAGTGGTCTGCCAGCTAGGAGCAGACACTATTGCTGGAGACCCAATGTGCTCCTTCAATATGACACCAGTGGGAGTGGGAAAGTGCCTGCGTTACATACTGAACTGGGAGCTGCCAACTCTGGTCTTGGGAGGAGGTGAGTCCATCTCTCTTTTTTACAACATGTTTAACAAATACAGAGGTGATTGATAACTGCAAATAGAAAAGTAACTAGTGCATTGGCCGGTTATCACATTGACTGTAAAAAGGAGTCTATTGACTTGTGTTTTAGAGCAGTTTAACATAGTTTTGCATTTGGAAGTGTTTTTTTAAAGTCATGATGCAATCACAGTTAAATAAAATAAATGATTTTGAAAGGGAGGGATTAGAAAAAGACTGTCACAGTATGAAATTTACCATTTACTTCTGGGATCTGAGTTCAGATCCATCCCAGACTGATGTAATGAAACACCCCCATCTCTGTTTGCTGTATAAAATTAATTTGGGCAATTTCTACTTAGATTGTAATAGACGAGGCTTAAAGAGCCAACTGCCCAGATTGGAGATTGGCATTAAATTGCTGATTTAGCTTAAGGAGTTGACATGGGGGAAGGAAGTATCACATTGTAGGAGTCCATGATACAGGGCTTTGATGAAGCACCTCATAGCAATTGGTTATGCAGCACTGATAGAGACCTTAGGTTATAGAATCATAGAGTCATCACGACACAGAAGGAGGCCATTCAGCCTATCGAGTCTATGCCGGCACTCTGCAGAGCAATGCAATCAGTCCCTTTCCCCGGCTCTGTCTCTGTAACCTTCCGAGTTTATTTTCCTCAAGTGTCCATCCAGTTTCCTTTTGAAATCATTCATCGTCTTTGCTTCCACTACCCTTGTAGGCAGCGAGTTCCAGGTCATTACAACTCGCTGTGTAAAACATTTCTTCCTCACATCTTCCCTGCATCTCCTACCCAAAATCTTTTAGTCTGTGTTTCCCCAGTCCTTATACCTTCAGCTAATGGGAGCAACTTTTCTTTGTCTACCTTACCTAAAGCTGTTATAATCTTGTACACCTCTATCAAATTCTCCTCAACCTTCTTTGATCCAAGAAGAGCAACCACAGCTTCTCTGACCTAACCTTATAGCTAAAATCCCTCATCCCTGGAACCATTGTAATAAATCTCCTCTGCATCCTCTCAAGGACCCTCACATCTTTTCTCAAGTGTGATGCCCAGAACTGGACGCAATACTCGAGTTGTGGTCTAACCAGAGCTTTATAAAGTTTCAACATAACTTCCCTGCTTTTGTACTCAATACCTCTATTTATGAAGCCAAAGATCCCATATGCTTTGCTAACAACTCTCTCAATTTGTCCTGCCACCTTCAAAGATCTATGCACGTGTATTCCTAGGTCCCTCTGTTCCTGCACACTCTTTATAACTGTGCCATTAAGTCTATATTGCATCATCCTATCCTTTCTGCCAAAATGCATCACCTCACATTTTCTGTATTAAATTCCATCTGCCACTTGTCTGTCCATTCTGCTACCCCATCTATGTCCTGTTGCAGTCAATTGATATCATCCTCACTGACTGCCACATCTCTAAGTTTGCTATAATCGGCAAATTTTGAAATTTTACTCGGTATTCCAACATACAAAGCATTTATCTATATCAAAAAAGCAGTGGTCCTAACACTGAACTTTGGGGAGCATCACTGTCTACCATCTTCCAGTTTGAAAAACAACCGGCACAGTGGCGCAATGGTTAGCACCGCAGCCTCACAGCTCCAGGGACCCGGGTTCGATTCCTGGTACTGCTTGTGTGGAGTTTGCAAGTTCTCCCTGTGTCTGCGTGGGTTTTCTCCGGGTGCTCCGGTTTCCTCCCACAAGCCAAAAGACTTGCAGGTTGATAGGTAAATTGGCCATTATAAATTGTCACTAGTATAGGTAGGTGGTAGGGAAATATAGGAACAGGTGGGGATGTTTGGTAGGAATATGGGATTAGTGTAGGATTAGTATAAATGGGTGGCTGATGTTCGGCACAGACTCGGTGGGCCGAAGGGCCTGTTTCAGTGCTGTATCTCTAATCTAAAAAAAAAAACCATTTACCACAACCCACTGGGTACTTGACCATCACTTTGGACTGATGTATGATATTTGTCATTAAAAAAAGGTCTAGGGATAGGAATGGGAGAAATTATTTTCAAACATAATTTAAAGAGTTGTTAACTGAGACTTGACTTGGCTGTGTAAACTCTGATCATTTACCAGAAGTGTGTGCTTTTGAATATAGTCCAGTGATGTATCCTCTGTGTTTCTGTTTGTGGAACAGTCCCTGAACATTCAGTGTGTAGTTTCCAGTTCTCTCCTTGTGTGGTAAATGCAAGGAACTGTGTGCATAAATTCTTTTCTTTCATGATATTTCATACTATCCCTTCACTGCACCACAAACCCTACCTCCAGCTAAGAGAATTGTAAGAGTGGCAGTTGCAACTGGAGGTTGCAAACAGTTTGCAGGAGAGTTTAGAGATGAATCCCACAATCTACACAGAAAATGAAAGCACCCCATTAAATCTACCAGATTTTTTTCTCCCTTTTGTAGGGAATTGTTTGGTCTCAACTCAGCAGTTGGCCACAATGACCTAATTGAAATCAAGAATACTATTGCATAAGGAACAGTAGACACGAGTCCGCATTCTATCTATGTACTAGACCATTATTGAGAGACCTTCAAGTTACCACTTGATATTGTGGCTCTCAACAATGTTAGTGAATCACTCTAGTGTTGAGAATCTAGAAAAGTACAGGTACTCATGCATGTCCCACATACTGAGGATCAAATGCATTGTGCCTCCACAGGAAAAATTATGGATAGAGAAGAAGAAAGGATGAAATAATTGCAAATCTTCTCAAACCATCAATGACCATGATTTCAGCTGTCTCCTAATTGAATATATAACAGTGTGAAGAATAGTTTTAAAATGGGACAGTAATAAATAATCTGGTCACTATGCCTTCTGGCCTTCTTGTCTAATAAATTATTTCTGTGTGGTTTGCTTTTCTGGTGGTGACAGGAGGCTATAACCATGCTAACACAGCCCGGTGCTGGACATACCTGACTGCCATTATCCTTGGAAAAACCCTGTCCTCAGAGATTCCTGATCACGAGGTATGGCTGCAACAGGCTTCTTTTTTCTTGCTATCTGCTGAGTCACGACAACTAATCAAACCTGGGACGTCTACTCTGAATACAGTTTTGTGGTCAAATGACAGCACAACAATAATGCACTGTCTCTCCATTTTCCCAAGATTGATGGGCTTGTTCTGAACTGAAATAAGCTGCAACTGTTTGATTCATAAACATAGTGTTGGCTGTTCTTTAATAACTACTGCGAGGCCCCTCTAGGCTTTCTGCAATCTTTAGACCTTGAATTCCTTTTTGGATATGGATAGTATTGTTGCAGATTGCATAATCCTCTTCAAAAATTGCATATTTGCTATTGTAGGTACATTGATTTTGTGCAAACATAATTTTATGCTTATATTACAAGTTTCTGTTTTTTTCCTCAATGTCATTGTTTCTTAGTGGACTGAGCATGGCTACTCACCCTGCACAAAGAATCTGCTCTTTTGGTACATATTTGGCTTAAGTGGAACATCTTGGTTTAGAGGGTGCACCTTTGCGACAGCTTATTCTATGTATGTTATGTTTCTGCTGTCCAAATACTAGAAGCCTGAATGACAGAGTCAGGGATCAAATGGCATCGCAGGCCGCAAGAGCAGAACTGGGACTGGATCTTGTCCCTGCGGCAGGGGTCCCAACACCGGGCCAGAAAGTCAGGGGGCAACCCCGCCTCAGCCATACAATCTATATCAATGACTTGGATGAAGGGACCAAGTGTATTGTAGCCAAATTTGCTGACAGTACAAAGATAGTTAGGGAAGCAAGTTGTGAGGAGGACACAGAGTCTGCAAAGGGATACAGAGAGGTTAAGTGAGTGGAGAAAAATTTGTAAGATGGGCCATAATATGGGAAAATGTGACATTTCCACCTTTGGAAGAACAGAAAAGCAGAATATTATATAATTGGAGACCACAGAATGCTGCAGCATAGAGGGATCTGGGTGTCCTTGTACATGAATCACGAAAAGTTAGCATGTAGGTACAGCAAGTAATTAGGAAGGCAAATGGAATGTTGGCCTTTATTGCAAGGGGGATGGAGTATAAAATTAGGGCAGTCTTGTGACAACTGTACAGGACGTTGGTGAGACTGCACCAGGAGTTTTGGTCTGCTTGTTTCAGGAGGGATATACTTGCATTGGAGGCATTCAGAGAAAGTTGATTCCTGGGATGAAGGGGTTGCCTTATAAGGAAACGTTGAGCGGGCCTATACTCATTGGAGTTTAGAAGTACACGGAGAGCAGACCTGCATGAGAAGGGCAGCGGCGGCGGGAGATAAAAACCGGTGGCAGAGAGGGAGGCCCAGAACACAGAGAGCGGACCTGCATGAGAAGGGCAGCAGCAGATAGAAACCAGCGGCAGAGAGCCCATTCTATCTTTTTCTACCTGACAGAGCAGAAGTGTGATGTCACAGGAAAACAGGTAGGTGATTGGTGGGTATCTCTTCTGTGTTTCTTTTGATTGGCCAAGTGGATTAAATCAAGAGATGCTATTACAGTTGAAGAGTACAGTTAAGAAATTCACTTTTAAAATATTTAACAGGCGATGTGTTGCAGCTGTAGTATGTGGGAGCTGGTGGACGCCGGTGCGATCCACGGTGACCACATCTGCAGCAAGTGTTGGCTGCTCGAGGACCTTCGGCTCAGAGTTGATAAGCTGGAGTCCGAGCTGCGGACACTGCGACACATCAGGGAGGGGGAGAGTTACCTGGACATTGTGTTTCAAGAGACAGTCGCACCCTTTAGATTAATTACATCAAATTTGAACCGTGGTCAGGGACAGGAGGGTGTGACTGCAAGTGAGGCAGGTATGGGGATCCAGAATTTAGCCTTGGAGGAACCTCAGCCAGTGCCCTTATCCAATAGGTACAAGGTTCTTGCTCCCAGTGTGGACGAGGGCACAGACCGCAGGGAGGATGAGCGAACTGAGCACAGCACGAGGGTTCAGAGTGCCATTCAAGTGGGGGGGGAGAAAAGAGAAATGTAGTAGTAATAAGGGAATAGATACTGCTCTCTGCAGCAACGAAGGGGAGTCCAGAAGGCTGTGTTGCCTACCTGGTGCCAAGGTTAAGGACATCTCTTCTGGTCTGGAGAGGAACTTGGAGTGGGAGGGGAAGGATCCAGTTGTCTTGGTCCACGTAGGTACCAACGACATAGGTAGGACTAGGCAAGAGGTTCTGCTGAGGGACTATGAGCAGCTCAGGGCTAAATTAAAATGCAGAACCTCAAAGTTAATAATCTCCGGATTACTACCTGAGCCACCTGCAAATTGGCATAGGGTAAATAAGATTAGAGAGGTAAATGCATGGCTCAAAGATTGGTGTGGGAGACATGGGTCTGATTCAGAGAGCACTGGCACCAGTACTGGGGAAGGAGAGAGCTGTTCTGTTGGAACAGGCTTCATTTGAACCATGCTGGGACCAGTGTCCTGGCGAATCGTATAACTAGGGTTGTAGATCGGACTTTAAACTAATTAGTGGGGGAGAGGGTTCAATTGAAGGGAAGTTTAAGTAGTCAGAAAGAAATGAGAGAGCAGAGGTGCAGGGAAGTGAAGAGGCGAACGGTAATCAAAGCGTGACAGGAAGGGGCAGGAAATATAAGCATAAGAATGCAGCAGAAATTAGAACCAGAATGACTAATAATGGTAAAAAGTCAAAGCTTAAGGCTCTTTATCTGAATGCACGCAGCATTTATAACAAGATAAATGAGCTGACAGCACAAATAGAAATAAATGAATATGATTTGATAGCTTTTACAGAGAAGTGGTTGCGGGGTGTCCAAGACTGGGAACTCAATATTCAAGGGTACTCGACCTTCTGGAAAAATAGGCAAAAAGGAAGAGGAGGTGGGGTAGCTTTGTTAATAAAGGAAGGTATCAGTGCAGTGGTGAGTAGTGTTGTAGGTGCAGTAGATCGTCATGTGGAATCAGTTTGGGTGGAAATAAGGAATAGCAAGGGGAAGAAATCACGGGTGGGAGTCGTCTACAGACCCCCGAAGATTTGCCTCACTGTAGGACAAAGTATAAATTGGGAAATAATGGAGGCATGTAAGAAGGACACGACAATTGTCATGGGTAATTTTAATCTGCAAATTGACTGGACAAATCAGATTGGCAGAGGTAACATGGAAGACGAATTTGTAGAGTGCATCAGGGATTGTTACTCAGAGCAATACGTTGCAGAACCTACCAGAGAACAAGCCATTTTAAATCTAGAAACGTGTAATGAGATAGGATTAATAAGAGATATCGTAGTTAAGGATCCTCTAGGGGGTAGCGATCACAACATGGTAGAATTTCAAATTCAGTTTGAGGGCGAGCAACTCGGGTCTCAAACCAGTGTCCTCAACTTAAATAAGGGCAATTACGGAGGTAAGAGAAAGAGTTGGCTAAAGCGGGCTGGGAAAATAGACTCAAGGGAAGGTCAGTGGATGAGCAGTGGCAGACATTTAAGCAACTATTTCATAACGCTCAGCAAAAATTTATCTTGGTCAAAAACGACTCGATGAGAAGGATGAACCACCCGTGGTTAACAAAGGCAGTCAAGGAGAGTACCCAATCAAAAACTAAGGCATGCAAAGTGGTAAAAACTAGTGGTAGGCCAGAGGATTGAGATTTTTTTAGGAACCAGCAGCAGATGACTAAAAAGCTAACAAAGAGGGAGAAAATTGATTATGAAAGTAAATTGGCAAGAAATATAAAAACAAACAGCAAGAGCTTATACGGGTATATAAAAAGAAAGAGAGTAGCTAAAGTGAGCGTGGGACCCTTGGAGGATGTGACTGGAGAATTGATATCAGGGAACAGGGAAATGGCAGATAATTTAAACCTATATTTTGCATCGGTCTTCACAGTGGAGGACACTATAAACATCCCACAGATATCAGATAAGTAAGCAGCTAATGGGAGGAAATATCTTGTAACAGTCTCTATCACGAGGGACAAAGCATTTGACAAACTAATGGGACTAAAGGCAGACAAGTCGCCAGGACCTGATAGCCTGCATCCAAGGGTTTTAAAGGAAGTGGCTGCAGAGATAGTGGAGGCATTGGTCGAAATATTCCAGAACTCACTGGATTCCGGGAGGGTCCCGGCGGATTGGAAAACCACTAATGTGACGCCCCTGTTCAAGAAGGGAGGGAGACAAAAAGCAGGAAACTATAGGCCAGTCAGCCTAACATCAGTCGTTAGGAAAATGCTAGAGTCCATTATTAAGAAAAAAATAGCAGGACATTTAGCAATCAAACAGAGCCCTTATGAAAGGGAAACCATGTTTGACAAATTTTCTAGAGTTCTTTGACAATATAACAAGCAGAGTTGATAAAGGGGAACTGGTAGATGTAGAGTATTTGGATTTCCAGAAGGTATTCGATAAGGTGCCCCATAAAAGATTATTGCACAAGATAGGAGCTCACTATATTGGGGGTAATGTATTATCATGGATTGAGGAATAGTTAACACACAGAAGACAGAGAGTTGGGATTAATGGGTCTTTTTCAGGTTGGAAAGACGTAACTAGTGGAGTGCCACAAGGATCAGTCCTAGGGCCTCAATTATTTACTATCTATATCAGTGACTTGGAGGAAGGGGCAGAGTATAAAAAATCCAAATTTTCTGACGATACAAAAATAGGTGAAGGGCATGTTGTGATGAGGACATAAGGAATCTGCAAGGGGATATAGATAGGTTGAGTGAGTGGGCAAAAACTTGGCAGATGGAGTTTATTATAGGAAAGTGTGAGGTCATGTACTTTGGTAGGAAGAATCAAAAGGAAAATTATTATTTAAATGGAGAGACTCCAAACAAGTGCAGCACAGAGGGATCTGGGTATTCTTGTGCATGAAACACAAAAGGTTAGCATGCAGGTGCGGCAAGTAATTAAGAAGGCAAATGGAATTTTGGCCTTTATTGTTAAGGGGTTGCAGTTTAAAAATAGGGAAGTCTTGTTACAACTGTACAGGGTATTGGTGAGGCCACACCTGGAGTACTGTGTACAGTTTTGGTCCCCGTATTTAAGAAAGGATATACTGGCATTGGAGGCAGTTCAAAAGAGATTCACTAGCCTGATTCCTGGGATGAAGGGGTTGACTTATCAAGAACGGCTAAACAGGTTAGGCCTTTATTCATTAGCGTTTAGAAGAAAGAGGGGTGATCTTATTGAAGCGTACAAGATACTGAGGGGGCTTGACAGGGTCGATGTTGAGAAGATGTTTCCACTAGTGGGGGAATCTCGAACTAGGGGACATAGTTACAGAATAAGGGGACACTCATTTAAAACTGAGATGCGAAGGAATTTCTTCTCTCAGAGGGCAGTGAATGTCTGGAATTCTCTACCCCAGAGAGTTGTGGAGGCTAGATCAGTGAAAGTATTTAAAGAGGAGGTAGATAGAGCTGTGAAATATTGGGGACTTGAGGGCTATGTGGAGCTGGCACGAAAGAGGAGTTGAGGTCTGGGGCAGATCAGCCATGATCCTTTTGAATGGCCTACTCCTGTTCCTCTTTCTTATGTAGAATGAGAGGTAATCTTGTCTAAGCATATAAGATTCTGAGGAGGCTTGACAGAGTAGATGCTGAGAGGATGATTCCCCTCATGGGAGAATCTAGAATTAGGGGGCACAGTTTCAAAATAAGGGCTCTCTCATTTCAGATGGAGATCAGGAGGAATTTCTTTTCTTCGTGGGTCGTTAATCTTTGAAATTCTCTACCGCAGAGAGCAGTGGAGTCTGGGTCATTGAATGTATTCAAGGCTGAACTAGACAGATTTTTGACCTACACGGGAGTAAAGGGTTATGGGGGACTGGCGGGAAAGTGGAGTTAAGGCCACAATCAGAACAGCCATGATCTTATTGAATAGCGGAGTGGGCTCGAGGGGCCGAATGGCCTACTTCTGCTCCTATTTCTTATATTCGTATTTTCAGAGGCCCCGCTGTAATTCAATTACAGTCAGGTAGTTAACTGCCTGCCGTCGGGGCGTCCACCTCTTTAAGAGCAGAGATCCCACCTCCAAGAGCTGCCAGCCAATCAGATGGCCGGCAGCTTTCAGTCCCACCAGCGCCACCAGGAGCAGTGGCCATTGCTGGGACAGCAGCATGCCCAGACCAGCCAGCATGGAAGAGGCCCAGGAATCAAGCTGACTTTGTGGGGCTCACCGGGCCCAGTCTAGCAGGCACTGGTGAGGTGGGTCAGTCGTGAGGGCAGGGTGGTTCTTTCAGTGGGGGTGGCCCTCCATGGGCCACAGGGTGCCCGATCTGGAGCCCTCCCGCCCAGCCTGCCCCCACCAACCCTGCAGGGAGGCCTCCAAATTTTATTGGGCAGCCTCCCTACATGGCGGAGGAGCCCTGCTGTTGGGAAAATAATGGTGATGGGAAGAGGCCCTTAATTGACCACTTAAGGGCCTCAGTTGACCTCTGGGTGGGAAGGCTGTCCTTTTCCTTGGTAAAATTTCATAGCTTTGGGAAGGCAACAGGCACTCCAACCCCCGCCATCCCTTGCCATTTTACGCAAGCAGCACATCCCTAGAGGCTGGTAAAATCCAACCCTGGTTTCTTTATGAATGCCATATGAACCTATTAATAATATAACATCTCTGAACCATTTTACATAATATATATACAATAAGGCATTCGGATTGAAGTGGGGTAAAGTTGTGCAACAGATGGAAGAATGTTGCAGAATTCTGATGTCCTGGCCAATATTTATCCCTCAATCAACATCACAAAAACAGATTATGTGGTCATTATCACATTGCTGTATGTGAGAGTTTGGTGTGCGTATACTGGTTGTCACGTTTCCTGTATTACAATGACCACACTTAAAAAAAAAACTTCATTGGTTGTAAAGCACTTTGAGATGTCCAGCGGTCATGAAAGGCAGTCCATAAATGCAAGTCTTTCTTTTCTTTTAATTCTATTCACTTTAGAGTGTATAGCAGGGGTGTACAAGCTTTTTGATTTGTGAATCTTACAGGTGTGTGCCATGAGGTGTCGGGGAACATCTTTGCATTTATCTAAAATGGCTGATATTAATTGATCTTGGTGCACTGATTTAGGGCTTATCCGCTAAGAAAATAGCAAAGCACAACAAACCAGTGAATAAGAAATATAAACACATATGAACATATGAATTAGGAGCAGAAGTAGGCCATTCGGCCCCTCTAGCCTACCCCGCCATTCAATATGATCATGGCTGATCTGTTTGTGTCTCGAATTCCACACTCCCATCTACCCCCGAAAACCATTGATTCCCGTGCCTAACAAGAATTTATTTACCTCCGCCTTAAAAATATTCAATGACCCCACCTCCACCACCTTCTGAGGCCGAGAGTTCCAAAGTTGCACAACCCTCAGAGAAAAAATTTCTCCTCATCTCTGTCCTAAAGGGGCAATCCCTAATTTTAAAACAGTGCCCCCTAGTTCTGGACTCACGCACAAGAGGAAACATCCTTTCCACATCCACCTTGTCAAGACCGTTCAGGATCTTATAAACTTCAGTCAAGTCTCCCCTCACTCTTCTAAACTCCAGTGAAAACAAGCCCAGTCTGTCCAGCCTTTCCTCATAAGACAACCTGATCATTCCAGGTACCAATCTAGTAAAATAAAAGCAAAATACTGCGGATGCTGGAAATCTGAAATAAAAACAAGAAATACTGGAACCACTCAGCAGGTCTGGCAGCATCTGTGAAAAGAGAAGCAGAGTTAACATTTCGGGTCAGTGACCCTTCTTCGGAACTGACAAATATTAGAAAAGTCACAGGTTATAAGTAAGTGAGGTGGGGGTGGGGCAACAGATAACAAAGGAGAAGGTGTAGATTGGACAAGGCCACATAGCTGACCAAAAGGTCATGGAGCAAAGGCAAACAATATGTTAATGGTGTGTTGAAAGACAAAGCATTAGTACAGATTAGGTGTTAACGGACCAAATATTGAACAGCAGCAAGTGCAAACCTGAAAAAAAACAGTGGGTAAGCAAACTGAACAAACTAAGATGAAACGAAATAAATGCAAAAAAAAATTGTAAAAAATGTAAAAAAGAAAAAAATAACTAAAAATGAAAGGGAAAATGGGGGGCTGTCATGCTCTGAAATTATTGAACTCAATGTTCAGTCCGGCAGGCTGTAGTGTGCCTAATCGGTAGATGAGATGCTGTTCTTCGAGCTTGTGTTGATGTTCACTGGAACACTGCAGCAATCCCAGGACAGAGATGTGAGCATGAGAGCAGGGGGGAGTGTTGAAATGGCAAGCAACCGGAAGCTCAGGGTCCTGCTTGCAGACTGAGCGGAGATGTTCCGCGGAGCGCTTGGTCTGCCCAATGTAGAGGAGACCATATTGTGAGCAGCGAATACAGTATACTACATTGAAAGAAGTACAAGTAAATCGCTGCTTCACCTGAAAGGAGTGTTTGGGGCCTGGGATAGAGAGGAGAGAGGAGGTAAATGGTCAGGTATTACACCTCCTACGATTGCAGGGGAAGGTGCCATGGGACGGGGACGAGGTGGTGGGGGTAATGGAGGAGTGGACCAGGGTGTCGTGGAGGGAACGATCCCTTCGGAATGCTGACAGGGGAAGGGAGGGGAAGATGCGTTTGGTAGTGGCATCACGCTGGAGGTGGCGGAAATGGCGGAGGATGATCCTTTGGATATGGAGGCTGATGGGGTGGAAAGTGAGGACAAGGAGAACCCTGTCACGGTTCTGGGAGGGTGGGGAAGGGGTGAGGGTAGAGCTGCGGGAAATGGGCCGGACACGGTTGAGGGCTCTGTCAACCACAGTGGGGGGAAATCCTCGGTTGAGGAAAAAGGTCATATCAGAAGCACCGTCATGGAAGGTAGCATCATCAGAGCAGATGCGTCGGAGACGGAGAAACTGGGAGAATGGAATGGAGTCCTTACAGGAGGTAGGGTGTGAAGAAGTGTAGTCGAGGTAGCTGTGGGAGTTGGTGGGCTTATAATGGATATTAGTAGACAATCTATCCCCAGAGATGGAGACAGAGAAGTCGGGGAAGGGAAGTGTCGGAGATGGACCATGTAAAGGTGAGAGAAGGGTGGAAATTGGAAGCAAAGTTGATAACGTTTTCCAGTTCGGGGCGGGAGCAGGAAACGGCACCGATACAGTCATCAATGTACCGGAAAAAGAGTTGGGGGAGGGGACCTGAATAGGACTGGAACAAAGAATGCTCGACATATCCCACAAAAAGACAGGCATAACTAGGACCGATGCGGGTACCAATCTAGTAAACCTCCTCTGAACTGCCTCCAATGCATTTACATCCTTCCTTAAATAAGGAGTATAGTATTCGAGATGTAGTCTCACCAATGCCCTGCATAACTCAAGCATAACATCCTTATTTTTATTTTCAATTCCTCTCCTATTTAAAGGATAGCATTCCATTAGCCTTCTTTATTACTTGCTGTACCTGCATACTAACTTTTTGTGACTCCTGCACTAGAACACCTAGATCCCTCTGCACCTCGGAATTCCGTAGTTGTACTCCATTTAAGTAATATCTGCTTTTTTATTCTTCCTGCCAAAGTGAACAACTTCACATTTCCCACATTATACACAAAATCTGCTAGATTTTTGCCCACACACTCAGCCTATCTATATTGGTCTGCAACCTCCTTATATGTCCTCTTCACAAATACTTTCCTACCTATCTTTGTGTCATCTGCAAATTTAGCTACCATGCCATCACTCCCCTCATCTAAGTCATTGATATAAATTGTAAAAAGTTGAGGTCCCAGCACAGACCCCTGCGGGACTCCACTAGCTGTCCTGCCAATCAGAAAAGGACCCATTTATGCATACTCTCTGTTTTCTGCCAGCCAGCCAATCTTCTGTCTATGCTAATACGTTACCCCCTACACCATGAGCTCCTATTTTGCACAATAACCTTTTATGTGGCACCTTGTCAAATGCCTTCTGGAAATCTAAGTACAGTACGTCAACGGGCTCCCCTTTATCCACAGCGCATGTTACTCCTTCAAAGAACTCCAATAAATTGGTTAAACATGATTTCCTTTTCACAAAACCATGCTGACTATTCAAAATTACCTTGAGTTTTTCTAAGTGCCCAGCTATAACCTCCTTAATAATCAATTCTAACACCTTCCCCACGATAGACGTCAAGCTAACTGGCCTATAGTTACCTGTTTTCTGCCTCCCCCACCACGCCCCTCCCCCCCACTTCTTGAATAGAGGGGTTATATTCACTACTTTCCAGCCTGATGGAACCTTTCCAGAATCTAGCGAATTTTGAAAAATTAACACCAACGCATCTATTATATCATTAGCCACCTCTTTTAAGAACCTAGGATGAAGCCCATCAGGACCCGGGGACTTGTCAGCCCACAGCTCCAGCAGTTTGCTCAGTACCACTTACCTGCTGATTGTAATTTCACCAAGTTCCTCTCTTCCTTCCACCTCCTGATTTACAGCTATTACTGGAATGTTTTTGTATCCTCTATAGTGAAGACAGAAGCAAAATATTAGTTAATTTCATCCACTATTTCCTTATTATCTACTATTAACTTCCCATTCTCACACTCTTGAGAACCAACACTCATTTTACTTACTCTTTTCCTTTTTGAATATCTGTAGAAACTCTAGCTGTCCGTTTTTACATTTCTAGCTAGCTTCATTTCATACTCTAATTTCTTTCTCCTGATTAACCTTTTAGTCATTTCTGCCATTCTTTATATTCTGGCCAGTCATCTCACCTGCCACTCATGTTTGCGCAATTATATGCCTTTTCCTTAAGACTGATACTTTCCGTAACTCCTCTAGTTAACCACGGATGGTGGGTCCTCCCCTTTGAATTTTTCTTTATAGTCAGAATATACTTATCCTGAGTATTCTGAAATATCCCCTTGAATGTCTGCCACTGCCTCTCAAAGATCATTACTGTGGGAAGGTGCTCAGGGTAACCAGGGTTTACCAATAGTGACGCAGCCATATTAGTATGTTTCTGTGCCTCTCACCAACTGGTTTCAGAGCAGAATTTGGCTGAGGCCTAAAAGCAGGTCACTGACCCTCTGAGTCAGTGAACAGTGCACAGTGTCAAGAAACTCAATTGGGAGAAATAAATTTTACAAAAGCAGCAGAAGAAAATTCTTAAATGCCACAAATTATCACAAAGTGGGGGAGAAAGACTGAGATTGTAGTCAGGAGGCTAAAAAGCAAGGCTGAGAAATGTGGAGTGACCTGAAATGGAACTTTTGGAGCTGAATTTTCAATCCCGCAATCCCCATGGAAGAGCACTTCAATGGTCCTAGTTTAATTTCCAACAGAAACAGTGGTCTTAGCAGTGTTTGGGCACATTTGATTGATGAAATTGTTTCTGAAATCAAGAAGTAACAATGTACATTTATTAGGAGTGAATTTTAAGCTAAGAATACTTAACCATTTGCAAAGTGTATATTTTTAGTAACTAATCACTTTTTGAGCTCTGACAAGGAAGTTGACTGCTCCATTCCCTCGGATAATCTATGTCATTCACTGCACTAAAGGAACTGACACTTCCTCTGGTAATTAAGTTTGTGTGTGCAGATTAGAGGCATCTGTTCACACAGTACTAGTTTGAATTAAATCCTTTATTTGCAATCATTCTCGCAAAGTATAGAGAAACACGCAGGTTTTTGCTTTTTTTCTTAGCTATCATAGATGATGTGGACAGTAGTTTTTTTTTAATTTGCCTTTTTTTTTCACCTTCTCTTCCTTGAGCACACTTATTGGATGCCTTCTGTCAGGACTTTGGTACTCTAGCTGCTGGTGACTGAAATGAGGAGGTTTCATTGTGCCACGTTATAGCTTTAAGTCTCAAACTTTGCAGTTAACCTTTCTCATGGTTAGATAAATTTTGAAGGAAAAAAGATTGAAAAGATTCAGTCAGCTCCAGAAGTTTCTTTACATCCTTGTGAAACACTTGCAGAGCGATTACAGTGTTTTGTCAGCCATCAGACCCCATCTCTGGAGGAAAATAGCAGTATAGAAAATTTTTGTGATTTACCATTTATTCATTTATTTTGCTTTCATGTCTCTCGACTCCCTCTTACAGTCAGATAGATCATATCGTCTGAACTCTGGACTGCTTCACCCCTGCTGTCAGGTCCATTGATCATCTTAGCACAAAGGACCATCTTAGCAGCAGGGACACTCCATCTCGCAACTCACCCAAAGTACAGAGCCTGTGATTATAATTGAGTCACCAGTGTAGAGATCCATACTTTACATGGATCCCAGCTGCCTAGGATGGAAATGTGATGCTCTAACCACTGCAAGAATTACTGTCTTCCTTTGCAAATGCCTTTCTTATTGAAAATGTAGTAAACTGAGAAGAGTGAGGCAGTACAAGCTGAACTCTGCACTAGTAATCCTCTGCTTGGGTTTACAGCTCCATTGTCCTGGATGTAATTAGTTCTGCTTGTATGGAGCTTCGAGTTACTTAATTATTTATCAACACCAAGACAGTGAAACTGGGTTGGTACTTCCTGCAATTACTTCAGATAACATTGTCCTGCAGAATTTACAGGCAATTGCCTTTGCAAGTCCTGCTGCATAAAATAATGAGCTTGATTGTTCTGTGTAGACGGAAATAATTGATTAAGATGAGCAGTTGTTTTTCCACAGTAAAGACTTGATCAGAGTACCCAATTTTGGGAAATGCTGCAAATGCTGTATGGGCAATGTAAGCCTTGCAAAATCCTATTCCACAGCTTGTTTATATTGAACAGCAAATGCTGGAAATACTCAGTAAGTCAGGCAGCATCTGTGGAGAGCAAAACAGTTAACATTCAATTTCACAGACCTGAAACTTTGGGCTGGATTTTACGTTGGGTGGACGGGAGCTGGCCACCGACTTAAAAATCAGTGGCGAACCTGCTTCCGCCTAGCCTGGGGATCCGTCCCACATTTTACGGGTCCCCAGGCTTTAAGTGTTCCGAGGCAGGACTTCCACCCACTTGAGGGAGGAAGTCCTGCTTCATTGAGCTGCCAGCCAGTCAGCGGTCCGGCAGCTCTTAGTCCCAGCAGCACCACTGGGAGCGGTGGCCACTGCTGGGACTGCAGCTCAGCCAAGGACATGCAGCCAGGAGTCCAGGTAAGTTTGGGTTGCCTCGGCGGGGGTAATCGGTCGATCCCTGGTGAGGCAAGGGTGGCCATTTGAGGGGAAGGGGGCATCTTGGGTCCTGGGGGTGGTTGGGGAAGTGGTGGCGACCCTCAGTTGGACACCCTGTGCCCCTGGGGTGCTGAGAGGCCGCCAGCTTTTCCTGGGCGGCCTTTCCCGGCTCCAGGACGCCTGCTTGCCACACGTAAAATCTGCATGGAGGCGGGTGAAGGCCCCTAAGTGGCCATTAATTGGCCACTCAAGGGCCTTGATTGGCCTGGGGCGGGCGGCCCATTTCCCCCCGCCCTTCGTAAAGTGGCCTCCCGCTCCATTTTACGCCACCCTGCCACCATCTAGCTCTTTGGGGTGGCGTGAAATTCTGGTGCTGTTTCTCTCTCCACAGATGCTACCAGACCTGCTGAGTATTTCCAGCATCTTCTGTTTTTATTTCAGATTTCCAGCATCCACAGTGTTTTGCTTTTTGCTTATATGGAAACTGCTTCCACAAGTTCAGGTTTAGCTCTAGTTGGGAACTGCTGCTGTAAATATTATTGCACTTCAGAGTATTGGCAGTTTGTGTTGTAAATCATAGCTGCTGCTGGGCCACAAATAGACTTATCTAAGTAAACACTGTCCTTCATATATTTTAATTCATTCATGGGATGTGGGCATTGCTGGCCAGCTCAGTACTTATTGCCCTTGAGAAGATGGTGCTGTGCTGCCTTCTTAAATGCAACTGAGTGACTTGCTAGGCCATTTCAAAGGACAATTAAGAGTTGTTGGTAGTTATTTTTTGTTGGTAAGGAGTCACATATTGGCAAGACCTGGTGAGGGAAGATTTCCTTCCCTAAAAGGGCATTAGCAAACCAGATGGGTTTTTGCAACAATCTGATAATTTCATGCTCACCATTACTGCTACTAGCTTTTTATTCCAGATTTATTTAATTGAATTAAAATTTGGGATTTGAACTCATGTCCCAGGATCTTTATAACTTGAGTTCCAATATTTCTCGATTTAAATTCAAGCCTGTAACATACTTCCAGGTACCCATTATTCTATACAAAAACTAATTGTGATCCCTGATTTGATTAGGTTGCAATCTATAACTTATTCATAGGTCTTTGTTACTCAGCATGTAAACCACCTAAATTTGTTGATTTTAGGTTGCGACATGTGATTAAAACTCAGCAGCTTGATTGTTCCTAAGAGGAACAGAACCCTGGACACTTCCAAACAGTACTGGCTGGAGTTTTTTTCCAAGTTCCAGGCTGAGTAGACTTCATGTAATCATATAATTTGATCATTTTTCCAGCTGAGTCAATAACCAAGGCAACTACTACATTTATGCATTAGAGATCTTCGGGGGACAGAGAGGGTAACAGAAAGAAGAAAAGATGAAGAGAGGATTGGCCCAGAAGCATTGAGGTCCTTGTATTTTTTGTATAGTTGCCAAATTTGAGTTTGAGGGGTTGGTTGGTGCAAGTTATAATTCTTACAGATGCAAGATTGCCCCTTGACACACATGTAAAGATGCTTAAACACGTATGGCTTTTTAATTAGAAGTAATTTTAAATGACAGTCATTTGCAACTCCTCTCATCCTTCCCCCACCCCGTTAATCAAAATAATAGAGTCCAAAAGAGGAATTCTGATGGTGATGCCATTTTTCTTGTAATGACATTTGAAAATGGGATCCAAGAGAAGCTTAATGTAGCTGCAGACTTTTCATTGCCATTACTGACTCAAATGACTTCATAGTATTTTACAGAATATGGGCCTGATTATGTACTGGAAATCACCCGAAGCTGCAGGACTGACCAGAATGATCCCCAGCGGATTGAACAGATAGTTAGCACGATCCGAGGTGAGAAGTGCATACTCTCATGAAATTGAGATAAACAGACAAGCTCATGACAGATAGATAGTGAATTTTTTGAGTGTGTTCAGGATAGTTTCCTGCAACAATCTGTCCTAGAACCAACAAGGGGTCAGGCCATTTAATAATGAGTAATGAGCCAGATTTGGTTAATAACCTAATGGTGCATGAACATTTTATCTAATAAGGACCATAATATGATTGAGTTTATTGTCATGTTTGAAAGGGAGAAACACGAAACAGCTACAAACATTCAAGCTTCAGGTAAGGCTAACTTCAACAGGATGAGACAGATGCTGTCCACACAGTAAACTGGGCAAATCTGTTAATGGGGAAAAAGATCAGCAAGAGGTGTTCAAAAAAGAATTTAACATGATAATTTTTATACCCCTAAGGGGCAAAGCTCTACTTGCCCAAAAAAACCCATGGATGACTAGACAGGGTCAGAGACAACATAAAACAAAATAAAACTAACTAGAACTAAAAAAAATTCCTGAAGCTCCATGTTTGAATCCCTCCAATCATATTTCCACCCCGCGACAGTAACAAAACAGCTCTTATCCAAGTCACAAATGACATCCTCTATGACTTTGCCAAAGGTAAACTATCCCTCCTCATCCACCTAGACCTGTCTGTAGTCTTTGACATGGTTGGCCACACCACCTTCCTCCAATGCCTCTCCACTGTTGTCCAGCTGAGTGGGACTGCACTTGCCTAGTTCCATTCTTACCTATCTAATCATAGCCAGAGAATCATCTGCAATGACTTTTCTTCCCACTTCTGCACCATTACCTGAGGTGGCCCCAAGAATCTATCCTGAGGCCGAACCATACTGTTCGCAACTTTGGTGTCATATTTGACCCCGAAATGAGCTTCCAACCACAAATTAATGCCATCACTAAGACCACCTATTTCCACCTCTGTAATATCACCCGACTTCACCCCTACCTCAGCTCATCTGCTGTTGAAACCTTCATCCATGTCTTTGTTACCTCCAGACTTGACTATTCCAACATATGCCTGATTGGCCTCCCGCATTCTACCTTCAGTAAACTTGAGGTAATCCAAAACTTGCTGCCTGTGTCCTTACTTGTACTAAGTCTCATTCACCTATCACTTGCTGACCTAATTCCCCGATTAGCAACACCTCAATATTAAAATTCTCATCCTTGTTTTCAAATTCCACCATGACCTCACCCCTCCCAATCTCTGTAATCTTCTCCAGCCCCATAACACTCCAAGATATCTGCACTCCTCAAATTCTGGCCACTTGAGCATCTCTGATTCTATTGCTCTACTGTTGGTGGCTGTGCCTTCAGCTGCCCTGAAATCTGGAATTCCCTTCCTAAACCTCTCCGTGGCTCCAGCTTTCTTTTCTCCTTTAAGATGCTCCTTAAAAATTATCTCATCTGTCCTAATGTATCTTTTGTTTCATAACACTCCTGTGAAGCACCTTGGGGCATTTTGTTTCATTAGAGGTGCTACATAAATACAAGTTGTTGTAGAAAAAACGTACAAGAATGGGAGAGATACTAAGAACAGCAAAGGGTGACAAAACAGAGTAAGAGCAACAAAAAAGGAGTCTAAAAACAAAATTGCAAGGGAAATCAAAATCAACACAAAAAACCTCTTACAATTATATTAAGAAAAAGAGCGTGGTTAAAAGCAATGCGGGTCCCTGGAAGTGGCGAACATGTTAAATAATTACTTTGTGTCAGTATTTACAGTAGAGGAAGAGGATGTTAATGAGTTTGCACTGGAGTGCTGACTTGGGGCTGCATTAGAGTGCTAAAGTGGGAGTTTTGTTACTGGGGGTAATTAAAGATTAGTTTTATCTAAAGTCTAGTCTGTCTTTTATTTAGCAAATTAACTTAACAGTTGCTGTTTGGGTTGGAGAAGGTGAGTTTTAGACCAGCTTTAAACAGAGTTCACTCAGGCTCTGCTTGCAGCTGCACCTTGTTAATTAGATAACTGGCTTAAACCAGTTTTCAGGGGCTAGAGTCAGACAGTATAAAAGTGGCCCATCTTACAGTGCTGACTTCATTTGCACTGGAGTGCTGACTTGGGACTGCATCAGAGTGCTGACTTGGGACTGCATCAGAGTGCTAAAGTGGGAGTTTTGAGACTGAGGGAGTTCGGTGAGGAGGGAGCGAGGAGCTCCTTTCATTTCCTACCTGTCCTCAGAGAGCGTGAGGGGAGCCGAGAGTTTCCAAAGAGCACAGCTGACTGGTGAGTAAGTCCTGGCGCGTATTTTTCAAACTAGATTGAATTGTAAGTCATTGTTTTAGCAAGACATAGTTCTTTTTTTTTATTATAATAGTCTTCTAAAGTTTTAAATTTAAAGGGTTTAGTCATGGCAGGAGAGCTTAAAGCCGTGGTTTGCTCCTTCTGCTGCATGTGGGAATCCGGGAACATTTCCAGTCCCCGGGACCAGCATGTGTGCAGGAAGTGTGTCCAGCTGCAGCTCCTGGAAGCTCGGGTTTCACAGCTGGAACGGCGGCTGGAAACACTGTGGAGCATCCGCGAGTCTGAGAGCATCGTGGATAGTACGTTTAGAGAGGTGGTCAAACCGCAACTGAAGGGACTTGAGGAAGGAAGGGAATGGGTAACCACCAGGCAGTCCAAGAGAAACAGGCAGGTAGTTCAGGAGTCCCCTGGGGTCCCGTTAGCAAATCGGTATTCCATTTTGGAGGCTGATGAGGCTGGTTCCTCCAGGGAGTGCGGACAGAGCCAAGCTTCTGGCACCACAAGCAGCCTGTCTGCACAGGAAGGGGGAAAGAGAGGAAGATCAATAGTAATAGGGGATTCTATAGTCAGGGGAACAGATGGGCGCTACTGTGGCCGTCAATCGTGACTCCAGGATGGTGTGTTGCCTCCCTGGTACCAGGGTCCGGGATGTCACTGAATGGCTGCAGGGCATCCTGAAAGGGGAGGGTGATAAGGCAGAGGTCATGGTACATGTTGGTACCAATGACATAGGTAGAAAGAGGGATGAGGTCTTGCATCAAGAATTCAGGGAGTTAGGCAGTAGACTAAAAAGCAGGACCTCCCGGGTTGTAATCTCTGTATTACTCCCAGTGCCACGTACTAGCGAGTATAGAAATAGGAGAATAGCACAGATGAATTCGTGGCTTAAGAGTTGGTGCAGGAGGGAGGGTTTTAGATTTCTGGACCACTGGGATCGTTTCTGGGGAAGGTGGGACCTATACAAGCGGCACGGTCTACATCTGAATCAGAGGGGGACTGACATCCTTGCTGGTGGGTTTGCTAGTGCTGTTGGGAGGAGTTTAAACTAATTTGGCAGGGGGAGGAGACGCAGACTCCTAGCAGAATAGGGACACAGCTGAACACAGGAAAGCCAATAAGTCAGAGGGAATACAGCAGAAGTAAGTTTCAAGGGAGTAAGACCAGGATGGATGGCCTCTACTTTAATGCCAGGAGTATTACAGATAAAACGGATGAGTTAAGGGCAAGGATTGACACGTGGAATTGTGATATAGTAGCCATCACGGAGACATGGTTGAGGGAGGGACAGGATTGACAGCTCAATATCCCAGGATATAGAATCTTCAGGCGAGACAGAGGAGGGGGTAAAAGAGGAGGGGGCATTGCAATATTAGTTAAGGAGTCAGTTACTGCAGTAAGGAGAGATGATATCTTGGAGGGGGCATCAAATGAAGCTTTATGGGTAGAGTTTAGGAATAAAAAAGGGACAGCCACATTGCTAGGTGTTTATTATAGACCCCCAAATAGTCAGTGGGAAATTGAGGGGCAAATAAGTGCGCAATTCGCAGAGGTGTGTAAAAATAATAATAGGATAATTATATTAGGTGATTTCAACTGTCCCAACATTAATTTAGATAGTCATTGTGTTAAGGGCTTATATGGAGTGGAGTTTTTAAAATGTATACAGGAGAACTTTTTAGCTCAATATGTAGAGGATCCAACAAGGGAGGGTGCAGTGCTGGACCTAATTCTGGGGAATGAAGCTGGACAGGTGGTTGATGTGTTGGTGGGGGAGCATTTTGGTGATAGCGACCACAACATGGTGCAATTTAAGCTTGTTATGGAGAAAGAAATAGACAAGTTGCAAAAAAAGGTTTTGGATTGGGGGAGAGCGAATTTTAGTAAAATACAGCAGGATCTGGCCAAGGTAGACTGGAAAGAGTTACTTGTCGGGAAATCTACAGAAGAGCAGTGCGGGGCATTCAAGAAGGAAATGGGGAGGGTACAGGCCCAACATGTTCCCTCTAGGGTAATAGGTAGGGGCAACAAGCCCAGAGAACCATGGATGACCAGAAACATTCAGGGCATGATGAGAAAGAAAAGAGAGGCTTTTAGCAAATACAAGGAGAGCAAATCAATGGAAGCATTAGGGAAGTACAGAAAGTGTAGGATGAAGCTTAAGAAAGCAATTAGGAGAGCAAAGAGGGGAGATAAGAAAGCTCTGGCTGGTAAAAGTAGGGAAAATCCCAAGATATTCTATAAGTATATCAATGGGAAGAGGATAACCAGGGAAAGAGTAGGGACCAAGGGGGAAATCTGTGGGTGGAGCTAGAGGACATCGGTAGGGTGTTGAACGAATACTTCACATCTGTCTTCACCCAAGAGAATGAGGATGTAGATATGGAACTCAGAGAGAGAGACTGTGAGGTTCTTGAGCAAATTGTCGTAGGGAGTGACAAGGTATTGGAGGTTTTGGCAGGCTTAAAAGTGGACAAATCTCCAGGTCCGGACGATTTGTGTCCCAGGATGCTGTGGGAGGCGAGGGTGGAGATTGCAGGGGCTCTGACCAAAATTTTTAATTCCTCTCTGGCCAGGGGGGAGGTGCCAGAGGACTGGAGAACAGCTAATGTGGTCCCACTATTTAAGAAAGGTTGTAGAGATAAGCCAGGGAACTACAGACCAGTGAGTCTCACGTCAGTGGTAGGGAAACTATTGGAGAAAACTCTGAAGGAAAGAATCTATCTCCACTTGGAGAGGCTAAATTTGATTAGGAATAGTCAGCATGGCTTTGTCAGAGGGAGGTCATGCCTAACAAATTTTATTGAATTTTTTGAGCATGTGACCAGGTGTGTAGATGAGGGTAGTGCAGTTGATGTAGTTTACATGGATTTCAGCAAAAGTTTGACAGGGTCCCACATGGGAGACTTATCAAGAAAGCAAATACACATGGGATACAGGGTAACTTGATAAGGTGGATTCAAAATTGGCTTCTCTGTAGGAGACAGAGAGTGATGACAGACGGCTGTTTTAGTGACTGGAAGCCAGTGTCCAGTGGCGTACCACAGGGATCTGTGCTGGGTCCCCTATTGTTTGTCATTTATATAATCAACATAGATGACTATGTGAGGGGTAGGATCAGTAAGTTCGCGGATGACACAAAGATTGGCCGAGTGGTTAACAGTGTCTTGGGTTACAGGAAGATATAGACGGGATGGTCAAATGGGCAGAAAAGTGGTAGATGGAATTTAACCCTGAAAAGTGTGAGGTGATACACTTTGGAAGGAGTAATGTGACACGGAAGTATTCAATGAATGGCCTGACACTGGGAAGTTCCGAGGAATAAAGGGACCTTGGCGTGTTTGTCCATAGATCTCTGAAGGCAGAAGGGCAGATTAATATGGGCATATGGGACACTTGCCTTTATCAATCGAGGCATAGATTACAAAAGCAGGGAGGTCATGTTGGAGTTGTATAGAACTTTGGTAAGGCCACAGCTGGAGTACTGTGTGCAATTCTGGTCACCACATTATAGGAAGGATGTGATTGCACTGGAGGGGGTGCAGAGGTGATTCACCAGGATGTTGCCTGGGATGGAACATTTAAGTTATGAAGAGAGGTGGAAAGGTATGGGTTGTTTTCGCTGGAGCAGAGAAGACTGAGGGGTGACCTGATTGAGGTGTACAAGATTATGAGGGGCATGGACAGGGTGGATAGGGAGCAGCTGTTCTCCTTAGTTGAAGGGTCAGTTACGAGGGGACACAAGATTAAGGTGAGGGGCAGGAGGTTCAAGGGGGATTTGAGGAAGAACTTTTTTACCCAGAGTGTGGTGATGGTCTGGAATGCACTGCCTGGGGGGGCGGTAGAGGCGGATTGCCTCACATCCTTTAAAAAGTACCTGGATCACTTGGCACGTCATAACATTCAAGGCTCTGGGCCAAGTGCTGGCAAATGGGATTTGGTAGACAGGTCAGGTGTCTTTAATGCATCGGTGCAGACTCAATGGGCCGAAGGGCCTTTTCTGCACTGTGACTACTTGGCATTGTTGTTTACTAAGGAAGAGGATGCTGACAAAATATTAGTAGAAGTGGAAATGGTAGGGATAATTGATGGGGTGAAAATTGATAGGAAGAAACTTCACCTGGTCCAGATGGCTTGCATCCCAGGTTGCTAAAGGAAGTGGGGGTGGAGATAGTGAAAGCACTTGCCATAATCTTCCAATGTTCCCTAGATACAGGGGGTGGGGGGGAAGTGCCAGAGAATTGGCAAATGTGACACCCTTTTTCGGAAATGATGTTCGGCATTCCTAGTAACTACAAGCCAGTCAATTTCACATCAGTGGTGGGTAAAGTTTTAGAAACTATTATCAGGGAAAAAAATCAACAGGTACTTGGAGAGATTTGAGTTAATTAAGGAGAGCCAGCACAGATGTGTAAAAGGCAGATTGTGCTTGACTAATCTAATTAAATTTTTTGATGAAGTAGCAGAGAAGGTTAATGATGGGAAAGCAATGGATGTTGTCTACATTGATTGGAAGAAAACCTTTGATAAAGTGCCACATAAAAGGTTGGCTAACAAAATTGAGGCTCATGGGATAGTAGGGTCAGTGTTAGCTTGGATAAAAAATTGGCTTTAAGGACAGAAAACAGCAAGTTGTGGTAAATCGTTTTTCAGATTGGAGGATGCTAGACAGTGGTGTTCCCCAAGGTTCAGTGCTAGGACCACAGTTTGTTTGATGTATATAAATGGCTTGGATATTTGAATAGAGTGTAAAATTTCATAATTTGCTAATGATATCAAACTTGGAGGTATGGCAGACAGTAGGGAAGATACCAATCGACTGCAACATGACGTAGATAGACAATCAGAATGTTCAGACAAGTAGCAGATGGAATTTAATACTGACAAGTGTGAGGTGATGCATTTTGGCAGAAGGGATAGGTAGAGGTAATATATACTTAATGGCACAGTTATAAAGAGTGTATAGAGATGGAGGGACCTGAAGGTTCATGTGCTTAGATCTCTGAAGGTGGCAGGAAATATTGAGAGAGTAGTCAGCGAAGCATATGGGATCTTGAGCTTCATAACTAGAGGTATTGAGTACAAAAGCAGGGAAGTTATGCTGAACCTTTATTAAGCTCCAATTAGGTCACAGCTAGAGTATTGTGAACAGTTCTGGTCAGCACACTTTAGGAAGGATGTGAACGTCCTTGAGAGGGTGCAGAGGAGAATGGCACAAGGGATGAGGGCTTTTAGCAACAGGGTTAGGTTGGAGAAGCTGGGGATATTCTCCTTGGAGCAAAGGAAATTTGAGGGGAGTTTTGATAGAGATGTACAAGATTATGACAGGTTTAGATAAGGTAGACAAAGAAAAGCTGTTCCCATTAACTGATAGGACTAGGAGACACAGATTTAACTAAAAGCAAAATATTCCTGATGCTGGGGCTGGATACAGATTTAACGTTTTGGGCAAGAGATGCAGGAGGTTGTAAGGAAGAACTTTTTACACAGCGAGTGGTAATGACCTGGAACTTGCTGCCTATAAGGGTGGTGGAAGCAAAGATGATAAATGATTTCAAAAGGAAATTGGATGGGCATTTGCACGAAGTAAACTTGCAGGGCTATGGATATTGAGTGGGGGAATGGGACTGACTGGGTTGCTCTACAGAGAGCCAGCATGGACCCAATGGGTCTCATAGCCTGCTTCTGTTCTGTAATGGGTCTATGACCCTAGGACAGCGTAAGGAAAATAATTTTGAATCAGTGATGGGGACTCCCCATAATTAATGTAAGTAATCACTCCAGAATTGGCCTTTATAGCCACTCCAGGCGCTGCTTCACAAACCACTGACCACCTCCAGGCGCGTATCCATTGTCTCTCGAGATAAGGAGGCCCAAAAGAAAAAAAAAAGAAAAGAATTCACACTAATAAACAAAGTAATGTTACTAAAGAGTGCCAAATCCCAGAATCAGATGGTTTTCATACCAGGGTTTTAAAGGAAGTCGGTAAGAACATTGCAGATGCCATAACTATGATCTTCAACATTCTTTTGATTCAGGAATTGCTCCTTTAGATTGGAAAATTTCACATTCACTCCGCTAATTAAGAAAGGTGATAGAGAGAAATCAGGGACCAGTTAGATTAACATCTGTTGTCAGGAATTTACCAGAGTCTATAATTAAGGACAAGGTGACTGAACACCTTGAAAATTTTCAGCTGATCAAAGTGAACCAACAGGAATATATAAAATAAAAGCAAAATGCTGCGGATGCTGGAAATGTTTAGTTTAGTTTAGAGATACAGCACTGAAACAGGCCCTTCGGCCCACCGAGTCTGTGCCGACCATCAACCACTCATTTATACTAATGCTACACTAACTCCATATTCCTACCACTGAAATAAAAACAAGAAATGCTGGAAATACTCAGCAGGTCTGGCAGCATCTGTGGAGAGAGAGAAGCAGAGTTAACGTTTCAGGTCAGTGACCCTTCTTCAGAGCTGGCAAATATTAGAAATGTAAAAGATTATAAGCAAGTAAAGCGGGGATGGGGCAAGAGATAACAAAGGAGAAGGTGTAAATAGGACAAGGTCACAGAATAGCTGACCAGAAGGTTGTGGAGCAAAGGCAAACAATATGTTAATGGTGTGTTGAAAGACAAAGCATTAGTACAGTTAGGGTGTTAACGGACTGAAAATAGAACATCCACAAGTACAAACATGAAAAAAAAACAGTGGGTAAGCAAACTGAACAAACTAAGATGAAATAAAATAAAATAAACACAAATAAAATATTTTAAAAAGGAGAAAGAAAAAAATAACTAATAAATAAAAGTAAAATGGGGGGCTGTCATGCTCTGAAATTATTGAACTCAATGTTCAGTCCGACAGGCTGTAGTGTGCCTAATTGGTAAATGAGATGCTGTTCCTCGAGCTTGCGTTGATGTTCACTGGAACACTGCAGCAATCCCAGGACAGAGATGTGAGCATGAGAGCAGGGGGGAGTGTTGAAATGGCAAGCAACCAGAAGCTCGGGCTCCTGCTTGCGGACCGAGCGGCGGTGTTCCGCAAAGCGGTCACCCAGTCTGCGTTTGGTCTCCCCAATATAGAGGAGACCACATTGTGAGCAGCGAATACAGTATACTACATTGAAAGAAGTACAAGTAAATCGCTACTTCACCTGAAAGGAGTGTTTGGGGCCTGGGATAGTGAGGAGAGAGGAGGTAAATGGGCAGGTATTACACCTCCTGCGATTGCAGGGGAAGGTGCCATGGGAAGGGGACGAGGTGGTGGGGGTAATGGAGGAGTGGACCAGGGTGTCACGGAGGGAACAATCCCTTCGGAATGCTGACAGGGGAAGGGAGGGGAAGATGCGTTTGGTAGTGGCATCAAATTGGAGGTGCCGGAAATGTCAGAGGATGATCCTTTGGATATGGAGGCTGATGGGGTGGAAAGTGAGGACAAGGGGAACCCTGTCGCAGTTCTGGGAGGGAGGGGAAGGGGTGAGGGTAGAAGTACGGGAAATGGGCCGGACACGGTTGAGGGCCTTGTCAACCACAGTGGGGGGGGAATCCTCGGTTGAGGAAAAAGGAAGACATATCAGAAGTGCTGTCATGGAAAGTAGCATCATCAGAGCAGATGCGTCAGAGACGGAGAAACTGGGAGAATGGAATGGAGTCCTTACAGGAGGCAGGGTATGAAGAAGTGTAGTCGACGTAGCTGTGGGAGTCGGTGGGCTTATAATGGATATTAGTAGACAGCCTATCCCCAGAGATGGAGATAGAGAAGTCGAGGAAGGGAAGTGTCGGAGATGGACCATGTAAAGGTGAGAGAAGGGTGGAAATTAGAAGCAAGGTTGATAAAGTTTTCCAGTTTGGGGCGGGAGCAGAAAATGGCACCGATACAGTCATCAATGTACTGGAAAAAGAGTTGGGGGAGGGGGCCTGAGTAGGACTGGAACAAGGAATGTTCGACATATCCCACAAAAAGATAGGCATAACTAGGACCCATGTGCGTATGCATAGCAACACCTTTTACTTGAAGGAAGTGAGTGGAGTTGAAGGAGAAGTTGTTCAATGTGAGAACAAGTTCAGCCAGGCGGAGGAGGGTGGTGGTGGATTGGGACCAGTTGGGCCTCTGTTCAAGGAAGAAGCGGAGAGCCCTCAAATCATCCTGGTGGGGAATGGAGGTGTAGAGAGATTGGACGTCCATAGTGAAGAGGAGGCGGTTGGGGCCAGGAAACTGGAAATTGTCAAAATGATGTAGGGCGTCAGAAGAGTCACAGATGTAGGTGGGAAGAGACTGGACCAGCAGAGAAAAGATAGAGTCAAAATAGGGAGAAATAAGTTCGGTGGGGCAGGAGCAGGCTGATACAATGGGTCTGCTGGGACAGTCCTGTTTGTGGATTTTGGGAAGGAGGTAGATATATAAAAGGTTGGTTCTGCCTGACGAACCTGATTTGATTTTTTTTTTGAAGAGGTAACTAAAGTAGTGGACAGGAGAATGTCAATGGATATAATTTATAAGGTGTTCCAGAAGGTATTTGATAAAGTCCTTGATAGGACAGTGGTAGCTAAAGTTGAAGGCCATGGAAATGAAGGCAGTTTATTGACCTGGTTATGAAGTTAGCTAAGCAGCAGGAGACAGAGTAGGAATAATAGGCAAGTACTCTAATTGGCAGGATATGACTAGTGGCGTCCCACAGGGGCCTCTGTGTTGGGGCCTCAACTATTCATCATATTTATTAACACTTAGATGATGGGATAAAAGTAAATGTTGGGATATCCAAGTTTGCTGATGGCACAAAGATAGGCAGCATTGTAAGCAGTGTAGATGGAACATTAAATTACAAAGAGATATTAATAGATTTATGAACGGGCAAAACTATAGCAAATGAATAAGAACATAAGAACGTAAGAAATAGGAGCAGGAGTAGGCCATTCAGCCCCTCAAGCCTGCCCCGCCATTCAGTAAGATCATGGCTGATTTGTCCCAGGCCTCAACCCCTCAACTCCCCGAGATTTGAAAAATCTATCTACCTCTTCCTTAAATACATTTAGTGACCTAGCCTCCACAACTCTCTTGAGGTAGAGAATTCCAGTGATTCACCACCCTCTGAGAGAAGAAAATCCTTCGCATCTCAGTTTTAAATGTGTGCCCCCTTATTATGTAACTATGTCCCCGAGTTCAAGATTCCCCCACCAGTGGAAACATATTCTCAACATCTACCCTGTCAAGCCTCCTTAGAATCTTATATGTTTCAATCAGGTCACCTCTCATTCTTCTAAACTCCAATGAATAAAGGCCTAACCTGTTTAGTTGTTCTTGATAAGACAACAGATATACCGCTTTGGATACTGTTGGGGGGGATGACCTCCCAGGGGAAAGCAGCAACAGCCAGGTCCGTGGCACCACGGATGGCTCTGTTGCACAGCAGGGGCAAAAAAGGAGTGGAAGAGCTATAGTGACAGGGGATTCTATCGTAAGGGGTACAGATAGGCGTTTCTGTGGTCGCAAACGTGACTCCCGGATGGTATGTTGCCTCCCTGGTGCTAGGGTCAAGGATGTCACGGAGCGGCTGCAGGACATTCTGAAGGGGGAGGGGGAGCAGCCAGAGGTCGTGGTACACATTGGTACCAATGACATAGATAGAAAAAGGGATGAGGTCCTGCAAAAAGAATTTAGGGAGCTAGGTAGCAGAATAAAAAGCAGGACCTCTAAGGTTGTAATCTCTGGATTACTCCCGGTGCCACGTGCTGGTGAGTTTAGAAATAGGAGGATAGAGCAGATGAATGCATGACTGAGGAAATGGTGCAGGAGGGAGGGCTTTAGTTTCCTGGATCACTGGGTCTGTTTCTGGCAAAGGTGGGACCTGTACAAGTTGGACGGAAAAGTGCTGTTGGGGGGGGGGGGGGGTTTAAACTAATTTGGCAGGGGGATGGGATACAGAGTGAAGGTACAGTAGGGGGTAATATAGAACAGAAAGTGGGTCTGGTTGGAAGGCAGAGCAAATATAGACCTGGTAAGGCACAAGGGAAAAATGCAAGGTTGGATTGCATCTATTTCAATGCAAGGAGTCTTACTAGTAAGGCAGATGAATTGACGATTAGCACATGGGATTATGATATTATTGCTATCACAAAGACATGGTTGAGGGAGGGACAGGACTGGCAGCTCAATATTCCATGGTATAGAAGCTTCAGGCGTGACAGGGAGGGGATAAAAGAGGAGGTGGCATTGCACTGTTGATCAAGGAGTCAATTCCTGCAGTAAAGAAGGATGACATCTTAGAAGGTTCCTCAAATGAGGCCATTTGGGTAGAACTTAAAAACAAAAAGGGGGCAGTCACTTGGCTGGGTGTGTACTACAGGCTTCCAAACAGTCAGGAAGAGATAAAGGAGCAGATATGTAGGCAAATCTCTGAGAGGTATAAAAATAATAAGGTAATAATAGTAGGGGATTTCAACTTCCCAATATTAACTGGGATAGTCTTAGTGCAAAAGGCTTAAAAGGGGCAGATTTCTTAAAATGCATACAGGAGAGCTTTTTGAGCCAGTATGTAGAAAGTCCTACAAGAGAAGGGGCAATACTGGACCTAATCCTAGGGAATGAAGCCAGACAAGTGGTAGAAGTGACAGTGGGGGAGCATTTCGGGGATAATGATCATAACTCTGTAAGATTTAAGGTAGTTATGGAAAAAGACAAAGATGGACCAGAAATAAAGGTACTGAATTGGGGGAAGACCGATTTCAATATGATAAAACAGGATCTGGCCAAAGTGGACTGGGAGCAGCTACTTGCAGGAAAGTCTACATCAGACCAGTGGGGGTCATTCAAAGAGGAAATTGTGAGAGTTCAGAGCCAACTTTGTACCCGTTAAGGTGAAGGGTAGGACTAACAGGCCCAGGGAACCCTGGATGTCAAGGGATTTCGAGGATAGGATCAGGGAAAAAAAGGAGGCTTACAGCAGATCCCAAGTGCTGAAAACAGCGGAGGCACTAGAGGAGTATAGAAAGTGTAGGGTGGCACTTAAAAAAGTAATTAGGAGAGCGAAGAGGGGACATGAAGAAACACTGGTGGGCAAGATAAAGGAAAATCCCAAGGCACTTTATAAGTATATTAAGGGTAAGAGGATAACCAGGGAAAGAGTAGGGCCCATTAGGGAGCAAAGTTGCAATGTGTGTGTGGAGCCGGAGGACATAGGTGAGGTTTTAAATGATTACTTTCCATCGTTGTTCACGATGGAGAAGGACGATGTAGGTTTAGAGATCAGGGAGGTGGATTGTGATATCCTTGAACATATTAGTATTGAAAGGGAGGAAATATGAGCTGTTTTAGCAGGCTTAAAAGTGGATAAATCCTCAGGCCCAGATGAGATGTATCCCAGGCTGTTATGTGAGGCAAGGGAGGAGATAGCAGGGGCTTTGACACACATTTTCAAATCCTCTCTGGCCACAGGAGAGGTACCAGAGGACTGGAGGACAGCGAATGTGGTACCATTATTCAAGAAGGGTAGTAGGAATAAACCAGGTAATTACAGGCCAGTGAGTCGAACATCAGTGGTTGGGAAAATATTGGAAAAAATTCTGAGGGACAGGATTAATCTCCACTTGGAGAGGCAGGGATTAATCAGGGATAATCAGCACGGCCTTGTCGGGGGGAGATCGTGTCTAACTAACTTGATTGAATTTTTCGAGGAGGTCACTAGATGTGTAGATGAGGGTAAAGCAGTAGATGTAGTATACAGGGATTTCAGTAAGGCTTTTGATCAGGTCCCGCATGGGAGATTGGCTAAGAAGGTAAGAGCCCATGGGATCCGGGGCAATTTGGCAAATTGGATCCAAAATTGGCTTAGTGCCAGGAGGCAGAGGGTGATGGTCAAGGATTGTTTTTGCGATTGGAAGCCTGTGACCAGTGGGATCGGTGCTGGGACCCTTGCTGTTTGTAGTGTACATTAATGATTTAGACGTGAATATAGGAGGTATGATCAGCAAGTTCGCAGACGACACGAAAATTGGTGGTGTTGTAAATAGTGAGGAGGAAAGCCTTAAATTACAGGGAGATATAGATGGGCTGGTAAGCTGGGCGGAGCAGTGGCAAATGGAATTTAATCCTGAAAAGTGTGAGGTAATGCATTTTGGGAGGACTAACAAGGCAAGGGAATATACAATGGATGGTAGGACCCTAGGAAGTACAGAGGGTCAGAAGGACCTTGGTGTACTTGTCCATAGATCACTGAAGGCAGCAGCACAGATAGATAAGGTGGTTAGGAAGGCATATGGGATACTTACCTTTATTAGCCGAGGCATAGAATATAAGAGCATGGAGGTTATGATGGAGCTATATAAAACGCTAGTTAGGCCACAGCTGGAGTACAGTGTACAGTTCTGGGCACCACACTATAGGAAGGATGTGATTGCAATGGAGAGGGTGCAGAGGAGATTCACCAGGATGTTGCCTTTTTTTTTAATTCATTCATGGGATGTGGGCGTCACTGGCTATGCCAGCATTTATTGCCCATCCCTAATTGCCCTTGAGAAGGTGGTGGTGAGCTGCCTTCTTGAATCTCCGAAGTCCATTTGGGGTAGGTAGACCCACAGTGCTGTAAGGAAGGGAGTTCCAGGTTTTTGACCCAGCAACAGTGAAGGAACGGCGATATAGTTCCAAGTCAGGATGGTGTGTGACTTGGAGGGGAACTTGCAGGTGGTGGTGTTCCCATGTATTTGCTGCCCTTGTCCTTCTAGTTGGTAGAGGTCGCGGGTTTGGAAGGTGCTGTCTAAGGAGCCTTGGTGCGTTGCTGCAGTGCATCTTGTAGATGGTACACACTGCTGCCACTGTGCGTCGGTGGTGGAGGGAGTGAATGTTTGTAGATGGGATGCCAATCAAGCGGGCTGCTTTGTCCTGGATGGTGTCGAGCTTCTTGAGTGTTGTTGGAGCTGCACCCATCCAGGCAAGTGGAGAGTATTCCATCACACTCTTGACTTATGCCTTGTAGCTGGTGGACAGGCTTTGGGGAGTCAGGAGGTGAGTTACTCGCCTCAGGATTCCTAGCCTCTGACCTGCTCTTGTAGCCACGGTATTTATATGGCTACTCCAGTTCAGTTTCTGGTCAATGGTAATCCCTAGGATGTTGATAGTGGGGGATTCAGCAATGGTAATGCAGTTCAATGTCAAGGGGAGATGGTTAGATTCTCTCTTGTTGGAGATGGTCATTGCCTGGCACTTGTTTGGCACGAATGTTACTTGCCACTTATCAGCCCAAGCCTGGATATTGTCCAGGTCTTGCTGCATTTCTACACGGACTGCTTCAGTATCTGAGGAGTCACGAATGGTGCTGAACATTGTGCAATCATCAGCAAACATCCCCACTTCTGACCTTATGATTGAAGGAAGGTCATTGATGAAGCAGCTGAAGATGGTTGGGCCTAGGACACTACCCTGAGGAACTCCTGCAGTGATGTCCTGGAGCTCAGATGATTGACCTCCAACAGCCACAACCATCTTCCTTTGCGCTAGGTATGACTCCAACCAGCGGAGGGTTTTCCTCCTGATTCCCATTGACCTCAGTTGAGCTAGGGCTCCTTGATGCCATACTCGGTCAAATGCTGCCTTGATGTCGAGGGCAGTCACTCTCACCTCACCTCTTGCGTTCAGCTCTTTTGTCCATGTTTGAACCAAGGCTGTAATGAGGTCAGGAGCTGAGTGGCCCGGCGGAACCCAAACTGAGCATCACTGAGCAGGTTATTGCTAAGCAAGTGCCGCTTGATGGCACTGTTGATGACACCTTCCATCACTTTACTGATGATTGAGAGTAGGCTGATGGGGCGGTAATTGGCCAGGTTGGACTTGTCCTGCTTTTTGTGTACAGGACATACCTGGGCAATTTTCCACATTGCAGGGTAGATGCTAGTGTTGTAGCTGTACTGGAACAGCTTGGCTAGGGGCGCGGCAAATTCTGGAGCACAGGTCTTCAGTACTATTGCCGGAATATTGTCAGGGCCCATATCTTTTGCAGTATCCAGTGCCTTCAGTCGTTTCTTGATATCACGCAGAGTGAATCGAATTGGCTGAAGTCTGGCATCTGTGATGCTGGGGACTTCAGGAGGAGGCCGAGATGGATCATCAACCCTGCATTTCTGGCTGAAGATTGTCGCAAATGCCTCAGCCTTATCTTTCGCACTGATGTGCTGGGCTCCCCCATCATTGATGATGGGGATATTTGTGGAGCCACCTCCTCCAGTTAGTTGTTTAATATGTCCACCACCATTCACGGCTGGATGTGGCAGGACTGCAGAGCTTAGATCTGATCCGTTGGTTATGGGATCGCTTGGCTCTGTCTATCGCATGCTGCTTACGCAGTTTGGCATGCAAGTAGTCCTGGGTTGTAGCTTCACTAGGTTGACACCTCATTTTGAGGTATGCCTGGTGCTGCTCCTGGCATGCCCTCCTGCACTCTTCATTGAACCAGCGTTGGTCTCCTGGCTTGATGGTAATGGTAGAATGGGGGATATGCCGGGCCATGAGGTTACAAATTGTGGATGAGTACAATTCTGCTGCTGCTGATAGCCCACAGCGCCTCATGGATGCCCAGTTTTGCATTGCTAGATCTGTTTGAAATCTATCCCATTTAGCACGGTGATAGTGCCACACAACACGATGGACGGTATCCTCAATGTGAAGGTGGGACTTCGTCTCCACAAGTACTGTGCGGTGGTCACTCCTACCACTACTGTCATGGACAGAAGCATCTGCGGCAGGCAGATTGGTGAGGACGAAGTCAAGTATGTTTTTCCCTCGTGTTGGTTCCCCCACCACCTGCCGCATACCCAGTCTAGCAGCTATGTCCTTTAGGACTCGGCCAGCTCGGTCAGTAGTGGTACTACCGAGCCACTCTTGGTGATGGACATTGAAGTCCCCCACCCAGAGTACATTTTGTGCCCTTGCCACCCTCAGTGCTTCCTCCAAGTGGTGTTCAACATGGAGAAGTACTGAGTCATCAGCTGAGGGAGGGCGTTAGGTGGTAATCAGTAGGAGGTTACCTTGCCCATGTTTGACCTGATGCCATGAAACTTCATGGGGTCCGGAGTCGATGTTGAGGACTCCCAGGGCAACTGCCTCCCTCCTGTATACCACTGCCACCACCTCTGGTGGGTCTGTCCTGCCGGTGGGATAGGACATACCCAGGGATGGTGATGGCAGAGTCTGTGAGTATGACTATGTCAGGATGTTGCTTGACGAGTGTGGGACAGCTCTCCCAACTTTGGCACAAACCCCCAGATGTTAGTAAGGAGGACTTTGCAGGGTCGACAGGGCTGGGTTTGCCGTTGTCGTTGCCGGTGCCTAGGTCGATGCTGGGTGGTCCGTCTGGTTTCATTCCTTTTTATAGACTTTGTAGCGGTTGGATACAACTGAGTGGCTTGCTAGGCCATTTTAGAGGGTATGTAAGAGTTAACCACATTGCTGTGGGTCTGGAGTCACATGTCGGCCAGACCAGGTAAGGACAGCAGATTTCCTTCCCTAAAGGATATTAGTGAACCAGATGGGTTTTTACAACAAACGACAATGGTTTCATGGCCATCATTAGACTAGCTTTTAATTCCAGATTTATTAATTAAATTCAAATTCCACCTTCTGCTGTGGTGGGATTCGAACTCATGTCCCCAGAGAAATACCCTGGGTCTCTGGGTTACTAGTCCAGTGATAATACCACTACGCTACCGCCTACCCGCCTGAGCTGGAGCATTTCAGCTATGAAGAGAGACTGAAAAGGCTAGGGTTGTTTTCCTTGGAGCAGAGAAGGTTGAGTAGGGACATGATTGAGGTGTACAAGATTATGAGGGGCATTGATAGGTTAGATAGGAAGAAACTTTTTCCCTTAGCGGAGGGGTCAAGAACCAGGGGGCATAGATTTAGGGTAAGGGGCAGGAGGTTTAGGGGAGATTTGAGGAAAACATTTTTCACCCAGAGGGTGGTTGGAATCTGGAACGCACTGCCTGAAGTGGTGGTAGAGGCAGGAACCCTCACAACATTTAAGAAGTATTTAGATGAGCACTTGAAAACGCCATAGCATACGCTACGGGTCAAGTGCAGGAATATGGGATTCAAATAGTTGGGTGCTGGATGGCCGGCACAGACACAATGGGCCGAAGGGCCTGTTTCTGTGCTGTGTAACTCTATGACTAACCCCTTCATCCCAGGAATCAGCCTAGTGAACGTTTTCTGAACTGCCTCCAATGCTAGCATATCCTTCCTTAAATAAGGGGACGAAAATTGTACACAGTACTCCAGGTGTGGCCTCACCAATACCCTGTACAGTTGTAACAAGACTTCCCTAGTTTTAAACTCTAACCCCCCTAGCAATAAAGGCCAAAATTCTATTTGCCTTCCTAATTACTTGCTGCACCTGCATGCTAACTTTTTGTGTTTCATGTACAAGAACACCCAGATCCCTCTGTACTGCAGTATTTTGTAGTTTTTCTCTATCTAAATAATAATCTGCCTTTTTATTTTCCCTACCAAAGTGGATGACCTCTCACTTTCCCACATTGAACTCCATCTGTCAAGTTTTTGCCCACTCACTTAACCTATCTACATTCCTTTGCAGATTCTTTGTGTCCTCATCACAACATGCCTTCCCAACTATTTTAGTATGTCAGCAAAGTTGGATACACTACACTTTGTCCCTTCCTCCAAGTCATTGATATAGATAGTAAATAGTTGAGGCCCTAGGACAGATCCTTGTGGCACCCCAATAGTTACGGCTTTCCAACCTGAAAAAGACCCATTGATCCTGACTCTCTGCCTTCTGTGTGTTAGCCAATCTTCAATCCATGCCAACACGTTACCCCCAATACCCTGAGCTCTTATTTTGTGCAATAACCTTTTATGTGGCACCTTATCCCAACGACAGATGTTAAGCTAACTAGTCTATAGTTTCCTGCTTTCTGTCTCCCTGCTTTCCTGAATAGGGGCGTCATATTAGCAGTTTTCCAATCCGCTGGTACCCTACCGGAATCCAGTGAGTTTTGGTATATTATGACCAATGCCTCCACTATCTCTGCAGCCACTTCTTTTAAAACGCTTGGATGCAGGCCATCAGGTCCTGGCGACTTGTCTGCCTTTAGTCCCATCAGTTTGTCCAGTACCTTTTCCCTCGTGAAAGAGATTGTTACAAGTTCCTCCCTTCCATTTACACCTTGTTCATCTATTATTGTCGGGATGTTTATAGAGTCCTCCACCGTGAAGACTGATGCAAAATATTGGTTTAAATTATCTGCCATTTCCCTGTTCCCTGTTATTAATTCCCTAGTCTCATCCTCTAAGGGTCCCACACTTCCTTTAGCTACTCTCTTTTTATATATCTGTAGAAGCTCTTGCTGTTTGTTTTTATATTTCTTGACAATTTACTCTCAATCAATTTCCTCCCTCTTTATTAGTGTTTTAGTCATCCGCTGCTGGTTTCTAAAAAATTCCCAATCCTCTGGCCTACCACTAGCTTTCGTCGCTTTGTACGCCTTTGTTTCTGATTTGATACTCTCCTTAACTTCCTTTGTTATCCACGGGTGGTTCATCGTTCTGTTTGAGTCCTTCCTTCTGACCGGAATAAGTGTTATGAAATAAAAGCAAAATACTGCGGATGCTGGAAATCTGCAACAAAAACAAGAAATGCTGGAATCACTCAGCAGGTCTGGCAGCATCTGTGGAAAGAGAAGCAGAGTTAACGTTTCGGGTCAGTGACCCTTCTTCGGAACACTTATGAAATATCTGCTTAAAAGTCTGCCACTGCTCCTCTACTGACTTTCCCTGTAGTCTTATTTCCCCAGCCCGCTTTAGACAACTCTTTCTTCATACCTCTGTAATCGCCCTTGTTTAAGTTGAAGACACTGGTTTGAGACCCGAGTTGCTCACCCTCAAACTGAATTTGAAATTCTATCATGTTATGATCGCTTCCCCCTAGAGGATCCTTAACTACAAGATCTCTTATTAATCCTACCTCATTATACATGACCAAATCTAAAATAGCCTGTTCCCGGGTAGGTTCTGCAATGTATTGTTCTAAGAAACAATCCCTGATGCACTCTACAAATTCGTCTTCCATGCTACCCTTGCTAATTTTTTATTTTATTTATTTTTATTTATAGATACAGCACTGAAACAGGCCCTTCGGCCCACCGAGTCTGTGCCGACCATCAACCATCCATTTATTCTAATCCAACACTAATCCCATATTCCTACCACATCCCCACCTTTCCTATATTCTCCTACCACCTACCTATACTAAGGGCAATTTATAATGGCCAATTTACCTATCAACCTGCAAGTTTTTTTGGCTGTGGGAGGAAACCGGAGCACCCGGCGAAACGCCACGCAGACACAGGGAGAACTTGCAAACTCCTCACAGGCAGTACCTAGAATTGAACCCGGTTCGCTGGAGCGGTGAGGCTGCGGTGCTAACCACTGCGCCACTGTGCCACCCACAATTTGTCCAGTCTGTATGCAGATTAAAATCACCCATGATAATTGCAATGCCCTTCTTACACGCCTCCATTATTTCCTGATTAATATTTTGTCCTACAGAGAGGCAACTCCTCGGGGGCCTATAGACCACTCCCAACCGTGATTTCTTTCCCTTGCTATTCCTTATTTCCACCCAAACTGATTCTACATCCCGATCTATTACACCTATATCATTACTCACAACTGCATTGATCCCTTCCTTTAATAACAAAGCTACCCCACCTCCTTTTCCTTTCTGCCTATTCTTCCGGAACATTATATATCCTTGAACATTGAGTTTTCAGTCCTGGTCATCCTGCAACCACGTCTCAGTGATAGCTATCAAATCATATTCATTTATTTCTATCTGTGCCATCAGCTCATCTATCTTGTTACAAATGCTATGTGCATTCAGATAAAGAGCCTTAAGCTTTGACTTTTTACCATTTTTACCTACTCTGGTTCTAATTTCTGCTGTACTCTTATGCTTATATGCTCTGTCCCTTCCTATCACAACTTGATTGATGTCTGCCCCTTCACTTCCCTGCACCTCTGCTCTCTTATTTATCGACTTTTTAAACTTCCTTTCAATTGAACCCTCCCCCCCCCCCACTATTTAGTTTAAAGCCTTATCTAGAACCCTAGTTATACAATTCACCAAGACACTGGTCCCAGCATGGTTCAAGTGAAGCCATCCCAACGGAACAGCTCTCTCTTTCCCCAGTACTGGTGCCAGTGTCCCATTTCTCCCACACCAATCTTTGAGCCATGCATTTACCCCTCTAATCTTATTTACCCTATGCCAATTTGCACATGGCTCAGGTAGTAATCCGGAGATTATTACCTTTGTGGTTCTGCTTTTTAATTTAGCCCCGAACTGCTCATAGTCACTCAGCCAAACCTCTTTCCTAGTCCTACCTGTGTCGTTGGTACCTACGTGGACCATGACAACTGGATCCTTTCCCTCCCACTCCAAGTTCCTCTCCAGCCCAGAAGAGATGTCCTTAACCTTGGCACCAGGTAGGCAACATAGCCTTCGGCACTCTCTATCTTTGCTGCAGAGCACAGTATCTATTCCCCTATCAATGCTATCCCCTATTACAACTACATTTCTCTTTTCCCCCCCCCACTTGAATGGCGCTCTGAACCACAGTGCTGTGATCAGTTCGCCCATCCTCCCTGCAGTCTGTGCCCTCGCCCACACTGAGAGCAAGAACTTCATACCTATTGGTTAAGGGCACTGGCTGAGGCTCCTCCAAAGCTAAATTCTGGATCCCCATACCTGCCTCACTCGCAGTAACACCCTCCTGTCCCTGACCATGGCCCAGATTGGATGGAATTAATCTAAAGGGTATGACAATCTCCTGAAACACAGTGTCCAGGTAACTCTCCCCCTCCCTGATGTGTCTCAGTGTCCGCAGCTCAGACTGCAGCTCATCAGCTCTGAGCCGAAGTTCCTCGAGCAGCCAACATTTGCTGCAGATGTGGTCACCATGGATCGCACCGGCGTCCACCAGTTCCCACATACTACAGCTGCAACACATCGCCTGCTCAGCCATCTCTATTCTATTTCGTTAATTAATTTGGATCTCAGTATTTTAGAAAAATAATTATTTCAGTGTACTCTTAACCTGTAATGACATCTCCTGATTTAATTCACTTGGTCAAAACAAAAAGAGACACGGAGGAAATACCCACCAATCACTTACCAGCACTCCTGTGGTGTCATATGATTTTCGTTGGTCAAGCAGCTCCACTGAACAGAACAGAGCAAACCAGAGCGCTCTCACCGCCGCCGCCGCTTCTGGTCTCCGCTCTTTTATTTCTCGGCTCCTCTCGCCTGTTCCCATTCTCACCACCGCCACTGCTGCTTCTGGTGAATTTCAGTATAGACATGTGTGAGGTCATCCACTTTAGACCTAAAAAGGATCGAGCACAGTACTTTCTAAATGACGAAAAGCTAGAAACAGTGGAGATCCAAAGAGACTTGGGGTTCACGTACATCCGATCATTAGAATATTATAAATAGGTACAAAAACGTAATCAAAAAGGTTAATGGAATGATGGTCTTTATTTCTAGAAGATTAGAATATAAGGGGTTGGAAGTCATGCCACAGTTATACAAAACCTTGGTTAGACTACACTTGGTGTTCAGTTCTGGGCAACACACCTTAGGAAGGATATATTGGCCTTGGAGGGAGTGCGGCGTAGATTTACTACAATGATACCGGGACTCAAAGAATGGCATTGTGAGGAGAAATTACACAAACTAGGAGATGGATATCATGATTTAATTTTACCTCCCTCAGAATCCCATACCCGGACTGGTAAAAGCCACCTTCTTTAAAAAAAAGTCTGGGTGCCAGTATCAAGAATCTAGATTTCAAAATCAGTAATAGCGAGTCCAAACAGGGCTGACTTGGGTTTCTGTTTTTAGGAATAGGAGTAGGCCATTTAGCTGCTCGAGCTTGTTCCACCATTCAATGAGATCATGGATGATCTATGACCTAACTCCATTTACCTGTTTTTGTCCCATATCCCTTCATACCTGATGTGTGATACCTGGAATTCAGAAGATTAAGGGGTATTTGATTAAAGTTTTCAAGATATTAAGGGAAGTGATAGAATAGATAGATTGGAAAATTAGAATACAAGGAGTTTGAAGTCATGCTACAGCCCTGGTTAGACCACACCTGTAGTATTGTATTCAGTTCTGGCACCACAACCTAGGAAGGATATATTGGTCTTGGAGGGAGTGCAGCATCGACTTGCTACAAAGATACCTGGATTCTAAGGGTTACAATTCCACTAATTGGGGAATCTAGGAATAGGGGACATAGCCTTAGAAATTAGAGCTATGCCTTTCTGGAGTGAAGTTAGGAAACACTTCTACATGCAAAGGGTGGTTGAAATTTGGATCTCACTTCTGTAAATGACAGTTGATGCTGGGTCAATTGTTAATTTTAGACCTGGGATTGATGGATTTCTGTTAACCAAAAGTATTAAGGATATGGAGCAAAAGCGGGAAAATGGAGTTAGTTCATTGATCAGGTATGACCTAATTGAATAGTGAAACAGCTTCGAGGGGCTAATTGGCCTACTCCTGTTCCCATGTTCCTGAATTGGCCTACTCCTGTTCCCAAGTCAGTCCTGTTGCCTCGTCATTTTTGATTTTTATAATCCAAGTACTGAATGCTGACACCCAAGCTTCCATAAGGAGGTGTTTTTTCCCAGTCTGGCTATGTAATCTGAAGGAGGTAAAATTAAATTGGAATATCCATCCATGTCCTGCATTTGGCAGAAAAGCTGTTCTCAAACATTTAAAAGAGGCACTTAAGTGACCCTCGGATGACTGTACTTCCAGTTTTCCTTAATGGTCCTCTTATTGGGAAATTTCCTGGCCTGTCTTCAGTACCTAGCCATAAAAGCATGGCTATGATCAGGAATTCAACAGTGGAAGATTAAATCTTTTCCCTGTCACATTAGTGGCTAAGCTCACGGGTGTATTAATGTGCTGATGCTGCCTTCTTTCCAGAGAAAGCAGCTACTTGTACTTATAGCACCTTTATTGTAGAAAAATGTTCCAAAGCGCTTCACAGGAGCATTATCAAACAAAATTTGACAAACCTAAAAAGTAATTAAATTGCGTAGCCATGCTCTTGGACAGAACTAGTCTGCTTTTGAAATTGGAGTGATTGTCTACTTGTCAAGATCCCATAACCTGATGACACAATTTTTCCAGTGTTGGGAGAAATGTATATCCTTCAGTGATATACATGTTTAATGCGTCAAGTTTTTTCCGAAGAGAAGTAGGTTGGTATACCTACACAATTGTAGTACGTCTTAGAATCGAAGAATGTTTAAGGCACAGAAAGAGGCCACTTGGCCTATTGTGTCTGTGTGGGCTGAAAAACAATCCACCCATTCTAATCCCAGTTTCCAGCATTTGGTCTGTAGCCCTGCAGATTACAGCATTGAGGTGCATATCCAGACTCCTTTTGAATGTGTTGAGGGTTTCTGCCTCAACAGCCCTTTCAGGCAGTGAGTTCCAGACCCCCATCACCCTCTGGGTGAAAAAGTTTTTCCTCATCTCCCCTCTAATTTTTCTACCAATCACTTTAAACCTATGCTTCCTCGTCACTGACTTCTCTGCTAAGGTAAATAGGCCCTTCACCTCCACTCTATCCAGGCCCTCAAAATGTTGTACATTTCAATCAAATCTCCCCTCAGCCTTCTCTGTTCCAAGGAGAATAACCCCAGCCTATCCAATTTTTCCTCATAGATGCATTTTTCCAGTCTGGCAACATACTCGTAAATCTCCTCTGTACCCTCTCTAGTACAAATACATCCTTTCTGTAATGAGGTGACCAGAACTGCACACACTACTCAAATTGTGGCCTAACCAATGAGCTATAGGGGGATGGCATTCTGCAGAGAAATTACACGATAACCTTCCTGCTCTTATATTCTATATTTAGCTGCCTTGCCAGTTTCTCGAAAGACACAAAAAACTCTTCCACATCTTCCTCATTGAATTTTGGAATTAATTGAGTGAGTTTTAGCAATCTCATGCTCAGCCCTGAATTCTGCTCCTCCATATTGGCCATGCTTTCACTGGGGTTACTCTGTCACCCCCTAGCTAACTCAAGCTGCTTCAACTCTCTTTCCTCGCATTCTTTCCGGAATATTATTTCTCTCTCTCACAGGGCACTGAGAGGCCACCAACTTTCACTGGGTGGCCTTTCCCGGCTCCAAGACGCCCGCTTGCCATGGGTAAAATCCCTGTTGAGGTGGGCGAAGGCCCTTAAGTGGCCGTTAATTGGCACCTTAAGGACCTTGATTGGCCTGGGGCGGGCGGCCCGTTTTTCACCCTCCACCCCCCTCCATGTCCTACGTAAAGTGGGGCGGAGGCGGGAGTGGTTCGGGAAAGTCTCCCAGAGCCTCCTGCTCCATTTTACGCCACCCCCCCCCCCCCGCCCCCCGCCACCATCTGGCTCACTGGGGTGGCATAAAACCCTGGCCACTGTGTTTTGAGCTCCCCCTTTGGTGAATCCTTGTTCACCACTTTCCAATGATAATGCAAAGAAGTGAACACACCAGGTTTTCTTAGGTTTAAAGAAGAAAAGTGAACTTTATTAAACCTTAAACTTAAAATGGAGAGGTTTGAGTCAATCTCTGATGAGGTTTTGTTTTACTGTGCTTCGAGCTGGCTGTAGGGACTTTGATTGTAGGTCGTCTTTCATTTCATTGGAGCCCAGTATTCCTCTTAAACCTTATTCACTGTAGGAGACTTTTCACTCTTGGGGATCATGTGTCTTCAGTGGATTCAGAGGCTGATGAGAGCAGACAGGAGAGAGGTCTTTTCCAGCCCAGGAGCAAACAGCTTTCTGAGTTTTAAAATTCTGTGGCCGGTTTAAATTTAAAAAATCTACAGCCAGCCAGTCATGTGACTAAACTGGTCTGACCACTTCTTCTGTGTATTGGGTCCCTTGTTCCAACACTGTCTGCTAGCATGCAAATGTCTTTCCAGTCAGGGGCTTGGCAGTTCCTTGTGATAGGCCCTCTTTTCTTCCCAACCGCAATTTTAAGTTTTAATGTTCATATGACGAAATAATGTGTGCCTCAGTCTTGGCGGCGGGGGGGGGGGGCTTGCCTGACAAAATCTATACAGCGAAATCCTTTCATGAGACTGTTGCTTAATATCAACAAACAAGATGTTCTTGTGCATTACATTAGGGGACAATAATCTGATGCACTGAAATACACCAGTTGCCTGCTTCCTGTATAATCGGAAATGGAAACCTGAGGCCTCCTGTGCATCCAATGTGGACACCCAGCACAAATGGTACTGAGAGCTTGCAGATAAGCAGTCCTTAAGCCTCATTAGACCCCCAAATAATAGAATCATAGAAAGTTTAAGTCACAGAAAGAGGCCACTTGGCCCATCGTGTCTGTGCCAGCCGAAAAAAGATCCACTTATTCTAATCCCAACTTCCAGCATTTGGTCCGTAGCCCTGCAAGTTAGGGCACTTGAGGTGCATATCCAGACTCCTTTTGAATGAGTTGAAGGTTTCTGCCTCAACTACCCTTTCAGGCAGTGTGTTCCAGACCCCCATCACCCTTTGGGTGAAAACATTTTTCCTAATCTCACCTCTAATTTTTCTACGAATCACTTTAAATCATTGCCGCCTATCACTGACCTCTCTGCCACGGTAAATAGACCTTTCACCTCCACTCTATCGAAGCCCCTCAAAATTTTGCACATTTCAATCAGATCTCCGCTCAGCTTTCTCTGTTCCAAGCAGAACAACCCCAGCCTATCCAATCTTTCCTCATAGCTGCACTTTTCCAGTCCTGGCAACATACTCATAAACCTCCTCTGTACTTTTTCCAGTGCAATTACATATTTCTGTAATGAGATGACCAGAACTACACACAGTACTCAAGTTGTGGCCTAACCAATGAGTTATACAGTTCCAGCATAACCTACCTGCTCTTATAGTCTATACCTCGGTTAATAAAGGAAAGGATTCCATATGCCTTCTTAACCACCTTATCAACCTGTCCTGCTACCTTCAGGGATCTGTGGACATTCACTCCAAGTTCCCTCACTTCCTCTACACTTCTCAGTATTTTCCCATTAATCACGTATTCCTTTGCCTTGTTTAACCTCCCCAAATGCATCACCTCACACTTATCCAGGTTGAATTCCATTTGCCACTTTTCTGCCCATCTGACCAGACGATCAATATCTTCCAGCAGCCTACAGCTATCTTCCTCGCTGTGTCCCACACGGCCAATCTTTGGGTCGTCTGCAAACTTCCTGATAGTGCCCCCTACATTTACATCTACAAATTGTTGATATATACCACAAAAAGCAGGGGACCCAGTCCTGAGCCCTGCGGAATGCCACTGGAAGCAGCCCTCCAGTCGCTAAAACACCGATCAACAATTACCCTTTGTTTCCTGCCACTGAGCCAATTTTGTATCTACCTTGCTGCATTTCCCTGGATCCCATGGGATTTTTTTTTAACCAGTCTGCCATGTGGGATCTTGTCAAAAGCCTTGCTAAAGTCCATGTAGAATTAGGAAGCTAACTCACAATGTAACTGGTGCACCAGAGTATTTCTTCAGCTCCAGAGTCCCCATTTGGAGCTAGTGCTAATGGGGAAGCCCTGTTTTAAAGAAAGCCGGCCCTGGCACACTTGCCCATTGCTACCTGTGTCTAGTGCCACTGCCCGCTTTGCTGGAAAATACCTTAGCATTTAATGGGCTATTGGCATCCAAAATTCCAGTTTCATGGGCACCAGAAAATTATTCATATGGGCTGCACATGTTATCTGGCAATGTCAGATCATTACTTCACAGGAACATGGAGCACCTTAAAAGTGCTGGCATTGGTGGCAAGTGTGCAAAGGTTATATTTTTGACTCCTAGATATAAGTAATCATGCAAAAATATACCCCTGTGGGGTATATATCCTGAGTACAGCAAAACATAAGGGTATTATTGTGTCTCTAAGGATACTGTATACAGGATGCAGAGTAAACACAGGAAATGTACTTGTGGAACATGTCAGTCAAACGTAGGAGAATGTGTTTCTGCAGACACCATATACTCGATAGCTGAATCGTTCAAATTGCGAAAGCAGAGGATGGCGATATGTATATGATGTAATAAAACAATATTTTGTTCTTAGTTGTGACACATGGATGCTATTACAGCCACCTTAAATTACTAAGACTTTCAGAGTCAAATCTTGGCTATTATCACATTTTATTATATCAGAAGCTAGCTAGTTGGGCGTTGCTGATAATTCGATAAATGGAAAATTCAAGTTAATTATCATTGACGGTTTTGGAATGTATTCAATCTATACCTTTGCTAAAATTTTGCATTATATGACCTGAGTATTTCCTGGACATAAACTGGAATGAATGCTTTTAAACAGTGCCGTTTAAAAGATTGAAGTACTGCCTGCTTCCCATCTTCCCAGGATAATTAGAAATTGGACCTTGCCATCTAATTAACTCTATTCTGACACCACAGCAGTAAGGCAATGCCTGATCTCTGTCTATTGGCTGTACAGAAATAATCTTTCTAAAGAAGATCCTGTTCTGGTTGTATGGTTTAATGTTCATCAAGACAATCTATTTCTGCAGCTTAATGATACACCTAGGATTTAATAAAATGAGGATCTAACTCCATTTGATTCATACTTTGCTGAATATGATTTGTAGTTAAACTGCTAGTGCACAGTGCTATGAACCAGTAAAGGCAAAGGTTTATGTAAAAATATTGTTTTTTGTGTGTTTTTTCCAGGAAATCTGAAGAATGTAATTTAATAAGTGGTGGGGAGTGAGCGGAAGGCTAGAGAAGCCTTATAACTGAATACTGTCTGTGGCTGCTGTAGCTGCAGGGGAAACTTGGACGAAATTACTTGCAAGTTCCAGGACAACAGATGTTGAGACTTGAAGCTGCAGTTAACCCTTTCTTGTTCAACCAAATAGGAAAGACCGTCAGACATTCAAAGATTGTAGTATTTTGTTCTATTTGCTTTTTTATTAACCTCATTATGTTGTAAATATATTTTAATTCATTTTTATTTAGTTGCTGCTTTGAAATACAGCCCATATTGGAGTTGCAGTTTAATTTGTGGTTGGCCAAAGAATGTACAAATTATATATGCTGGGATTCAAATAGCATTTTGTTTTCTATCCCTAGATACAGAGCTAATGGCTTGGTTCAAAGTGAAAACAGTTTTTTTATCAGATGCATCTGCTGCAGAGAAATTGCAAAAAGAATATAAAACTTTATAAAGTAAGATATCCATGTAGCTATGTAATGTTCCCGTGCACTGTTTTTGATGGAAGGACCTGGATTTGTGCTTCACCTGTCAATTTTCTTGGCTAAATTTCCGGAAGGAGGGAAAGAAATGTCTCAGTGAAGGTCAAGGCCTCAATCAAGGTGGGAGAAAGGAAACAAGTAAAGTTGAATCTGTCTTCCTCCAGAGTCATTCAAAGAGCCTCTTTAACCTGTGATTACAAAATGCAGGATGAAACTTGTCCTTTTTGTAGGAATGGTGCATACCACATGGAGAAGGGAGGTGATGCATAAAATCATTTTTAAATTACAGTGGGGAAACCAGCAAAAGTTTTAAACAAAAGGTTAAAGTTAGTCATTCAAAGTGATATAACTTGCTTAAGTTTATCCTTAATTTCTTACTGTTTGTTTTTTCCAGGAGAGTTCTCTGTAGAATCTCATTTTAATCCAAACATATATGGATTTATGTGGTTCTTTTCATCATTTCCCCCAGGGCCCCTTAGTGAGGCAGTCACTCTGTGATGGAGTGGCAATGCCTAGAGCAAATAGCTGACAAATTTGCAGTGATTTCTATTGCCAACTCAGGAAAAATATCGTGAAAATAAATTACTCTGGTGGTGTCTGAGGTAAAAGGCAAAATTTAGAACAACAGCTGTGTGTTACAAAAAGATGAAAAACTATTTTTGTTGTTTTTGAAGGATGTTCGCAGTGAGAAAGGCAGCTGCAACCAGTTACAAACAGTATTTTTTGTTGATAGGTTTATTGGTCAAAATGAATACTTTTAACCTTAATTTTTTAACATGGGTGTCCGATCTGCAGCCCTAGGGCAATGAGTACCCCTGAATTTAAGCAGTCTGGCATGAAAACAAGAAAGCAGTCTGGCTCTTAGTTGTCATATTTGAGTTTAACATGGATGGAGGTTTGGAAAGTGTTTTTTTGTCGCTGTTACTTCACTGGTGCAGAAATCCTAAATTAGAACTGCAAGAACTATTAGTATTAGCGACTTTACACGTGTGCAAATTAATGGAAAAGTGGATATAAGCTGGATATATGGCCCATAAGGACAAGAGCTTGCAAATTCTTGTGCTTTAGGATAAATGTAAATCACACCTAGATATCGCTCTAAATGTTTCTTTAAAAAGCAAATATCAATATTAGTAACCTTAATAGTTTAATCATTAAAAGTTATGATTAATATCTCTTTTCCCCTTTTAAATGTATTTGTTTAAATACTGAGTGCTGTTGATGTCACAAAAGGACTGAAGTGAAGAGGTTACTGAGCCCAACACCATGAGGAGCTGAATTAATGCTGAAAGTGACAGAGTAACTAACACTGTTTGCTGACTCTAGGCCTAACAGAGCGAGGACTTCAGTAAACTCCCAACACCTGTAGCTCATGCAGCATTTGAAATACAAAAATAAACTTGCCAAAATTGGGAGAAACCATTTTCTGGTTCTTCCCATTGTGTGGTCTTAGAGAAGACCAACAAGTTGATTTTTCTGCTTACAGTTGGCTGCATGTGATGTGGGAACAGAACTGATACCACATCACATGCATGGATATGAATGCAACATAAAAGCAGTCATAAGAACTGAGTACTGGCTGGCAAGTGTTACTGAGCACAGGAAAACTGGGGAACTGTATTAACTAATAGATTTGCCATTCTAACCACTGAGTGCTGGTGATATTGAGCCTAATAATGTGAGATAGCTTTACTCTATGCTTGGCACAAAGCTAACGTGATTGATAGTTCTTGGTCAGAATTTTACCAGCCCCTTGGCTGGGAGGCTGGAAGGCTGGTAAAATGGCATGGGAAGGTGTCGGGGAGTGGGGCGTGCTGAACGTCTTCCCACCACCATGCCATTTGGCCAGCAGCAGGAAATCTAGCAGACATGCCAGCTGTCGGGAACCCAATTGAGCTACTTAAGTGACCAATTAAGGGCCTCTTCCCACCTGTGTGGGCATTTGCCAGCAACAGGATGGGGACACCGTCCAATGCAACCTAGCGGCCTCCCAGCAGGCTCCAGGGGGTGGAGCCTCCTTATTGGGCACTCCATGGCTGACGGAGGGACACCCCGGTGGCAGTGGCCGCCCCTGCGGAAATGGCACTGCCTGTCCTCAGACCCGCCCCCACTCTCACCGACCCCCCACTCCCCCTCCACCCCCAATTGCTGGGAATATGCCTCCCCGGGTCCTGCCACTGTCATGAAATTCAGCCCATGGTCTCTACTTCCATTGATGTTAAATTCAACTCCCTCACACATCAAGCACAGTAAGTCCTCTAACCTCACATCAAGTTGTCTAACCAGTTTTCCCTAATTATATTATCAGCACACATGATTTGAACAAAAATATTCAAGAAAATAAGTAATGGTTAAAGAGGCTTTGCTGTTGTGTTGGAGTACGGATAAACTCCACTTCTTGTAGCATAAAATGCACCATATGGACGCAGATACTGAACAAACCAGATTTTTTATGTGTGGTCTTAGATTTAACAAGTGCCTTATCAGTTTCAAATGTCTGTGCTTCATACAATGAATTACTTTTGGAGTGCAGTGACTGATGATTTAGGCAAGCCTAGCAAAGAGCCACAAACAACCAGAAGTTGATCAGTTAAGTTTTTGGTGATATTGATTGAGGGAAGGATGTTGTTTAGGACACAATCAAGAACGATCTGGAATAGAATTAAAACCAAAAGAACAAGAAATAAATTGAGTACAAGGAGACAAAAATAAGAGTGAAACACAGGAGTAAAGCGAACACAATAAATAAGCAAATAAGTCAAATGTTAGAAATTGAAAGCTAAAAGTAGTAAAAGGGCAGAAAAATAATGAAAACGAAAAGGTTGAAAGTAAAGTGAAAATGAAGTAGACGAAGAGGCGGAGTTCAATTTTCTAGTCCTTGTCTTTATAATTTTGTTGGTAACATCATCAGCATCACACAGGTATCAAGTTTGATAGGGGATTCAATGTAGCAGGAACTGACATTGTCAATTTCTGAACCCACCATTCCTGAGTATCCATAATTTTGCAAACTCTGTCTCTGTTAAGATGTCTTCTACATCCTTTTACACTCACCAAAACATTCCTATGAAATTTCTTCTTGTTTATTATAATGAAAAACAATGTCTTGTGAGAGGATTGTTATAGTTCATCTGTGGAGGTTAATAACAAAGGGATACTTCAGTTTTAACTAATCCATTCATTCACCAGCATCACCTTGTCTTTGCTTGTTTTTTTTAACACATTTTTAAACTAAGTCCTATTTTAAATGTATTTTAAACATAGGGTTTTAGCTATACGTCAGCCTTATTAAATAGTTTGGTTGCATTTTTACCAATGTTAAAGAGCCGAACTCTAATGGTATTTTGTACATTATTCCTGTTACTGTTACTTATTTTTGCAGTTTTTCTGGTGACCAGAAACAATACAATAAGTGGTTATTGATAAATGGAATTAAAAATGTCAATAATTTCTTTGCTTTCAGACAGTGCTCATTTAACGGGATTTCTTGACGCTAGTCCAATACAGTCATGACCGGGGCTGGTTTTGTTATTTTTCTTTAGCCTCCTGTACCTCAATTTTTTTAACAAAAGCAAGTTTTGATATTTTTCTTCAGCCCCTGTACCTCCTTTTTTTTTAAAAGCAAGTGTTTTAACACTGGCACGCATCACTGAAATGAAATGATGCAGATTAACCCTTTTGAGTACTGAATATCTTCTGCAACTTGCAATTTGTTAAGTGCCAAAAATCATACACATCTCCATGTTAAGAACCAGTAATATGAGGAAAACAACTGCTGCCTGTACTACCAAATATATATATGTACAGAGCTTCATTTTAAAGGCTGAGATCAAAACTGTTATAACCCTATTGTGGAGGGGCTTTTTCTTCCTTTTTCCCATTGTGGGCACTAGTCCAAGAAAGCACCCAACAGGAAAATAATGAGACAACCACCCCTTGAAAAAGAATTCTCAGCTTCATGATAGCCATATGATCCACTCTTCTTCTTGTGCTATATACCTCCTAACCATTGGCAACAATGTCTTTCATGCTGCTCCTTCCTCTTCCTGCACCTGCCCCTTAATTTTTTTATTTTTTTTATTTTAGAGATACAGCACTGAAACAGGCCCTTCGGCCCACCAAGTCTGTGCCGACCAACAACCACCCATTTATACTAACCCTACAGTAATCCCATATTCCCTACCACCTACCTACACTAGGGGCAATTTACAATGGCCAATTTACCTATCACCTGCAAATCTTTGGCTGTGGGAGGAAACCGGAGCACCCGGCGAAAACCTACGCGGTCACAGAGAGAACTTGCAAACTCTGCACAGGCAGTACCCAGAATCGAACCCGGGTCCCTAGAGTTGTGAGGCTGCGGTGCTAACCACTGCACCACTGTGCAAATCTCAGTTTTCTCTGTGCCACATCTCTCATGAAGGCATTGTCTCCTTTCTGGGGTATTATTTCCATGGGCACCAGTTACTCTCTGGTGCATCACTGAAGTCACCATTATTCGTGCCCTGACAGTTGTTGTAGCCATAGTCCTATAGGATCATAGGTATCTCACCCATTTGAGAGAAACAGCTGGTGATGTATAGCTTGAGGGTCACCACTCCACAAGCGTGGGGCAAGGTGAGGAGGCAGGCCTCCATGAACTATCACAGCCGGTACATGGATTGAACCTGCGCTGTTGGTGTCTTTTTACATCACACACTAGCCATCTAACCAACTGAGCTAGAGGCTATTAAATCATGAGGGCATCGCAGTTAATCCACATTCTGTTCAATATACAGACATCTGAATTTCCAACAAGAGTATTTGGATAGTGACCAGACCAATGACCTTGGCTCATTTTCCCATCAATTATCCATAGCACTGACAACATTTAAGCACCTCATATACAATGCTTTGGTTGAGATCAGCTAACTCAGTAGACCAGGGATCCAATAGTGAGCATTTCTGGTCTGTAAGGTTCAGCTACTGATGAAGTGACAATCCCTGGACTATGCTGAGTAAGCTGTCAGTTGGACTCATGGCAGGAATATTACAATTGGCTATAGCACTGATAGGTTATATTGGAAAAGGCAATATTTCCTGAATATCCAGCACCTTCATGTGTTATGCCTGTGTAAACATTGAGTGAAGGTGGGAATTGGGCTCAATTGTAATTCTTCTGTGATTGAACAGCCTGTCAACACTCTGTTTAGGCTCATCTAATGAATAAGTGAGGTACGAAAAGGCAACCAATATCCCTGGAACCATATCCCAGCAAGTGCTAATGGCTTCAGATGGGAATACTGAAAATTGGCAACAAATGAAATCTGTATTCCCGAAGGTCTGTGATTTGCACCCATCTGCTTTCCCGGCTGGAGTCTGGTCACAAACAGCTGCTGTGTTAATGACACTGGATCCCAACTAACACCTGGAACCCAGTCAGTGGCAACACCAAAGTAAATTTGCTGAGATCGAGGCCCAGGAAGGCACTGATAAAGAAGGCCTTGCCTGGCATAGACGTTAGGAGCTGGCAGCATTATTATAGTATGTACTTAGTCCAAAGTAACAACAGAATCACAGACAGGAACCATCCAAAACAGAAAAAAAAATTTTTAAGTATGTAAAAACATTCATGTTGAATAGGAACTACTTAATTGCAAACATTCCCACCCTATGCATTTCTGCAGGCAGGGTTCTCGTTTCAAGCATTGCTCATAAGCCAGTGCCTAAGAGATATACAACAGTAGTTCGCTGTTTTTATGCCCTCCTGTGTGCGAGTGCATTGTCTCCTCTCAATCCATCACTTAACACCATGGTTTAGTTTCGAAATTTATGTAGAGAATCATGGGAAGTGATCTACATCCATTCTAATGTAGAACAATGCATCAAAACATGTGTTTCATCTTGAAGCCATTCTTTCAGAAACCAGTCCGTGTAATATTGTGTTTTAATGTGAGGGTGTATTTGGTCCTGATATATTTTAACATTGAGGATAATGAATAGACTTTGCATGTGTAAGCCTCAAAAATGAGTGTTAAAGCTATTTTACTGGGGTGGGGGGAGGGGTGGAACTTTACACACTGAGTGCAATTTGGCCCTCACTAAATATCCACACTTTCTAACAGATACTACAGGACTGTAATTGAAAAGATAAGGCTCGGGTGACCTAATAGAGGCATTTAAACTTATGAAAGGTTTTGATAGACTAGACAGAGACAGTATTTCCACTTGTAGGGGAGAGCAAAACTAGAGGCCATCAGTATAAGATAGTCACCAAGAAATCAATTAGGGAATTCAAAAGAAACTTCTTTACCCAGAGAGTAGCGAGAATGTAGAACTCGCTAACAGAGTGGGTAGTTGAGGTGAATAATATATTTGGGGGAAGGGGGAAGCTAGATAAGCATATGAGGGAGAAGGGAATAGGTTATGCTGATAGGGTTAAATGAGGAAGGATGGGAGGAGGCGTGAGTGGAGCATAAATGCTGGTATGGTCTGGTTGAGCTGAATGGCCTGTTTCTGTGCTGTATATTTGTAATTGGAAGCTAAAGCACTGTTTATTTTCTCACCCTTTTCACAGTCTAGGAACCTGTGGCTAATTGTAGCACCCCAAAATTCCTCCAACTGAGAATAGATAACACAGCAGGAATTGAACCTGGGCACTTTCTTAACCTGTATGGCTCAGCATTTTAACTGTACAGTGATTTCTCTCAAGAGCCATTGTATCATTGCTTCTCCACCACCACCATTGAGTTATCATTTAATGACTATCACTAATATTTTGTTCTCTGCTACTGAATGGAAAAGAAAATCTTATTTTGTAAAAAATGAGAAAGCACTGAAAGAGTAGGGGTTGCCAGACTTTCATAAGCCTAAGCACACAGCAGCAATGTTCAGTGTTAGTGTTACTTTGGGAAAGGATCTGAAGGAATCTCTCCTTGATAAAAGGGAGGCAGTGATGTGAATAATTATCTCCACTGGTGAAGTATTGGAACGGGACTAGTTCTGTCAGCAGCTGTCACCTCGGCTGTCTCCTGCTTTACTGTGTTAATTCCATCCCCGGCATCTCCTGCCAGATGGATGAAATGTGTATTAAGAATTAAATTGTGCTGATCTACTTGTAAAGAACTAACACAATATTGCTATTACATAGACAATAATTTGCTGACCTGTCAAAGGTGAGCTAGGGCACTCAGAAAAATCAATCAATTATTTTACCTTCGGCATTGCTTGTCTGTATTACTATTTTACAGTGAAACTGAATTTTTATTCTTGTCCTTTCTTCTGAAGGTGGCTATTTTTCTTAAGTATTCCTCCAGCAAATTGCCAAAATGCCCAGTCTACACATGGAAGTGTAAATCAGTGAGTTCATCAGGCTATTTAATCATGGGAGCCAGATCTTGTCCATATGTACATTTTGTAGCAGCTTCTCACAGATATAGTGCCCAATATTGCTGGAGACAATTACCTTGAAACTAAGCTACATCCAAATACCAAAGCACTGGCCCATTAACAGGAGCACTTCTCCCGAAATACAAAGCATAGGAGTTAACCAAAGACCCTCATTAAAATTTGAGGGTTTTTTCACCAAGACTTCCTCTTGTGTTAATGGTTAGATGGCAGTTTCCTTGATCAGACCTGGTTCCTTTTGAATCAAAACCTGAGACTTTATTCTCCACAGCATGTCCTGATTTACAATTAACCCCTAAACATGATAAATAGTTTTGTGGAAATATATGGGGTGCCCAGCGTGTTATCCTTCCACCATCAAAATCAGAAAATAACCCAGACCAATCTGTACAGGCTAAAACTACTTGCTCAAATTTATTTACAGGTAAAATAATATAGAGAAGCAAAAAACACAGCAATATACTAAAACAGGAGTTAATGTATCTTTTCAGAAAGATGTTTCTTACAATGTTTGATATATATTTGATCCTCTTGATTGAATCGCTGTGTTTGTCTCATAGATCTTTAAGATGTGGTGTATATGGACATAGTTGCAGGTTACACACATAGTATGGTGCTCCTTGACTGGGGCTGACAACTGGCAACCAGAACCACAGTTTTATACTCTGAGGATTATTTCATGTGGAAGGGACTTTATTTTGAATAAATGATCCAGGAGAAATGTTAACAGCCTTTACAACTTGTCGGAAAGGCATTAACAGCTTGAAAGCCTGCAAATTCCCACACACGGTAGTCTCCAAATGTGAACACAACTGCAAATCACAGTCATCTGTCAGTCTCGATGTTTTAAGTAATTTGGAGGAACTATCAAGGAAAGTTGTCAGGCTGTTAGCTCACAGATGGTAGCCATTTTGTAGCTTACTAACTATCTATTTTAGAAGCTATTTTAAAAAGTGTAGGAACAGGAGTAGAGCCTTAATTTGGTTAACAAAAATCTTATCAAGCTCAGATTTTAAATTAACAATTGATCTAGCAACAATTGCTGTTTGTGGAAAGAAGTTCCAAATTACTACCACTCTTTGTATGTAGAAGTGTTTCCTAATTTCACTCCTAATTTTTAGACTATGCCCCTACTCCTAAACTCCCCAACCAGTAGAAGTAGTATCTTTCTATCTATCCTATCTGTTCCCCTTAATATCATGAAAACTTTAATCAAATCACCCTTAATCTTCTAAATTCCAGGGAATACAACCCCAGTTTTAGTAATCTCTCCTTGTAACATTACCCTTGGAGACCAGGGTTCATTCTGGTAAATCTACGCTGCACTCCCTCCAAGGCCAATATATCCTTCCTAAGGTATGGTGCCCAGAACAGAAAAATCAGGGTTTTGTGTAGCTGAAGCATGATTACCAACCCCTTTTATTCCAGTCCATGCCACATAAAAGCCAGCGTTCCATTAGTCTTTTTGATTATTTTTTGAACCTGTTCATGATCTATGTATTTGGACCCCCAAGTCTCTTTGACCCTCCTCTGATTCTAGCTTTTCACCATTTAGGATGTACCCTTTTCTATCCTTTTTTAAGTCAAAAGTGGATAACCTGTCTACATCAAAATCTATTTGCCACTTTTTTCACATTCACTTAATCTATAATATCTATTTGTAATTTTATGCTTCCATCTACACTGCTTACAATGTCGCGATCTTAGTGTCATCAACTAATTTGGATAAGTGGCTTTTTATCCCATCATCTAAGTTAATAAATTTGGTGAATAGTTGAGGCCCGAACACAGATCCCTGTGGGACACTAAAATAAAAGCAAAATACTGCGGATGCTGGAAATCTGAAATAAAAACAAGAAATGCTGGAACCACTCAGTAGGTCTGGCAGCATCTGTGGAAAGAGAAGCAGAGTTAACGTTTCGGGTCAGTGACCCTTCTTCGGAACTGACAAATATTAAAAATGTCACAGGTTATAAGCAAGTGAGGTGGGGGTGGGGCAACAGATAACAAAGGAGAAGGTGTAGATTGGAAAAGGCCACATAGCTGACCAAAAGGTCATGGAGCAAAGGCAAACAATATGTTAATGGTGTGATGAAAGACAAAGCATTAGTACAGATTAGGTGTTAACGGACTGAATATTGAACAGCAGCAAGTGCAAACCTGAAAAAAAACAGTGGGTAAGCAAACTGAACAAACTAAGATGAAATGAAATAAATGCAAAAAAAAAAGGTTGTAAAAAATGTAAAAAAGAAAAAACAACTAAAAATGAAAGTAAAATGGGGGGGCTGTCATGCTCTGAAATTATTGAACTCAATGTTCAGTCCAGCAGGCTGTAGTGTGCCTAATCGGTAGATGAGATGCTGTTCCTCGAGCTTGCGTTGATGTTCACTGGAACACTGCAGCAATCCCAGGACAGAGATGAGAGCAGGGGGGAGTGTTGAGTTCTTTTTTTCTTTTTTACAACCTTTTTTTTTTTGCATTTATTTCATTTCATCTTAGTTTGTTCAGTTTGCTTACCCACTGTTTATTTTCATGTTTGCACTTGCTGCTGTTCAATATTCAGTCCGTTAACACCTATTCTGTACTAATGCTTTGTCTTTCATCACACCATTAACATATTGTTTGCCTTTGCTCCATGTCCTTTTGGTCAGCTATGTGGCCTTGTCCAATCTACACCTTCTCCTTTGTTATCTCTTGCCCCACCCCCACCTCACTTGCTTATAACCTGTGACATTTTTAATATTTGTCAGTTCCAAAGAAGGGTCACTGACCCGAAACGTTAACTCTGCTTCTCTTTCCACAGATGCTGCCAGACCTGCTGAGTGATTCCAGCATTTCTTGTTTTTATCCCTGTGGGACACCACTAGTTACATCCTGCCAATTAGAATATCTGCCCATTATCCCTACTCTTGTGTCTCCTGCCACTCAGCAAATTTCCTAACCAGGCCAATAATTTGCCTTCAATTCCATGAGCTTCAACTTCAGCTAACAGTCTCTTATCGAGGTCATTATCAAATGTCTTCTGGAAGTTCATATAAATTATCTCCATAGACATTCTCAGGTTCATCAGGCATAACCTACCTTTTACAAATTTCTCTGCTCAGCTGAAAATTTTCAAGGTATTCAGTCGCCATATCTTTATAGACACTAGTAATTTCCTGATAACAGATGTTAGACTAATTGGTCTATAATTCCTTGTTTTCCCTCCTTTCTTAAGTAGCAGAGTGGCGTATGCAATTTTCCAATATAAAGCAAAGGTTCCTGAATCATAAGAACTTTGAAAAATTATAGCTAGGGCATCTCCAATGTTCTCCCCTACTTCTTTTAAAATCCTGGAAGGGAAGCAATCTGTTCCTGGGATTTGTCACTCTTTAGTGCCATTATTTTCTTCATTGGTGTGACTTTGCTTACAGTAATTTTGATGAGTCCCTGCCCTTGGGATATCCAGCATGCAGACCTCTTCCTCTACTGTAAAAGCTGACACAAAGTAATTATTCAACATCTGCCTTTTCCTTATTTTCATTGACAATATCGCATCAGTTTACAGGGGGCTCACATTGCTCCAGACCATCCTCTTTTTCCTCATATAGTTGTGAAAAATGTCTGTGGTGTATCTTTGTATTCAAAGCATAGTGACCAAAATTAGTTTTTCCGCTAGCCCCACTGTTCCAGAACTCCCAACAACACTACTCCATACAGCCTCATCTCTGGTCCAGTGGGGGTATTGGCGACAGCTGGGTACCTTTGGGGATGCTCGATGCTAGGAGTGGCTGAGTTTCTACCAAGTCATTTTTGGTAAGTTTTTTTTTTTGCTATAAGATACATTGGCTTTCCTTTCTTCTCAATGTGGGATAGGAGGAGATCAAAAAAGGTTCATTCTGAAAAAGATTCCCTTAGGCCTTAATAGGAGTCTGTGGCATAATGCTGAATCAGCACCATTCTCTTATTTTGATGACTGTATTGTCTGCTAACGTCATAGGCTGGTTCAGGCCAAAGCAAAGAGAAGCACTATATTGGCTGTAAATATATCTGCCACCAATGTTTTAATGGTTTCATTATTACCTCCCACATGGGCAGCAATAAAGGTGGTCTGGGAAGATTTACTGTCGGCAGTTAGAATAAGTAGCATCCCATCCAAAAAGGCGTTCCAGTCTTGCAAATGGGTCTTGTTTAAATAGCTACCTATCACCTCACTGGCAATCTTCTAGGTACAGATAAAATTCGACATCGCTTGTAGAGAGCAAAGCACCACAATTGAATCTATACAGCTGCATGTGAGACTAATAAGATCCGGATCTGCAAAAGTGGCTGATGGAGCTATTCCTCCCAGGCAAGGGCATACAGGAGCATCAGAGTGAAGCAACCCTGGAATGCTTCAACAATCCAGAAGAATTACAGGAATTCCTATGGACACTCCAAGCAGAGGCATCACCAGATTGGGCACTCTTAAACCAGAAGATTTCAGACGAGGGACATTTAAATCTGAGGACATAGCATCCTGCCACAGGCAGGAAGGAAGCCAGGTGGTATCGGTGTTCTTTCATGGGCTGGTTCTTATTTATATGTGGAAGCTGAACTCTTAAAAGAATGAACACTCCAAATAATATACCATCTTAATAAGTATTTCAAAGTCTAGGCAAATCAGTTGAGATGACTTTGTAAACTCACTTTGTCAATAGTGCCTGCAGAAATATATTTTGCTCACCCTCTGCTACTTCCGTGCTTGAATGTTGTAAATGTAGGTATCGATCACCAGACATATAGTGAGCGATAACTACATAGATGTGAATTTGGTAGATGAAAATTGAGAAAGAACAGGCAGATCTATAATTACACTAATAAAACATTGTAAGGCACAGCAGCAAAGAATCTAATCTGTGCAGTTCGTGTGGAAATGGTGGAGCTTCAAGGAATGTTCCCACTGGAAAGAAATGCAGTTTTGGATTGCAAAGCACCGGATAAGATGGCATTGAAAAGTAAGTGTGTTTAACGGGTGGTCTTCAAATTGTCCTGAATACTGAGATATACTGTTATTGAAGTACCGATTAGGCAGCTACTTTTGTGCAAAAACTCTGAACATCTGCCCTTTCCGATGAATGGAAATGGGTTGTTGCAAAACATGGAGTAATGAGTATGGCATACAACATGGACTAATCGCAGTCGACTGTTTCAGGGTAGCACTCAACTTGTGATATTTTGTATGCTGAGCCCTGAAGTAATCCAAATGAAGCATCACAGAAACTAAAGGAAAATATTGTGGATGCTGGAAATTTGTAATATAAATAGAAAATGCTAAAAAAAACTCAGCAGGTCAGGCAGCATCTGTGGAAAGATAAAGAGGGGTAATGTTTCAGGTGGATGATCTTTCAGCAAAACTGGTAATTTTGACTTTACTGGCCAATAAAAGATAGTTTCTTTCTTTCTCTTTTTCTCTCGTTCACACTCACATATATCCTTGTCCCCCTCCTTATTCCTCATTTATATGGTACATCCCTTAGCTTCAAATTCATTAATCTCCTAGGTGTCAACTCAAGCCTTGAAATACATATATAATAAAAGCAAAATACTGTAGATGCTGGAAATCTGAAATAAAAACAAGAAATGCTGGAAATACTCAGCAGGTCTGGTAGCATCTGTGGAGAGAGAAGCAGAGTTAACGTTTCAGGTCAGTGACCCTTCATCAGAACCTTGAAATACATAACCTTTCTCAACGCATGCTCAACTCATTCCTCTGAATCCAATCTGCCAGAAAGAGGGGAAAATGTTCTGGACACAGGCAGACTGTGCAATAAAAATATTTTCAAGGTAATGACGAAAGGGATTGAACAAGACAAATGTGGGTTTACTTGGTATTTCCTAGGTGGTTGTACATTTAAATGCAGAATTAATAAGAAACACTAATGTTGATTTCAAGGTAGAAAAGGATTTCCCCTTTCTAAATAGGTGACTTTTCTTTTCACCTGATTTCCATGTTCCTCTGAGGCTGGTACTATAGATGATATGGGATCAGGAAGACCAAAAACATGAATAGCAAAAGCACAATTGTTAATAACAAACATTGTTAATGCTGTCTGTACTGTGATAATCACACACATGCTTTATTCATTTGACCAGAATGAATGAAGGAACTGCATGCATTGTAATTTTAAATGAAAACAAAAGACACAATTCCCATTTACATCCTAATGATTTCTTAATTTATGCAATTCCCATCTTGTATGCCTGATTTAATGTAAATGTCCCGGCTGAACATGTTCTTTAAAACACTATCAGGAAAGACAGTTTAAACAGCTATGATTTCCTTTTGCAACAGTTTATCCTTTTCTTCCTTCTTGAAGGTGCTGATTCATGGGCACTAACAACCCTGATATCTTAGCCTAATGGCCCAAACTTTGAGGGTTTGCAAGTTATCTGATGGAGGGGCATCATAGTTGAGTCTAATTCTGTCCTTACCTGACCTGACACCTACACATGTGCACTTTCTAACTTGGTTCACTAGATAGTAATCAAGAGTAAGAGTATTGGTTTTCCCCTTCCTAGCTCCGGACGTTCAGGTTATTTATAGCACTTTTTAAAGATTTTTTTTACTATTTTAGTACTATTTTAGAGTCACTGACTAAGACGAAGAGTTGATGTGGGACCTTCCTAACCTATGTAGCTCAGTATCAAACTGAGCAATGCGTCTGCCAACTGAACCATTAGGGGTGATGTAATACAATATTCTGCTTATATTTATAGCAAATAGGATCATTTTTAAGTTTGCTGTCCCTCCTTGTGTTCCCATGGTGGATATTCATAAGTAATCTATCTACCAGGGTTTTATCAATATTAATATCTTATTATTGTATATTTAAATTATGTTCCTACATAACATCTTGTCCTACCGAACACCCAATATTCCAATTTGCTATTCAGAAAGGAGGGAGAGAGAAAACAGGGAATGACAATCCAGTTAACCTGACATCAGTCATCAGGAAATACTGGAATCTATTATTAAGGAAGTCTTAACAATGCACTTAGAAAATCATAGTATGATCAAAGTCAACATAGTTTTCCGAAAGGGAAATTGTGTTTGACAAATTCGAGTTTTTTGAGGATGTGACTAGTAAGGTAGACAAAGTGGAACCAGTATATATAGTACACTTGGATTTCCAAAAGGCATTTGACAAGGTGCCAGACAAAAGGTTACTATGTAAGATAAAGTTTCATGGAATTGGGGATAATATATTAGCATAGATGGAGGATTGGTTAATGGATAGGAAGCAGAAAGAAGGGATAAATGAGGCATTTTTAAGTTGGCAGACAGTGACTAGTGGACGTGCCACAAGGATCAGTTCTGAGGCCTCAGCTATTTGCAATCTATATTAATGACTTAGACAAAGGAACCGAGAATATTGTGTCTTCGCTGGCGATATAAAACTAGGTGGGAACTGACACCGTCACGAAGACACAAAAAGACTGCAAAGAAATAGAGACAGGTTAAGAGAGTGGGCTGCAAGGTGGCAGGTGGAGTACAATGTGGGGAGGTGTAAGGTTATTCACTTTGCTAGTAAGAATAGAAAGGCAGAATATATTTTTTAAAAGACATGAAACTTTTAAATGTTGATGTTCACAGAGATTTTGGTGTACTCATGCAAGGAACATAGAAAGTTTGCAAGTAGATACAGCAAGCAATTAGGAAGGCAAATGGCATGTTGGACTTTATTGCAAGGGGATTGGAGTACAAGAATAAGGAAGCATTGCTATAATTGTTCAGGGCTTTAGTGAGATCACACTTGGAAAACTGTGTGTAGTTTTGGTCTCCATATTTAAGGAAGGATTTACTTGCCTTGGAGGTGGTACAGTGAAGGTTCGCTAGATTGGTTCCTGGGATAAGAGGGTGATCCCATGATGAGAGGCTGAGTAAATTGGTCCTATACTCTGGAGTTTAGAAGAATGAGAGATGATCTCTTTGAAACATACAAGATTCTGAAGGGGCTTGACAGGGTAGAAACTGAGAGGTTGTTTTCCCTGGTTGGGGAATCTAGAAACAAGGGCACAGTCTCAGGATAAGGGGCCAATCATTTAGGACTGAGATGAGGAGAAAATTCTTCACTCAGGGGGTTGTGAATCTTTGGAATCCTATACCCCAGAGGGTTGTGGATGCTCCATTGTTGAGTATATTTAAGTCTGAGATAGGCAGAACTTTGGTCTCTGAGGTAGTCACGGGATATGGGGAGCCGGTGAGAAAGTGGAGTTGAGGCAGGACTCCTGTCATGATCGTATTGAAAAGTGGAGCAGACTCGAGGGGCTGTATGGTCCACTCCCTGCTTCTATTCCTTATGTTCTTATCCAACCATTGGAGACCGGAACTACTTAGTATACATAAATAAAAGCAAAATACTGCGGATGCTGGAAATCTGAAACAAAAACAAGAAATGCTGGAATCACTCAGCAGGTCTGGCAGCATCTGTGGAAAGAGAAGCAGAGTTAACGTTTCGGGTCAGTTCCGAAGAAGGGTCACTGACCCGAAACGTTAACTCTGCTTCTCTTTCCACAGATGCTGCCAGACCTGCTGAGTGATTCCAGCATTTCTTGTTTCTGCTTAGTATACACCCTGAATCAATAAAGGAATATTTGACTTTTGTTCCTTCCAAGCGGTACATCATCGGTAGATATTTGCATTATTTGGTATTTCACCTTGGTGATGGATTGAATTTGGTTTTTTTTCAGGAATCAATGGAAAACCTACATTCGAATAAACGGGATAATCCAGACCAGGTTTTGCACTCGTTCCTCACGGTTAAATCTACACTTTGTGTCAGTGAAAGCTGATGGGGCTGGCACAGAATAAAGTCCGGAGACCAGAGAAAAGCTCTTTCATTGCAAGCGGGGATTCACAGAGGGTGCAATGCATAGATTTGTTCGGCAGAGAGAATCGGATCAAACGTAGTTCATTCAGATTGAGATATTCTTTGAGAACGGTCTCCAACTCCTGGCAACTCTGCCTTACCCTGGACATTGACCAGGAGAAAATCTGCACAGATATTGCTGTCGCTGCAAATGATCCAGTTTGTCGAATTTAACTGGGGGACGAACAACTCCGTTCTCGGACTCAGATTCAGAACTCTACTGTTCATTGACTGAGCTGAGCCCTCAACTCCAGGATTAATCCAGATCGGATCACCGTGTGGGCAGCGGCGCCCCAGCACCAATCCAGCGGGGGTAGGATCGCATCAGAAAGAATCTGGACATTTGGGGGTCACTTTCTTGGTGGGGGGCGGGGAGGGGTTGTGGTTCTTCTCCCTAAATCAGATCAACAGTCAAGTTTGCAAAAGAAATCTGAGACGCTGGCTCAGGGAGCCAACCGTGGAGAAGGTAAGCACTGAACACTATGGGTCGCAGATATGCCCTTCCCCTTTGTTTAATGCCCAGCACATATTCGCAATAATTTGCATTAAGTGCAAACGAGGTTATAAAGCATGCTATGTTAGAAAGCATACATCAACGACTGTTCAACTTTACGGAGCTTCAGGCTTGACCGTTTAGCACAGGCGGGCTGCTCCTCTGCAGAAGTTGGAAATATGTGTCATTAGATTCATCCAGAGTCTGACCCCACACCTGGTGGTGGAGCCAGGCCAATTAGACTCTTTCGGTTCAGTTGAATATCCACAGAAACCGTGTTTATGGAAACAGGTCGCTGTGTTTAGTTAAAACCAAAGCGAGTTCAGCCTGCTGGGAGAGTGGATCCTATCAAGTTTAGCCCACATGACATTCTTGTGACATTTTGGTACCGTGGATGAGGATGAAATACATTAATTGCATCCCTCGATTCCACGTTATTTAAAACATATGGTTCTCGGGTGGATTTTTTCGACCTAACAGCCAATGCGTCAAACAGACGGGGTGGTACAACCCATAAATGAAACTTAAGCATGTATCTGGACAAATCTTCAACCCTTGTAAACTTCTTTTCCTGCATTAGTGTATACATTTAATGCCAGACAAGACTCGTTCTCTCGATATTACTAAAATATAATCAATTTAAGATTTGTTAGAAGATTTTATATGTTTATTACATGTGTGTGGTATACTTTGAAAAGTTCAGTAAATTTACAGCATGCACGCCATGGTGCTTGGAATGGGAGAGAACCTCGGGAGTACCGTGGGAATGCGTTACAGCAGATTAACCGGGATAATAGAGACACAAAAAGGGCCCAGGAGATGAGAATAGCAGACGGTGTGAAACATAATACGAAAACATTCTTTCGGTATCACAGCAGCAAAAGGATCATTAAAGAAGTTTGAATTCTGAAAGCTGAAAGTGGCGTGAAACGAAGATGCAAGTTAAAATGGTACTACATGAATATGTTTTGAAATCTCCACCAAACACTAGTTTGCTTTTTATTTTGTTGTACACCCAGTTTTCACAGATGCTGCCAGACCTGCTGAGTATTTCCAGCATTTCTTGTTTTTATTTCAGATTTCCAGCATCTGCAGTATTTTGCTTTTAATACAATTTTAAAGTCAGTGTGGCAGATGTATTTGATAGGTTAAAGGGACACTCGTAAATCCGACCAACCCAAGGAGGCCAGGTAGGATATTTGGTGAAATTGGTAACGGCTGAGGTCTCACCAGGTACAGAAGTAAGTAAGTAACCTAGGGGTTACATCTCTGGATTGGGCAATTAATTACTGGACCATTGAGCTATGAACAGGGCCACTGGTTTATTGTGACTGAATAAGCAAATTTCATTTTTATCACATAGGATTTTAGGGCATTTTGCACGATTTATACCAATGTTTTGAAGATCCCAGGAAGTTAAGCCATAATTCCGTGAAACTGCAAAGTTTGCTGTGAAGAAAGATCAGAGAAGCTCCAGCTTTACAGTCCAGATGAGGCAGTTAAGGGGGCAGGTAACCTCATGGATTACATAAATTACATTGACACTGATAACCCCAAATCTATTTTATATCAAGACAGAAAACTAAGACTAGGGTACATCAAGTTAAATAAAAATAAAAAATAGGAAGAACGTATTTATTCAAAAGTGATAAATGTCTGAAATAATCCATCGGGCGATCAAAATGCAGTTGGTTGGTAAAATTGATGAGCTGGGGTGCTGGAGCAATGAAAGCCAGAGACCTTTTCTGATCCTGCACTTTTCTTACAAATGAGAAGGTTACGCTTGTCAATTACAACGCTTTTCAATATTTCTATAGTTCGATTAGTTCCGGTTGTCTGCGCTAGTTCGACTTTCATTTTATTTGAGTGACAGTATTCTGAATCATCTTTAGCCTGTAGAGACAGGTGATTGCAGTTTCCCATGAACTACGTCTTTTAAAATGTCTAAACCTCACATGGAGCCAACTGTTATATGATCGCAAAGAGTTAATTTGATCCCAAACGCTTCGTTACTTGTAGCTGGACCATCACCGACTGTCTTGCTTTTCGCTTTGTAACATAATCGTTATTTGTCAGTGAATGAGAAATCGACCTTTAATGATAAGAAGTGTGAAACACGCTGATGCCAATTCTGAATACTAACATGTTGCAACATTGTGTCACTGCGACTGGAATAGTAACCAGTATAACAAATATAAATATAAATTTAAGTTCCAGAATGAACAAGTTTTTGGTGTCTGCTTTTTACTGAGGGTGCAGTATTTATGTTTGAAATTCTCCCCCTGGGGGTGCTGCTAATTTAAAGTTGTTTCCCCCTCCCCCTCAGATCCCTGGCTGTTCTCCAGAGGGTCGATGAGTTCTCTGGTGTACCCCGGACTGAAGGAACGTGAAGCGGTCAGCATGCTGCACTATGGAGGCTCGGGAGCTCGGAGCAGGATTCCCAGCGGCAACAATGGACAGTTTAACTCGGGGCTGATCGCCTCTTCGTGCGGGGTCCAGCAGCAGCAGTTCAGCCTGCACAGCCCGCAGCTGCTGGCCAGCTTGCAGCTGCAGAAACTCAACAGCCAGTACCACAGCTCGGCTGTGCACCCTGCTGCAGCCCCCGGGGATAGCCAGACACCGGCTGCTCCTCAGCCCCCAGCCCAGGCAATCACGGCCACACCGGCCCCACACCCACCGGGCATCATTGACACGGACCTCATCGACGAGGACGTGCTTATGACCCTAGTGCTGGAGCTGGGCTTGGACCGAGTGGACGAGCTGCCTGAACTCTGGCTGGGACACAACGAGTTTGATTTCACCTCGGATGTAACTGCCGGCAACACGGTGACCTGCTGACAGCCAGTGAGATGACCAGATGGTTGCTCTGTATGAACTGATCCCAACTGATTAAAACAGATCTGAACTGACCCGAAGTGAACTGATCTGAGAATGATTGCAATCGGTTCCCTTTTCATAATCGGTACTAATATACTCAGATAGTGGACTGGCGTTTATTTGCGAAGTGTTATGGCTTTATCCAATGTGATTGTCGTCTTTCAAGGAAAGGCTTTCACATTGAGCGAGTCACAGAGCCGATTAAGGATTTTTTCCCAGCACTGCCGCAGGACACTAGTGAGATCTATTGACGCAAGCTGAGATGGCAGTTTTAAATACTAATTTATTAGAAACACAAAAGCCGAGGATCAATGATCTTGTTTGATGTGCCTTAAAAAGTTGACAACGTTCCGAAGAAGGATCACTGACCCGAAACGTTAACTCTGCTTCTCTTTCCACAGATGCTGCCAGACCTGCTGAGTGATTCCAGCATTTCTTGTTTTTGTTTCAGATTTCCAGCATCCGCAGTATTTTGCTTTTATTATGACAACGTTCTTGTTTTTTTCACCTCGGAGCTGGAGATATTTCATCAGGACCTTAGACATTCCTTAAAGTTACACCAACCACATCCCACACTCTTGTCTTCATTTTTTTATGGTAGATTTGGGACACTCAGCTCTGCAGGAGGACACGCTAGACCTCTTATGGACAAAAATGGAAAATACCAGATTGCTTTCTGAGGACATCTGAAGTTGTATTTAATTTGCCAGAACTGGCAATGGCTTTGTCACACCAGTTCACGCTGCCATTCATTAATGTCACATGTTTTATGTAACTTGAACAACGAAGTTGACATAAACTTGATATAGTTCCTTTTGGCTAGTGAAACCAACTTAATAATATAGTATCAGTTGTGTAGAAACTGGTTTAAAAAACGCAAAAGAAAAAATAAATAGAAACTACCAAATGCAGCAGAAAGCTTGCTGTTCAGAGTGAAAGCAGAGGGGCAGCAGTGGCCATATCCCAGGACGTACAGTATTGTGCATTCAATCTTCCGGTTTTCTCTGCTTTGTCTCCCATACCTATGGCTGAAGTGGTCTGTAAGGGGAGGTATAAAGTGACACTTCTCCCCAATCATGGAGGGAAAATCAGAATGCCTGTCACACACTGGGAACAACTCTAGTGCTCCTTGTGGCCAGTTTCAGAATAATACTGGCATAATCCTGAGAAGAAGTCACCTGGCTCCCTTCCCCTTTTCTCAGCTGGGTTATTGGATGATGATACGTGGGGAGGGGTGGCATAATGGTAATGTCACTAGGCTAATTCTCTAGCGACATGGGACACAGAATCTCATGGTAGAATTTGAATTCCATTAATAAATCTGAAATTAAAAAGCTAGTCTAGTGGTGACCATGAAACCATTGTTGATTGTTGTAAAAATCTCTTTTGTTTACTAATGTCCTTTAGAGACTGTCCTTACCTGCTCTGGCCTACATCTGACTCCAGACCACACAGCAATATGGTTGACTCTGACTCTTAACTGTCCCCTGAAACACAGATGTGATGAGTCAATTCACATTGAAATTCACCAAATGTCATTGAGTCACTTTGGCATGATATCATTGTGATGGAAATAACATTCAGCTCTTCTCTCCCCAGAGCTTAAGGACAATTCCTCCTGAATAAAAATAAAAAGTTTCTCTTTCCCGCCCCAGTTTTTGATTGGGCAATTTTCACACTAGTTTTGGCTTTGAATGTCTGCACACACAACCCCCACCCTGTTATTCTGTTATTTTGCAGATACTTAAAGTAGGGATAAAATGAGAACAATGCAGGAACTGTGCTCTTACTGTCCTATACCAGTTTTAAACCATTTCCAGAAGTTTGTTTGAAAATTCTGCAAATTCTTAAGATTTGTTTGCAACACAAAATGTAATTGTAACAACCATATCAAAGGTGGAAGATTATTTTATACAATATAGTGCTGTCAGGTTAGAGCTTTTCATAGGGCAATTTACTGATGGACCATTGATAAATGTACATACTAAAAAAATCTAGATGTTCTAAAACTGTGGCACTTTTGTCTTATTCTGGTGGAATGTCATAGAATGGTTTAAAATGTCCCAAAATTATTTTACTAGCAGTTACTTAATAAACATACAATTTGACATATACAAGAGTGTGAAGCATCTCATTTCAGAGAGTTAGCCATATGATGTGAATTTTTCAAGATAATATTTCATGAATCTGACTATGACTTTTGGAACATATATATTATTGTGCGGTATGTGTAGTTCTGTGAGAAAAGATACAAAAATGAATAGTTCTCAGGCTATCTTTCAGTCTGCTATTTCTCAGGATTTTGGCCTGATATGGGAGGGTGGGGTGGGGGGGGGGGTGCGTAATTTCATGTCACCAGTCTGTGTGATCCTGCCCCCAAGCTGTTTTGGAGGAAGGCCAGGTCAGGGACAGAACGGCTACCCACCCGCAAGCAGCAGCTAGCCAATTGAGGTCATTAAAAGGCCAATTAAGAACATGGATCAGAGGCCGACAGGAATTTTCCAGGGCCTCCCCATGGTATCAGCAGCATGGCTGCTGCCTGGAGGGGTGGCCTGTGGCACACGGGGGGGGGGGGGGGGGGGTAATGCTCCAGCTGGAGACTAAGGGCCCCCCGCCCCATACCTGGTCATAGCTGTGGCCATGGACCATCCTGTGGAGAGGTTCCCCCACCTGTAGCCATTTTTTACATCAGATTTTTTAAAATTGCTGAGAGGGTGCCTCAAGATGCAACAGCAAACCATAGCTCCTGCAGTGCTCCTATTGGCCCTCCAGCCTCAAGAGCCCATCCGCTGTCCTTAATTGGAGGGCGAGCATGCACTAATTGGCCAGTTCATGGAAAATCACTGTCAGGTTACTGTGTTTGACACACTGCGGGGTTGGGACCCGCATTTGACCCAGACGTCAGGGTTCCGACCCAAGATGCAAAATCCTGCCCTATATCTCTGAATTTTTCTTTTAATCTATTTTTTCTTTTTCCCCTCACTCTCATTATCCTTATTCTGTGTCCTGTTCTTTGTCTTCTCATCCATTTCTCTCTTGGTGCACTTTGCCTTTTCATTTTGTCTCACTTAGCTGGTTAGTGCTTTTATGTGTATTAGCCAAGCTTTCCTCACTGTTAATATGCAACTCCAATTAGAACTTTTCTGATAATTCCAGTGACTCAATACATTTAAAATGCCAATTCACATGGAAAAGATTTAGAAAAAGCTGGCATAGTATATTGGTACTCCTAAGCATTCTACCCTAGAATGATAGGGTGCTGGTTGATATCCATGAAGTCTCATCCTGCAAAATGTCAAACTTATTAGATAGAGCTGGCAGCTATGTTCTGTCAATAGAGAACATTAGAGGGTGAGTCACTCTCATGCACCTCTAATATACTGTCTCAAAAGTGATGTACTTCACAGAATGTGGGAGCAGACTACTAACCTTGCTGGGGATTGGCTTGGAAAAACTTAAAAAATGAGAAAGAAGATAGGGTACATTATAAATAGCTAGATTGAGAAACCTCCAGATGCACTGCTTCTAACAGTTACAACAGAAGTTACAGGTCAAAAGCATTCCTGGGATTTTGTACCATTTCACCTAGGCCTTGAAATTACACCATGGAATTCTAGTGTACAAATGCTTAATGCATTCATCAAAAGTTCCTCTTTCTTCTATTTTAGTAAAGGCTTCTATCTGTAAGTCAATGGTTTATCCATACCCAAGTTTGATGCTAAAATGCTGAATTACAGCAGGGTACAAGTTGGAGACAGTCATGCTTAAACTGGATAGTGGTCTCATCAGACCATATTTTGATTACTGTATCCAGTCCTGGTTATCAGGACAGAAGAGTAACATTCAAGCTGTGGAAGTGCTGTAGTGAACAGCTGCAAGACAGATCACCAGCATCAGAAAAGTTAGCTGTGAGGAAAGCATGGAGAAAATGGGTCTTTTCAGAACTGAAAGGAGGCAAAAAGGTAACCTTATAGAGATATAGAAAAGGTAAATTCCAAACATTACTTCAAATTAAAGCACAGGAATAGTACATACAAGCTTACAGAAAGGACAAGACCAAAAGGCCCCCATTGTTTAACCTATCTGTGGCAACCTTTTGCATCCCCTCCACAATTACTAATAGTGCTAACTCTTCTTGGGAGGTAAGTAAGAAAAGCAAAAAACAACTGTGGCCAATATCATGAACAGTTCTGGAAAATGTCTTTCCAACTTAAGATATTCAAACAGGCTCCAGAAGACTAAAGTTATTCATGATTCACCACCAAAGTACTTAATTAATCCCCCCTCCCAAAGTATCCCAATGCCTTTAGAGACATAGCACTGTCCTGGACTGGAAAAGACAATCACCACCCTTTAGGATAGTGCCAAAGATCATATACTTGATATGCCATTTCATGTCTCGAGCTCTTCAATAGCTCTTGCTGACAAAAATATATCCATCACACTCTCAAATTTATAACACCAATCAGAGCAACTACCTTCCTGGATAGGTTGTTCCACATACTCTCTATCCTCTGTGCAGAGAAGTTATATTTTAACCTTGTACTTGAATGATTGTGCAAAAGAATTAAATCTCATGGTATGGGGAGGCAATTGAAAAATATATTAAAATTAATACAACTATTACACAAGATGTTTTAAAATGGAGTACCCTCCCATAGGGCTCCAGTGGGTTTCCCCAAGGGTCAGTGATTGGTTTCTTCTGTTTATTACATTCATTAGTTATCTGCAGGCTGACATAGATGGCTTATTAATTACATTTGTGGATGAACTCCTGTTAAGAATGACGATATATGGCTATTTAGTTCCAGAATCATGCTAGCAAACTGACGGGTGATTTGGAAGGGTAAGCTGGATGGACCAATGTTCACTTCTTCAAAACATTACTATTGACTGAGTTTGAACAGCCAAAAATGGGTGGGCTGAGGCCAGGGGGGAAGCTGAAGTTTAAAAAATCTGAACCCCAACCAGCCCACTTCTGGGTTTAATGGTCCTAGGAGGCAGGCTGGCAATTTAATTGTTTTAATGAGGCTGGCAGCCTCAAATTTAACCTGCTTTGCATGTTTTACAGTGTGAAGCCAGGTTTCCCAGACCTGGAGAAACCTAGCAGCTGAATGGAAGTGGGAGAAGTTACTTAACTTTTAGGGAGAAGTTAAGTGCCTTGATAGCACTGCGCTTGGGCCAGGATAAGCAGCAGTGCTTCCCCTTCAGACCCTCAGCAGTTGGGGACCAGAGCTTCCAATGACAAGAGACACAAGCTGTAGAGTTAAAACACAAGTTCAAACTAGGAAAAGGCAAATTTTGGACTAAAATCAGTAAGCTCTTCACAAGAAGAGTGATTAGCAGAGAGGGTCACCAATTCCATCAGACCTAATCCTGGAGATTTCATCATATGACCTCCCTATACAGTAAAACAGCCTCCCTCCCCCCAATATTTATATAACTAATAAACAAAAAGCACACCATTTAAAAAAAAACAAGATTTTTCTCATTCGCAGCTCACAGCAGGCTAATTTTCAATTCCTGGAGGGGGTGGCAACCTAAAGTAGCGTAAAGTGGAAAACCTAGAATCGTTGAAAAGAAAGCAATTGCTATTACTAGGAGACCATGATCTTCCCGAATATCCAACCAGTTTCTCACTTGTGCCCGTATTGAGGCAAACAAGGGGTGCAGTGCGCAGCCGCGCCGTGACCTCTAACCCGCAGCCTCCTTGCGCGTTGCATTGTGGGGAGTGGTCCTTTTCCTGCAGCTACAGAAATGGTGAGGATTTAAGTGCTGGAGTTCGCGGGCCGAATCAGACAACATCCACTTCACAAAGCAGAGAAACTTGATCAATTTTACCCCAATCCCTTTCCAAATGGACGAGAAATCGGGCTCCAGCCGAATTTGTGCGAAGTGAACTGAAGTTTTTTAGATGTTTTAGTATCAAGTGTGGCGGGGCTGATGAGCGAGTGCTGGGGTAAAGCGGCAGCCATTGCTGCCTGGGCCAGAGAGCACTCCCGTCACCGAGGCTCAGGGACTAGGCCCCCTCTCCCCTCGCCTCGTTATAGGCTGGCGCTGATTTAAGTATTCAGTGAAGTTACTGGAACGTTCCATTTGTTAACCTGCCTTCTTCACTGTCGGCGATGTAGTCCCAAGGCTGGCCCGTGTCATCAGCGGGCTGGAGTTTCAGGTTAACGCCAGGACTCCTTCCCTGAAATAGGCGAGGGAATCGGGGAGGAAGCTGCTGGTGTTGGCCGGGATGTTAAACCACGAAATTTGGGTCAAGCATCTGGACAGAGGAGGATTGGGAATTTCGGCTGCAGTCACAAACTAAACGGTTTTTCTTATTAATACAGGCCCGAGGTCCAAAGAAGCACCTGAAGCGCCTAGCGGCACCCCGGCACTGGATGCTGGATAAACTGACGGGGGTCTTTGTAAGTATCTCCCAGCATCAAATGAATATTAGTATTTCATCGTCTCCGTGATAGTGTAGATTGAGTTTGGATGTGGTGGGGTTTTGTAGCTCTTGGATTGCTCATTTTAATACAGTTGGAAGATGACCATTGTGATTACAGAAACTTTTGTGTTCTGGTGAATGGAGTGTGGGTATTCAGAGTTCTACATACCTGGTTGTAAATTTCGCAGCCTCGTAGCTGCCTTGCCAGCTGTTATCAATGACCTAGTATATTTAGTGGTTGAGGGACTGTTGATCAGATAAGGTTAATACCTTTTTAATTTTCTCATTCCAGCTTTAAACAGCCTACATTTTTAACATTCTGGTTGTATGCTGCTCAGTTTACAGGTAGATTGTGATTGAGTTAACAGGGAATAATCTTTTATCTATTACCCCATTGAATTTGGTGGTTTTTAAAAACTTATAAATGTGCATTTGAAATTTGAGGAATTTTTGTGATAGTGTTCCACCTGCCTCAAAGTTAGCATGGGTCAGAAAATGGGTATCGATTTGCTATGTATTCCTATAGTTGCTTTTTAAAGGACGTGTCATAGTTTTGTCATCTGCTGTTCTCAGCTGTCAGGTTTTTGGATTTTACTATCTGATTGCCCAGAGTGAAGATCTAGGTCGGTCCTTTCCAAATTGGCTGAGTTTTGACAGCTGGAGATTGGCATAATTACTAAACAAATTGGTGGACCTGTTTCTCTGGCTTATAGGAAGAGAAGGAAGGAAGATGAGAAATGAAAGTGCCATGAGACAAATGTTTCAAGTAAAACTGAAGTAGATAATGCAGTTTGTTGGCAAAAGTACTGTTACTGAGAATATTCTACACTTATAAAACATTTTTTCTGAATAAGTGAATATACTGTCCCTATGAATATTTGGAAATTCTGTTGGTGCATTGTGTGCTGAATATGTAAACTATTTTTCATTGTTAGGCTCCACGTCCATCTACTGGACCCCACAAGCTCCGGGAGTGCCTCCCCCTCATCATTTTCCTCAGAAATCGCCTGAAGTATGCTCTGACTGGTGATGAGGTAAAGAAGATCTGTATGCAGAGATTCATCAAAATTGATGGCAAAGTTCGCACAGACATCACTTACCCAACTGGATTCATGGGTAAATATGGAGTTTCCTTAATTGCAATTTTAGAAAGATCTTTGAAGCTCAATATCCCTTATGTGCTTTGAATTGAATATTGGCTTCGCTATATTGATTTCAGTTCCTAACTGGAATAACATGGAGATATTGCTGTGCCGTTTCTTGGAAAACTACATAGACCTATTTCCTGATGCCAAACTGGGTGTATTTAGAAAGGTGCTTGGTTGATTCCGTTCAAATTCACACCAGATAAGTGATAGGAGAGAATGATCTCATGAAGCAGATGGCATATGTGGAGGGAGGGAATTCCCAGTGAATTAAATTCTATGGTTCTGGCACTGTCTTATGTTAGTAAACTGCCAGATGCTGTCGTTACTGCAGCCTCGCAAAGTATGACCACTTGTTTGGTTGATAAACCGTTTGAGTTCAGCAGGATAGACCTTTGTGTGTGTCTGCACGCTATGTATTGTGCCTTAATTTATGAATTTGTACACAATGTGTTTATTTACAGATGTGATCAGCATTGATAAGACAAGTGAACATTTCCGTCTGATCTATGACACCAAAGGCCGTTTTGCTGTGCACCGAATTACAGCTGAGGAGGCCAAGGTAATTGCTGCAACATGGACTCTAATGCATCTTAGTTCATAGGACATGTCTCTGTTTCTGCTTCAGTTGGCCTCTTAGGGCGAGGTGCTCAAGAGAAACCTGAATATTTATTTCTGCCGCTTTTTCTCTGTTTAAAGAACTTAGTGCCCCTGCCTCTATTTGTGTGTATTTGATTGTGACTAGAATGTTTGTCGTATGCAATGGAAGATACATTTTTTGACAAAGCTTTGCATGACTTCCTGGGGTCCTGAAAGTCTAGATCAGTGCTTATGGATGTGAGTTAAGCTACTTAGTGTTGTGTGGAGGAGTGAAGCCCAACTCCTCCTGTCTCCTGGCGGGTGAGAAACTTGGACTGCTGACATGTCTTGCATAAGTTGAAAGCTTGAGTAGCTATTCGCATTATTCTTGGCTGGTGGTGAGGTTGGCATCAAAGGTGTAGGCTTGGCAGTATTTGGAATGCCACTTGTGATAGCTTTTGTAATAGCTTAGTAATTCTACTGAAAGTTTTGTATGTTTTGAGTTTAGTTGCACTGTGGTATCTTCCAATGAATGGTACTGACTGATTAGAGATGGCTAGCAATTATATTTTGTTTCCTTTTTTAGTATTGGTTCACCAAGTGTGGTCTGCAAACAAATTGTCATTAAATCACAGAAATGTTCAGTGGGTCAGGCAGCAACTGCTGAGTTTTTCCAGCACTTTTTTTTTGTCAGATTTCCAACATCTTCAGTATTTTGCTTTGATCCAGTGTCATTAAATCAGAGTACGAATAGGCCGTATGTCCTCTTGAGCCTGCTCCACCGTTCAGTAAGACCATGGCAGATCTACTTCAACCCCACCTCGCGCTGTCCCCATAATCCCTTGATTCCCTCTGGGTCAAAAATCTTAGCGATTTCAGCCTTGAATGAACTCAATGAATGAGCATCCACATCTTTTCTGGGGTAGAGAACTCCAAAGATTCACAACTTTTGAGTGAAGAAATTTCTTCTCGTCTCGGTCCTAAATGGTTGGCCTCTTATCCTGAGATTATACCCCCCGCCCCCATCGTTCTAGACTCACCAGGTAGGGGAAACAGCCTTTTTTCATTCTTTCATAGGATGTGGGTGTGCTGGCAAGGCCAGCATTTGTTGCCTGTCTAGATGTTCTTGAGAAGGTGGTGGTGAGCTGCAGGATGTGCTGCAGCTGCAGTGCTGTTAGGGAGTTCCAGGATTTTGATCCCATGACAGTGAAGGAACATGATATAGTCAGTTAGGATGGTGTGCAGCTTGGCAGGTAACGTGCAGGTGGTGGTGGTGTTCCCGTGTGTTTGCTGTCCTTGTACTTCTAGCTTGAAGAGATTGCGGATTTGGGAGGTGCTGTTGAAAGAGGCATGGTGAGTTGCTGCAGTGCATCTTTCCTATAGTACACACTGCTGCCACTGTGCTTCGGTGGTGGTGGATGGAGCTGATCAAGGGGGCAGCTTTGTCCTGGATGGTGTCGAGCTATCTGAGTGGTGCTGGAGCCGCATTCATCCAGGCAAGTGGAGGGTATTCCATCACACTCCTGACTTGTGCTTTGTAGATGGTGGACAGACTTTGGGGCGTCGGGACATGAGTTACTCATCACAAGAGTTCCCAGTCTCTGATTTGCTCTTGTAGTCACAGTATTTAATCGGCTGGTCCAGTTCAGTTTCTGGCCAATGGTAACCCTCCAGGATGTTGATAGCGGGGGATTCAGTGATGGTAATGCCATTGAATGTCAAGGGGATGTAGTTAAATTCTCTTTTGTTGGAAATGGTCATTGCCTGGCACTAGTGTGGCATGAATGTTACTTGCCACTTATTAGCCCAAGCCTGAATGGTGTCCAGATCTTGCTGCATATTGGTTCAGGTGGCTTCGGTATCTGAGGAGTTGCGAATAGTACTGAACGCTCTGCAATCATCAGTGAACATCCCCACTTCTGACGTTGTGATGGAAGGAAGGTCATTGATGAAGCAGCTGAAGATAATTGGGCCTGGGACACTACCCTGAGGGACTCCTGCAGTGATGTCCTGGGACTGTGATTATTGGCCTCCAAAAACCACAACCAGCTTCCTTTATACTAGGTATGGCTCTGACCAGTTTTCCCCCGATTCCCATTGACTTCAATTTTGCCGGAGCTCCTTGATGCCACACTCGGTCAAATGTTGCCTTGATGTCGAGGACAGCCACTCTCTTTTTAGTTCAGTTCTTTTGTCCATGTTTGGACCAAGGCTGTATTGAGATCACGAGCCGAGTGGCCAAGGCGGATCCCAAACTGAGCATTAGTGAGCAGTTTATTGCATTGTAAGTGTCACTTGATAACTTCCATCACTTTGCTGAAGATTGAGAGGAGGCTGATGGGACGATAATTGGCTGGATTGGATGTGTACTGCTTTTTGTGGACTCTAAGCATTTACCTTGTCAAGCCCTCGTAGAATCTTTTAAGTTTCAATGAGATCACCTCTCGTATTTTTAAATTCCAAAGATTATAGGCCTATTCTATTCAATCTGTCGTAATAAGAGAGATTGAACCATTGTTTGTGTCTGTTGCTGCTACTGAAACTATATAGGTTTAGAGATTGCTTTATAATATTTGTTACTTTATGGCCTAGTTCACTGGGCATGCAGGAGTAAGTACAGTAATGTGTTATGGATTTCTCAAGTTTATTATCAAGCGATAATTGAGCAAAAAACTCTAATTTAAATAAACTGATAAATCAATAATACATAAATGTGTAAAACATCGAATGTTTGTTTCATCTAGAAGTTATACCATTTACTTTAAGTTCTTGCACCTCCTCTATTCGTATTCTGGAGGATAGATTGCTTTGGTGCTTATAGGCTTCCGTCATTACGATTGTTTTGAAGTGCAGCCCAGGAACACTCCCAAATCCCATTGTCTGCCAGGCTAGATGTATCTGCCTTCTGTTTTATGGTACCCTGGTAAAAGTATAGGAGCTGGCCATTTGCCATGGAAGATTGCAGGTGCAGGCTTGTGTTTGCCACTTAACCACAGGTGCTACTGTGTACTGCTGCACTGTTTTGTCAGTTCCATTTTCTAATTTGGAAAAATTGTTTAAACTACTGTGTTGGGGCACGTATTATAGTGTGTAGGCAGGAGTGAATTGGGTTCAATAAGGTGAGGTGTGGATCTTTATTGTAGGGGTAGTCATGTTGCTCTTTCTCTCTCCTGCCCCCCCCCTGCAATTCTCCTCACCCATATCTTATGCAAGTAAACACTTTGAAGGACTAATGTAGGATAAGGTGATGACCTCATACTTCAGTACGTGAAAGATACTTAACTGCAGTCATGTTCCTGTTTGGAAGTGGCAATATTTTCTGAGATAAGGTTACAGGGCACAGTAGTCAGATGCCACAAATAGGGGCATTTTAAAAGGTTTTAGACAGTGTCAAGAGTGAATTCAGTTTCATTTGTTTCCCAGTATAAGCTGTGCAAGGTGAGGAAGATTCGAGTGGGCACCAAAGGAATCCCTCACCTGGTTACACATGATGCACGAACCATTCGCTACCCGGATCCTCTGATTAAGGTCAATGACACCGTGCAAATTGATCTGGATACTGGCAAGATCACAGACTTCATCAAGTTTGACACAGGTATTTGTGTTGTTAAGACTCTAAATTGGACAATATCCTTATTGGGTTTTGAGACATTTATGATCAATATGTTTCCAGGCCTATGCTTCTGCTCATTTAGGGGAAGGGTGGTAAGGTGGAAATTGGATCCAGATGTCTGCATGACAGGACACAAATTCAGCTGAAGAGTCTTTAATGGGAAAGGGGGATTAGAGAGGTCAGTGCAATCGGACAATAGACAGTGGCAGAGAATTTTAAAAGTAAAATCAATGTTCTGGTAAATTAGATCCCTGTGCGATTTTTTTTTTTTCTCCTCTGTTGAAGCTATGTGTAATTAATTCTATGTTCCAGATAAAGAGTGAATTTTTGCTTTTAAGTTACAAATTAAGACATTTGCGGAGTGAGAAACTGCAAGTGAAACTAAGCTTAACTTTTAATTTTAAATACTCCACATTTCAACAATGGGTTTTTTTCTTACAGTAACTGAAACGTGGAATAGGTGCAATTCATCTCCCAGCCTCTCTTGCACTTGAGTTTTGCACAAGTACAGTAATTATTCTATACTTAGCTGCTGAATCCGGGCATCAGTGGATACAGAATTATTATAATTAATCAGTTGTTCCATCTAACTAGTCACAGCTGACTTTTGTTTATATGGTTACATGCATTTAAGAGGAACCTGGATAAATACATGAGCATGAAAGAAATAGAAAGTTATGCTGATGGGGTTAGATGAAGTTGGGTAGGAGGAAACTTGTGAAATGTAAACTCTTGGCATGGACCAGTTGGGCCAAATGAACTGTTTCTGTATTGTACATTCGAAGCAACAACATGTGGCTTGGTTTTCGTATTTCACTTAGTGACGACGAATACCAATTGTGCCTTTATGTGCCAACTACCTAGATACGTGTAGTGAGATTCAGGGGTCGACTGGGTAACCTTGTCTGAGGGAGGTGGAATAAGAGAGTTGCTCAGTTTAAACCTCTCGACAAATATGTTGAACATCATAAATGGATAAATGATCAATCTTGAACACTAAGGTTACTTCTTATGTGGCTATCTTTTAGAATTTGTGTCCTGACTTTCTGGTTTTAAACTGGTAAGCAGTGCAGGCACGTATATCCCACAATCAAACTACAGTTAGTATAAGGACCACAAGGAATCATGTCCCTGCCCCTCAAGGACCTGACTTCAAGTTTTACCTCAGACGTGGCTCTTAATTAATTCTCAATAATCTCTGCTAAGCACTTTGATTTGTTAGAGAATCTCCATCCAAATACAGTGGCAGCAGGCAAAGCATTTGTATAGATGACTTCTTGATCTAAGCATGTAAATGGCTTGTTTTTGAGGTGTACCTGTAAACCGGGCAGCAATGTATATTTCCTTAGACTTTCAGTCTGTCTCCCACGCTAAGGAATTGAGCTTGTGTCCTGCATTAAGTGGGTGCCTCCTTTTCAATCTTCAGCTCTGTGACATACTGAAAGAGAGAAGAAAATTAAAGCTGATTGCAATCCTGCGCTTGCCTGATGTTCCCACGCATAGATTTTCTAACGGGAGCAGTGAATAGATATCAGGAACACGCACTGTATCTGGTTTCCTCTCCCTAGCCTTATTCTTGAGGATATGTATCTCCTGCTCTCTCTTCAGCTGTAGATTAGCAAATTAATATCCACTTAAATTTTTAATCAGGCCATGATAGTCTGGGAGCTTTTTTTTCTTTATTCATTCTTGAAATGAGTGTCGCTGGCAAGGCCAGCATTTATTGCCCATCCCTAATTATCCTTGAACTGAGTGGCTTACTAGGCTATTTCAGAGGGGAGGTAAGTCACCCACATTGCTGTAGGATATTAGTGAACCAGCTGGGTTTTTATGACATTCCGGTAGTTCCATGATCATTATTAATGAGTAGCATTTTATTCCAGATTTATTAATTAAATTTAAATTCCTCCAGCTGTTGTGGAATTTGAGCTCATGTCTCTGGAGCATCTGTCCGGGCCTCTGGATTACTAGTCCTGTAACATTACCACTGTGCTACTATTTACTGTGGGGTACAGGAATGTGGGAAGTTAACTTTCACAGTGTTGATACTGTGGATGCAGAAAGTTGTTTATGATGTGCCTGGGTTACTTTATATTTAAAAAAAAAATCCTGAGTGAGTAATAAAGGATATATATTTAGTTCATAAGAGTTGTTCCTAAATGCCTGTAACCCCTTAATCTGTTATCACTTATTTCTTTGCCCATGCAGGTAACCTGTGCATGGTGATAGGAGGTGCTAACTTGGGTCGTATTGGAGTGATCACTAATCGGGAGAGACACCCTGGCTCTTTTGATGTTGTTCATGTAAAGGATGCTAATGGTAACAGCTTCGCTACCAGGCTTTCCAACATTTTTGTTATTGGAAAGGTGAGTATGAATTCTGGTGCCATTGGAAAGCAAATTTTTTTAAAATCTAGTTGGCTATACAATTGTGGCTTAGTTAATCAGAAGTAGCCCTGCTTTACCAGGATAGCTCTGGGTTGAAGGACACTGCAGCATTGTTATAAGCCTGTTAATTCTTTGGGTGTGTACACTGACTTGCAAAATTTATACAAAGCTTCATTGTACAGTGGTATAGATTCTACTGTTCAATGCCGAAGTTTGTTTGGCTGTGATAGAGCTTCAGTAGTATGTCAGCTGTGACTCAATGGTATCACTCGCACCTTTGAATCAGAAGGTTGTGTGTTCAAACCCTATTGCAGAGATTTAAACATATGGCATTTCAATGCAGTACTCATCTGGGGTGAACAAAAAAAAAATCCCATGGCAGTATTTGAAGAGGAGCTCCCGGTTCTCCTGGTGTTCTGACTGACATTTGTCCTTCGGCTGATATCACTAAAACAAATTAATTGGTCTCTTGCTGTTTGTGGAACCTTCCTTTACGCAATATTTCTGCACATTACAACAGTGATTAATGCTTCAGAATTTCTTCACTGGTGGTAAAATGCTTTGGGACATCCTGTGGATGTGAAAGGCACTATATGAAATGCAAATTTTTCTATTTGAAAGCTTGATTGGTAGTTGAGATTTAATTCAGATAGTTACGTTCTGGTTGTTTGCTGTATTCTGGCTCATTCCCTTTGAGAAATTATGTACATGTGGATTTTATGAGCATGTTAGTGACTTGTGAAGTAAAAGTGGCTTTTTGAAGAAGATTGAATCGTCCCATCAGAATCTATTGTGAAAGTGGATTAATTCAGCATTACCCTGTATAGTTAATCAAAACTTCCTAATACAATCTTTTGTTTGTAGCAACTTGTTAGGGATTTGTAGAGATAAAATGTGCCATTAGAAGTTTCCAGAATCAACTGGTCACAATATAGCTGAATCTCGTGGCTTTCCAGGCAAGGCAGAGGTGGAGCAGAGGCCATGATTAAAACTTATAAAGCTGCCATGATTATTGGGGTCATGCTGTTTATAATTGAGCCAAAGGTTGTAGAAAAACATGTTATACATATTATGTATTGACTTTTCTTCCACCACTTTAATCAACTTTCTTTGTTCCCAGGGTAATAAGCCATGGGTTTCCCTGCCTCGTGGAAAAGGTATCCGTCTCACCATTGCTGAAGAGAGAGACAAGAGGCTGGCTGCAAAACAGAGTAGCAGCTAAATATCTGAGAACTGTACAGTGGTCGCACCACTCCCTCACAAATCTGAAAAATTAAAAACTTACTTTATATACATTGTTGTGTCTAGTTTTTGTTCCGTTTTCTTTGCTGCTCTGGTACAAAAAATGCTATCAGTAATATGCCCTGCGTGTGCGTCCGAGGCACACGCTTTGACTTTGCAGAATAGGGACTGTAATGCTGATACAACATTGTAGAATGGTGTTTTTAATAAAAATACCCAATTATAAAATTGACATTGATAAATGGAAGAAACAAAATCACTGGGGAAATGTGGCAGAATTGTGCAATGCTATCATTGTAGCACATAAAATGCAGTAGATTTTATAATTATGAACCTGCAAGAAATGGGTGCAGTGTTGAACACCTCTAATAAATCTCCCCTTAACCTCTCCTCTAAGGAGAACATTCCCACTTTCTCCTAGTTGCCCAAAAACATGGCTGCATTAATCCCTCCAGCCCTCACCCCTTATCTGAACTCAGAAGTGTGAGTGCTGCATATTCTCTGCACTCTGAGCTGTTGGGGGGAGATGGTGGTGCAGTGGTAATGCTGCTGGAATAGTAATTCAGAGGCCCAGGTTAATGCCTTGGCGCCATGGGTTTCAATCCCACCATGACAGCTGGTGGAATTTAAATTTAATAAATTACATTATAAATCTGGAATTGAAAGCTAGTCTCAGTAATGGTGCCATGAAACTATGGTCAATTGTAAAAGCCCATCTGGTTCACTAGTGTCCTTCAGGGAAGGAAATCTGCCATCCCTATCTGGTCTGCCCCAGATGTAACTCCAGACCCACAGAAATGTGGTTGATTGTTAACTGCCCTCTGAAATAGCCTAGCAAGCTTCTCAGTTCAAGGGCAATTGAGGATGGGTAACAAATGATGGCTTTGCCAGTGACACCCGCATCCCATGAAAGAATAATTTAAAAAGGGTGTAAGTGTAAACCCAGCAACTACAGACCAGTTTAACCTTGGTGGTGGGAATGCTTTTAGAATTGATAATCTGGTGTGGAGTTTGCAAGTTCTCCCTGTGTCTGTGTGGGTTTTCTCCAGGGGCACCGGTTTCCTCCCACAAGCCAAAAAAAGACTTGCAGGTTGGTAGGTAAACTGGCCATTATAAATTGCCCCTAGTATAGGTAGGTGGTAGGGAAATATAGGGACAGGTGGGGATGTGGTAGGAATATGGGATTAGTGTAGGATTAGTATAAATGGGTGGTTGATGGTTGGCACAGACTCGGTGGGCCGAAGGGCCTGTTTCAGAGCTGTATCTCTAAATTAAACTAAACTAAAATTAATGCTCACTTGGGGCAAGTGTAGATTAATTAAAGAAAGACAGCCCGGAGGTAAATCATGTTCAACTAGATTGAGTGTTTTTGATGAGGGTAATGTGGTTGATGTGGTGTAAATGGACTTCCAAAAGGCATTTGATAAAGTGCTATATACAGGCTTGCCAACAAAGTTGACACCAAGGAAATAAAAGGGACAGTGCAGCATTGATATGAAGTTAGCTGAGTGAAAGGAAACAGTAGTGGTGAATTATTGTTTTTCTGGATTGGAGGAAGGTATACAATGGTGTTCCCTGGGGTTGGTACTAGGACTGCTACATTATGATCTGTATTCATGACTGAAACTTTGGTGTACAGGGCGCAATTTCCATATTTGCAGATGACACACTTGGAAAATACTATGAACTGTGAAGAGGATACTGATAGACTTCAGGAGGCCGTAGACAGGCTGGTGAAATGGGTGATAAGTGACAGATTAAATTTAATGCAGTGAAGCGATACATCTTGGTAGGAAAAACAAGGAGAGGCAATAAACATTATGGGGTACAAATGTAAAGGGGCTGCAGGAATAGAGATCTGGGGGTATATGTGCACAAATGGTTGAAGGTGGCAGGGCAGGTTGAGAAAGTGGTGAAAAACGCACATAGGATCCTGCACTTTATAAATAAAGACATGGAGAGTAAAGGCAAGGAGGTTATGATGAACTTCTATAAAACACTAGTTTGGCCTCATCTGGGGTATTGTGCCCAATTCTGGGCAGCACGCTAGGGAAGGATATGAAAGCTTCAGAGAGGGTACAGAAAAGATTTGAGAGAATGTTTCTGGGGATGAGGGACTTCAGTTATGTGGATAGATTGGAGAAGCTGGGGTTCTCCTTAGAGAAGATTGATAGAGTGTGTTCAAAATTATGAGGGGTCTAGACAGTAGAAAGAAAGTGTTACCATTGGATGAGGGGTCGAGAACTAGAGGACATAGATTGGTCACAAAGTGGTCAACTAACCAGACCCAGCCATACAATTCACAGGTTGTCACTGAAGGACTTGGATAAAGGGAAGACTGGTGCATCCACATCATCAAGACTATCATGAGCAAAGCTGAGGAGGTTCTGAAGAAGTGCACTTTGTGGTAAAGATTGCACCCATGGAGTTCGAATTGAAAGGGAACTCCTTGAAGAAAGGAGCTGAAAACCTACCTGAGGAACTTCAGAGTTGTGAAGAACAGTGTGATTGTAATTGTCATATATGCTGGATGGTCTGCCCAGTGAAACTGAGACCCATCTCTGTTGTATCTGATAGTTAAGGTGTAATATATATATTTATCGACCGTGATCCATCTGTTGCTTCATGTTTATGTTGGTTTTGGTTTGAGTGCTAAAGTAAAAGTTATAAAAGTGAAATCTTGTCTGGTTTCCTAAATTGGAGTCAATCGGGAGATTCGGTTCTTTTTGTTTATTGGTGGTCTCCTTGGGGATCATAACACATTGGGGGCTTTTCTGGGATCAGATCATCTATGATTAGGAGATAAAATGGGTTCATTGGAATTTTCCTGAGTTTAAACAAACAAAATTTCACATTTACTTTGGCGGTGTTCAGTGAGAAATCAACATGAGTACCATCAATGTACAGGAATTTGTTAGGAGGGAAGATTTGACTCAGTATATTGCAACAGTTGTAACAAGTTGATTTGGTTGCGATATTGGCACACATGAGGATTAGTGTAAGCCCAGGGGCTAGGAAAGTGGAGATAATCCAAGAATTAGATCCTCACTTGAAGCTGAAGAAAGGAAAGGATGTTTCTGCTAGTATTGAAAGACAACTAGCCAAAATTGAGTTAGAGAAGATATAATTGGAAAGAGAAGGTTGAGAAAGAAAGAAACAAAGACAATGTGAGGTGAGAAAACATGAATCCGAACGAGAGGGGTTAGAATTGGATAAGGAAGAGAAAGAAAAACAAGAAAAATAAATTCAAAAATTGGCATTAGACCACGAAGTGAAAATGGAAAGGCTCAAAGCCAGTGGATGTGCATCAGGAGTGAAAATTGAGGGTGACCCAGATGAAGCTCCTCGTTGTTTTGATTTGGCAAGGAATATACATTTGGCACCTAAATTTAGTGAAGAGGGAGTAGAAATGTACATTGTGTCATTTGAGAAAATTGTCATGAATCTGGAGTGGCCTAAATCATCTGGACCAATGCTCCTACAGAGTGTTTTCGTAGGGAAAGCTTTGAATGTGTACTCATCTCTTTCAGATTAACATTCACGGCACTACGACAGAGTAAAGACTGCAGTTCTCAATGCCTTTGAGTTGGTTCCAGAGGCCTACAGAGAAAAAAATTAGGAATTTAAAAAAGAAACGGCCAGATATATATGGAATCTCTTAGGGAGAAGGAATTGGTACTTGATAGGTGATATAGATCAATGAAGATGGTACAAGATTTTGAGATCATTAGGGAAGTAATTCTGATGGAAGAATACAAAAATAGTGTCCCTTCAGGAATAAGGTTCCACCTAGAAGAACATAAGGTTGGTAGAATAAGGGAAGCTGCAGTAATGGCAGATGATTATGAATTGACACACAAAAGCAGTAGTTACAAGCCCAAGTTTGGAAACTTTCAGAGAAGTTGGAGAGATAGGAAGTTTGTTAACGAAAAGAGATCTGGTTCTATTGAGAAAGATGGCAAAAGCAAAGAGACAGAAACGCCTCAGGCGAGTAAAAGAGAAGGCCAGGAGGAAAAGTTTGGTTCGAGGGGAACGACATGCTATTTCTGTCATATTAAAGGACATGTGAAAGATGAGTATGGGAAGTGGAAAACAAGCCCGTTGCATGTGTGCAGTTGAAGGGTGTTTCCACAGGAGTTACTGTCCCAGTGGGTGACATTCATGTCAAGCAAGTAGTTTTTCCCACGTTCACTGATAAGAGTGAATTAGATTGCAGAGAACTATAGAAATTTTCTGTTGGAGGGTGAAGTATCCCTGCAGTCATCTGGTGAAGCATCCTTAGAGATACAGAGGTGGCACAGTCACTAATGTTGGCAGGTGACATGAAATTCTTCCCCAGTAGTTTGCTGAATTCAAAAGTGTTAATCCAAGGGATAGACAGAACCTTTCCTTTATATAGGGTTAATTTAAACTCTGACTAAGTCACTGGTCCTGTTACTGTTGGGGTTGTTCCTAGTTTGCCAATTGAGGGGGTAGATTTTCTGCTAGGAAATGACTTGGCTGGGGCTAAGGTAGTGGCACCTCTAGTAGCTTCAGATACACCATTTGAAGTGGCTGGAACTTAGGTTTTGCAGGAAGGATTTCCTGGAATATTCCCACTCTGTTATGACTAGATCCCAGGCTCATCGGGTTAAACAAGATGAGATGGATTCAATTATTGTGGAAGACCTTTTGGGTGTTTGGTTTGCTGAGATTTTATTAAAGAATTTAAATGGGGATGTTGATGATAAAGGCTCCAAGGCTAACAATGATGAATTGTTCAGCAAATCCTCTTTGATTGAAGCACAACAAGCAGACCCTGACTTAAGAAGCTTGTCTCTGACAGTGTGTTCTGAAGCACAGGTTGAAAAGGTCCCTGATATTATTATGTCAAGAATGACACATTCTGAATAGGAAGAGGAGATCTCCCACAGGGGCCCGCTAATGAGGATTGAGCTGTAGTCCATGAAATTGTGTCTCCTTGCTACTGCAGTGAAATTTTGAGAATTGCCCATGAGATATCAGTTTCAGGTTATTTGGGTATTCGGAAGACTAGGATACTGATGTATTTTTATCAGCCAATGCTGAACAGAGATGTGGTTGACTTCAGTAAGACATGTCATAAATGTCAGATGATTGGGAAGCCACAGCCTTTGATTAAGCCAGTTCCACTACCTATATTTGATGAACCATTTAGTCAGGTGCTTGTGGTTTGTGTTGGTGTGATGGAAACATGACCTGCCAAGAATGAGGCATATTAATTTCATCATATGGAACATTAATTTTTAAACTCTTACTATACTGAAACATGGCTGTACCTGCATTTTAAAAGGACAGTGGCTGGAAACATTTGCATTCTAAGAGAAGTTACCTGGAGAAGAAAATGGAACTGCTCTCTGATTCAATTAACCAAATGGATTTTGATCAAAAGACATTGAGTGTGTGAAAGCTAGCATTCCAGACTCCCTACTGAGGATGTCAACTGAGATTGAAAGAATCCACAAAGAATCCAGGTGGGGAGCTATTCACATGACTGGCCTGCTGGTTCAGGTTTGGTTTGAATTGTGTTCACAGACTGCAATTTGAAGACAAAAGAGAAAGAAGGTCTCTCTCTCATGAAAAGACAAGGACCCACAGAAGAAATTAAGCCAAGACAGAAAACCATCGAAACAAGTTTGAAAGAGTGGACTGGGCCCCAACGAGATGGCAAGATTTAACTGCAATCAAAGATTTTACATCAAACTCAAAAGACAGTAAATGAACTCCAGCTATTGCTTCAAACCTTTCCCCTTGATTCTTTCTCCTTTTCTGTCTCTAACTGCGTGTATGTTCATCGTGTATTCATGCTACCATGGTCGCATCGCATATTTTTTGTAGCTTTAACCAAATTAGAGTTTTAAGGTTAATAAACTTACACCTTTCTTGTTTAAATCTAAGCAAACCTGTCTGGGTGATTTCTTTGCCATTACAATTGGAGAGCAGTGAACAAGGATTCACTGAGGGGAAGCTAAAAACACGGTGTTTTTAAAAATTAAACCCTGTCACGGTCAAACCAGGAAAAGGCTGAGAGCGAACCCCTAGACCCCTTTCTCACCTGGTCGTAACAGTTGGACTCTTACCCACAACTAAGCCAGGTCATAAGTACCTCCTAATCATTATGGATTTGTCCACCTGATTTCCAGAGGCAATACCCTTGAAAAAGATCACAGCAAAAATTCTGATTGAGGGATTAATCCAGTTTTTTCACTGGGCATGGGTTGCCAAAAGAAATTCGGTCTGACCAGTTATCAAATTTCATGTTAAGGTGTCATGTGCAATTTGGGAGTGAAATCGTCTGCAGTCATAGGGTGCTTTGGAAAGATATCAACAAAATTTGGGCCAGGAGAGGGAAACTACCCTCTTAGACTATGTGTCAGAGTTTCGAGAGAGACCCACAAAAGCTTGTGAGATGGCCAGAGAACATCTCAAGGTTTCTCAGCAGGTGATGAAAACCAAAGTTGATAGAACAGCTAAGGCACGGAGTTTGCAACCCAGAGATAAGGTGCTAGTTTTGATGCATTTGCCTAGTGAACTATTGAAAGTTAGATATAGTGGACCTTACTGTAACAAAATAAAACTCAGTGAGGTGAACTATTTGGTTAGTACCCCAGACAGATGAAAGAGTTAAAGGGTGTGTCATGTGAATATGCTGAAGAGGTACTATGACCGTGAGCATAGTCAGCCAGTAGGTATAGCATAGGTGGTAGAGAATATAGATGGTGATACTGATACACATGATAAACCAAAGGATGAGTCTAAGACTGAGTGTCCCCAGGTTGAACCTCCTGTGTTGAAGCTGGTGAACACAGAGGTGTTAGAGGGTTTGTATGAGGCACTACAACACTGACCTGAGCACCAGAGGAAAGACACAACTGACTTATTGAGGGGGCATAAGTTGATATGTGCAAATAAGCCAAATCGAACTTCTCTGGCTCCTCATGACATTGATGCAGAGTAGTGTTGTCCAACAGATGGCCCACGGGCCAAGATCTGGCCAGCAGATGTACTTCAGAGATGAGAAATTTTCCATTGTCTTTTTCTTTCAGACCGGCTTTTTAAAAAAAAATCGCTAGTCGGGTGCTGACATTGGGAACTGCGGTTTCTGAACTTTGGACAACTTTGGGGTTTCCAGCGAGTTCTGAATTCTTTTTAAAAGCCTGCCGGAAAACCCCGAATCTGTCTGAAGTTAGGAAACTGCTGTTCCCGCTCCGAGCATCTGTCAGCTGTGAAACTGATCTGCAATTTTTAAAAAAACTGATCAACCACAAAGCTGCTGTGCTGAGCGCTCCAGCTCCCTGCAACTGGCAGAGAGAGAGAGAAAGCGGGGGAGAGAGAGGTGGCAGAAAGAGAGAGGGGGGACAAAGAGAGGGGGGACACAGAGAGTGAGGATAAAACATAGAGGGGGGAACACAGAGAGAGAGGGAGAGAAAGTGATCAAGGTTGCTACAAGAAGTGTGCGGGCAAAGATTGACTACTTGTGCAAGCAAAAAAATGCCAGGAATCTCACTAAATCAGTGTCCAACATAGTGATGAGAAAGTAAGTCAATAAATAAATCTTCTCATTTAAAGCTTCTTCACAAAACTGCACATTTGTTGTTGTCTTGATTAATATTAAGATAAATGTGGACAAAAGTTGGACAACCCTGATGTAGAGGAAGCTAAACCAATTAAACAAAACCTTACAGACTCAATCCCAGCAAATTGGCAAAAGTCAGGGAGGAGGTTCAATACATGTTAAGTAAAGATATAATTGAACCCAGTCAAAGTAGTTGGAGTTCTCCTGTTTTAATACCAAAACCAAACAGTTCTCAAAGGCTCAGTATAGATTACTGAAAAGTTAATGCAGTATCTAAGACGGACTCCTATCGCAAGGCTTAAAACTTGTATTGATGGAGCTGGGCAGAGTGGGGGGTGGAGTGCGTGATGGTGAGAGCTTGGCCTTTGTTAACAAGATTAATTTGCTTAAGGGATATTGGCAAGTCCCCCGTCTGACCAAGCTAAAAAAATCTGCTCTTGTGACACCAGATGGTCTGTTCCTGTGTAAAGTTATATAAATTGGTATGACAAATGCACTGGCTACATTTCAAAGATTAACCAATCAAGTGTCAGGAAAACATAATATGCCAAATGAGGGATTTTAATTCATCGGTTGGAAACTACATTAAACTTTTAAATGGAAAAAAATCCTCTAGTTAACTTTTAAAAAAGCTGGCAGCCAAGATGGCCACCACAATTTGCATTTGAACACCTTACACATTCCAAGGCTTCTAACAGGAGGCACATGTCTAATGAGCTTGTACCCAAAACAATGGCTTGCTCGAGTGATTGAATTATCTAAGATTGTTTTCATTAGCATGACATTCAAGCCCATCCTGACACATTGACTTTGAAAGAGCAAACCCCTCCACATATAAATATTGGCATCCTGAGGCCTGAGGAAATGGAAACTCCTAACCTTGAATCTCATTAGAAGATGACCATCTGTCTATCTCTGTGAAACCTAGGAGATTCCTAGCGCAAAGGAAGGTGGTTGTGGTTGTTGGAGGTCAATCATCTCAGCTTCAGGACATCACTGCAGGAGTTCCTCAGGGTAGTGTCCTAGGTCCAACCTTCTTCAGCTGCTTCATCAATGATCTTCCTTCAATCATAAGGTCAGAAGTGGGGATGTTCGCTGATGATTGCACAATGTTCAGCACCATTCATGACTCCTCAGATACTGTAGAAATGCAGCAAGACCTGGACAATATCCAGGCTTGGGCTGATAAGTGGCAAGTAACATTCGCGCTACACAAGTGTCAGGCAATGACTATCTCAAACAAGAGAGAATCTGACCATCTCCCCTTGACGTTCAATGGCATTACCATCGCTGAATCCCCCACTATCAACATCCTAGGGGCTACCATTGACCAGAAACTGTGGAGTAGCCATATAAATACCGTGGCTACAAGAGCAGGTCAGATCCTAGGAATCCTGAGGAAAGTAACTCACCTGACTCCCCAATGCCTGTCCACCATCTACAAGGCACAAGTCAGGAGTGTGATGGAATTCTCTCCACTTACCTGGATGGGTGCAGCTCCAACGACACTCAAGAAGTTCAACACCATCCAGGACAAAGCAGCCCGCTTGATTGGCACTCCATCCACAAACATTCACTCCCTCCACCACCGACGCACAGTGGCAGCAGTGTGTACCATCTACAAGATGCACTGCAGCAATGCACTAAGGCTCCTTAGACAGCACCTTCCAAACCCGCGGCCTCTAGCAACTAGAAGGACAAGGGCAGCAAATGCATGGGAACACCACCACCTGCAAGTTCCCCTCCAAGTCGCACACCATCCTGACTTGGAACTATATCGCCATTCCTTCAGTGTCATAGGGTCAAAATCCTGGACCTCCCTTCCTAACAGCACTGTGGGTATACCTACCCCAAATGGACTGCAGCGGTTCAAGAAGGCAGCTCACCACCACCTTCTCAAGGGCAATTAAGGATGGGCAACAAATGCTGGCCTGGCCAGCGACGCCCACATCCCATGAATGAATAAAAAAAAAAGATTTCCTTGGACAAAGACAAACAAGCCAGTGACTGAAACTGTGCAGAAGCAGAAGGGATGCGTCCCTCTCTCTCCCTCTCTCTCTCCAGATAATGGCGCAAGTTTGAAAACGTTCTGCAACTGTGGACCCTTGAAGGCTACAGATTGCTCCAGACAGAGAAACCGAGGAAGAGAACCAGCTACATGTCTGCCTCCAAGAAAACCCTGAGCCGAGTGGGCCAGCTACAAAGTGCACTTCGACCAGCCAGAGACTTCAAGAATACAACTTCAACCGAAGACCACGGAATCATCCAATTTTTAAAAAATGTATTCTGGACTCTAATCCAACCACAAATCTACTTCTCACTCTGTAATCTATTTGTGTGTGTGATTCTCGTGTGAGTGTGTGCGCATATTTTTTATTAATTTTTATTTCGATCAGGTTTAGATTGTTAAGTAAAATAAACTCACCTCTTTCTTGTTTAAACCCAAGAAAACCTGTCTGATTGGTTCTATCACAATCACAACAAAGGTAAAAGTTAAAATACTCACTGAGGTGGTAAGCACATCCACTGTTTAAAAAGGAATAAGCCCTGTTGTGGTCAAATAAGAGGAAGGACAAGAGGGGAGCCTGCGAACACAGCACCCCACCCCCCCCCACCCACAACCCCCCACCCCCTCACCTGGCCATAACAGAAATTTGGGGGCTTTAGCCCATGATCGTAACCCAATGACAAATGAGAAATTGGAAGGGGGAATCCAAATTGATCCCTATCAAAATATTAAAAACTTCAATACAGATTTTCTTGTGGTTTACATTACTAGAGTACTAACATGTCCACATTCAAGGCCAGTATCTTCCTCAGCCAAAGTGAAGTAACTTGGGACAGGTTAAATGCCCTATCTGTTGAAGAATGTAGCTGGGCAGTTTGGATTACTATCCTTCCAAAAACTAGGAAAATCGAAATCCCAAAACCTGCAGCCAACCATTTTGCACTTGAAACTGAAGAACAGGAGACAGGCCTAGAATCAGAAACAGAAAGGGTAATGTTAGTTAATATACAACTAGAACAGAGGAGACTAGAATTAGAATTCTAGAGAGAGAAAGAGCAGAGAGTGTGTCAAGAAAGGTAAAAAGAAAGGTCTTTCCAGAAGGAGAAGGAGGAAAGGGAGTTAAGGCAGCTAGAACTAACTAGGGGGAGACCCAATACACCCAGTGAAGACACAGCTAGTGAGAGAGCTACCCCTAGCTCAGGACCGAGTGTTGAGCTCTTAAAGTTCTCCCAGCTGATTCCAAAGTTTAATGAGGGGGATGTGGATGCATTTTTCGTCATTTTGAAAAGCTTGCAAACCAGCTGAAATGGCCGACAGACAGCTGGACGCTGTTATTACAAAGCAAACTAACAGGAAAAACCCATGAGGTTTATTCACTGTTACCATATGAGAGTTCATCAGACTATGAGATGACTGGACGCATATGAGCTAGTACCAGAGGCTCACCGCCAGAAATTCTGAACGCTCTGAAAGCAACCTTGTTACGAACAGGTGAGCAGGGGTCTAGGGGTTCCCTCTCAGCCTTTGCCTGGTTTGACCGTAACAGGGTTTAATTTTAAAACACTGTTTTTAGTTCCCCCTCAGTGAATCCTTGTTCACTGCTCCAATTGTAAGGCAAAGACATCAGTCAGGTTTCCTTAGATTTAAACAAGAAAGGTAGAAGTTTATTAATCTTAAACTCTAATCCTGTTAACGACTACGAACATGCGACGTGACCAGGCTAGCATGCATACACGATAAACACACACGCAGATAGAGACGGAAAAAGTAGAAAGAACAAAGGGGAACAGCTCGAGGCAATTTCTGTTAGGTATTTACTGTCCTTTAAGTTCAATGTGGAGTCTTTGGTTGCCAATAAATCCGCAGTTCGTTGGTGCCCAGTTCACGCTTCAACTTGTTTCGATGTCGGAGTCTTTTCTCTCTTGAGGTTTACGTGTCTTCCGTGGGTCCGGTGGCTTGGGAGAAAGTGAGAAAGAGAGAGAGAGACAGCCAGGAGAGAGGCTTCCCTGTTCCAGCTACAGTTGCAAAACTGCCTTCTATGTTCTTTTCTGTGTGGCACAAAATAAAAACCCAAGTTGGCCATCAGGTCAGTCATTTGACTAACTGGCTTAACCACTTCTGCGTTTGTGGATTGTATTGTCTTAGCAGGCCCTGGAATGCACATCCTTACACCTTCAATGTCTGGTGATCAAAATCCATTTGGGTTAATTGGAGCAGGGAATAGACCTTTGTCTCCACATGCAGCATCTCTTAGTATGCAAATGTCCTTCCAGCCCAGTATCTAGTGATCTTCAAACAAGTCATTTCTTCACTCCAGCAACAGTTTAAAATCAATGTTCATATGACAAAATTAATATGCCTCATTCTTGGCAGGTGGGGGTCTGCATGATACCTCCACACCCAGCGCAATGAAATGCAATTTTAAAAAAAAGAATATTTCATTAAAAGGGACTAGAGAGAAGACAAGGACAGGAAAACACACATGCATCTCTCTCATTCATTCAGAACCCTAACAATTGTTACTGCCTGTCTTTTCTGGGTAGCAGTGCCGCTTTTGAATGGCCCTTTTTGACATCCCAATAAACATATGGTTTTTGGGGAAGGTTTTCCAGTTTGCACATTTCCATGACTGCCTAAGGTGTCTTTGTTCTTGTTGAGGTCTGCAGGGGGAGATTCCTAGGTTGGAGTTCTGCTCAGGGGCAGTAGCAGTAGGAGGTTCTACTCTGAACTCTCAGTGCTTTAGTGAGTCAGGCAAGGGCTTTTCACCTCAGTGGAGGACTGGTTCCCTTTTTTCCTGACAGTGGGGGTGGATTCTTTGCTAATCTTCCCTTTGTCCTCTGGGACATTCCTGCTTGCAGGTATTTGTCCAGGTTCTGCCGCACTCCCCTGTGGCACCTCGACTAGGTGAGGCATCACCCTCACAGTTTCTCTGCATCTTGAACAATTTTCTTTGTTTTTACAGATTCTTGTAAATGCTGTTAGCAGCTCTGCTAGGGTGTTTCTAGAATCTGCATTTACATAGGAGGATGTGGGGTCTAACTTTTCAAATATTTCGGGGTTGGCTGACCAGACAGCAGGGGTTTTCATCCAGGATTCTTCCTGGACTTCCTTTAACCTGCCCTCTTGGGCCCTTTTTCCCCACTCCTTTCTAACCTGTTGCCAGCCTTGTGCTTGCCCTTTTGTTCTCGGCAGAGGTCCCTTACAGTTCACCAGCCCTCTGCTGGAGGGTCCTCCAAACACCGATACAGGACTTAGGGGTGCAGATTTCACTGTAGGTTGGGGTTTCCTCTCAACCTGGCACATGTGGCAACTCCTATAGTACTTCACCACATCTTTGTGGAGTTTTGGCCAGTCAAACTGTTGTCTTATGCAGTTTTGGTTTTTCGTATACCAACATGTGCCACTGCAATCTCATGGCCATTCTTACTATTTCTCTCCGGTACCTCTGCAGCACCACTAACTGGTGAACTACTGTCCACTCCTTGCTCTCAGGTCTGTGAGGAGAACTCCATTTCCTCAACAGTATCTCATTCTTTAAATAGTAGCAATCAGGGATTCCCTCTGCTTCAATTTCAGATTGGGCAGCCTGTGCTAACTCTCTCAGTACTGGGTCAGCTCGCTGAGCCTCAGCTAGGGAAGATCCATTTAACTCATTCCCTGGATCTTCTAACTTTCCAAAGAAAGTCTCAGATAGACAGACCTCATATTCATCTGCCTGCAGTGCCAATTCAGTCTCCTCTGGGGGAGCTGGTTTGATCATGGCCTCACTCATTACACATTCAGGGAAACTGCAGGGAACCGTCACCTGGCACTGTTCTGTCTCTCTGACCTTCTGCGGTCTCTCTTTCACTACTGGGGAAACTACCACCTTCGTCCCCACCAGATCATTACCAAGGAGCAGGACGACCCTGTCCACAGGCAAACTAAGGACAATCCCTACGGTCACCGGTCCTGAAACTGGGTCGCACTCAAAATGCACGCTGTGTAAAGGTACAGGCATACACTGCCCTCCGATACCATTCACCACCATTCTGGATTTTACTGCACTCTCTGGGGAAAAGGTTAGGCCTTTTCCCAGTAAAAGGGATCTAATGGCCCTATGTCCCTGAGCATTACTATTGGCTTGCTTGTCCCACTCGAGGGGTATGGGGTTACTCTCCTTCCAGACACAAAACTCTGATAACCTTCAGGAATCCTATTAAAATTTCCTGCATTTGCAGCATTAAGCTTCCTGGGTCTCACTCTTACTACTGTTGAAGCCACAGCTTGTTCTGCTGTGATTTCCATCAGGTTCACTTCTTCAATGAGCGGGTGTGCCCTGATTGACCCTACAGGTTTTCCCTTTAGTTTCCAGCAGTCAGCTCTTAAATGCCCTGCTTTATTACAATGGAAATACACAGGTCTCTGGGTCTCACTCCTGCTTACAGCATCTCCCTTTTTGGCTGGAGGAGGGCTCCTGTATTTCCTTCCCTCCTAGGACTGCTTGGGCTCCTATCACCTTCCCACCCTTTGTCCTTTTCGGATTTGTGGGGGTGATTAGGAAAGGTTTTCCCCCGGGAAACTGACATAAATTAGAGCAAACTCATCGGCCAGAACTGCTACCTGCCAGGCTTTATGAGCGTTTTGTTCCTCCACATGTGTCTTTATGGAGAGTGGGAGAGTTTTTAAATTCTTCTGGCAAAATTACCTCTCTGAGATTTTCATAGCTGAGCTGTACTTTAAGAGCCCTCAGCCACTGGTCAAATGCCAGCTGCTTATTTCTGTCAAACTCCAGATAAGTTTGATCAGCTTGCTTCTTGAGGGTTCTAAACTTTTGGCGATAGGCTTCTGGTACCAATTCATATGCCCCGAGGATAACATTTTTTTTCAGTTAGTAATCTGATGAACTCTCACCTGGCAACATGGAATAAACCTCATGGGCTTTTCCTACTAATTTACTCTGTAACAGCAGAGTCCAAGCCTCAGCTGGCCACATTAACTGCCTTGCCAGTTTTTCAAAAGACACAAAAAACTCTTCCACGTCTCCCTCATTGAATTTTAGGGTCAGTTAGGAGAGTTTTAACAATTCTGTACCCAGCCCTGAATTACACTCCTCCATATTGGCCATGCTTTCACTGGGGTTACTCTGTCGCCCCCTCGTTAACTCAAGCCGCCTTAGCTCTCTCTCGTCGCATTCTTTCTGGAAGGTTCTTTCTTTATCTCCTGTCTCTCTCTTTCTTTCTCCTCTAATTCAAGTTTCCTCTGTTCCAGTTGTAGCTTTGTAATACCCTATTGGAGTCTACTTCTAACCCTGTTTCTGCTTCTTCCGATTCAAGGGAAACATGGTTGGCCACTAGACTTAGGAGTTCAGACTTCTTAACCTTGCCACGTACAGTGATCCCACACTGCTCAGCCATTTTCCTCAACTCCTCCACAGACAGTGCTTTTAACTTATCCCAAATTACTTCACCCTGGCTTGGGGAACTACTAGCTTCAGTTGCAGATATGTCAGTATTCAAGCAAACACAACCACAAGAAAACCTGTATTGAAATCTTTTCTCTTTTTTGATTGGGAACAATTTGACTTCCCACTTCTAATTTTCGCGTTTGCCTGTGGGTCAAATCGAGGATGCCAGCCCCCAAATTTCTGTTACAACCAGGTGAGAAGGGGTCTAGAGGATTCCTCTCAACCTTTGCCTGGTTTAATTGTAACAGGGTTTAATTTTAAAACACTGTGTTCTTAAGTCCCCCTTAGTGAATCCTTGTTCACTGCTCCAATTGTAAGGCAAAGAAATCAGACAGGTTTCCTTAGATTTAAACAAGAAAGGTAGAAGCTTATTAATCTTAAACTCTAATCCATTAACGACGACGAATATGCAACGTGACCAGGCTAGCATGCATACACGATAAACACACACTCAGATAGAGACAGAAAAAGTAGAAAGAACAAAGGGGAACAGTTTGAGGCAATTTCTGTTAGGTATTTACTGTTCTTTAAGTTCAATGTGGAGTCTTTGGTTGCCAGTAAATCCCCAGCTCACTGGGGCCCAGTTCACGCTTCAACTTGTTTCGATGTCGGAGACTTTTCTGTCTTGAGGTTTATGTGTCTTCCGTGGGTCCGGTGGTTTGGGAAGAAAGTGAGAGAGAGAGACAGCCAAGCGAGAGGCTTGCTTGTTCCAGCTTCAGTTGCAAAACTGCCTTCTGTATTCTTTTCTGTGTGGCACAAAATAAAAACCCAAGTTGGCCAGCAGGTCAGTCATGTGACTAACTGGCTTAATCACTTCTGCGTTTGTGGATTGTATTGTCTTAGCAGGCCCTGGAATGCGCTTCCTTACACCTTCAATGTCTGGTGATCAAAATCCATTTGGATTAGTCCTTTATCTCCACAAGCAGCATCTCTTAGTATACAAATGTCCTTCCAGCCCAAATGTCTGGTGATCTTGAAACAAGTCATTTCTTCACTCCAGCAACAGTTTAAAATCAATGTTCATATGATAAACTTAATATGCCTCATTCTTGGCAAGTGGGGATCTGTATGACAACCTGAACAAACTTGGCTCGAGTTTGAAAGAGTTAAGCAGCTTGCTTTTGACCAGTGGATACGGACACTTAAGATACAGGGCACTTATGAAAACCTCAGATGGATGATCCTTCTTGAGGAGTTCAAAAACTCAGAAAATAGGCAAATTGGCCATTGTAAAAAAATGCCCCCAGTGTTGGTAGGTGTTAGGAGAATTGAGGGAAGGTGGGGATGTGAGAGGGAAAATGGGATTAATGTAGGATTATTATAAATGGGTGGTTGATGGTCAGTGCGGATTCGGTGGGCCGAAGGGCTTGTTTCGATGCTGTATCTCTCTATGATTAACTCACTTCTCCTTCCCATTAAAACCCACATCGAGGAACAAAAGGTTCAAAGAGTCAGGCAGGCCTTAGCCCTGGCTGACGAAGTTATCCTTGTACACAAGCTGTTACCCCAAGGGAACCCCTTCCCTAATCACCCCCACAAACCTGAAAAGGATAAAAGGTGGAAGGATGATAGGAGCCTGAACATCTATGGATGAAAAGAGAAAGCTGGATACACAGGAGGCCCTCCTCAGGCCAAAAAGGACAGTACTGAGAGCAGGAGTGACACCCGAAGACCTGTGTATTTCCTTTGTAACAAGGCAGGTCACCTTCAAGCTGACTGCTGGATGTTACGGGGAGAACCTGTAGGATTAATCAAGGCACATCAGACCAGTGCAGGAAAAGGGGACCCAATGGAAAGCACAGCAGATCAGTCTGTGCTTTTAACTGCAGCAGAAGGACCCAGTAAACATATTGCCGTGAGTGAGGGAAAACTTAACAAAATATCTGAAAGTTACCAGGATTTTGTGTCCCAAGGAAAAGTGACCCCATACTCTTTAGTGAGGCAAACAAGCTCATAGTCATACCCAAGGATACAGGGGCCACCCAATCCCTTCTGCTAGCAAAAGGCATTACTTTTCCCCCAGAGAATGCATTGAATGCTAGGGTGTTAGTGAATGGTATTGGAAGGTGGTATATGCCCATACGTTTAATACAGGGTGCACCTGGAGTGTGACCTTGTTTTGGGACTGGTAACTGTGGGGATTGTCCCTCGTCTACTGGTGGATGGGGTCGACCTGCCCCTGGGCAATGATCTAGCGGGGGCAAAGGCGGTAGCTTCCCCAGTGGTTTTAGAAAGACAAAAGAGGTCAGGGAGACAGAGCAGTTGCAGGAGAAGGTCCCCAGCACTTTCCATGATTATGTGGTGACTCAGTCCATGGCTTAGCAAGCTCTGTCAGAGGAGGCTGAACTGGCACTGCAGACAGATGACCCTACTGTCTGGTTATCTGAAACCTTTTTTGGGAATTTGGAGGACCCAAAGGATGGGTTAATCAGAACTTCCTTGGTTGAGGCTCAGCAAGCGACTCAGTATTAAAAGAGTTAACACAAACTGCCCAAACTGAAGTGGAAGCAGAGGGATTCCTAGAGTGCTACTATTTAAAGAATGAGGTGCTGATGAGAAAATGGAGACTTCCTCACAGATCTGCGGTTCTCCAGATAGTGGTGCTACCAATGTATTGTAAGGAAATACTAAGAATACCACATGAACTTTCAATGGTTGGACATGTTGGTGTACAAAAATCCCAAGCCCACATTAGACAGCATTTTGACTGGCCAAAACTCCTCAAAGATGTGGTGGAATTCTGTACGTGCCAGTTTGTGGGGAAGCTCCAACCTGCAATAAAACCTGCACCTCTAATTCCCATACCAACTTTTGGGGAAACCTTCAGCAGAGTGCTGGTGGATTGTGTGGGACCCCTGTCGAAAACAAAAGGGGGCTATCAGTACCTTCTCACCACTGGGGCCATACCAATTTCCAGAGGCCATTCCCCTAAGAACTATCTCTGCCAAGAGAGTGATGGAGGGGCTAACCCAATTCTTTACCAGATATGGGCTGCCTGCTGAGATCTGGTCAGATCAGGGCATGGATTTCATGTCTGGGATCTTTCAAAAAGTCATGGGTAATCTGGGCATAATCCAGCTAAAGTCCTCAGCCTACCACCCACAGTCACAAGGGGTTTTGGAACGGTACCACCAGACCCTAGAGACCATGATCAGGGCATACTGCTACGAGTACCCCCATGACTCCTGTTTGCCGCTAAGGACTCACCCAATGAGTCTACCAGCTTTAGTCCCTTTTAGTTAGCTTATGGACACAAGGCAAGAGGTCCACTTAAACTAATTAAGGAGAGGCTTTTGGGACCCAGGGATGAGTCTTCCATGTTAGACTACATTTCCATGTTGCGGGAGCGGCTCATAAAAGCCTGTGCAGTGGCTCAGGAGCACCTACAAACCACCTAGACAGCTATGAAAAGGCAGGCAGACCAACATGCCAAGGCCAGAACATTTTGGTCCAGAGACCATATATTGGTACTACTCCCAATCCAAGGTGAACCTCTGAAAGCCCGGTTCAGTGACCCATACCTTGTGGCAAAAATGATTAGCCGGGTATATTATTTGATTGACACCCCAGCCTGAAGGAAAAATCAAAGGCTGTGCCACATTAACATGTTAAAACAATATCACAACCGTGAAGGGGATAGACAAGCACAGGTCTGTCCAACAGTCAGGAAGGAAGGGGATGAAGGGGGCAGTGAGAACGAGCTAGAGGAAGGCCTGGAGGATTCCCAAATTGAACCCCCTACTAATTGATTCGCCAGCACCGAAGTATTGAATAACCTAGATCCCACACTCTCCTACTTAAAGGCAGGACAATAAGAAGCCCTAGCAAGGCTGCCAACAATATTTACAGAAATTTTCAGGGACAAGGGATGTTCCCAAAAAGGCAAACCGACAGTGAGGGAGATGCCTCATCTAGCTGAAATGCCGCAGGGGAGTACAGTGAAAACTGGACAGACATGAACGAGCAGTAATGTCCCAGAGGACATAGGGCAGATTAGAAAAAAGACCCTCCTCACAGTAAAGGGAAAAGGTTAGGAAGAATGCCCTAAGACAAACAACACTTGTGTAACTCACCAGAAAACTAAACGTGAGGTCAGTGTGGAGCTACCCACTGAAGAACCCCAATGATCAGGTCAGACATCCAAAGCTAATCAAACCTAATAGTTTCAATTCAGAACTCAGCAAGAACAAGGGCCCATGGGAAATCTCAGACACTTCACAGGGGCTAAAAAACAATTGATTACCCACGTGCAGGAAAAATCAATGTAAATGCTGATTCATTGTCCAGGGTCTAACCCAACACAGAACCATTCCAGACAAAACTCCAAAAAATTAAATCAGCGTAGCTGTTGCAGACAATGCCTGTTTCAGCAATTCTAAGATTAATATGTGAATTTGAGAAATTAATGTTGAGAATGAATGTGTGTTTCTTTTTTCTTTTCCACAATTCTGTAATGAAATGTTCCTATCATCACATTTCTTTCCATGTGGTGTGGAGGTGTCAAGAAAACACAATACGCCAAATGAGAAATTTTAATTCATCAGGAGACACATGTCTGATGAGCCCATACCCAAAACAATGGCTTGCTGTAGTGATTGAATTATCAAAGATTACTTTCATTAACATGGCATTCAAGGCCATCCTGACACATTGACTTTGAAAGAGTAAACCCCTCCAAGTGTAAATATTGGCATCCTGAGGCCTGAGGAGATGGAAACTCCTAACCTTGAATTTCATTAGAAGGTTCCAGAGAAAACACAGAGCCAGTCATATGACTATCTGTCCATCCCTGTGAAAGCTGGGAGTTTCCCTTGGACAAAGGCAGACAAACCAGTGACTGAAACTGTGCAGAAGCAGAAGGGCTGCGTCCCTCTCTGTCACTCCCTCTCTCTCCAGGTAACAGCGCAGGGGGGAGCCTGTAATCCCCTCCTCACCTGGCCATAACACAAGTGATTGCTGGGTTGAGTAATTGTGTTGTGTACATCAATGACCTTTTGGCGTACACCACACAGGTGTGATCATGTCAGACATTTGAGAGCTCTACTTGACAGGCTGGCCAAAGCTAACCATGTCATAAATGTGCCAAAGAGCAAGTTTGCCACGGCCACAGTCACTTATTTGGGACATATCGTGGGCTAAGCTCAAGTATTACCATGAGAAGCCATGGTTCAGGTGATAATAGATCTTCCTGCACCCAAGACAAAGAAAGAAGTGTTATGGCTTCTGGGTATGCGTGGGTTCTACAGGAAATTTGTCCCTAATTTCAGTACAGTCGTCACCTCATTGACGACACTGTTAAAGAAGAACTTAAAGTTTGAATGGCCGGAGTCATGCCAAATAAGTTCACGAATGTCCTTTAGGGAAGGAAATCTACTGTCCTTACCTGGTCTCGCCGACATGTGACTCCAGACCCACAGCAATGTGATTGACTCTTAAATGCCATCTGAAATGGCCTAGCAAGCCACTCAGTTGTATCTAACCACTACAAAGTCAATAAAAAGGAATGAAACCGGATGGACCTCCCGGCAACGACCTAGGCACCGGAAACGACAACAGCAAACCCAGCCCTGTCGACCTTGCAAAGTCCTCCTTACGAACAGCTGGGAGCTTGTGCCAAAGTTGGGAGAGCTGTCCCACAGACTTGTCAAGCAACAGCCTGACATAGTCATACTCACAGAATCATACCTTACAGACAATGTCCCAGACACCACCATCACCATCCCCGGGTATGTCCTGTCCCACCGGCAGGACAGACCCAGCAAAGGTGGTGGCACAGTGGTATACAGTAGGGAGGGAGTTGCCCTGGGAGGCCTCAACATCGACACCAGACCCCATGAAGTCTCATGGCATCAGGTCAAAGATGGGCAAGGAAACCTCCTGCTGATTACCACCTACCGCCCTCCCTCAGCTGATGAGTCAGTATTCCTCCATGCTGAATACCACTTGGAGGAAGCACTGAGGGTGGCAAGGGCACAAAATGTACTCTGGGTGGGGGACTTCAATGTCCATCACCAAGAGTGGCTCGGTAGCACCACTACTGACCGAGTCCCAAAGGACATAACTGCTAGACTGGGTCTGCGGCAGGTAGTGAGGGAAACAACACGAGGGAAAAACATAATCTGACCTCGTCCTCACCAATCTGTCTGCTAATGATGCATCTGTCCATGACAGTATTGGTAGGAGTGACCACGCACAGTCCTTGTGGAGACGAAGTCCTGCCTTTACATTGAGGATACCGTCCATCATGTTGTGTGGCACTATCACCGTGCTAAATGGGATAGATTTCGAACAGATCTAGCAATGCAAAACTGGGCAGCCATGAGGCGCTGTGGGCCATCAGCAGCAGAATTGTACTCAACCGCAATCTATAACCTCATGGACCTCCATATCCCCCACTCTAACATTACCATCAAGCCAGGAGACCAACCTTGGTTCAATGAAGAGTGCAGGAGGGCATGCCAGGAGCAACACCAGGCATACCTCAAAATGAGGTGTCAACCTGGTGAAGCTACAACCCAGGACTACTTGCGTGCCAAATTGTGTAAGCAGCATGCGATAGACAGAGCTAAGCGATCCATAACCAACGGATCAGATCTATCTCTGCAGTCCTGCCACATCCAGCCGTGAATGGTGGTGGACAATTAAACAACTAACTGGAGGAGGTGGCTCCACAAATATCCCCATCCTCAATGATGGGGGAGCCAAGCACATCAGTGCCAAAGATGAGGCTGAAGCATTTGCAACAATCTTCAGCCAGAAGTGCCAAGTAGATGATCCATCTCGGCCTCCTCCTGAAGTCCCCAGCATCACCCTGCGTGATAGCAAGAAACGACTGAAGGCACTGGATACTGCAAAGGCTATGGGCCCTGACAGTAATCCGGCAATAGTACTGAAGACCTGTGCTCCAGAACTTGCCGCGCCCCTAGCCAAGCTGTTCCAGTACAGCTACAACACTGGCATCTACCCTGCAATGTGGAAAATTGCCCAGGTATGTCCTGTACACAAAAAGCAGGACAAGTCCAACCTGGCCAATTACCGCCCCATCAGCCTACTCTCAATCATCAGTAAAGTGATGGAAGGTGTCATCAACAGTGCCAACAAGCAGCACTTGCTTAGCAATAACCTGCTCAGTGATGCTCAGTTTGGGTTCCGCTAGGGCAACTCAGCTCCTGACCTCATCACAGCTGTGGTTCAAACATGGACAAAAGAGCTGAACTCCAGAGGTGAGGCGAGAGTGACTGCCCTTGACATCAAGGCAATATTTGACCGAACATGGCTTCAAGGAGCCCCAGCAAAACTGGAGTCAATGGGAATCAGGGGGAAAACTCTCCGCTGTTTGGAGTCATACCTAACGCAAAGGAAGATGGTTGTGGTTGTTGGAAGTCAATCATCTGAGCTCCAGGACATCACTGCAGGTGTTCCTCAGGGTAGTGTCCAAGGCCCAACCATCTTCAGCTGCTTCATCAATGACCTTCCTTCAATCATAAGGTCAGAAGTGGGGATGATCGCTGATGATTACACAATGTTCAGCAACTTTCGTGACCCCTCAGATACTGAAGCCGTCAGTGTAGAAATGCAGCAAGACCTGGACAATATCCAGGCTTGGGCTGATAAGTGGCAAGTAACATTCGCGCCACACAAGTGACAGGCAATGACTATCTCCAACAAGAGAGAATCTAACCATCGCCCCTTGACATTCAATGGCATTACCATTGCTGAATCCCCCACTATCAACATCCTAGGGGCTACCATTGACCAGAAACTGAACTGGAGTAGCCATATAAATACCGTGGCTACAAGAGCAGGTCAGAGGCTAGGACTCCTGCTCCGATGTTACAGCCATTTACATTGAAAATGGTGCATGTTGCAGAGAAAAGCAATGTAATTGCTGAGGCTCTACCCAGAGTTTAAACAAGGGGTTTAAAAGAGAAGGAAGGCCCTGAGTTAGGATAATTCTATGATGTTTGAATCCTAATGGTCACATTTTCTTGGGTTTTATTATTGGTTAAGCCCTTATGATTTTGTAAATACGTTATGTATAATTGTGAAACATGAAAATGTTACCTGTACAGTATGCAATAAGCTATTTGTTAAAACATTCATGATGTTACGAGCTTGCTGTATTTCTAAACTATTTTAAAGAAATGTTTACTCTGGTAAAGCTTTCTTTTCCCCAAGGATCAAGAGTGATGGAATCTGTAGTTGCAAAGCATGGTTTTTTTCCAGACCCTATGTGGGAAGGAAACCAAAACTGAAACAGAAGCTGGAAAAACAACTTCAAGTTTCCGGGCAAAGTGACACCTGTTAGAACCAGATAAAAGGAGACAGAGTCCTCCCCAGATCAAGCAGTAGTGGAGCGCCGACAAGCAGAAGAAAGTGACGACTGAATCCAGAAACTGTTTCTGTCACTTAAAGTAGCCCACTAATCAGACCTGGCCATACAGTGCACAGGTTGTCAATGAAGGACTCACATAAAGGGAAGACTGGTAAATCCACACCATCAAGACTGACGCGAGCAGAGCTGAGGAGGTTCTGGAAAAATGTGGCTTGTGGTGAAGACCGTGCCCCGTGGAGTTCGAATTGTGAGGGAACTACTGTCAGACGAACAGCGGGTAAATCTTGGAAGAAAGGAGCTGAAAATCTACCTGAGGAACTTGTGAAGAAGTTGTGAAGAACTGTTTGACTGTAATTGTTGCCATTTATGCTGGGTGGACTGCCCAGTGAAACCGTGAGAAATCTCTGTTGTATCTGATAGTTAAGATGTAATTTATAATATATATATTGACTGTAATCTGTCTGTTGCTTCATGCTTGATTTTTGTTGGTTTTGGTTTGCATGTTAAAGTAAACTTTATAAAAGTGAAAAGTCCTCAACATTACTCTAGATTCCACGAAATTTCAGGCATCAGGTCAAACATGGGTAAGGAAACCTGATGATTACCACATACGGCCCTCCCTCAGCTGATGAATCAGTGCTCCTCCATGTTGGAAGAAGGCACTGATTTTAGCATGGGCAGAGAGGTACTCTGGGTATGGAAAATCCAATGTCCATCACCAAGAGTGGCACAGTAGCACTTCTACTGAATGAGCTGGCCAAGTCCTGAAGGACAGAGCTGCCAGACTGGGCTGTTGGCAGGTGTTGAGAGGTAGGGAAAAACAAACTTGACCTTAGCCTCACCAATCTGTCTGTTGCAGATGCATCTATCCATAATTGTATTGTTAGGAGTGACCATCACACAGTCTTTGTGGAGACAACATCCTGACTTCACACTGAGAATGCTGTCTATTGTGTTGTGTGGCACTACCACTGTGCTAAGTGGGATAGTTTCAGACCAGATTTAGCAGCTCAAAACTGGGCATGAGATGCTGTGGGTCATCAGCAGCAACAGAAATGTATTCTACCACAATCTGTAACTTCATGGCCCGGCAGTTCCGTCACTCTACAATTATCACTAAGCCAGGGGATCAACTCTGGTTCAATGAGCGCAGGAGAGCAGGCCAGCAGCAGAACTAGCCAGACCTAAAACTGAGGTGTCAACCTGGCAAAGCTACAAGAAAGGACTGTATGCTAAACAGTGGAAGCAAAATGCTGTAGACAGAGCTAAGTGATCCCACAAACAATGGAACAGATTAAAGTTCTGGAGTCCTGCCACATCCAGTCATGATGATGTACAATTAAACAACTAACCAGAGGAGGAGGCTCCATGAATATTTCCATCTTCAATGATGGCACAGCCCAACATCTGAATGCAAAAGACAAGGCTGAAGCATTTACAACCATTTTCAGCCAGAGGTGCTGAGTGGATGATCCATCTCAGCCTCCTCCTGAGGTCCTCACGATCACAGAAGCCAATCTTCAGCCAATCTGATTCACTCCACATGCTATTAAGAAACGGCTGAGTGCACTGGACACAGCAAAGGCTATGCACCCCGAGAACATCCAGGCTGTAGTACTGAAGACTTATGCTCCAGAACTAGCCACGCCTCTAGCCAAGGTGTTCCAGTAGAGCGACAGCACTGGCATCTACCCAACAATGTGGAAAATTGCCCAGCGACGTCCTGTCCACAAAAAGTAGGACAAATTCAATTCAGCCCATCAGTCTTCTCTCAATCATCAGCAAAGTGAAGGGAGGTGTCATCCACATTGCTCACCTGTGCTCAGTTTGGGTTTCGCCAGGGCCACTCGGCTCCAGACCTCATTTCAACCTTGGTCACGTATGGACAAAAGAGCTGAATTCAAGAAGTAAGGTGAGAGTTACTGCCCTTGACATCAAGGCAGAATTTGACTGAGTGTGGCATTAAGGAGTCCTAGTAAAATTGAAGTCAATAGGACTCAGGAGGAACAGTCTCCACTGGTTAGAGTCATACGTAGCACGAAAGAAGATGATTGTTGTTGCTGGAGGCCAATCATTTCAGCCCCAGGGGATCACTGCAGGAGTTCCTCAGGGCAGTATCCTAGGTCCAACCATCTTTAGCTGCTTCATCAATGAGTTTCCTCCATCATAAGGTCAGAAATAGGGATGTTTGCTGATGATTGCAGTGTTCAGTATCATTCACAACTCCTCAGATACTGAAGTAGTCCATGTCCATATGCAGCAAGACCCAGATAACATTCAGGCTTGGGTTGATAAGTGGCAATTTACATTCACACCACACAAGTGACAGGCAATGACCTTCTCCAAAAAGAATGAATCTAATCATCTCCTTTGACAGTCAATGGCAGTACCATCACTATCAACATCCTGAGGGTTACCATCGACCAAAAACTGAACTGGATCTGCCATATAAATACTGTGGCTACAAGAGGCTGGGAATTCTGCAACGAGTGACTCACCTCCTGACTCTCCAATGCCTGTCCACGATCTACAAGTCAGACACAAGTCAGGAGTGTGATGGAATACTCTCCACTTGCCTGGATGGGTGCAGCTCCAACAACACTCAAATAGCTCAATGGCATCCAAGACAAAGCAGCCCGCTTGATCGGCACCCCATCCACCACCTTCAATATTCACTCCCTCCACCACCAATGCACAGTGGCAACAGTGTGTACCATATAGAAGATGCACTGCAGCAACTCACCAAGGATCTTTCAACAACATCTTCCAAACCCGTGACCTCTACCACCTAGAATGACAAAGGCATCAATCGAGTGGGAAACTGCCAACTGCAAGTAACCCTCCAAGTCACACACCATCCTGATTTGGAACTATATCGTCCTTCCTTCACTGTTGCTGGGTCAAAATCCTGGAACTCCCTCCCTAACAGCACTATGAGTGTACCTACCCCACATGGACTGCAGTGGTTCAAGAAGGCAGCTCACCACCACCTGCTCAAGGGCAATAAGGGATTGGCAATAAATGCTGACCTTGCCAGTGATGCTCGCATTCCATGAATGAATAATAAAAATACATAGTGTATACCCCTTCCATTCTGAGAGCTGCCTGCAATTTAGAAATTCTGTGCAACATATCTCTGTTCCATGGGGTAGGTGTGGTCCAGAGATGAATGACTGTGATCGTGTCTGGCTTGAACCCAGTGAAGTATATAAATCCTCAGCCACCATGGTTCGACTCAGCTGAGTTGGGGCACAGATAGAGTCTTTCATCTAAAACAGACAGGGATATTTTTCTTTGTTCCCTAATGTTAGCAAAAAAAAGTTTGACATCTACTTTTCCAATAACATGAGCAAAGGAAAGAAAAGATAACCCAAGAATTCTCCGTCTCTTCAAACATTTGTCAAGCATCGAACATCTATTGTCTGTGGGTCTACAATTAGAGAAAAGGAACTGCTCCGTGATGTTATCCTGCAATCCTGATAGTATGTCCCACTGCTGAAGAGACTGCTCCACTTTGATTGTGGTGTGGTGTCTATAACAGCCAGATGCACATTTGAACAATCATTTTAAAGCTGTACTGAGTGGCTATATCCTGAGGACTGCTGGTTTTTCCTCTGGATGTGAACAGTTTATAAAGGCCAGCAACAGCAAAACTTTCCCTGCTCTGTCTAGAACAAAATATAAAACTACTTTCGCTGGACATCTTCTTTGGATTTATGTCAATACCAAAGGCACGGGCTGAAAAATCTTTTTTGGTGGTGCACAAAATCAACATCCCCCTCCCATTGCCCCATCAGAGCCTTTAGCCGTCTGGTTCTTAATCTTTGGAATTTCTTTCCTAAACTCCATCACCCTCCCCTTCTTTAAAAAGCTTCTCTAAACACATCATTTTAATGAAGCCTTTGGTCAACCTCTTTTCTGACTCTGTTTTGTAAGTGCTATCTGTGAGATTAAAAGCACTATATAAATATAAATTGTTTTGCAATAGTTCAGTGTGAAGCTTGTCAGAAAATTGATTTACAGATGTTGAAAGATTAATTTTCAACTCTTGTGCTTTTGTCCTGAAGATGATATAAGTAAAAGCTGCTCTTATGAAAATATAATTACACACAGCCCTTATTGTACTTCTGTGTATGTGTAAATGTGCCTGGTATTTACCACTCCCTGAGGGAGACAGCTTTTATTATAGATCTGTGCTGCCACCCTGTGTTCTTAATTCACTCAGCAATGCCTTTTGTCCCAATTTTAATTTAACGTGCAAATTGGGCGGAAGAGGTTCAAGTCAAGCGTCATATTGTCATGACCTCGGCGGTGTGAGACCCAGGAAATTGTAATAGGCCCAGTCAGTCTCCCGGTCAGAAAGGACAGTGTCAAAATTTGGGGTTTCTTTTGCTCTGACTCCTCTTCCTGCTCGTTTGGCCTGGTGCAGATCTCTACTTAAAATAGCCCCGATGATGTCATCAGAGCCTGATCTCCATATTTCAAGAAGAAAAGTGAGACTTGCAGGAAAAGAGTGGGACCTCAGCAGTGAGTCCCATGAACGATTTTAACTGCCCACCCTGTTTCTGCTGTGTGAGTAGGGTTAAAATCACCCCTTTTATTTTTTTCCCCCTAAAGTATATTGGGCTCAATATTCATTTCCTATGACCCTGGGGAATTCTCAATTCACAGATGCAAAGCAGAGGAAAAGAAGTTGGAGACCTGTGAAGCCAAAGGTTTCGCTGCTGGCTGGAGGTTAAAGTAGTAAATACAGTCTTAAAAGGTGGGACTCTTGTTATTAATATCCATTTTAACAAAAGACACAGAACTCCTTTCAAAGAGCCTGTCATGTTATCAATGTATTTCAAAGAGGAGCACAATAACAACTTGCATTTTTATAGTGCCTTTAACATAGATAAATGTCTCAAAGTGTCACAGGAAGGTAAGGAATACAAGGATATAAAATCTGGAGTGCAGCCCAGTAATACCTGGGAGGAGAGAGCGAGCTTCTCTTGGTAGGAGACCTAAGCACTGATTTTAAATGGAACAGGTTAGATGCCTGTTTTACACCCCGCCTGTCCCAATTTATGCTCCATTGACTTGTGTAGAGCGAGGTCTGAAGCTACACTGTCAGAGGTAAGAATGCCATCACTGAGCTAAGACTGACACCCATAACTCCTTTTGTTTTGACCATTCATTTGCTCAATTTATGTAGGGAAGCAAGTAGTCATTATAAACTGAAATTCACCAGATAAAATAGAGGCATACTGTCCATAAATAATCATCATTGCGTTGGGCTTACAATTATCAAGAGGCCTTACTATGACTCCAAGCTTTAGAAGTTGTGAAGTTGTTGAGGCCCTTTTGAAAACTCAGGTGCAGAGTATGCTGCAGAGTTTTATTGTATTGAGATGTACACTGACTGGTTGACAAAGTCATATTTGCACAGGGGGCTCCTGATCTAGGACTGTGCTGTCTGGTTTAATGAGGTAGAGATGGCAAGTGGAGGTAAGATGTTTCTGCAATCATAGAAAACTTTTGTGTGTGTTCTGACAGTCATCCTGTACTCGAGCGTTACACTGATCACTTTACCTTGATATGTTCTGCACATCTGAGTGTGACCATGTTCTCGATGCAATAGGGTTGGCAGGCACAGTGTTGTTAGCTAGCTCTCTTAGCTGACTTTGGTTTTGCCTTAGCACTGCTCCGTTGGGGATGGTTACTTCATAAGATCTTGGTTCGTTGCAGATTTTGAACACTTCTGCAGGGAACCGCACTTTTTCTTGTGGATGAATTACCCTAACTTTCTGCCTTCCTGTAACGATGGTATTTCTATACCAGCATGCTTATCGTGCATCATATTCATTTTATCTTGTTTTGCTAGAAGCCTGTCTTGTATTGAGGAGGATTTCATGAGATGGTGACTTGGAAGCATTGTCTTAACCTGTCTTCCAAATATGATTTCTACAGGGTTGGTAGCCCTGTATCGATTGATGTTGCCCTCAAGTGTAACATGGCTATATGTAGATCCTGTTTTGTTTCATGACACTTAAGCATCAGTGATTTGACTGTATGTACCATTCTTTCTGCTAGGCCATATGACCTAAGGTAATTCAGTGAAGATGTGATATGGTTTACACCCCATTTCCTGCACATGTCCTGGAATGACTTGGCAACGTATTGCAGACCGTTGTCTGATACTATCTCTTCCAGGGGACCAAACAAGCTGAAAATTACACTGATGGTATTAGCAACTGATGCATTCGAAGTGTCCCTCAATTGACCTATTACCGGAAATTTAGTGTAGCAACCGGTGACCAACAAGCAATCATTGCCTTTGATTGTGAAGAGGTCGGTGGCTATCCTTGACCAAGGATGCAACGGGATGTCATGAGGAATAAGTGGCTCTTTATGCTGGCATGGTTGGTGCTGCTGACATGCATCACATGACCTTACTACTCACTCAATGTCACTGTTCATACCTGGCCAGTAGACGGTTTCGTGCACAAGTCTTCTAGGCTTCTCAAAACTCACGTGCTACATAGAACTGGGAGAGGATGTCAAGGCTGAAGCATTTGTGGAATTATTACCTTTTTGCCTTTGAAGATAACACCGCTAGAAATTCCCAACTCATCTCAGTCTAGCCAGAAAGTTCTGAGCTCAGCAAGAACCTCTTGTATGCTGTCTGGCCATCCTTTAACAATGAGTTGCCATAACATCTTCAAGACTGTGTCTTTTGAGATTTCTTCCCATAATTCTTCACACTTCTTCTGCCCAAAACATTTCAAGTCTATCTCGTATACATCCTCCAGCTCAATGTCAACCTCGTCAACCTGGATGTCTAGTGGAATATCTTCGCACTTTTTAGGATTAGGTAATCTGCTTAAAGTGTCAGAGGTCACTATGAGGTTCCCTGGCTTGTATTTGTCCTCGCAGTCATATCCTTGCACTTTTATCAACAGCCATTGTAGCTGTGTGGGCACGCTGGTGTGCGGTTTTTACCAGATCATTGCTAATGTTTTTTGATCTATTTCAACTACAAAGTATTTCCCAAAGAGATAAGTGTGAAACCTTGTGTTTCCAAACACCAGTGCTAGTCTTTCTCTTTATATATTGGAATAGTTGGCCTGTGTGGAGGATAAGCTTTTCGAACCAAAAGAAATTCGAGGTCCGCCTTGCAACAAGCATGCGTCAAGGCCTTTTTGTGAAGCATCTGCTTCGAGAATGGTATCCTTACTTGGATCATCACACGCAAACATGCATCCATTGATAGTGACTGCTTCAGCAAGTTTAGTACATGCTGGTGATCCTCATGCCACAGAAATGGTGTTTCTTTTCGGAAGAGTTCCTGAAGAACTGAAGATTTCTTGGAGAAATTTGAAATGTAAGCAGCTAAGAAATTGAAGAGACCAAGACATCTTTGCTAGTCTACTTTGTCTTGTGGGCTTGGCATGGACTGAATATCCTCTATCTTACTGGGATCCGGTCTTATACCTGTGTCTGAATAAATGGAACCAACGTTGTTGATGTGTCTTGTGTTTATGGCACATTTTTTACTGTTGAATACAAAGCCCTCTTTCCTGGCTCAGGTTATGTAGGATCCTGTCACGTTCTTCTTTTGTGGTGCCCACAACTGCAATATCATCAGCGATACAGAGAGACCAAGGCTAAGGGAGTAAACCCTAACAGAAAATCCGGAGCGGAACCCCGTAGGCGGTCATGTGTCACCTTTGGCATGTTTCCGGCAGTTCCTGCAGCCATACTGGTGCCAAACGTCGTGTCCTGCACTCCTTTGGACCCCACCAGAAAGGCCGAGAGGGGGGTTTTGACGACTGGGCAACTCTCAACCTCCATAAATTTGCCCAGGCATGCGCCATGGAGAGGTCACTCCATAGTTGCCTCACAGCGACTGAAACAACACGGAAGGCAGCAGTTACGGGTTATAAGTCCAGATAAATTGGCGTAGAAACTGGGCGCCACGGGTTGCCTTTGTCGGTGGGAGAGGTCATTGCACCTCACTGGACAGCTACCGCCCGCCTCAAACCGGGCAGCCCCCGGTCAATAAGGTTCTGTCCCGCCACAGTCTGCCTGCTTCAATGGGTGCTTGGAGCTCAGGGTCATTGCCCGAAAGGTGGACTGATACACCGCACCAAACAACATGAAAAAAGGAAAGAAGGTACCAGCCCTTCGCTTTGCAAGCTGGAACGTCAGAACTATGTGTCCTGGCCTGTCGGAAGACCTTACACAAATCAACGATTCTCGGAAGACCGCCATCATTAACAACGAGCTCAGTAGACTCAATGTGGACATTGCAGCACTTCAGGAGACTCGCCTCCCCGCGAGTGGCTCTCTAGCAGAGCAAGACTACACCTTCTTCTGGCAGGGCAGGGATCCTGAAGAACCAAGACAGCATGGAGTGGGCTTCGCCATCAGAAACTCCTTGCTCAGCATGATAGAGCCTCCCTCAAATGGCTCGGAACGCATACTGTCCATCCGACTGCTCACCACCTCTGGTCCAGTACACCTACTCAGCATCTATGCTCCAACACTCTGTTCCGCACCTGAAGCTAAAGACCAGTTCTATGAACAACTCCATAACATCATTAGCAGCATCCCCAACACCGAACACCTATTCCTGCTGGGGGACTTTAATGCCAGGGTTGGGGCCGACCATGACTCATGGCCCTCCTGCCTTGGGCGCTATGGCGTTGGAAGGATGAATGAGAACGGGCAGAGACTGCTTGAGTTGTGTACCTATCATAACCTCTGCATCACCAACTTGTTCTTTCACACTAAACCCTGTCACCAGGTTTCATGGAGGCACCCAAGATCACGTCGTTGGCACCAGCTAGACCTCATTGTCACAAGGCGAGCCGCCTTAAACAGTGTTCAAATCACACGCAGCTTCCACAGTGCGGACTGCGACACCGACCACTCCCTGGTGTGCAGCAAGGTTAGACTCAGACCAAAGAAGTTGCATCATTCCAAGCAGAAGGGCCACCCGCGCATCAACACGAGCAGAATTTCTCACCCACAGCTGTTACAAAAATTTCTAAATTCACTTGTAACAGCCCTTCAAAACACTCCCACAGGGGATGCTGAGACCAAGTGGGCCCACATCAGAGACGCCATCTATGAGTCAGCTTTGACCACCTACGGCAAAAGTGCGAAGAGAAATGCAGACTGGTTTCAATCTCATAATGAAGAGCTGGAACCTGTCATAGCCGCTAAGCGCATTGCACTTTTGAACTACAAGAAAGCCCCCAGCGATTTAACATCCGCAGCACTTAAAGCAGCCAGAAGTACTGCACAAAGAACGGCTAGGCGTTGCGCAAACGACTACTGGCAACACCTATGCAGTCATATTCAGCTGGCCTCAGACACCGGAAACATCAGAGGAATGTATGATGGCATGAAGAGAGCTCTTGGGCCAACCATCAAGAAGATCACCCCCCTCAAATCTAAATCGGGGGACATAATCACTGACCAACGCAAACAGATGGACCGCTGGGTTGAGCACTACCTAGAACTGTACTCCAGGGAGAATGCTGTCACTGAGACTGCCCTCAATGCAGCCCAGCCTCTACCAGTCATGGATGAGCTGGACATACAGCCAACCAAATCGGAACTCAGTGATGCCATTGATTCCCTAGCCAGCGGAAAAGCCCCTGGGAAGGACAGCATTACCCCTGAAATAATCAAGAGTGCCAAGCCTGCTATACTCTCAGCACTACATGAACTGCTATGCCTGTGCTGGGACGAGGGAGCAGTACCCCAGGACATGCGCGATGCCAACATCATCACCCTCTATAAAAACAAAGGTGACCGCGGTGACTGCAACAACTACCGTGGAATCTCCCTGCTCAGCATAGTGGGGAAAGTCTTTGCTCGAGTCGCTCTGAACAGGCTCCAGAAGCTGGCCGAGCGCGTCTACCCTGAGGCACAGTGTGGCTTTCGTGCAGAGAGATCGACTATTGACATGCTGTTCTCCCTTCGTCAGATACAGGAGAAATGCCGTGAACAACAGATGCCCCTCTACATTGCTTTCATTGATCTCACCAAAGCCTTTGACCTCGTCAGCAGACGTGGTCTCTTCAGACTACTAGAAAAGATCGGATGTCCACCAAAGCTACTAAGTATCATCACCTCATTCCATGACAATATGAAAGGCACAATTCAACATGGTGGCTCCTCATCAGAGCCCTTTCCTATCCTGAGTGGTGTGAAACAGGGCTGTGTTCTCGCACCCACACTTTTTGGGATTTTCTTCTCCCTGCTGCTTTCACATGCGTTCAAATCCTCTGAAGAAGGAATTTTCCTCCACACAAGATCAGGGGGCAGGTTGTTCAACCTTGCCCGTCTAAGAGCGAAGTCCAAAGTACGGAAAGTCCTCATCAGAGAACTCCTCTTTGCTGACGATGCTGCTTTAACATCTCACACTGAAGAATGCCTGCAGAGTCTCATCGACAGGTTTGCGTCTGCCTGCAATGAATTTGGCCTAACCATCAGCCTCAAGAAAACGAACATCATGGGGCAGGATGTCAGAAATGCTCCATCCATCAATATTGGCGACCACGCTCTGGAAGTGGTTCAAGAGTTCACCTACCTAGGCTCAACTATCACCAGTAACCTGTCTCTAGATGCAGAAATCAACAAGCGCATGGGTAAGGCTTCCACTGCTATGTCCAGACTGGCCAAGAGAGTGTGGGAAAATGGCGCACTGACACGGAACACAAAAGTCCGAGTGTATCAGGCCTGTGTCCTCAGTACCTTGCTCTACGGCAGCGAGGCCTGGACAACGTATGCCAGCCAAGAGCGACGTCTCAATTCATTCCATCTTCGCTGCCTTCGGAGAATACTTGGCATCAGGTGGCAGGACTATATCTCCAACACAGAAGTCCTTGAAGCGGCCAACACCCCCAGCTTATACACACTACTGAGTCAGCGGCGCTTGAGATGGCTTGGCCATGTGAGCCGCATGGAAGATGGCAGGATCCCCAAAGACACATTGTACAGCGAGCTCGCCACTGGTATCAGACCCACCGGCCGTCCATGTCTCCGTTATAAAGACGTCTGCAAACGCGACATGAAATCGTGTGACATTGATCACAAGTCGTGGGAGTCAGTTGCCAGCATTCGCCAGAGCTGGCGGGCAGCCATAAAGACAGGGCTAAATTGTGGCGAGTCGAAGAGACTTAGTAGTTGGCAGGAAAAAAGACAGAGGCGCAAGGGGAGAGCCTACTGTGCAACAGCCCCAACAAACAAATTTCTCTGCAGCACCTGTGGAAGAGCCTGTCACTCCAGAATTGGCCTTTATAGCCACTCCAGGCGCTGCTTCACAAACCACTGACCACCTCCAGGCGCGTATCCATTGTCTCTCGAGATAAGGAGGCCCAAAAGGAAAAAAGGACAGATACATCCTGGCACATTCTCTGCAATGTGATCCATGCGTTGCTGTACTAAATCCTGGCTTACTAATGAAAAGCAGTATCACTCAAACAGAGTCCTGAAAGTTGTCAACTCTTGTAAACTTTCAGTGAGATGAACTGATCAGTATCCGTGCTTCGCATCTAGTTTCGAAAAAATCTTGGCCATTGCAAATTTTGGATTCAGCTCTTCTAATGTGGGGATTTTGTGAGGACAACATTTCAACGCCTTGTTTAGCCTTCTGGGGTCCAAACATACCTGGTTGGTGCCATCTTTTTTGACTACAGCCGTTATCGAGCTGCACCAATCCATGCGCTGCCTGATGTTTCCTTGCCTCTCCATTGTATCCAGCTCTGCTTTCAGTTTGTCCATAATGTGGACACTACATTTCCTTGGTGGATCTATAGAAGGAACCACATCGTCCCTCACATGTAGGACAGCATCTCCTAATAAACTTCCCACTGTGTCAAAACGGTCTGGGTCGTTCTTTGTAAATCTTAAATGGACTCAATAGGGTCAGACCTGTTCTGGTTGTGTGTCTTTGACACACTACTGATCTCATAGATTGTTATGATTAGAAGCTCGCTACATGGTGATATGCCTGCAACTGCAGGACCATCTGTGTTGACGATCAGAAGTTCCATACCTGCACTTCAACCTTAGTGTCCCTGTACAGTTGATTAGTGTACCATTGTATGTGGTGAGTCTTGTCTTCATTGGTTCTGTCATGGCTTCCCATCTTGCCAGGTACATGTTCTTTACTATTCGCAGCAGCAAAATGTTTGCACTTGCCCCGTATCGACTTTGAGCCACAAGGTATGTTGTCCACTTTCCTCTGGGCACACAATGCCAATGGTTGTGAATGCTTCCCTCTGTGTAAGGACACTCATTTGGTGTGTAAGGGTTACTGTGTGGAAGGCTTGCTCACCTTCAGTGCCCTGTATGCTGCTCACATGGATATGTCTGTGTTTGGTTTGGCTTTTGGCAATTCTATTCCTGTTTCTTGCACAAGGTGGTGTCTGCTTCTTATCAGGTCGTGGTCTGCTGTAACTCCTGGCCAGTTTTCCATTATTGGAGCTCCCGCACAGCCTTGTTCAGTGCCTTTTCTTGCCACACACATTGCAGTTGTTTATATAGGGGGGGACAATTCCTTGGTTGGTGCATTAGGCCTCACTTGCCACATATCTTGCCAGGCTGAAGTATCCTGGTTATCTCACCAATACTGTAGTACCAAGCTCCCGTATGCACTGCCTACTTGCAACAACGGGCTCAGATTTTCTGCCTTCTCTCAGGAGACTATCAACATCGCACCTTTTTTCCTTGTCAAGTAGCTCCTTCTGAACAGCTTCTATGGGGGTAGATGCAATCACCAATTCCATAATCCATTTGGATAACTCTACCTCTGAGGAGTCACAGAATTTCCCTTTCACGCGGCACCTGCCCATGAATTGGTCAATGGTCTCTCTTGATTACTGCCTGTATGTCATCAGCTTTAGGTGGTGAATTCTGAAATTAGTTTAGTTTAGTTTAGTTTATGTTTAGAGATACAGCACTGAAACAGGCCCTTCGGCCCACCGAGTCTGTGCCGACCATCAACCACCCATTTATACTAATTCTACACTAATCCCATATTCCTACCACATCCCCACCTGTCCCTAGATTTCCCTACCACCTACCTATACTAGGGGCAATTTATAATGGCCAATTTACCTACCAACCTGCAAGTCTTTTGGCTGACCTTGAGCTGATCCTCTAAGGTAGACCATAGTCTTATTGGGTCCTTTTGCTCTGTTTCAGAAAGTCCCGAGCTGTTAATCTGGTGTAGCCCATCATTACCGATTGGTATTTTTATTTTGACCACTTGCTTTTCCAGCTCCATGATGGCCAGATCCAAAAAACACAACTCCATCCATTATTCAAAAGTTGAAACATGGAGGAGGCCTTCAGCTTTTCATTAGTGGACACGGTGCCAAATTCGCAGTATAAAAAATGCAGCTGGAGCTTTCCCCTTTAAATGCAGCTTTCTTTTTTTTATCTTGGGCCTTTCCCTGGAGGGGAAAAACTCTTGCAGGTATACTGTGTCTGCAGTGTTGTGCTTCGGCCACACCCAGAACTTGTGCCTGCATCGTGGGCTTTCAGCCTGCGATTGGGGAGGCTCTGCCCACAAAGCACCAACACTGGGAAAACACCCTGTGTGTAATGGTGATGCTGATCCGCAGCCTCGACGAGAACCGACACTGCTCGCTTTTTCCGAGTCCAATTCTGCCCGATTTCTGCTATTTCTTTCTGGCCACCATCGATGTGAACAATCCCCTTCGTGTACTCACTGTGTCTTGAGCACCAACTTTATGGAAGGTCGTCGAACTTGCCCGTGCTGAATCACCACCGCCCCGACGATGAGTTGCGTGGCCCTATCTGTGTTGGACTATGACGGGAGAGATTGTTGGTCTCGATGTCTTGCTCGAGATCACTGGTCTCCATGAGTCCGTTGATGAACCTCTCTGCAGTAGTATAACCTCTGAGCTGTGATCTTCAACATCGCTATCACCACATTGTGAATGGTGTGCTGCTTCAGAAACCACACACGCCACGATGTCGTTGAGGCTGTGATTCTTCAGAGACCACATGATGCTATCATGTTGACGATGGTGTGTTTGAAAGTTGAAATATCTTCAGAAATCATACGCTGCCATCATATTGCGTAATTGTTTTTATGTAGTAATAAGGTACCGAACAATTTCAAGTTGAGTGGTCATAAAACTGCGGGTTCTTTATTATAGAGCAATACATTTACAAGAGAGCTCTCTCATACATTCTCAACTCCAACTAACTGATCACATGTTGGATGATATCACTTCCTGTGATGATGTGGAGTACTTACACTGTTAAAGTAATATCACAACACTTCTGATTTCTTGTTATATGTCAATTGCATTGTCATTCCGCAGTCATTGAGAGAATGTGTTGTTGAAATAACACGAGGGTCACCAGGGAATTGTCAAAACCAAATAACTTCTTCGGAAAAAGGTATGGTTCTCGGAAATTGACCACATGTGGTGCGCAAAATCAATCAGTGTTTGCCATGTCAAGCAATCATAATGTCAAATCATCGTAAGCCGCTCAACATGTCTGAGCTACCTGCAGGTTCATGGATTGAAGTTAGCATAGACTTCGCAGACTTGCCAACTGATGAGCACTTGCTTATTGTAACTGATGATTGCAGCAGATTCCCAGTCGAAGAAGTAACTATGTCCACCTTAGCAAAAGCAGTTGTCCCAAAGCTGGACCAAATTTTTGCTTTGTTTGGAGTCCCTCAAACGGTGAGAAGTGACAATGCAGCCCGTTCAACAGTGATGAGTTTAGTAAATTTGTGAACTACCTGGGCTTCACTCACTGAAAAATCACACCTTGTTGGCCAACAGCTAATGCAGAAGTTGAGAGATTCATGTGTACCTTGAAAAAAGTGATCAGTAAAGCTACTGCTGATAACAAGTGTGGAAGCAGCAGTTGTATTGTTTTCTTCTCAATTACAGAGCGGCTTCTCACTCGACCACTGGAACGCCTCCAGCTACGCTCATATTTGCAAATCCTGTGCAATACGTCTTCTGAGCTACCCTGAAAAGGTAATAGAGTCACAGAGAGATACAGCACCGAAACAGGCCCTTCGGCCCACCGTCTAAATTTCACCAGCTGCAATGGTGGAATTTGAACCAATGTCCCCAGGGCATTAGTGTGGACTTCTGGATTAGCAGTCCAGTTGACATTACCACTATGCCACTGTCTCCCCTCAACATGTATGCGAGTGTGATCGAGGACAGAAAGATCACAGGAAAGGAAAGGCAGAATGAAGCATGAAATTCAGAACTGCACTGCTAAAGGCAGGAGACAAAGTGCTTGTAAAATGTGATGGTTATGTTGGAAAGCAAATAACCCCCTATGATCCAGCCATTTGTTGTGACCAACACAAAGGGATCACTGATCACTGCTAAACATGGTTCACAAATCATCACACGAAACATATCATTCTTCAAAGTGTTGCAAGCACCGTCTGCAAGTGTTGTGTCTGATCCAGACATCGACACTTCAGATGAATCACATGAGTTAAATGAAGCAACACCTGATGTCACACGTCGATATCCTACTTGTGAGCAGAAAAGTCTGCCATATTTAAAAAATTATGTTACAAACTAAATAATGTCCAAACAGAACAACGTAAGCAAATCATTGAAACTTTCATTTACTAAGAAGTGGGGTTGGGTGGAGTGGGGGCAGGTGGATGTAGTGTATTGTTCATTTATCATTCATTTGACATGTAGTGTATTGTTCCTTTGAGGCCACTGTGCATGCTTAGTGTAGTATGTGCAATGTGCCACTAGAGGGTGTCGCTAATAAATGTTTGGTTTACAGCAGCAATCCAGAAGGAAGTGCCGTGTGTTTCTTCCAGAGATTTACAGTAGCAGATCTACAATGTGCGATCTTACAAATGTGAGAATAGCGAGACATGAAACTTGAACTTAATTAAGGGAAAAATAAAGTATACAAAAGTAGAATTCTTGCAGTACCACAGAGCCATAGAAATGTGCAGCGCGGAAGGAGATATTAGGAAGGGCTTGATCAAAGAGTTGGGTTTTAAGGAGGGTCTTAAAGGACCATAGGGAGGTGGAGAGGGAAAGGGATCTATGGGCTGGAATTTCAGAGCTTGGACCTCGACTATTGTAGGCAAGGCAGCGAATAGTGGTGTGGAGATAGCAAGGATAGCACAAGGTGTCCATGTCAATGGAACAGAGTTCAGGGTGAGGGTTGTTCACTTGGAAGAAGTTACAAGAGGGTTACAAGAGCCTGAAAGAAGGAAGGACAATGAAGAGATTTAAACGTGAGGTTGAGGATTTTAAATTTGAGGTGATGGAGGACCGGGTTCTAAAGTAGGTCAGTGAGCTCAGGGGAAATGGCTGAGCAGGACTTGAATCAGCAGAGTTTTGGATGAGCTGAAGTTTACAGAACACGGAGAATAGACGCCTGGCCAGGAGAACATTGGAATCGTCAAATCTGGAGCTGCCAAAGGTATGGATGAGAGTTTCAGCAACAGATGGACTGGGGTAGAGGCAGAAATGGGCAATGTTTTGGAGGTGGAAGAAGACAGTCTTTGTGATGGAGAGGATATGGGTTGAGAATTGAATAGGATGCCAAGGTTGCAAACTGTCTGGTTCAGCCTCACACAGTGGCCAGGGACTGGGGTGGAATTGGTTGCAAGAATATGGAGTTTGCGGTCGGGTTTGAAGAAAATTGTTTTGGTCTTCCCAGTGCTTAACTGGATAAAATTGAGGCTCATCCAAGATAGGATGTCAGGCAGAGGCAGGGAGGAGTCGAGCAAGGTGGTGGAGAGGGGGAGCTGGGTGTCATCAGTGCACATATGGAAGCTGTCCCCATGCCAAAGTAGCAGCATTATGTAGAATTGCAGGCAGTGGTGATTTTGATTCACAAAAAGCTATCTGTCCATGTGAGTTGCACATACACCCTAGCGTGCTGCTTTAAGAAGTGGCAGATAATTGTTTCTTGGTACCAGTCATTGTATGAACATGATGATGTGAGTCTCCAGCATACTATCTCAGGGCTGCTAGGTAGTAGCAGTTTGATCCTAGTCCCTGTGTATGGGAGGTGTGCAAGATGAGTCTCCAGGATATTGCTTCATAGAATTGGAGGCTTTGGGTTCTTGTCTGTTGCCATTATTTGCATTGATGAGATTCAGGGGGGGAAGACTGACTAAAATCCAGGTGCTTCCCTTAGGGAGAGAAGAAAAATTGCCTAGCGATTCAATCTGGTGCTCTGGTCTACCTGCAAGCAGCCAGACTCAAAAGTTCTATTGGCAGAGGCCGGGGTCACATTATCTACCCTTCGTGACAGGCACAGAGATAAGAAGGGAAGAAAATATCTTATAAAGGAGTCTAAGCCTCAGAGGGGGGCAGTGTGAAGAAATTCCATTCAGCAGTGTTAATCCAGGCACTAATCCTGGACCAGCCGACTAAACACTAATTGGATTGGGAAGTGGTGTCGCTATTTACTATGAAAAGTGAGATAACTGACAGAGTTCAGCAAATTGTATTGAAATGAAAACAAAAGGACGATTCCCAAAGCAAGACCCTATCATCAGAGCTTTTGTTTTTGGATGGAGGTCTGGTTTGGCTGCTACTGTTTGTTTTGTCTGTGCTGGTTATTCTTACATTTGTGGCTGTTTTTCCAGGGGAGTTTCACACAGACATCCTGGGGTGATTAAAGTATGATTCCAGCTCAGGCAAAGATTCCCTCTTCTCTCGTAGCCTCTGACAATTCCTCTCTAGGGAAAAGAATACCCATTGTCCAGAATTGTTGTTGATTTTAGACCTTATTCCAATAAGTTGATTGTGCATCTGTGTTCACAGTAAATCTGCAATCCATGCTTTACCAGTCACTTCTATCAGTGCCTTGCAGAAATTTAGAAATCCTGTTCTGCAGGTCTAAAACGAATTTGCAGGTCTCACGGTAAATTGCCTCAATTTTCATTTCTATCATAGAATCTTTCAGCACTGATGGAGGCCATTCAGTCCATCATGCCTATCCTGGCTCTTTGAAGGAGATCTTGAATTAGTCCCACTCTCCTGCTCTTCACGATAGCCCTGCAATTTTTTTCCTTTTCAAGTAGTTATCCAATTTCCTAGTGAAAGTTATTATTGAATCTGCTTCCACTGCTCTTACCGGCATTCCAGATCTTAACAGGTCACTGCATAAAAATAATTCTCCTCATCTACCCCTGGTTCTTTTGCCAACTATATTAAATATGTGTCCTCTGGTTATTGACCTTCCTGCCAATGAAAACAGTTTCTCCCTATCTACTCTATGAAAACCCTTCATCATTTTTGAACACCTCAATTAAATATCCCCTTAATCTACTCTGCTGTAAGGAGAATAATCCCAGCTTCTTTATTTCGCCACATTCCTGCTACCATTCTGTTATTTTGTATTTTCTTCTGACTAGCCTATAATAATAAGAGGTGAGGTGAGTGTGACTGCCCTTGACATCAAGGCAGCATTTGACTGAGTGTGGCATCAAGGAGCCCTAGCAAAACTGGAGTCAATGGGAATCGGAGAAATCTCTCCACTGGTTGGAGTTATACCTAGCACAAAGGAAGATGGTTGTGGTTGTTGGAGGTCAACCATCTCAGTCCCAGGACATCACTGCAGGAGTTCCTCAGGGTAGTGTCCGAGGCCCAACCATCTTCAGTTGCTTCGTCAATGACCTTCCCTCCATCATAAGGTCAGAGGTGGGGATGTTCGCTGATGATTGCATAATGTTCAGCACCATTTGTGACTCCTCAGATACTGAAGCGGCCCATGTTCATATGCAGCAAGACCTGGACAACATCCAGGCTTGGGCTGATAAGTGGCACGTAACATTCGCGCCACACAAGTGCCAGGCAATGACCATCTCAAACAAGAGAGAATCTAACCATCTCCCCTTGACTTTCAATTGCATTACCATCACTGAATCCCCCACTATCAACATCCTGGGGGTTACTATTGACCAGAAACTGAACTGGACGAGCCACATAAATGCTGTGGCTACAACAACAGGTCAGAGGCTAGGAATCCTGTGGCGATTAACTCACCTCCTGTCGCCCCAATGCCTGGCCATCATCTACAAGGCAATTGTCAGGAGTGTGATGGAATACTCTCCATTTGCCTGGATAGGTGCAGCTCCAACAACACTCAAGAAACTCGACACCATCCAGGACAAAGCAGCCTGCTTGTTTGGCACCCCATCTACCGCCTTCGACATTCACTCCCTCCGCCACCAACACACAGTGGCAGCAGTGTCTACCATCTACAAGATGCACTGCAACAGCTCACAAAGGCTCCTTCGACAGCACCTTCCAAACCCGCGACCTCTACCACCTAGAAGGGCAAGGGCAGCAGATGTATGGGAACGTCACTACCTGCAAGTTCCCCTGCAAACCACGCACCATCCTGACTTGAAACTATATTGCTGTTCCTTCACTGTCAGTGGGTCAAAATCCTGGAACTCCCTTCCTAACAGCACTGTGGGTGTACCTACAACCCAAGGACTGCAGCGGTTCAAGAAGACAGCTCATTACCATCTTCTCAAGGGTAATTAGGAATGGGCGGTAAATGCTGGCCTAGCCAGTGATGCTCACCGAAGGAATAAAAAAAAAGCCTTTAGTAGTCCTTTAAGAAGAAAGGAATTTTGGAGCTCACTTTCATAAGCAAACTTATAGGATGTGAATTAGAATCAGCGTGGTGGCAAAACAGAACAAGAAATCTGTTAGTGGCTTCAATTGAACTTCCTTCCTTGTTTACCCACATGGTTTTGTAAAAATGAACCCAGAGGAAAATATAACCTTTGTGAATTTAAGATTCAATATATGGAGTGTTTATAAAATATGGGAATCGAGGGCATGGGTACACTGCTAAGAAATCTTAAGCAAGATTTGAGATTAGAAGGATAATTTTTCTTTTGCAGTTATTTATGGAATAAATATGCATTGCTGGTTAACACTATTAAAAAAGAGCTGGAGAAAAATGTGTTGGGAATGAGGGTTATAAGGATATGTACAGATATGCTGTGTAGAAGACAATAGTCTGAGCTGCTGGAATCATAGAATGATCATGCCAGGAAAGGAAGGCAGTTGGGCTTTGTAGAATAATGCAGGATTAAGGTTAAGAAGGTATTTTGCAGGTGTTTTTCTTTTGTCTCTAAGCTAGCACACTGTAACTTGCTAATATTTTACTAAATTAGTAACTAATCAAATAATCAAATAAATTAATAAATATAGTTAGATATACACGGCAGGACAGGTGGTGTGATGTAACTGCAGCAGGTGGGAGTTTGTGGAGAGCATTGCGATACTGGGCAATCATATCTGCGGTAAGTGTCTGCAATTTGAGCAACTTCAGTGCAGAGTTGTTAAGGTGAAGTCTGAGCTGCAGACATTGTGGGGCATTAGAGAGGGGGAGAGTTACCTGGAAACTTTGTTTCAGGAGGCAGTCACACCTCTTATGTTAAGTAGAAGTTTAGAGTTGGTCAATGGTCAGGGACAGGAGGGTGTGACTGTGAGTCAGGCATGTATAGGGATCCAGCATGTAGTGAAGGAGGAGACCCAGTCCTTGACTTTGACCAAAAGGTATGAGGTACTTGCCACCTGTATGGATGAGAACATGATTGCAGGGTGGATGGGCAAACTGACCATAGCACCACGGTGTAATGAGCCATTCAAGTGGGGGGAGCAAAACCGAATGTGGTTGTGGATAGGAGACAGAATAGTCAGGGGGATAGATACTGTTCTGTGCAGCCGCGACAGGTGTCAGGGTTACAGACATCTCCTCAGGCTGGAGAAGAACTTGGAGTCGGAGGGGGAGGATCCAGTAGTTGTCGTCTTTTTTTATTCATTCATGGGATGTGGGCGTCACTGGCTAGATCAGCATTTATTGCCCATCCCTAATTTCCCTTGAGAAGGTGGTGGCAAACTGCAGTGAACCACTGCAGTCTTTGGGGTGTATGTACAGCAACAGTGCTGTTAGGAAGGGAATTCCAGGATTTTGACCCAGCACCAGTGAAGGAACGGTGATATGGTTCCAAGTCAGGATGGTGTGTGGCTTGGAGGGGATCTTGTAGGTGGTGATGTTCCCATGCATCTGCTGCCCTTGTCCTTCTAGGTGGTAGAGGTCGTGGGTTTGGGAGATGCTGTGAGTTGCTGCAGTACATTGGTGGTGAAGGGAGTGAATGTTGAATGTGGTGGATGAGGTGCCAATCAAGTGGGCTGCTTTGTCCTGTATGGTGTTCAGCTGCTTGAGTGTTATTGGAGCTGCACCCATCCAGGCAAGTGGAGAGTATTCCATCCCACTCCTGACTTGTGTTTTGTATATTGTGGACAGGCTTTGGGGAGACAGGAGGTGATTTACTCGCCACAGAATTCCTAGCCTCTGACCTGCTCTTGTAGCCATGGTATTTATGTGGATGGACCAGTTCAGTTTCTGGTCAATGGTAAGCCCCCAGGATGTGGATAGTGGGGGTTTCAGCGATGGCAATACCATTGAACATCACGGGGAGATGGTTAGATTCTTTCTTGTTTGAGATGGTCATTGCCTGACACACGTAGTTAGAATAAAAATAAGATCCTGCGGAAGGAATTTGTGGAATTGGGTTGTAAATGAATAAACCGAATCTTAAGGATAATAATCTCTGGATTACTACCTGAGCCACGGACAAATTGGCATTGGGTTATGCAGATTAGAGGATTAAACGCATGACCCAAAGAATGGTGCGGGAAGAATGGGTTTTGATTTATGCAGCACTGGTACCAGTACTAAGAAAAGAGGGAGCTGTTCCATTAGAATGGGCTCCACTTAAACTGTGCTGGGATCAGCATCCTGGCAAATTGTATAACTAGGGCTATGGACAGGGCTTTAAATTAAAAGTGGGGTGCTGGTACGGTGGGGAAAATACGGATCAGGTGAAGGGAAATTTAGAAAACTAAAGATATAATTCAAGGCAATAGAGCAGTGCAGCAATTTGGGTAAAGATAAAACAGGAAGGGACAGAGAGTTTAAAGGTTAAAGGGCATCACTGAATAAGGTTCCAGCAAAGAATAGTGGTTAAAAAGAATTAAATTAAAGGCTCTTTATCTGAATGCAATAAGATAGTAATAAGATAGAAGACACAAATCAAGATAAATGAGTTTGGCCTAATTGCCATTAGTGAGACATGGGGCAGGATTTCCCCTGTGGGCTTCTGAACCCAGCTGTCAGGCTCAAATGTGGGTCAGAAGCCTGCACCATGTGGGAAACATTAACTCAATGTGATTTTCCCTGGCACAGCCAATTAGTGGCCAGAGGGCGGGCTCGCTGTCCAATTAAGGACAGCCAGCAGGCTCTCAAAGCTGGAGGACAAATCAGAGGCCTTCCAGCTTGAAAGCAGCAGCAGGCTGCTATGGAAGGTAACTGAGGGAGAGGGCGCTTCAAAATGGAGATGCTCTATCTCCAACATTTTTAAAGTTTAAATAAAAGATGGCCTTTATGCTAGGCCACCTCTGTGGGGATGCGCCCCTCTACAGGGTGGCCTGCGACTGCTGCTCCAGGCAGATAAACTGGCCCCTGCCGCCTGTGGGAACCTAGGACTGAATTTGCCAAGCCTAAAAGGGTTGTGCTGGGAGGCAAGAAGCCTGGCCATATGGTGGGGGAAGGTGTCAGGAGGAGAGTCCGACGTCTTCCTGCCACCGTGGTATATTGCCAGCGGCGGGAACCTTGGTGGCGCGTCCGCCCACTGGGCCGCCAATTGAGCCACTTAAGTGGCCAATTAAGGGCCACCTCATCTGCATGAGCATTTTGCCTGCATAAGGAGGGCCTGCTACTGTGTGGGGAAACCATCAGGTAAACACTGGTGGCCTCCCAGTGGGTTATAGAGGTGCCCTCCTTGATGGATGAACCATGGCCCACAGGGGGGCTCCCAACGGCAATGTTGGTGCTGGTGCACCATGACCTTGCCTGCCCGGCCCCAGCTTCCTCCAACCAAACTCACCACTCTTCGAGGGCATTTCGCCATTGAGACGCTCTATCCCTGGTGGTGCAGCTTCAGCCACCGCTTGTGATGGTGCTGCTGAGGCCACCAAGCTGCAGGCCTCTGATAGGGCCGGCAGCTCTGGAGGGCAGAAGGCCGTCCTCAATTTAGGGTGGCGGCCCTGGCGGCAGCCTCTTAATTGACCGCTGTGGGCCAAATGCCATCTCAGGTTCCTACCTCTTGACAGAGCGGGGTTGGCTCCGCTTTCAGCCTCGGTGGTGGGACTTGACCTTCAGTGAAAACATTCAGTCCCTGGAGGCTGACTGGAAAATCCCAGCTGGTGTCCTGTAATTGGCTTTAGGTTGCCCTCAACGAGCCTGATCGGAAAATGGCCCATGGGCGGGATAGAGCACAGGGACCGGCACGCTGGCCGGTGGCACTATTTTTACTGCCCACCCACCTCCGCTCCTGGACCCAGCAGGGGGTAAAAATTCAAGGCTGTAAAATAACTTTTTTTCTTATTCGTTCTTGGGATGTGGGCATTACTGGCTAGGCCAGCATTAATTGCCCATCCCTAACTGCTCTTGAACTGAGTGGCTTGCTAGGCCATTTAAGAGTCAACCATATTGCTGTGGGACTGGAGTCACATGCAGGCCAGACCAGGTAAGGACAGTGGATTTCCTTCCCTAAAGGATATTAGTGAACCAGATGGCTTTTAGAACAATTAGCAATGGTTTCATGGTCACCATTAAACTAGCTTTTTAATTTCAGATTTATTAATTAAATTCAAATTTTAGCACCTACCATGGTGGGATTTAAACCCATGTCCCCAGACCTCTAGGCTGGGTCTCTGCATTACTAGTCTAGTGACATTACCCACTGCACCACCACTTCCTTCAGGATTTTCCAAAATTCCCTAAATTATAGAACAGTTCTAGCAGATTGGAAGTTAATAAATGTAACAGCGCTATTCAAGAAAAGAGGGAGAGAGGAAACAGGGAACTACAGGCCAGTTAGCCTGACATCAGTCATCAGGAAAGTGCTGGAATCTATTACTAAGGAAGTCTTAACAATTCACTTAGAAAATCTTAGTATGATCAGACGAAGTCAGCATGGTTTTATGAAAGGGAAATCATGTTTGACAAATTTATTTGAGTTCTTTGAGGATGTAACTAGTAGGGTAGTTTAGAAAGAGCAGATAGGTTGGATTTCCAAAAGGCATTCGATATGGATGGAGGATAGGTTAACATACAGGAAGCAGAGAGTAGGGATAAGTAGGGCATTTCCAGTTAACAGGCTGTGCAGTAAGGTTCGGTGCTGGGTCCTCATCTATTTGCAATCTATATTGATGACTTAGACAAAGAGACCAAAAGTAATGTATCCAAGTTTGCTGATGATACAAAACTATGTGGGAATGTAAGCTGCGAGGAGGACAGAAAGAGGATGCAAAGAGATTTGGACTGGTTAAGTGAGTGGGAAACAAGGAGGCAGATGGAGTATAATATGGGGAAGTATGAGGTTATTCACTTTGGTAATAATAGAAAAGCAGAATATTTTTAAAAGGTGTGAAACTTTTAAATGTTGATATTCAAAGAGACTTGAGTGTACTCGTATAAGGAACACAGAAAGTTAGCATGCAGGTACAGCCAGCAATTCGGAAGGCAAATGGAATTTTGGTCATTATTGCAAGGGGACTGACTGGATTACAAGAATAAAGAAGTCTTACTACAATTGTACAGGGCTTTGGTGAGACCACACCTGGAATATTGTGAGCAGTTCTGGTTTCCATATCTAAGGAAGGATATACTTGCCTTGGAGACAGTACAGTGAAGGTTTACTAGATTGGTTCCTAGGATGAAAGGGTTATCCTACAAAGAGGTGCTGAGTAAACTGGGCCTATACTTTCTGGAGTTTAGAAGAATGAGAGATGATCTCATTCAAACATACAGGATTCTGAAGGGGCTTGAGAGGGTAGACACTGAGAAAGGATATGGGGAGTGGGTTGGAAAATGGAATTGAGGCACAAGATCATATTGAATGGCAGAGCAGGCTCGAGGGGGTCAAATGGTCTACTCCTGCTCCTATTTATTATGTTCTTATGTTCTTGTGGCATTGCTGACTGGTCCCCGGGTCCAGACATCGGGAATTGATGCCCCTGCCTACCAGCTCCCTATCCCTTCTGAAGGTGATGATTGAAGGGCTTCTTACCCCCCATGGAACCATAGCATCTCTCCTCCTGTCCATTTGTACCACTAAGGCCTCCAGTGTCGCTTCCGTGACTGTGGACCCCTCTTTTTGTCCTGGTGTTCCATCTTCCTTGTTTAGAATTACAGCAATAGTATTTAGCAGCAGCCTCCTATAATTCAGTGCAGCTTCCCTTCAAGAGGGATAGACTGTCTTTAAGAACAGAAGGCTGGCTACAGCATGTTATATCAGCACAATGCTACTTGGCTCCCTGCTGGGCGCAGAGGCAGCCAGCATGACACTGAGGCAGCCAGCTGCCTGGGAGCTGTTTAACCCAACACTACTGTCAGGTAAAGGAGGTGGCAGCACTGGAACTGCCGTAGGTAGGTTGTGAATTATGACCCCATGTCCAAAAAAATGGGGCAAACCAATTTTTAGCTCCAAATGTTTATTTCAGCATATTATAATTCAGGTAATCTGCCATTTTTCACAGGCTCAACTGCAGGGATAACAAGAGTGAGTCAGTTTTGTCTTGTGATTATTGAATGCCCTGCTAGTTGGGATTATTGTAGCTTTGTGTTGGAAAAAGTTTCACGTCATAAATTAAAATGATGTATCTGGAGTTAAACTCCTCATGAAAGTAAGTGGACCCTGTAAAGTTGAATTGAAGTCCCAATGACTACTTCATTCTTAGATTTGACATAATAGTAATCCTTTCAGGATAAAGTATTTTTGGCTTTAAAGCCAAAATTACAGTAGGCTCCATAAGGCTAGAAGATGCACCAAATAAAGCACCAGAGTGAAAGCCATGCCCTCAGCCTCCAGAAAATAAATCTTATGATTTCAACACTCACATCCCCCTTGGAATGACTTTGAAATCCTTCATTGTTGCTCTACTCTTTTTGGCGTACATCAGTTTTTTGCCCCAAGCAATACAAGTGATGGAATATTAAGTATACCTGCAACCTAATTTGTGATAAGCCAAATTCTATTAAACTTCTAGTGTAATTTTTCAACTTCATTCATCATCAGGGTTGTTTTTGTTTGGAGGAGGGGCTTTTGGCTTGATTTCTAGTTAGGTGTATATCAGTTTTATAAACTGATTCTCAGGTAGATTTGGGAGACTTTTCCTTTAACTCCCCAGGCTGAAATTGCATGTTTGAACATCAGACCCAACTGTAGTTAACCTGGTTACCACATGTAGAGACCCCATCCACATTAATGGTCTTGTTCAGTCTGTGAAGACATATCTTACAGTGAGAATTGACGGTTAAGCACATAATTTGCTCTGGCTCTGGTAGATTGTTCCTCAGCGAGGGTTCCAGAAAGGTTCAGATTAAGGGATGATAAATGTTTAGACTCTTTGGTGGTTGCTTTGATGCTGGATTTGAAGGAATGAAATGTTTAAACACTTTTCAACCATCCGGTGTAAACAACCCAGGGATCCAGCTGAGATCCTGAAATGACATCAAGGGTGCATTCCACACAAAGAGGCTCATTCCTGCTTAATGACCAAGCATTAGAGATATATCTTACAGACTGCCTAATCACTTGAGATGCTTGAGAATCATTGCACTTACACCCAGATAGGGCAAGAAATAAAGCTTAATGCAAGCTCCACGGATGCTATAATCAGGCATGGAGAAGGGAAGAAAAAATGGAATCAGTGGTCTTTGTGTGACAAACCTTGACTACGTGGTAGCCCTATTGTCTTTGGGGTAGAAGTTTCTGGGTTTAAACCTCACTCCAGATGCTTGAACTATAATTTAGGTTGAAGCAGTACTGCATTATTGGAGGCCCTATCACGTTGATGTAAATGAACCTATGGCACTATTTGAAGAAGTGCGTTGGTGTTTGTGGGACCTTGCTGCATACAAATTGACTGTTGTGTTTCCATATAACAAAAGTGAAGACACATCAAAAGGATCTAATTGGCTTTCAAGTACTTTAGGGTGTTCTGAGGTTGTTTTATATAAATGCAGGGTCTTTCATTTTAGATTGTATGATGTGCAGGGGCTCCTACTGTTCTGGCATTTATCCAGCCTCCTTTTTTGTGGAGGTGGGGTCAATTTTAATTTTCTGGCTGTGGATCACCCTGATCCTGGTCCCTAGCCAGAAATGCCATTTGATGTCTATGGTGCATCACCACAAGCATCATTTATACCAAAGTCAGGCTGCCACTGTTGGTACTGTGGTAATATAATGTGCCATAAATTCATTTCTCTGTATTTTTCTTCTTGTATCAGAAACATTAAAACTGGACTAGTAATTGTTAGCAAATAATGTAGATGCATACAGAGAACTTTGCATATGCACAGGCTGGAATCTAAATGAGTGGGTCAAATGATTTATATAAAGAGATAATGAATCCCTGGGCATGCATTATGTGTAAACTCATTAAGGGGCTCAGGTGGACGAGATGCCTGAACAGGTTTGCATTTTCACTCAAAACTCTCTCTGCTAGCTGCACAAAGTGCAAAGTGAAAGAAGTTTAGATAGACTTGACATAACTCTTAGCAGTTACAGGGCCAGACAGAGCACCCTTTGGCTAGATGGAAATATCATATTGGTACATTTGTAATTCAAAGTATATGATGAGGTTTAGCAAAGTATCTACATGTTGCTGGGCTACAGGTTCTTGTTTGTTTTTATCCATAGATGGAGTGTGGATAAATTACCGCTTGTGCCACATTACAGTTTAAACGCACTTGTCAGAACTGTGGAGCCTGATAATGAGTGTACCTTGCCATGGTAATACTGAATCAGGGCAGAACTAAAATTTGGTCTCTACTTTTTTCTACTTACTTATAATGTTCGGCATAAGTTATTAGCAAAGCAACGATTAGAACAGAAATACAAATCTCAACCCTGGCTCCGCCCTATCCCCTGTTTGACTAATGACACAGCAAAAGTTGAGAGCACTACTCTGACCGAAAGGTTGTCACCATCTTTTACTGGTATGTGTCAAATCAGTGTTGTGGTGAAAACTATCCTTAATTCAACTATGGTAAAACTGTGCATCTCTAAGAATTCCTTGTAGTTTGAAGGAGGGAAAGATCCCAAACGTCTCAGTGTCATTGCCAATCTCAGTGCAACAAAGTTGTGATGAACATGATGCCTTTACAGTACGGATCACAATAAATGCCTTTAAAAGGGGAGGGAACATTGCATCCTGCCAATGGTATTTCATAATGGTGATGTTCGGGGGACTATATATGTATATATTATATATGGGCCTTAAACAGGAGAAACCTACATGTGCCTCATTGTACATCAGTCCTGGAGATGCTTGCAGTAACGAGAGATTATTTGAACTCCCACCTCCCCTCCCCTCCCTTTAAACAGCAAATAGGCCCCTAATGCCCTCATTAATTGTATTTAACAGCTCTGCCCTAAGGCCTGGGGTTTTGTCACAGATGGTGCCTAAACTTTCCTCTTCACGTTTTCTTTATCACCACTTCTTCTAAAGTCTCTCTCTTCCCACTGGGCTCCTGTTTATTCAACTGAACTAAATTTCACAGTGAACCCCCAGGGATGCAAAAAGGCAGCCGGAATTATTCATGAGCTCCTTTCTCAAAGAAGTTATAAAATTCCAGTTCTGTAACTCACAGAATGCAGGGCTAGCCAAAGATTAGCCTGTGAGAGAAAGGGCTCAGAAAGGTTTGCAATAAATGTTTTTTCTGTTGTTGGAAAGCTTGAGAAGTTGTGTGCTTTTTTGGTCAAGATCTGCTGAGAGTTATGGAAGTGGCTTTGTTGTCAATTCAGAACCTCTGCTACCGCACATTTCGGGATATCAGGCACATGCAAACCCAACAGATTTGTGAAAATCCTGGGAGGTAAGGTGCACTTTTATTCTCTAGAAAAGAAGGCCATTGGAGCAAGTTTCAGGGTTTCTTTTCATTTTCATATTCTAAAATTGCTTTTCATTCAATAAGAATGGAACTCGATTGTAAAGCTGCTTGCAATGAAAACTAAATTTATAAATTTCATTATATTTGAGCATTTGACTTTTTGATTTGATCATTCAGCAGTGGTCAGTCTGTTTTTAGATTTTTAAAAAAATTGTTTCTTGCTCCTCTTAAATCCAATAATTTTCTTTAACCCACACTTTCTGTGCCAGTTATATTATTGAAAGGTTATTGATTTTTTTTTGGCCAATTTTGTCCCCTTCTGATTTGAAGTGAACAATTCCTTGCTGAGTTATGGTTCATTGATGCCAGCTTCCCTCTGGTATTTAGTTCCAACTCATGTAAATAGTGATTGGCAGTAGACTATTTGACCATGGTGGGAATCACAGCTGTGCTTGGTTCAGCCCTCACTCACCCTCCAAAAGAGGTCACTAGATAGTGATCTAGGGCAGAAACCCTGGCTGATATTTTTTCCCAGAGAAAATTGTATTGGCCAACTATTGTCCTTGCTGCTAAGGATTTGTGAATCTGGGCTGTAGAATCTGTGCCAAACCAAGAAGCATATTTAACAAATGAACCTTCAGGGAAGTTCTGTGCAGTTTTTTGATTAAATCTATTTAGCATGGATTTGAAACTTTATTCAAAGGTTGCATATTATTTAATTTGATTGCAGTATCATGAATTCAAGGAATTTACCATGAGCAAAATGATAGAGTTTAAAATACATTGAGAGTAGATCTTAATTTTGAGCAATAGTGTAAAATGGGCGATAGCAAGTCAGCAGCTTGTTCTACAGCTCCTCCAGTCTTTTATTTCCATTGAAATCAATTAAAGTGAACAAAAATAAAATTGGAAAAGATATAAAGCAGGCTGCTGACTCACTATCACCCGTTTTACACTAACAGACAAAGTCACGATCTACCCCATTGAACTTATATATGAATCTGAAGCTAACATTGCCATTAGTATGCCCTGGCTATTAATTTTTCCAGTGGTCCATGGAGTGTGTGATATGGTAACAGTGACCTGGGTAAGGGCAAGGCAAGAGGATGAGAGGAGATTCTTTTAGCAAAACAATATTCTTAATTCGAATATTCCTCAAATTGTATGCTTCCTGTACTGTGTCTTTGGATTTTTCCTTGGGAAATGCCACTTGCAACATAAAGAACATTTCTGTGCTGTTAAGGTGAGATTTCCTCACTGCTGCTTTAATCCTGCAATACTGGAGACAGAGAGCTGAACCATCGGTTTCTGCTCTTCCATTTGCTTTATATAACAGTCATTTCTCTATCCTCTTACAGTCATTCACCTCTCTGGAGGCCCTGGATAATGACTGCCAGAGACAACGACAGGCAGAGATGGAGAAGGCAAAGCTCAGTAAGTGATTATTTAGTCCTCTGCTAGAAATAAGTATTTATTTTGATTCTAAGCAAGGGAACAGATGATAGTAAACACCACAGTGCATTAGGACTTTAACAGCTGGAATAGCTACATATCAGGTCCTGGCAGGAGTGACAATTGTAATTCTACAAACCAGGTCCAGGTGTGGTAATTGAAATAACTGTATGTTGCTTAATATACTCCCTTTGTAAAATGCCCCAAACTGGTCCTTGACCTTTCCAGATCCCCTTTCCCTGTCTTACAGAAGGTTTACTGCCAATTTACTACCTTCTGTTGCTTATATGTACACATAGAAACAGCAAGGGTCCTCAACATTTAAACACTGAATCATCTGTGACCAAAATTTAATATTGCAGCAGTTTTGAATGTGTACATGTAAGATGTCATCAGGTACAATCCTCTACCTGCTTCACCACCCACCAGAGTGGCTAGCTGTCCCTTCCACATATGGTAAAATGGACACAGATATTATCTTGTCACTCGAAGGAAACATATTTAAGTTCCAGTGCCTCACGCTTAGCCATAGAGTAACACACCTGGTCTTTCCACTATCTTGTCTGTAACACACCCAATATTTTCATTATCCTGTGTGTATCACACTACAGCCTGTGCACTATTCTGTTTGTGTCGCCCACTGGACAATGCAAATAATGCACTTAAGCATGTAATTATCCTATGTAAACTCACTTCAGTCTTTCCGTTATCATGTGTATAACACACCCATTCTTTGCATTATCCTGTTTGTAAGTCAGCCTAACCAGTGAAATATAATGTGCATGACACCAGCCTGTGCATTATTATATGTTTGAACTTGCCTTTAGAGAAGTAGGAAATGGGCAGGGTGAATTTTTTTCATTTATACTAAATGAAAATATATACCATTTATACCTCTGGTATAACTGAGATGGACAGTTGTGAGGAGTTGTGATGTGTGTAATGATTGTGGGGGATTGTGGGGGGAGGGGGTTGTAGATTTTTCATTTGCTGTCCCAGGCATAAAACTGGCATTGCAGATTGTCCACCTATTGAAATCAGCGGAAATGAAAATTAGATGGTTTCTATAATACGGCTGATTCACAACACCAGTTTTATGCTCGACCAATAAATTGAAAATATACCCCTGGTTATCTACTGTTTCACCTAATATATCCTTTGATCATAGAGACTGTTATACTGATCGTGAAAGTCAACAAAGCAGAGATCCCTTGGAGTGCTGTTTCTGGTCCTTTGTGCTGCCAATTCTTTATTAGATTAAATATGAATTGTATCAAAAATATGTTTTAATGACTACAATTATTTCTGGAATACATCAGTCCTGATCTTTGTTCAAATGTTTCAAACTATACCCAATGGAGAGCATGAAGTGCTGGGATTAACAAACACTGGGGGACAGATGGCTAAAGGGGCATAATGCCAGAGCCAGGGGATAGTGTGGAATTCACACCTCAAACTGCAGCCAGATCTGTGATGTCTAAGGCTGAGTTGTGTCCAACACGACAGCTGCTTTTAGCTTTTGTGGTCCAGGAAGGCTGGTCACAGGAGGACAACACACTGTCAACTTCATTCTGCTAGTTTGCGTGTGCACGGACTAACTATGACTATTTGTCCAGTGCACAAAGGTCTCATGATTTCAGCAACGTATGATATTGTAATGCCCAAAACATTGATTGATTCTTTCTGTACTCATTGTGTCACAATGTCACTCTGGAATATAAAATGGATGAAGCAGGATTTGTGCTTTTACTGGAGCACCGAAGTTGGAATGTTGCCAGGATCCAACGGCGTTAGACCAGTCTAAAAATAATCATTGATGCAACTCAAAGAAAGAATTGTTTTAAAATATCCTCAGTCCTGGGAACACAATTCTGTTCTTTCCTTTTGTTTTAATGAATATTTGTTGAAAGTTTTAAAGAGCCCTCTCCCCTTCTCCCTGTGAGGTTAGAATTTAACTGCTGTTTATTAATATGTTATGTGTTGATGGAACTTACTTCATTAATAGAAAGAAAAAAAATACTTGCATTTATGCAGCACCTTTCACTAACTCAGGATGTTCCAAAGCGTTTCACAGCCAATGAAGTACTTTTGCAATGTAGTCACTGTTGTAATCCGGCAGCCAGTTTGGACACCGCATAATCCCACACATAAAATAATGACCAGATAATCTGTTTTGGTGTTGTTGATAGGAGGATATATATTAGTCAGGACACCAGGGAGACTCCCTACTCTTCTTCAAAATAGGGCCTTAATATCTTTTACGTCCACCTGAGAAGGCAAGAGGGCAGACAGGGCCTTGGTTTCATGTCTCACCTCAAAGACGGTACCTCTGATAGTGCAGCACTCCTGCTTATGTACTCAATTCTCTGGAGTGGGAGAATACATTTCACAAGACCTAATGTGCTGTTTGTGATAATTCATATTTAATTTGAATAATTTTCTATTATTTTACCATTGCTAATTGTCTACTGTTATATGCAATAAACACAAGTGAGGTTGAAGTGATTTATGACTTTAACCCCTTACAGGGATTAAACCAAATCAGGTGTACATCCCTATAAATCTCCTTTAATTAAGTTCAAACCAGACAAATTCTTATAGACACTTATTTGGGTCCAAAGAACTGAACTAGTTTTCCCTCAAAGAAAGAAAACTAACAGAGAATATTACCATCTTTCATAGAATCATAGAAAGTTTAAGGTACAGAAAGAGGCCACTTGGCCCATCGTGTCTGTGCTGGCTGAAAAACAATCCACCTATTCTAATCCCACCTTCTAGCATTTGGTCCATAGCCCTGCAACTTACGGCACTTGAGGTGCATATCCAGACTCCTTTTGAATGAGTTGAGGGTCTCTGCCTCAACTACCCTTTCAGGCAGTGGGTTCCAGACCATCACCACCCTCTGGGTGAAAATGTTTTTCCTCATCTCCCCTCTAATTTTTCTACCAATCACTTTAAATCTATACCCCTTCCATCACTGACCTCTCTGCTATGGTGAATAGACCCTTCACCTCCATTCTATCCAGGCCCCTCAAAATTTTGCACATTTCAATCAGATCTCCCCTCAGCCTTCTCTGTTCCAAGGAGAACAACCCCAGCCTATCCAATCTTTCCTCATAGCTGCATTTTTCCAGTCCTGGCAACATCCTCGTAAATCTCCTCTGTATCCTCTCCAGTGCAATTGCATCCCTTCTGTAATGAGGTGACCAGAACTGCAAGCGGTACTCAAGTTGTGGCCTAACCAATGAGTTATGCAGTTCCAGCATAACTTCCCTGCTATTATTTTCCATACCTCAGCTAATAAAGGAAAGGATTCCATATTCCTTCTTAACCACCTTTTCGACCTGTCCTGCTACCTTCAGGGATCTGTGGACATTCACTCCAAGGACCCTTACTTCCTCTACACTTCTCAGTATTTTTCCATTAACCGTGTATTCCTTTGCCTTGTTTAACCTCCCTAAATGCATCACCTCACACTTGTACAAGTTGAATTCCATTTGCCACTTTTCTGCCCATCTGACCAGACCATCATTATCCTCCTGCAGCCTACGGCTATCCTCCTCACTATCTACCACATGGCCAATCTTTGTGTCATCTGAAAACTTGTTGATCATGCCCCCCACATTTACGTCCAAATTGTTAATATATACCACAAAAAGCAGGGGACCCAGTACTGAGCCCTGTGGAAAGCCACTGGAAACAGCCCTCCAGTCGCTAAAATAGCTGTCAACAATTATCTAAAATAAAAGCAAAATACTGTGGATGCTGGAAATCTGAAATAAAAACAAGAAATGCTGCAAATACTCAGCAGGTCTGGCAGCATCTGTGGTGAGAGAAGCAGAGTTAACGTTTCGGGTCAGTGACCCTTCTTCGGAACTGGCAAATATTAGAAATGTCAAAGGTTATAAGCAAGTAAAGCGGGGGTGGGGCAAGAGATAACAAAGGGGAAGGTGTAGATTGGACAAGGCCACAGAATAGCTGACCAGAAGGTCATGGAGAAAGGCAAACAATATGTTAATGGTGTGTTGAAAGACAAAGCATTAGTACAGATAAGGTGTTAACAGACTGAAGATTAAACAGCAGCAAGCACAAACATGAAAAAAAACAGTGGGTAAGCAAACTGAACAAACTAAGATGAAATGAAATAAACATGCAAAAAATGTAAAAAATGTAAAAAAGAAAAAAATAACTAAAAATAAAAGTAAAATGGGGGGCCCGTCATGCTCTGAAATTATTGAACTCAATGTTCACTCCGGCAAGCTGTAGTGTGCCTAATCGGTAAATGAGATGCTGTTCTTCGAGCTTGCGTTGATGTTCACTGGAACACTGCAGCAAGCCCAGGATAGAGATGTGAGCATGAGAGCAGGGGGGAGTGTTGAAATGGCAAGCAACCGGAAGCTCAGGGTCCTGCTTGTGGACTGAGCGGAGGTGTTCCGCAAAGCGGTCACCCAGTCTGTGTTTGGTCTCCCCTGCTTATAACCTTTGACATTTCTAATATTTGCCAGTTCCGAAGAAGGGTCACTGACCCGAAACGTTAACTCTGCTTCTCTCACCACAGATGCTGCCAGACCTGCTGAGTATTTCCAGCATTTCTTGTTTTTATGTCAACAATTATCCTTTGTTTCCTGCCACTGAGCCAATTTTGTATCCACCTTGCTGCATTTCCCTGGATCCCATGAGATTTTATTTTTTTAACCAGTCTGCCATGTGGGACCTTGTCAAAAGCCTTGCGGCACAGTGGCGCAGTGGTTAGCACCGCAGCCTCACAGCTCCAGCGACCCGGGTTCAATTCTGGGTACTGCCTGTGTGGAGTTTGCAAGTTCTCCCTGTGTCTGCGTGGGTTTCCTCCGGGTGCTCCGGTTTCCTCCCACATGCCAAAGACTTGCAGGTTGATAGGTTAATTGGCCATTATAAATTGCCCCTAGTGTAGGTAGGTGGTAGGGAAATATAGGGACAGGTGGGGATGTGGTAGGAATATGGGATTAGTGTAGGATGAGTATAAATGGGTGGTTGATGGTCGGCACAGACTCGGTGGGCCGAAGGGCCTGTTTCAGTGCTGTATCTCTAAACTAAACTAACTAAACTAAACTAAAATCCATGTAGACCACATCAACTGCACAACCCTCACCTATCTTCCTTGTTACTGCTTCACAAAATTCAATCAAGTTGGTCAACAAGAGCTTCCCTTAACAAATCCACGCTGACTATCCTTGATTAACCTATGCCTTTCTAAGTGACAGTTTATCCTGTCTCGCAGAATAGATTCCAATAATTTGCCCACTACTGAGGTTAGACTGAATGGCCTTTAATTATTTGATCTATCCCTTGCTCCCTTTTTAAACAGAGGTACAACGTTAGCAATTCTCCAGTTCTCCGGCACCACACCTGTATCCAGTGAGGACTGGAAGATGATGGTCAGACTCTCTGCTATTTCCTCTCTTGCTTCTTTTAACAGTTTACGATGCATTTCATCTGGCCCTGGTGATTTTTCAACTTTCAAGGATGCTGGTCCCATTAATACTTCCTCTCTCCCTATGTTTATCACATCCAATACTTCACACTCTTCCTCCTTAACTACAATATCTGCATCGTCCTCCTCTTTTGTGAAGACAGGCGCAAAGTATTCATTAAGAACCATACCAATATCTTCTGCTCCTACACATAGGTTACCTTTTTGGCCTTTAATGGGCCCTACTCTCTCCTTAGTTATCCTCTTACTCTTAATGTATTGATAAAGCATCTTTGGGCTCACCTTGATTTTTCTTGCCAATATTCTTTCATGCCCTCTCTTTGCTTTCCTAATTTCCTTTTTGATTTCACTCTTCCACTTTCTATACTCCTCCCGGTTTTCTGTAGTATTGAGTTCCTGGTGTTGGACGTAATCTTTCTTTTTCTGCCTTATCTTACCCTTTAGGCTCCTTGACATCCATGGGGCTCTACATTTGGCCGCCTCACCCTTTTTCTTTGTGGGAACATGTTTACCCTGAACCCCTTGAATCTCCCCTTTGAATACCTCCCAGTGTTCTGACACTGATTTACCTTAAGTAACTGTTTCCAGTCCACTTGCGCTAAATCACTCCGCAGTTTAGTAAAATCGGCCTTGCCCCAATTGAGAACTCTAACTTCTGTTCTATCTCTGTTCTTTTCCATAATTATGTTAAAACTAACTGAATTATGATCACTACCACCAAAATGCTCTCCCACTGCCACTCCTTCCACCTGCCCATCTTCATTTCCTAAAACTAAGTCTAAAACTGTGCCCTCTCTTGTTGGACTTGCTACATACTGGGCAAAAAAGTTCTCCTGAATGCACCTCAAGAAGTCTGCTCCCTCAATTCCTTTCACACTAAAACTATCCCAGTTAATATTGGGGGAATTAAAATCTCCTACTATTACTGCCCTATTGTTCTTGCACTTCTCAAAGATTTGCCTACATATCTGCCATTTCGGATAGCCTATTTTTTAATAATTATGGCTAAGTCATAAATATCCCAGATATTATAAGGGTCTGGGAAACTCTCTTCAATACGTATCTCTCCACTTAAAGAGACGCAGAGAGGGGGTTCTTGTAGTTGTATACAGAATACTACTTGAGACGATTTATTAACTTTTATATATTTATTAAAGAATTGAACATGCAATACACTTTTAAGTGGATAAGTAATCACAATATCAAATATTACTAAGAGATGTAACACATAATCTTATTCCTAAAGTAGAATCCAAATGTTCAACCTTGACATTGTTACAGTAAAGTATCAGAATATCCATCAACATTTAAAGTAATCTTTTACCTTAAATTCCCCGAGTAAGCCATAGGGTGAGAACTATTGATGAGGAATTCAACACTTCTAATTTTTGCTTCAAAAATCCTCATGTTTATATTGTTTCCAAACTATCATCTGACCTTTTAGCATATAGGTGTTACCTTTCTGTGTGTGTTTTTTCTGTTTTTGAGATCCATATATGGTGATATCATTAACTATCATCTCCACTTAATGTTTTGCTGGAATTCCCCTGCTCTTGAAGTTGTGAGCATTTATCTGGTCAAAATATTTATAATTGTGTTTACCTGACATCTGTTCCTGTAAGTGCTACTACATTTATTATTTTATTATCTATAATTGTGTTTTTTATGGTACCTTGAAGCAACCTTTTGAATCGATCTGTCTACATTTTACCAACCCTATGAATTAATTAAGTTTATTGCTACCTCTTACTGATGTCACACAGGATGTTTCAATGTGTGTTTTCCTCCAAGGTCCTGGCAACAGAAATGCTGAAATGGATTTTCCAACTTAAAAGGTGTTTCTGGTTCACATTGTATTGTAACAGGGACCTTGAAAGTTCTAACTCTACCTTCTTAAAGGGGAATGTCAGTGAATCTTGAAAACTGACCATTTATTCAATCTTTAATTCTAAAAGGTATAATATATTAACTATATTTAATTTCTACCTAATTAAATCTATGTTTCATACGATGGCAATGGAACGGTCTGCGATAAAGATTTAGTATTGACTGAGATGTATGTCAAGGTTTGTAGGTTCACCGAGGAAGAAATTCAACTTATGGACAGCTGGTTTGAGTCTGAAAGATGAGGATCCAGGAGTTGATAGTGGTATGGGTGAAGAGTGTGGGGCCCTTCACCTCGGTCACCTCTTAGAGGCCCAGGCCCTGCCTGATGCAATATCCAAGCGTGCTTGTGATTGAGTGAGCAGCTCACCTACTGGAAATTGACATAAAACTACTTAAGTATGCACATTGGGATCCGATGCCAATTGTAAGACCTTGATTGCAAAATTCAGCTACAAAGTGGTGGAGCTTGCCCTGTGCTTCTTAAGGGGACCAGCTCGAGGCCGGCCAAAATGCAGCCAGGAAATTTTGAGTTTTGATTTTTGCGGGCCCAGAGGAAGCAGGAGTGCTTCTCAGGGCTAACAAAAGAACTCTGACTTGTTGCTAACCTGTTTGAAGTCCCCTCCCACACCCACACCCTAGCAATCACCTCCACCAACATCATAAGAACCGGCTGATTTCCTGCGCTTCCACAACTGGTGATCTGCACCAGGGCGACCATTTGATTCTGGCAGTTTGATGGCAACATTTAAATTAGATCCAAACCCCAAATTGGTTCAGGGCTCATGCTAGTAAGAACTGACATGTGAAGCAGCCACTCCACTGACTCTGTTTTGGACAGAGGCCAAATTTTTTAACCATTGTTTGCTCTGTGTTTGTCAAAAGTGATCAGATGCTCCATAGGATAATCAGGTTGTTAGACTGATTTTGTACAGGGATATCAGCATTAGGACTGAATCCATCAGGAGTGTCTGTGTTTGCGTGTGCGTGTGCGCGTGTATTTGTTTGTGTGTGCGCGCGTGCACGCGTATGTGTCTGTGTCTGTGTGTGTGGCCGGAATTCTATGCCTCTGTGGCTGCGGGCTGGAGATGGGGTGGGCGGGGTCTTAAAATTGAATGGGAGGCGGGGGGTGTCATTCTCGTCGCCTTCCTGCCCCCGCTGCAATTTTATGAGCGGTGGGGGAGGTGACAAATGGCCCGCCCACCCCAGGCCAATAAAGATCCTTAAGTGGCCAATTATCTGCCACTTTAGGACCTCCTCCCGCCATCGCTGGTATTTTACCAGTGCCAGCCAGGAACTTCAGCACCTGAGGAGGCCCCCCGACAATACCAGGCAGCCTCCTTAACGGCCCGGGGGGGGGGGTGGCCCTCCTGATCGGGCACCCTGTGCTTCATGGAGGGCACCCCCACAGGCACAAGCTGCCCCCACTGGAGCACCACCTCCACTCTCTCGACTGAACCCCCCCCCCCCCACCCCCGACCTCGCCAAGATCCAGCTGATTGTCCCCGGCGAGGCCCCACACACTTACCTCAATTCCGTGGCCTCCTCCATTGCTGTTCCTCTTGCTGGGTGCAATCCCAGCAGTGTCCACCGCTCCCAGTGGCCCTGCTGGGAACTGAAGAGCCGCTGGGCCGCTGAATGGCTGGCAGCTCTTGGAGGCGGGACCTCTTCCCTCAGAGAGAGTCCCGCCCGAGGCCAATAAAGGGGCTGGGCCACCTAGCCGTGCAGCAACCCGAATGTCCCCATGCAGGCTGTGCACAATTTGGCCCCTTTAAATTACCATACATCTATGGCTGCGCAAAAAAATTTAAAGGGGATGCGAAGTTAAAGCAATCACCCGCAGTACCATGAAAAAAAATTCATAGGGAACTTTGGACCCTACAGTATTAAGAAATATGGTCATGACCATTGTGCCTGGGTATAGTAACACAGTGAAGAAACTCACGTTGTTCACTTGTAAAATTATTCAATAAGCATGTTTTATTTCTTAAAAACAGAAGTAATAATAGAATAAAAAGTTAAGTAAAGTTTAGTTTTTATGTGGATTTGACATTTTCTGTATTTTCTATTTTCAGCAGCCTCACATGAGACCAGCCAATCATGAGAGTGCAGGACAGACTATACCTTCTTTATTCACTCACCCAGTCAGGTATGGGCATTCTAAATGTTGCAAGTTTATGGTCTGCCTTAGATAGTCTCTTGGATACCACAGTGTTAGTCAATCCCATAAGTGGTCCAAGCATCTTACATTTAGTGGTATGCCTGTACTGCTCTATGTGTAACTATACATTAGCATAAACCAAGGGCATAAGAATGTCAACACCTTGTGATCTGAACTGGATTATGTGGCCGGAAGTTTATGTGGCGGCGGTGGCCCCGCCCATCGGCTTAAAAGTCTGGCAACAGCCTGGAAGCCATACAGCAATTTTGCGTCCCATTTCCACATTGGCACAACAAAATCTGAAGTTAATTGAGTGACACAACGGAATCCAGGTATGTAAATGTAAAAAACAAAAGTTTAAGAGAGAGTGTTTCAGATATGGCAACTTGGGATACTATGGAAGAGATGATAGCTGCCCTGCCAAGGGAAAAATATGCAGAAAATGTGGGGGCAGAGACCATTTTGCCAAGAAGTGCAGAAGCAAAGCTGAACAGAGTGGGAAGCCTGGCAAACTATGTAAAGGAAAGAGAGATGGAAGTCATACAACTGTGAGATGAGTTGAAGGTGCAGAGAGTGAGGACATGAATAGCAATCATGGATACATGTTTTCTTTCAATGGAAGCAACCAAGAGAAAGTTCCTGTGATTGTTGGGGGTGTTGAAGTGAGCATTATTGTAGATTCAGGCAGTGACAGTAACGTCATCAGCAGAGCACCATGGGAGGAACTGAAGACAAAGAGAATCAAGTGCACATTTTGAAAATGTGTCAAAAAGCTTTATCCTTACACATCTAAAACCCCACTTCAAACTGTTGGATGCTTCACAATGAGTGTAAGAGCTGGGGATCAGAATGTAGAGGCAGAATTCGTAGTGATTGAGGAGGGTGGTGAGTCTCTTCCGAGTAGAGAAACTGGCCAAGGCTTGGGGGTGCTACACATTGGATTGAAAGTGAATTCTGTGAAATCCTATGTGGAACTTCGAGAGGAGTTTGGACCAGAGTTTCAAGGAATTGGGAAGTTGTACAACCGCCAAGTGAGATTAACAATTGACGAGAACGTCAAGCCTGTAGCTCAGCCTATACGCAGAACACCTTTTGGTCTGAGAGGGAAAGTTGAGGCAAAGATCAAGGAACCGGTTGACCAAGACATCATCAAGCAACTGAAGGACAAACACACAGATCGTCACTAGAGAAGGAAGCTGAATCATTCGTCTGGTTTGTGGCAGTTCATGCTACACCCAGAGCAATGACAATGAGAGAGATTGAAAGAGAGTCAGACAAAGATCAAGAAATGAATGATAGCAGACAGAGAATCCAAGCTGGAAATTGGGAGAATTGCCCATTCAGAGCATACATTGTTATATGAGATGAACTGTGCACAATTGGGAAATGCATTCTCAGAGGTAACAGACTTATAGTGCCACAAAAGGTTAGGCCTAGACTAGTGATGCTAGCTTATGAGGGTCATTTGGGAGTGGTTGGTACTAAGCAAAACTTACAAACCAAAATATGGAGAAAAATGTGGAGCAGTTTATCAAAACATGTCATAGATGTCAACTTGTCAGTAGATACAATCCACCAGAACCAGTATGCAGCACACTGTTACAGGCTGGATCATGGGAGTTGACTTCTTAGGTCTATTTCCATCAGGAGAGCCAATACTAGTGGTGATTGACTATTACAGCTGTTATTATGAATATGCAGTAATGAAGTCTACAATGGCAGAGAAAACGGAGTTTGCATTGACTGAAATATTTGCAAGGCATGGTCGACCAGTCATTTTGTATTCAGACAATGAGCCACAATTCATTTCACAGACCTTTGTACATTACACGTGTTATGGCCAGGTGAGGAAGGGGTCTCAGGCTCCCCTCTCATCCCTTCTCTGGTTTGGCCGTAACAGGGTTTATCTTTTAAAACAGTGAATTTTGTTTACCACCTCAGTAAGCCTTTGCTCACTGCACTCTATTCACAATTGCAAATGAACCAATCAGATAGGTTTCCTTGGGTTTCAACAAGAAAAATGTTTAACCTTATTACTCTAAACCAGTTAAAATTACTAAAATACGCGATGCAACCACACTCACATGCATATGAGAGACACACACACACACAAATAGATGCAGAGAGGAAGAAAGAGTTGGGAGGTTGAATGAAAGTTTGTAATAAATGGAATTCAGATACTGGGTTGTCATGTCCTTAATTGAAGTTAAAGTCTTGGAGTAAAACCAAAAAGTGCTGGAAATACTCAGCAGGTTGATGAAGTATTGCTGAGACAGGAGAGTCCATGTAAGATGAATACACCATATTATCCCAAGCTATACAGTGTTATTGCCAAGAAGTGAAACAGTGTGACTGTGCAGTCACCAGAAGGGGTACCGTATGAGAGAAATTCTTCATGCGTTAAAAGGTATCATGGCGACAAAGACAACAGCAGATGAACCAGATGTAGGAGCTGAGGCAAAGCTGACATCCAGCAATTCAGATGTCCAAGCCAGTGATGCTGTTGGCAGGTAGACAATTTGCTATCCAGAGGGAGAAAGATCAGTTCCAGAGGGGCCGATGACATTTCCTAAACCTGATGTGGTAACCAGAGTTCCTGAGACAACAGGCAGACCACGATGTGAGAAAAGACTGCCAAAACTATATGAAGATTTTGTGTTGTGATTATGTTAAAAAATCATGGACATGTTTTAGTCTGATAAGGGAGGAATGTCATGATTGTATGTGTGGGCTTGAGTATTAGAGAATAGATGGTATTTGGAAGTGAAACTGAAAGGAACTCAGTGTTTTGGGGAAAACACTGGCCTGGGGGTTGTTGTAAGTTCAGATATGCAATGCTGGTGCAGTGAACACAAATCTTTTTATTCAAGCTTGTTAAATATATGTTAAAGTTAAATCTGAGACTTCAAGTGTGATTCTTCAGCCGGAGATGTGACACCAGCCAATCAGAGGGCTGGCAGCTCTTCAGTGCCAGCAGTGCCATTGGGAGTGGTGGCCACTGCTGGGACTGCACCCAACATGAGAAGCAAGAGGGACACCAGCCCCGAAATCAGTAAGTGGGGTTTCGGGCCTCGCTGGGGACAATCGACTGGACCCGGCAAGAGGGTTGGGGTCAATCAGGAAGGCGGGTAGGAGGTGGTCCAGTGGGGGTGGCTTGCGTTGCTGGGGGGGGGCCCTCTGTGGGGTATAGGGTGCCCGATCAGGAGAGCTGCCCCACCACTGGGCCCACAAGGAGGCCGCCGGGTATTACCAGGTGGCCTCCTTATCTGATGCAGTGCCCTCCTGGCACTGGTAATATACCTGCGGTGGTGGGAGGAGGCCCTTAAGTGGCAATTAATTGGCCACTTAAGGGCCTCAATTGGCCTGGGGTGGGCCGGCCATTTGCCATCTCTCCCACTGCTGGTAAAATAGCAGCGCGGGTGGTTAGGCGATGGGAATGGTATTCCCCCCCCCCCCCCCCCCACCGTCTCCCACTCGATTTTACCCCCCCACCGCCTCAAGCCCGCTCCGGGGGAGGGGCGGGTAGTGGGGTGTGGTGGGTGTAAAATTCTGGCCAATGTCTTTCGCATCTGGCCTTATGTGATCCTCACCATTTGTTTCCAAAAGCAGACTGAAAATGAGGCCATACATAAATCATTGGCTGTTTTATTTCACAAATGGCAAATGGGCATAGGGAATAACAGGCAAAACACATTCTACTAACTTTAGTCAATCTCTCTTTTAACCTTGAAAACGTGGGAAAAATTAATAAATCACGCACTTTTCTGAGCTAACTTCCTTGTTTTTCTTTCAGACCACTTTTAAGTGCAAAAAGTGACCCTCTGAATTTTTAGTTTTTAGTTCTGTCTCACAGACCTCTGTTCAAAAGCTGCCTGCACAGTAAGCCTGTCAACAAAACGATTATCTCTTCTCCCCACTTGGGGTTTGAATTTAAAGGGGACATTTCCCGACATTCTCAAGATAAATGTTGGATATCTTGGTTAATGGACTGGGATGAGATAATGAATTGTTACTGTCTCAGTTTCAAATTCCATAATCTGTTCTGTCTGGAATGACAACACATATTTAATGCCTCCAGCCTGTGATCTTTCCTTTTAAACCTGTCCAAATTAATTTTTGTTTTTAAACCCAACCCTTAAACACAACACAAACCAACAATTCTTTCTTTGTTCTTTTATGAATAGTAGGATTTCTTTTACTATTGAGAAGTACTGTATGTCAGAATATTTCATATTGAAGATGAGAAAGAAAAAAAAAAATCAAAAATCCCTAAGCCTGGGTCAGGGCGAAGCAGAGAAAACTTGGGTTAGGGAAGGGCAGATCATGAAAAAATAGAGTGACCAGATTTCCAATTAGGGAAGGGCAGAACTAAGTAACCCAGGGTCAGGTACAGGCGGAATGGGCAGCTTTAGGCATTGAAGGCACATGTGGTAGACTCAATGTAACTAATGGCTGCAGGAAGCTGTTGTCATAGTGATAGTGTTTGGTTTTACAGAGATGCAAAGTCTTGTCCATTTAATGTGTGTGAGGGGTTGGATCTGGCAATCCCAGGGGAGGGCCACAGAGAGTTGGGTATCATGGGAATTCACTTTTATGGGGCTATTGATTCTCCTCTTGACCTCACAAACATTGGTTTTAAATATTAGGCTTGCTCATTGGAGACTGAAAATTGCACCAGGGCCTATTGATGACATACAGCCATGACTTGCGTGGACTACTGAGGTACCTGTCTCTTTACAGCAGACAACTGGGCCGCCCATTTCAAGAATCTCAATAAGATGGGGGTGACCCAGATTTGGTGGGAATAGGGCGGGAAGTTTTACGCTCCCATTTTCCTTGTGCTCCTGCCCTTTTTCTGTCCACAACCTGGGATAAAAATTGACCTCATTGGGGGGAATTTTAACGACAAAAACAGGCAGGTTTGGGTTGCTTGGGAGGTGAAAATGTTAAAAACCTGAAACTTGACACCAATCCGCTTCCAACCTGCCGACGTCTGGTTTTAACAAAGGCAGTTTGGAGGCGGGCAACCAACCCACTTGCAGGAGGTAGGTTGGCCCCAGAATTGCCGGCCATTTTCATTTTAATCTTGGACGGCCTGGTTTCCTGGGCCTCAGAAAACCTGGCAGCTAAAGGGAGGTGAGGTTGCTGAATCCAGGGGGTAACTGACTTTTGACTTACTCGCTGGCTCCAGTTTTCCTGCTTCACCAACCTTTGCGATCGAACACTCCCATGCCCCTACTGATCTGCCACCAAACCTTCCAATCTTCTCCCCCCGACCCTTTTGATTTCCACCCCCCCACATCCCCTGAACATTCTGAGCTCACCTCTGGCCCCAGACCTTCCCCTGACCCCGGCCTCCGATCCTTCCTCTGGCCTCCAATCTACAACCCTCCCCCAGCCCCATAAGTTCCGATCCCTCCCTTCTTCCTGTCCACTCCCAGGTGTGTCCTGGTGTGGAAGGCCTACTTGCTCAACAGCCTCTGAATTTAGCTAGCTGCAGCAGGGAAATGGAGACAGAAAATGGTAGTCATTCTTCTGGGTTTCCTGACTGCAAAATTGCTCCCTTCCCCCCATTCCCTCTCCCCACCACTGCCTCCAAGGCAAGATTGGAACCATTGTTCTAAACTATACAAGCTGGAAAGGTTCAAACTTTGGTAAGTTCTGATCTCAGTAGGCAAGGATCCTGCTCTTGATGACAACACAGCAAAGTCAAGTCTTTTTTTTTTTTACAGGGGAAAAGGAAGTAACATTTCTGGGATCGAGTGAGTATTGGGATGGGTACACAGCACTGGGCTGAAGGAATAAGAATCTGAAATTGAAGTAAACATGATCGTGGTAAAATTTGTGGGGCATAGCAGATCGAACTATTTTTTCTTTTCCTTCTAATTATGCAAATTAAAACAATAATAGAAAAGCAGGAAATTATTACTAAAACTGATGTGTTGACAATTCTGTGCATAGTGACATTGCATCATTTTAGAAACAGCAAAAATGTCCTCGGGATTTGCTTATCATTTTTCATATGAAGGACTCAGTTATGTTCTCCAGGATAAATAATGTTATTTTGTTCCATGTTTAGAAACAAGGATGAAAAATCCTTTTCTTTTAACCCCTTCAAAGATACTGGGCATACCCTCATTCATACAGCATAGAAAGAGGCTAATCGGCCCATTGTGACTGTACCAGCTCTTGGAAAGACCTATTGAATTATTAACTATTTAACCCATTGGTGAAAGGGTGTGTTTTGGAGCAAAAATAAATTTGAATTTTCTGATTTTTTCTACAGACTGATGTGGCCCAGGAGCAAATGCTTTGACTACCTGTATAGTGAAGGGCAGGAGCTGTTGGCTGCATTCCCTGTACAAGCCACAATCAGCTTCTACATAGAATCAGACAGTGAAGATGAAGATGAGGAATTCGATGAGGAAGATGAATTAGAAGAAGAATCAGCCATAGAGAAGACCGTGTTGGAGAAAATAACAGAGCAGAATAGTCAATAGTTGTAAAATATGATGGACTAACACAAACCAACATATTCTGTTAAATCTCAATGACACTCAGCTGTTCAATTGTCCAATTTTGTCTTTAACTTATAAGCATCACAGGATGCCAAGGTGGATATTTTTACTAAGTCTGTACATACTGTAGAGAATTTTTATTAAAAGGATTTTTTTTTGCATTAGTAAGATGCTTGTGTGTTTAAATAGATCATATTGAAGATGAAAAATAGAAAAGTGATCAACAATCCCAAAACGTGATATTAAACCTGGGTAAGGGGGGAGGAGAGAAACCTGGGTCAGGGTGACAGTCACGGAAGGGCAGGCCCAGATCACAAAAACATTGAAGCAAACTGATTCTAGTTAGGGAAGAACAGAGCTAAATAACCCAGGGCCATGTACTGACAGAATGGCTCTTAGCTTTGGGCACTGAAAGCACATGTGACACACTCAATTTTTGAGACCTCACAGCCCCGAAGTTGGGAATGGAGCAGGGGAGGACCGAAAATAGCAGCGCCGGCCAGTGTGTCAGTTTCGAGACGCTGTTTCCAGCGCTGGCAATGTTCACCAGGGTGGGGGCAGGGTGGTACAGCAATCCTGCCCCCACCCTGGTTGAGGCCAATTAAAATAGTTGAACAGCTCATGAACAGTTAGAAGGGGATGCATAGCTTTCACGTGCTGCCCGTTGCTGACCAGCAGAAGGGAGGTAGATTGGGGGGCCAATCAAGGCTGCCCCATGGAATTACCCTGGCCCTATAAGGAGGACAGCAGGGCAAAGGGGGGCTTGGCATTTGGAAAGGAAGTGCCCTTTGTGCAGTGCAGGTGGTGGGGGGAGTGGGCACTTAGTGCTTAGGCATTGAACGGGGCTGACATTCCCCCCCTCACCCCCACCAGCATCACAGGGGTAGAAGAGCAGGGAGCAAGGTTGCCAATCACAATAGGGTGGCCACCTGGCCAAAAGAAAGGCTGCAGCTGGCAATGGTGGCTTGACGGTCAGTGGCGAGGAGCAGCAACACCCTCCGCAGAAAGGGCGGAACCCCAAGCAGCAGGAAAGCACGGGAGAGGAAAGAGGGGCAGAAAGGCAACAGAGATCCTACCCTCAACACAGAATCTACTGCCAAAGACAGAGATACCTGGAGATGACCGAGACCCAGTGCTGCAGGAGATTACGCAGATGGTCACAGACATCTGCACCCTTGTCACCCAAGACCTCGCACCTCACAGCACTGGTCACCATGCCCTGCTAGTAGCTGCCAAAGTCACTGTAACTTTGAACCTCTTCACTTTTAGCTCCTTCCAAGGATCAGCTGCAGATCTCGGTGGCATCTTGCAGACAGTAACCCACCACTGCATTTCACAAGTCACTGATGTCCTCTTTGCCAAAGCTAGACAGTACATACATTTCACGACAAAAGTGGCCTCACAGGCACAGACGACATTGGGTTTTGCCTCTATCGCTGGATAGCCCCAGTTGCAGAATATCATCAGTTGCACCCATGTGGCCAACAAGGCACCCAGTGACCAGTCAGTGAGATCCATCAACAAGACGGACTTCCACTCCCTGAACGTTCAACTGGTTTGCGACCACAACAAGCGTTTCCTCCATGTGTGCACTCACTTCCCTTGCAGCTGCTTTGACTCTTTCATCCTCCAGTAATCTATACTGTCTCAGATCTTCACTCCAACCCTCAAGTGAGTGGATGGATCCTAGGGGGGGGGGCAAGAAATATTCCTTGAAGAGATGGCTATTTACCCCTCTACAGGAGCCCCAGACAGAGGCACAGAGGCAATGCAACCAATGCCATTGACTTACTAGGACAATCATTGCGCAGGTTATCGGGCTTCTGAAGATGTTCTTTCAGTGCCTGGACCGATCAGGTGGCAGCCTCCAATACCCTCCTGCAAGGGTGTTCTGTCATAGATCTACTGTGCTCGCTATAACATGGCTCTCCAGAGATGTGTGGACGATGAGGACGGTGCAGCCCTGAGAGGAGACACTCATTGGTGGAAGAGGAGGAGCAGGAGGTGAGAGAGGAGGAGGAAGTAGAGGCGGAGGGAGATAATGCTGCACAGAGAGGTTCCCCAGCTGTACGACGAGGTGGCTAGGCACAGCTCGGGGTGCGAAGGGCTTGTGAAGATTCCACGAATGTCAGGGATATCCTGATTCAGGAACATTTCAACTGAGCCCCTCTGACCCAGGTTGAGGGACATGACTTGGAAGGGAGTCTGAGATACCTTTGCTAACACATGCATAGAAGATGCAGCCTGGAACATCTGATCACTTTCCGATAATGAAGGAAGTATATCTGCCCAGAGGATTTGCCCTCACCATGTAGGATTTCATTACCTCTTTCACTACCTCATACCACTTCCCTGTCACAGTAGCAATAAAAGGAACTCCAGATGTGTGGCTTAAAGTCATCATTTATACAGTGCAAAGAGAGGAAAACAGTAGACAGAGACAGTTAGAACACACCACAGTGACCCACTTTGTTCTCCTCAGGACCTGGTGGCCTCCTTCTGCCAGGCAGTTAAAAGAGAAGGAAGTTTTTAGCATATTGATACAGGTTTAGGAACAATAGCAGGGTTTTACAAGGATCCAAAGTCTCAAGCATTTTATATTTTGCTGTGTTATGAGAAATCCCAGTTCTTATCATGTCCCTCCAGGAAGAGGACTTCCCTCCTTTCCATCACAGCCTCCAACATTATATCCAGGTGGTTATCGATGAAGTGAGGGGCAGCTCTGCCCTGGGTGCCAGGCCTCCGGCTCTCCTGTGACATCTCACTTCCCTCTGGTGCAGTGGAAGATTTTGACACAATCAGCAGATTTCTCCCTTAGGACAAGCAGCAGCCTCAGTGATGGCTGCCGTGGGGAGTCTAAATCAGTCTCACAGATCATCTGACCAGCCTCTGTTCCTGCCCACACTGGCTCTTATTGAATAGGTAACCCATCTCCATATCAATTAAAGGCTCATCCCTGTGAAAATTGGGACATTAATCAATTTGCAACAGGAGGTGAGTTCCTGACCCGAAAATCATCCTGACTCCTGTTGACAACCTCTGTGGCAAAAATTCAGCCCAATGTAACAGATTGCTTTTGGTCAACAGCTTGAAGCAGGCGATGGAGTTGTTTGCTCCTCCTGCCTCTCATCCGCGGTTATATCCGTGCTTGGGCATCCATGGAGAAGGAGCATGTGGTGTTTGCTGGTCGCTTGAGGCCTTCTGAGACTGGTGGGCACTGCAAGGACTAGAGTGTGCAGTCAATACAGAAAATAATATTTGTACTTCAAGAGTTATCTTTTTTTATTATTGTTTATGTCCCTTTAAATATGGGGAACTTTTGTTAATTTGATTTTGTTTGATGACAATGTCATCCTAATTGGCAGTTAAAAGAGAAGGAAGCTGTTGGCATAGCGATACAGGTTTGGGAACAATAACAGAGTTTTACAAGGATCCAAAGACACATGCACTTTATATTCTGCTGTGTTATGAGAAATCCCAGTTCTTATCTTGTCCTGATGCTTCCATTCATTTCAGTAGAAGTTTTATTGATAAAACAAATCTCTCAACGCAGCGAAATCACCCAAGCTTTTTCCCAAGATGCATTATGAGTTATGATATTATTATGACCGAAGTGGGAGGAGTGCACTGTCTCTTTCTAGTTCCACTTCTCCACAGGTCAAAAAACATATATTTAAATGTTTACCCAGTTACCGATATGGCCAATTATATACTCTATTTTATCTCAGAATAAAATTTACCAACCAGGTTTCTTTAATAAACAAAGTTATCTATTTATTATAAAACAAGACTTATTCAATAATGATGCAAACATACCACTCCGCTCTCTCCTCATAACCCTGTATCTTCCTTTGCCTCAAATATTTATCCAATTTTCCCTTAAAATGATGCATTGGTCTCTGCTTCAGCCACTCTTTCTAATAAAACAGTCACACTTCAACAACCCAGTGAATAAAGAAATTTCACCTAACCTTTCTCCATTCTCTTAGTAACACTTTTAAATTGATGATCAATTGTTACTGACTTCTCAACCAACAAAAACAGTCTTCCCTACTCACTCTATCAAAACCCTTCATGATTAAAAAAAAACTCTATTATGTCCCTTCTCCACTTCAATGGGAATAATTCTAGTGTCTCTCATATCAGTTATTTACCCCATTTTCCCAGAACTAAAGGAAGCAATGATTTTAATGCATTAAGAAACATTAAAAAACATACCCCAGGTGAATAAATATCCAAAGTTGATCTGATTCTCTGAAACCTTTATATTTTGCAATGCCACGTATGGAATGTTAATTCTTAAACATTCATCTAATGATATTTTCCGTATTATATTAAAAAGAACAGTTTATAGATCTTTTGTATTCTGCAAAGATATCAAAATTAGCCTTTGTTATATTTTTAAATTTTAGTGTTAACATGGTACTCTAAAGGGTAAATCCTGTGTCAGAATAAATTTTACTGTCCGAGTGCTATTATTCCCAACCAATCCCATAACCATGTGAGAATGCCTTATTGGATGCTGATAAATTACACAAAACAAACACTTCCACAGTAACTATGGCAATAATGCTGCCTTCTCTCCAGGAAGAATCCATTTATGTGGGGGGTGTGGGGGGGAGAGAACTGTATTGAAAGTAAACTTTCACGCTCATAATGCTTTGGAAAAAAAGATTTATTTATATATTGATTTTTTTTAAAGCTGTACATTGATTGGATTATTTTTTTAAAAAAAGTAACAATAAAAAAAGACAGTTTCCTTACTTAGAGAGTTCTGTTGTCCCACATTCTCCCCACATACACGCAAAGGCCCCAAATGGCCGCAGAGGCAGGCAAAGGCTGTTAGACTAAATGCAAATAAGGCATGTTAATTATTATTAATGTTAATTTTTGACCAGCACAAGCACCAGATGATAAATTGCATTTTTACCAGGTCCCAGTTCAGACAAGGGACAGAACAGAGGTGAGTCACAGGTGGAATCATGGCTTGAGCACTGATGGCTGCTTGTTGATAATGAAAATTAATTGAATTCCCTATTAACCTTAATAACTAATGTCCCCATGACATAAAACAAGGAACTAAGTTACAAAAGAGACTTGGTTTTAAAAAAATGAATCTGTTGTCCAATTTACATCTTAGAAAATGTCCAAACAGCCTATTCAAAAAACAGACTGTTGATGTAAAATTGAATGAATGTTAACCTTTGAGGAATGTTTCAAGATGGTTTCCTTGAAAGAGAAAAGAAAAAGTTTCAGAAAGGAATCATAGGTAAGTACAACCTAGCAAGAAAATGGATAGACAGCATGGCTGGTTTGTGCCTATAGCATTAACTGCAGATGAGTCCTTGCATTGGGGTTGGCACGAGCCTTTGATGGCACAAGTATTAATCTTATATCAGCAGAAAATGAACAAAATATATTTGGTAGGAGTTTTGCCAACTTTCCTCCGAAGGTACGGTGGACAATTGGGAGCATACCACAACCTCCCTCAACCCCGCAAGGAAATTCCAAGCTATAGTGCCCAAATAGATCACTGCATTTTGCACCAGATTATCACCAAATGTAATTCAGAGCAAGGGACCGAACATGGAGGATAGAAGGGAAGGAATTGGTTCAAATGAAAGAAAAAGATGGAGATTTTATGTAGTGATATTCACTGCCAGAGGAAACTGGGGCCTGGATTTGGGTTTGCATGATTTGGTTGGTTTTCTTTCAACATCAGGGCCGAAATAAAATGTTTGTCTAACATATGCAAAGTTTCAGGTGGCTGGGACCAAAAATCTGCAGCTCCCTCGGTCCACTCCAACTGTAACTCCAGTGGGAGTATGGAGGAAGGGCTACAAATTAGGGTGGAACCTGAATGCACTATGTCCTGGTTTAGTGGAGACAGGGCCTCCATCCAGCCAAAGCAATTATTGATGCAAGAGAGGACAGGGTTGGAGTATGCCAACTTTCCACATTGACAGTTCTTGGGACCCCTAAGTAGCAGTGGCCAGATATATCATCAGCATCTTTACAGCTGGTGAAACCAGGTCTAGCAGGCTGCTAAAAGTTACCTGTGTGGAAAACTAGTTGTCATTGGACTACGGAATATTGAAGAGATCTTTCACTGATGTTTTGCTTTCCTTGCGAAAGGGCCTGAGGGAGCTTAATCAAGAGGTTTCTGTGGCAGTGGGGGTTTGGGGTGGGGGAAGCACATTTAGAATTCTCCAGCCACTTGTGCTGGGGTATGTGGCCTTCCGGGTAAGTGAAGCAGCTTAGATGTACCCCGATTGATGTGGGTGTTCGCCATTTGTCTTGAGGTTTTGGGAATTCCTCTTGACCCCTTGAAGTGTGGTAGGGTTAATGCTGAAGGTAACAGCAGGTACTTATTCGGAATGCACCGCTCATGAATTTTCAACCTCAGTGAGTAATTCATGTTGCTGAAAGAGATATAGGACTGGATTTTACAGGCCCCCCCCAACATTGGGGGTCATGACTGAAGAGGGGCCCGGAAAATGCCCTCGGGAGAGGCCCGCCACATATTGTCGGTGGTGGCGAGGCCTCATGGCGGCCCCCGTCGCTCGGTGACGGGACCAAAATTACCGTAGTCAAAAAATGCTAATCAATGAATTAAATACTTACCACTCTTGCCGTCCATTCTGGTGCCATATTGGTGGCAGTGGCCGGCACTACTGTGCCTGCGGATCTCTGTTCTGAGATCGGATGTGGGACACTGATGGGGAGGGGGGAGCAGGTAAGTATTTCAGGGCAGTGAGTGGGGGAAAAGCTATTCTGATTGGTGGAGGGGATAGTGGGAAGGTCAGCTGCACAAGGTAAGTATTCTGGGGGGGTGAGGGCAAGGAATGAACTAAATGGATATGGGGGCGGGGGGGGCGGTGGGAGAGGGGATAGAAACATTTCTTTAATTTTTAAAATTAAATATAAAGTGCATATTCCTTTAAAAATGTAAATTAAATGTAAGGACTGAAAGCCCTTTAAAAATGGCATTGGCGCCTGTGCAGTGGCGACGGATGCCGTTGCCGGGTACGGACCTCCCGCCCCCGCACGTCATCGGGGGTGGGGAGTGATCCGCCCCGGCCATGTAAATGAGCCGTCACGTTTAATATCGTGGTGGCTCTGCGGAGTAAAGCCTGCATTTGCAGCCACCGTATTTTTGCAACTAATGCCTATCAAGAAAAAAAAGAATACTTAGGGTATCATAGTCATGATAATAAATCTTGGAAGAAAATTATTTGGCAAATCTTCTGCTTGTGTGCTCACAGTGCAGAACCTGAGTGCAGATCAAGAAACTGCCCAGCCCATGATTCTCTGTCTATTTCATGCGTTGAGTGCATTCATGTTCCCAATATGCATTACCAGCAGGTGCTGCTCCAAGCTGGGAGTACACAAGCAGAAAATTTACCTTTATATTGTCAACCATTAGTGACTATGTTATTACATGTGAGGGATTTGATTTATTACCAGAGTAGACATTAACAGGCTGGAGAAGCGAATGCTCCTGGAATGATTTCAAGCAAATTAAAAAGTCACCTTTCAAGTCCAAAATCTTCTTGCTTTTGTACCACGTCCTAATTGCGCTACTGCATATGTCTTTTTCAAATCTGACATCTGCTTGATAAATGAGGCACAGTGAAGTGTTTTAAATTAGATTAGAATTCCCCCACACCATTTGTGGATAAATTAATGATTATAAATAAAATCCCATCATCAAAGAGTTGAGCTGTTGAAATTACAATTATTTTGGCATTTATTGAGCTCTTCGTGGCAAAGTGCCATATCTCGCACAGTGCTGGAAGCTTGCCATGATTTTCTTGGAACCCTTGACAACCTAAAGTTGAGTTCCTTGGTCTCAAACACCGAGGCAACCTTTCCTTAACTGGCTGAGTTTTGAGTTGTTTGCTGACTGAAGTGTTGGAATTATTGCTGTGGATGTTTCTGATTATTCATATCACACAGTTATTTGACTTCATTAAGGTAAGGGGAAATAAATGTTGGGAATGAAACACCTTTGCACATTTAGCAGCCAGTCAATTTGGTTATTCCAGTGCGCATGAGAATGCACTCAATGTATGTTCAGTGAGAATAATTATGATTATAAAGGAAAGATATGAAATCTAAAGATCATTACATGAATTGATTCCTCTCATTCATGACTTCCAAGTATACTGTAGCCCTGATGTCCTCAGTGTAACTTCATTAATATTCTATCTGCAGTGGAACCTCAGTCATTCAGCTTTGAAAAATTCTCCAACGGCAAGTATTGTAGTCCTCCCCTTTTGCAACAGATTCCTGCATTTTATTAGGAAAAGGCATCCCAAATCAGATGTAAGGAGAGAATTTGCAAAATCACTGAATCATTTGAGTATTAGGCTCTAGCTATTTTCATCCCTATTTCATGTTTTCAGGCTGATTTGTGCAACTCAGATTATATCGGGGGTGATACACTTGACAGATTGTGCATCATAACTATTTTGCAAAATATTATTCTGATTGTTTCTAGACTTTTCTTAATGTGTTTTTATTTGGGGCCTGTAAAGATAAATGATCAATGGCTTTTAGAAAAATACAACTAACAGAAATGTGTAGCATAGAGGTAAAACCGATCACCAACTGTAAAGTGCTGGCCTTACCAATATGTTGTATAAATCACATGGGATTGGCAGTTGTGCAACACTGCAATACAACTTCTATCTCACAATACTCAAAGATACCCAATAAATTTTAATCTTGCAATAATACCTTCAATCAAAGATAGCTTGATAACCTCTTTAACAATATCAGAAAGAGTCTTTATAATATTCGGTCGCAGTACCATCACAATAATACACTCTAAGAAAATTCACCCCAATTATTTTTCAGCATCCCAAAGCCATATTATGTCTTGCAGCATTTCAAAGTACTGTTTAATCTTTCATGTCATAACATCCCAAAAGCAACTTCTAATTTCCTATTTTGCAACATCATAATAAACCTTCTAACCTTCAGTCTCATAATATCCCAAAAAAATCTTTTAATTTTTCACCTCACAATATCCCAAAGCACCTTTTAATTCTTCATCCTGCAACATTCTGAAGCACCATCCAATCTTCAGTCATGTGTCAATTCAAATCACCTTCTAATCATCTTTCCTGCAACATCCCAAAGAAAACTTCTAATTTTTAGTCTCCTTTATAACCTTCTGTTTCACAACAGTATTCAATCTCACAACCCCCTTATAACAATACATATTAATATTGTATATAAAAACAAAATGGCTGGAAATACTCAGCAGTATTTCTGCTGAGTATTTCCAGCACTTTTTGTTTTTATTTCAGATTTCAAGCATTTGCAGTATTTTGCTTTCATATTAATTTTGTCTTGAAATATGCCAACGACAACATCTAGCTTTCAGGCTTCACAAAGGCACCTTCCAACTTTCACTTTCACAATATCTCGAAGATGTCTTCTAATCTTAGGTATCACATCCCAAAGATATCTTCTAACCTTCACTTTTACGATCCTCTAAGGGCATCTTCCAATTTATCTCGCATCCCAAAGATACGATCTAATTTTATGTCCTTCAACATCGCTTTGCAGTCTGCAACATTCCAAAGATAATTTCTAACTTTTAGTTTTACAATACTCCTTTGAATACATCTTTGAATCTTTACACGCCTGAAAAACACTTTCTTGTTCTCTGCTCTGCAACTTCCCTAAGAGACCTCTCAGTCTTCAAGTCATATCACTTCCTAATGTGCTTCTTGCAACATCCCTTCTAATCTTCAAATTTATAACACGTTACAGACACATTCTTGTCTTCAATCTTACAACAGTCACAAAGAAACTTTCTGATTTGATATCTTAAAATATCCAAAAGACATCTTCCGATCTTCTGCGTCACAAAACCCCAAGGGCAGTTTCTAATCTAATCGGTATCATATCCATTGCAAAGATACCTTGTAATTTTCTGTCTCACAACACTCACAAAAATGCCATTTAATCTTTTATCTTGCAATATCCCAAAGATACATCCTAATCTTCAATACTTAAAAAATCTTTATTTCCTGGATATTAAGAATGTCTATTTTTGTGACAAAGTACAAAAGTTATAGAAACCTCCTGTCAGTAATGAATGAGTTCATCAATGATTCTACTCCAATTCTGCAATATATTGCGAAACCCACTTTCATGCTTAGATATCACACTTTTTCAGCTATGCCTTATATTGCATCCTTTGGAGATCAGATCTCACAAATGAACATGTTCTTTCTGACAGATCTACAACCCTATGAATATGCCTTATAATCTGATGAGTGTCAAGTTTTGTCATTTCATCCATGGTCTTCTTCAGCTTCTCCTCGCCAAACCTACTCTTGACCTAGAATCTACCTAGTCATTTGAATGTTCCTAGAATAAAAAAGTCCCCTCAAATCAAATATCATACAAGACTTATTGGACTCCTGCTGCCATATTAATCCTAATGCCTATACCATATGTATAAAACTACAGCATTCTCTTAGATCAATTCCCAAACCATATATACCAAATTAGAAAGTTTCTCTAATAAACTCTAAATCTCTAAATACTAGGAAGCCCTAATTTCAATCTCAAAATCCAATATGAAAACTATTACACCTTTGTGTTCCTACATGAAATTATAACTCACAAGTACCAAAGAATAGTTCCCATATCAACAGCTGCTATCCTGTTGCACCATATAGTTCACTGACGTATTCCCAGCTCAACAATTTCTAACTTTTACCTTTGAAACATTACCTGATCAGCAATATCTACCATAATAACACATTTATATGGAAGTGGCTTTTTGGTGACTTAGCTAATTAAAAGAAACAAGTTTCTCTGCTTTGGTGCTTCACAGTTGGATGTTCTTGGTGTAATGGTTAACTAGATGCTGAACACTGGAGTCCCAAAAGTAGGGGTTTACTGGATAACTGAGGTTCCACTGAATCCAAGTTCTCTGTATCTCCTTTATACACTCGCAGAACCTCAGTGGTGATACGCTGTGTTGGGTTATGTTATGCCTTTATGCTCGAACATCAATGAAAATGAGCTGGTTCCAGCAAGGGGACTAACGCAGATGTCTTCCATCACTCATGTGCTTTTCCTAAGTGGTAAGTGGGTTCACCTGAAGGAAACAGAGAAATAAAAGAAAGAATAACAAATCTACTCTGAACAGCTGTGTTCTTTACCTCTCACTGGGCAATATATTTGGCTGGCATAATGGCAAAAGCAACTCTGAGTTGCTAAAGATTACTGTTTGTCTGGAAGTTCTGACGTTATGGCAGGAGATTGGAAAAATCCCATGGAAATTCAGAGCTGTAGAGTTTAGCAAACCCAGAGAGACTTGGAGGAAAGGGTATGGGAACTAGAAAGCCAGCACAAAGGTTAATGATCGCAGAGCAATGAGTAAGCCTTGATAGAGACAAGAGGTGAATTCAACAGGCTGTTGTCAGAGGGAGCAGAAAATCTCCTCCAACATACCAGGGTAGGAGACAAGATGGAAAGCTCCTAGCAAGCACTCTGTGACAATAAGGACAATCAAGTGAGGAAGATTGAGCAAAGTAATCTCTGAATCTGCCAAAACCACAAGGGGTAGCTAAACTTACTCGGCGAATGCAATTGTATGCACATTTTAATCTCCTGGGGCAGTGAAAATGAGCACTGTTCCCTTCACCAATGTCCTGTTGTTCCAAAGGTGAAGTACTACTGTGCTTGGGAATTTTTGTAATGATGGTGGATGAGATGGCTAGAGAGAACTGAGAGGAGGGGACAGTGAAAGATGCCAATCGGAACTGGGGTTTGTGGAATGAGGGGAAAGGTGCGAGCGTAAAATGAGGCCAAAAAGGTGAAAGGTACCAGCACAAATTGATATGGGTGAAAAGTGCCTGCATGAATAGAGGGGGAGAAGAAGAGGGCGAGCATCAAATGGGTGGTGAGGGAAGACAAGCGGTGTCACAATGTCAACAATTCATCAATTTGAAAATAACTTGGAATTTTTCATTTTTGAAGAGGTTCATTTGAGAGATGATTGTTTTGCGGTATTGAAGATAATAAACAGTACGAAAAGCTAAATCCAGAAAATTACTTTCAATTACATTAATGACTGACTCTATCATCCGAATTAAATTTGCTCAACTGAGCAGGAGGCAAGGACACCAGCCCAAAACTGTGCGGTCCTTCCTTACATATGGATGTGAGGCATTTCTGGAAGCTGAACCCATCGCCTAACTTCTGTTAGTGGGTGGACTCTGGGCTGTGTGATTTTCAGCTCCTTCCCATCTGGAATGGGTGGGAAATCAGCAGCCAGCGCATATAGCCCAGGCCTCATTTCTGGGGTCGTGGGTGAGTTTCTAACTCACCTCGCTATCATCCCAGAGTTAAAATTGGGGACTGTACATATTTGTCAGCAAACCCCATGGTCCATTTACCCACGGAGGATCAACGGCTTTCAAGAGGTTGGAAGGCTGTTTGAATATTGGGCATCGCAGCAGATTCTGATCTCATTCACACCTAACAGCTACAGATGTTGGACTTCTACCAGAGATTTTTGCATAGCAGTCAGGATGGTAAAACTTGGCTGATATCCGCCTACACTAGTCCAGGTAATTTTGAGGCCCATTGTCATTCTCTGAATGGTCCCATGCTGACATAGGCTGATGATTGAACTTTGGACCTTTCAGGTTTGAAGAGCTCAATCACTTATTAGATGGTCATCCAGGGAGCTGTTCACTCATAACTTAATGTATGTCCTGCATTCACTATATTTTTAAGCACAGTGGAAGGACTTACCTCTGGGGGAAGGAAATGAGTTCCTAAGTTGTTCCATTACATCCTCCAGGTGCAGCACCATGTCTTGGGATATACCATGGCTGTCTGATACATCTGTGAAAAAATTGAAGAATAAAGTGGTTGAAACTGATAAGCTTCTTTGTTGGTGTCACATAGATGAGGAAACTAAAGCAAAACATGATGCAAGGTCTGCACTCCAATCTACAGTTAGGATAATTCTGAGCAGTAGTAATTGGAGCGATGAAGAACATTAGGCTTAGAAAAGAGCTTGAGGAAAAAGCTGGAGATTGCCTCACAAAATGGCACAGAAAATGCTAATGTTGTTTTGTTGGTGGGGCCAGGAGGAGCAGGCTTCTCCAGGGATCCCCGTTTCCCTCTCCCCCTACTGCCACCCCTCTCGGACTCTGTTGACCAGTTGAGTGTAGGAGCCAAATGATTTTCTGTCCTTCCTGAACTGGAGAACTGCAGCATGTAAATGACATCCAGTCCTCAAAACAGCAGTGGCCTTATGCCAGCAAGAATGGGCAGACCCTATCTCCGCCATTAGGTAAAATCAACCCTAATGTCCATCTTAATCTGACACAAGCAATTACTGAAATAATAAACCTTAGATAAGTGTTCACATCACATCATTATATCTTTCTTCCTTCAAATCTACTTGAATTTTTTCTGAGGAGGTTACTGTAGTGGTGGTTAAGGGACTGTTTAAAAATGTTGTCTGCATGCACTTCCAGAAGTTATTAGAAAAAATGAAAGTGCATGGAATTGGAGGTAATTTTGCAACATGGGTCAGTAAAAAGTTAGGAGGTAGGAGACAGGAGTGGGGGATGTAGGGAACATTTTCTGTTTGGTGGAACGTGCCAAGAGATGTTTGCCCCTGTACCGTACTGGGGCCTCAACTTGTCACCATGTGAATCAATGATATGGATGAAGGAACAGAGAGTTGTATATCCAAGTGTAGATGGCAACAGAAAATTACAAAGGGACACAGATGGACTAAATGAGCTGGCAGAGGGATGGCAGATGGGGTTCAGTGTGGGGAAGAGTGAGGTTATCCATTTTGGATCTGAGAAATGCAAATTAGAATATCTTCTTAATGGTGAGAGACTAGAGGCTATGGAGGAGTAAAGGGATTTGGGTGTCCAGATGCACAGCTACAAAAACAGCCAAAACAGCATAAGAATGGTGACCCTTATCTTGAAGGAGTTGGAATACAAAGGTGAGGAATTAATGCTTCAGTTGTACAGAGCCTTGGTTAGACTCCATCTGGAGGACTGAGTTAGGTTCTGGGTACTGATCCTCAGGAAAGATATATTAGCCTTGGAGGAGGAACAGCCCAGATACACCAGAATGATATCAAGACTTAAAGGTTAAACTATGAGGACAGGTTGCATAAACTTGGTTGGTATACTCTTGACTTTAGAAGACTGAAGCGTGATCTAATTGCAGTCTTTAAAATGATAAAGGAATTCGATAGTGTAGATACAGAGAAACTATTTTCTCTGGAGAAAAAAATCCCGAAGAAGGTGATATAAACTTGTATATTTTGAACTTAGAAGTGAAATCAAAAAGCACTTCTTCATACAAAGGATTATACAAATCAGGAGCTCTTTCCCCAAAAGGTTGTGGATTCTGGTTCAACTGCAAGTTTCCAGACTTGAAATTGATAGATTTTTGTTCGGTAAGGGTATCAAGGGATACGGAGCAAAGGTGAGTAAATGGAGCTGAGGTACAGATCAGCCATGATTTAAATGAATGGTGGACCAAACTCGAGGGACTGAATGGTCTACTCTTGTTCCTATGCTCCTAAAACAAACATTTGCACTTAATTACAACCAAATGGTTTCCTTATTATTTTTCATTTGCATCTATTCTTGAAAATCTTGTAATATAACAGGCTTATAAGATTAGAAATTATTGTTGGGTGTATTAATGAATGTGTTTGAATGGCATTCCTCAGTCTGTTGTTTTAATATCAGAGCTTATCTATTTTGAATTTTGTGACAAGGACAGTGCTTGGAACAGGAAACCTAGAGAGGAGAATAAAATAACAAAAGGAAAAAATAATTCCTTTATCCTTAAAAATATTGCTACTTCATGGCAGCATGATGCTCTAGTCAATAAAGTTTTCCACAGAATACTCTCTTTCCTCACTAACCTGCTTTCTCAGATTCTGGGCTGCTTCTATCACGTTTTTCACGCTGGTTGTTGTCAGAATGATGGGAAGATGGGGAAGCAGATGAGGCTGTCGATCCATTTTTCTCAGAGTCTTGCTGTGGCTGTGAGTTGATAAGAAGAACACAGTTACCAAAAGACATGTCTGGATGGTTTAGTAATTGGACTGTGTCAAGGAAGTGTTGTATATCTACCAAAAGGGGTAGCTGGGAGGGTCTGATAAATCACAATGGGGGTAGTTCATTAACATCTGCAGAGCCCCTCCATTGAATGACATTCTATGATTATCTGAATATGAGGTTATGACTTTGAATTGAAAAATTGGACTCAGTACATAAATAATTACTATACATCGTCCTTGAAATTATTTTGGGTGAATATTAATGTACAAACAGCTAACACGTTCATATGAAATTACATGGTTCAATATTTTGTGGAAGGCATTAACCCATTTGTAAGTAGATGCTTCTGACCTTGCTAACTTGTATCCAACATGTTATAATTGCAAAACCTGTCTAGTGTTATGGGGAACTCTCAACCATCCATTTTGTTTTTTACAGACACTGTCCTCATTATTGGCATAACAACAACTTGAATTTACATAGTGCCTTTAACATAAATAAACATTCTAAGATGTAGAGAAAGGATAAATGAGTGGCGAGCCAAAGGAGATATTGAAGGGTGACCAATAGCTTGGTCAAAGAGATGGGTTGTAAGGACTGTCTTAAAACAGGAAATGGACATGGAGAGGCAGAAAGCCTTGGGTGGGGAATTCCAGAGCATGAGGCCTCAGTGTAACCATACAGCTACCCAATGGTGGGGCAAAAGAATGGGGGAAATGCACAACATGCCAGATTTGGAGGAACAGAAAATTTGGATGGGAGGCTTTTGTTGAGGAAGCCAATGCAGGTTGGAGAGAAGAGGGGTGATAGGTGAGCAGGACTTGCTCTGGGATAGGATACCAGCAGCAGAGTTTGGATGAGTTGAAGTTTATGGAAGGTGAAAGATGGGAGGCTGTTAATTGTGTGTTCGTTGGATGTTAATTGTATTCAGGTGCAGGGGTATTAAGGTCTGACTTACCTATAGGAGCAGGCTGAAAGAGGGTTTGTTTTTTTGGAGATGCAAGGTATGCAATGTGTATCTCTATTAATAAAAGCTTGTAGTTGAATAAAGACTAGGCACCAGTATGCTATTCTTCACCACCTAGCTATCCAAGTTTCAACAGAGAGCACTGGAAAAGTTGAGTCTGGAGGTGACAAAAGTTTGGATGGATGTTTCAGCAGCAAATGGGCTGAGGTCGGGGCTACACAGGGATTGTGCTGGAGTATAATGCACCACAGCCACAGAGGATATCATTTGTGACTTTTGTTAGAGCTGTTTTGGTTCTGTGGCAGGGAATTGGAGAGATTCAAAAATGGAGCTGTGGTACAGATTTGAGAGGTGACAACTTGTTCAAGGACTTTGTTGAGCAAAAGAAGGTTGGAGTTGGGGTGGTAGGTTGCAAAGATAAAGAGGTCAGGGTAGGCTTTTTGAGGAGGGGTGATGATGGCAGTTTTGAAAAAGAGGGGGACAGTACCTGAAGAGAGGGAACTGTTTACAATGTCAGCTAGCAAGGAATCCAGGGTAATCAGCAGTTTGATGTGATTGAGGAAGGGGGAAGTAGATCTCATGAACAAGGAGGAGATAGGAGAGAAACTAGAAAGAAACACAGGTTTAGGGCTGATGTACCAAAGGAAACAGCAGAAGCGACTGAACTCAATCTTGGTGAGAAAGATGTTCATCAGCTCCTGACGTATTTTACTTGAGGTGAGGGTGGAGAGAGGAGTGGAGAAGGGTTTTACTCTGAACTTGCTTGTTGTGTTTCCAATCTCCTCTCCTTCTACAGTCTCTGAAGTAACCCTTGCCTCACAGTAGTTTTACAAAAACATTTTCAAAAACACTGAATACTCCGGTAGCTTATATACAATTAGGGCAAGCAGTTAATGGATGGTAAAATATTTACATTGATTAATTATGTTCTAGCCCAAAGTAGGAAAGCAAAGAACTGCATGCACCAAAAAACTAAAACCAATTTCTGACAGAAATCCAAATATCCCTTTCCTCAGTTTCATGTCATACTAAAATGTAACAAACTAAGGACCCACCAGAGGGCAGCAAACAACACATCTAAACACCAAGTTGTACAGTTAAAATATTCTGTACAATTCTGGGCGTCTTGCATTCATAGGACATTGCTGTGTTCAAGATGATTCTGGGATTTAAAATCCGTCAACTGTGAGAAGAAATTAAGCTTGTTTAATTTTGAGAAAAGAAGTTTGAGAGGGGTCATAAAGTTACTTAAATTTGACTGTCAGTGTAGAACTAGAGGGTCCAAATGAAAAAGCAACTTGTATCTGACCGCATTTAGAATATTGTGTGCAAATCTGGCCGCCCTACTTTCAAAAGGTTATTTGTGTATTGGAGAGAGTTCAGTGCAGATGGACAAAAATGATTTAAAGGCTTAAGTCTAAGTTGTGAAGAGACATCTAAAGATTCGAAGTTGTACTTGCTGGAGAAAGGAAGATTATGAGCTGATATAATCAGCGTTTTTTAAATGCTGAGAGGGACTGATTATGTTGATGTAAGCAGCTTATTTTAACTCCATGATGGCAGAGCCAGTAGAAATGAGAATGAATTGAAACAACATTTATCAAGCAAGGCTAGGACCGATACCTAAACACAGCTTCTCGTCTACTTTCCTACTGTTTCCAATCCTGGTGGTTTCCTATACAATAGGCTGAGGTTTCTAAAAAAATAGTTGGAAAAGCTGCAACAAGAGCAATGTTTGCAAACTGCCTCTTAATACACTGTAGTCTGCTCTAAATAATATATATCTCAGGTTCGTAGTTAGGTATTACTGCAACACCCATCAATTTGGTCATCTAAGCTAGGGGGAAGATGTACTGAGGGAGATTTGGGGTTCCACAGTTTTGAGGTCCTGAGGAACAATGAGATGGTGTAGGAAATAATGCAAAAAGTATTGACTTCAACACAATGTAGATGCAGGGGTGAAGAAGTGGGTGCAAGAAGGTACGTTAGGAATTTAGGAGAAAGCTGAGAAGAAAGTTCAAAAGAGTGATATATTTGTGTGATTGGATGGAAGTTAGAGATGGGAGGGGGATTCCCACTGCTCCACAATTAGAAAACAAGCTTCATCTTGTGTCTGGTCTCCAGGAGTAGGAGAAATTATTTTTGACTGAATGTCATGCATTGATTCCATCATTGGAAAGTCTGTCTAGAGAAAGCAAATCAAGAGAATCGATGCACAATTAAAGTTACTTGATAGCATAGATGTCTTGCTTTAATAAGTGTAAGCCACGACATCCTGATACTGTCAGGTGCAGATTCTGCCCTCAGCAGACCCCTGAGGACGTGCTCATTGATTACACAATCTATTCCAAAAATACCCACTGAATTCTCTACTGCAGGGGAGAAATCTGATAAAAAACAGAAAATGTTGGAAACAAGTCTGGCAGCATTTTTGGAGAGTGAAAGTGAGTTAACGGGCTGGATCTTGTTGTCACCCCACGTCGTGATACGTGGTGGGGGTGGGCCTGAAGATGGGTCCACTGCAGACCTCGATGCCAGGAGGGCCTGGACTAATCCTCCCAGTGGCAGTGAGGTTCCCTGGTGGCCACCCCACTGCTGGGTGGCTGGACCTGAATTTAAATATTTAAATTAATAAAACAAATACATTTAAATGGACATAACTTCAATCTTCTGGGCCTGCCGAGATCTTTGGCGTGGCGGTCGGCACTCCTGCGCCTTCAATTCCCCGTCCGGGGAAAGGTGGCGTGACACTGGTGGGGAGGGGTAGGGGTTAATATTTTCTATGGGGGGGGTGGAGATGGGGTCAAATAAACATAATGGGTGTAGGGGATGGTGGAAGAGGTGAACTCTAAACTTTGTGCAGTCTGGAGAGGGAAGGTTACATTTAAAAGCTAAGTGTTTTGTGGGGGGAAGGGCAAATAATTAATGTAAATGTAACTGGGGGTGGGAAAGGGGTGTTAGAAATTTATTGTATATATTTTGGGGGCATACTTCTTTAAAAATGTAAATGAGCTGGCAGGGTTGGCTGCCCTTTAAAAACGGCAACAGCGCCTGCGCAAAGGCAGTTGACGTCATTGTTGGGGATGGACAACCCGCCCCCTTCACGTGATTGGGGGAGGGGCGGGTCTCCCCGGCTATTTAAATGAGCTGCCGCATGGGAGCTCAACGTTTCAGGTCAATGACCTTTCATCTGAACCAGGGCTAATTATGTGCTCCTGTAATTTCTTGATGAGCTATCTGATATCTCATTTAATAACAAGTATGAGAGCTGAATGAACACATTATTTTGCTTTATTTGCTTTTCCTAAATGTATGCAGTCTTGAAATTGATGTTACCTTGCAACACACAATCCTTATCTTGAGGTAGTTTTGTGCCCCCCCCCCTGCATTTTTCATCAAATTGATCTATCTGATGGAATGCACTGATACTAGGTAAAGTTAATCGATTAAAAATGAATGCTCTTCCCCATTTAATGTACTCTTTCAGGTGTTCTTGGTTTATATCCCTTAACTTACCTTCAAGGAACTGGTTTGCAACTCCTTTATTTAGTTTCGTTTAGAGATACAACACTGAAACAGGCCCTTCGGCCCACCGAGTCTGTGCCGACCATCAACCACCCATTTATACTAATCCTACACTAACTCCATATTCCTACCACATCCCCACCTGTCCCTATATTTCCCTACCACCTACCTATACTAGGGGCAATTGCTAATGACCAATTTACCTATCAACCTGCAAGTCTTTGGCATGTGGGAGGAAACCAGAGCGCCCGGAGGAAACCCACACAGACACAGGGAGAACTTGCAAACTCCACACAGGCAGTACCCAGAATTGAACCCGGGTCACTGGAGCTGTGAGGCTGCGGTGCTAACCACTGCACCACTGAGGGATAGAGGTTTTGATGAAAGGTCACTGACCTGAAACGTTAACTCTGCTTCTCTCTCCACAGATGCTGCCAGACCTGCTGAGTATTTCCAGCAGTTTCTGTTTTAATTTCAGATTTCCAGCAGCTGCAGTATTTTATTTTTATATTATTGCAGTTTATATCAAAATAGTCTAATTGTCACTGTTTGCATTGATCTTCCAATAGTAACTTGTTTTCTTGTTAGAATGTACGTAGCAGGGGGCAACCACGGAAAGCATTTCCTAAATGCCACTGATCACCAAATTATATCTCAGTTAGTCATGTGCACAGTTTGCAGTCACCAAAGACAGAACCTGGGCAGCCTCGGAGCAGCAGATAGGAAATCAGGAGGCTCAAATTCTCCATATTCAAATGAGTCATGGGATTTACAGAGGCCAGTGGAGTGGAGTGGTATGATGCTCCCAAATACCAACCAGATAACATCATGGAAACAGTGATGCAGGCTCCTTCACACACTGTGCGTCACCGAGGACATGAAACAGCCAGCCATTATGGAAACTGCCCAGATTTAATTTAATTATTCCACGCAGATTTAATTTCTGTTATTTCAATAATGGGCAGCTGAGCCATAAAGCTAGTTTTACACCCGATTGGCAAATTGAAAATCTACCCCCATGTTGCTTCATCACTGGGAGGGAAGGAAGAATTGGAGGACGAGTTCTCCCAGACCATTCTTTCGCACTACCTTCTGGACATAAATGATGCTCACTGCAGAAAGGCAGTAGTGGAGTGAGGCTGAGGAGAAGATTAGAGGATAAGTACAAAGAAGGACTCACAGGATGCTTTTTAAAAAAAAAAACAAGTGATAAACTGCAAATATTGCAATAAATTATAAGAAACTTTATGAAACAATGTGGGCTTTTGCCTTTAAGATATTGATCAGCAAAGTTGCCAGTGTTGCATTGAGCTGTATGTCCAATAGCTGATTGTCCAAAGCTGATATTCTAATTAGATACCATAGTCAGGATTCATGCCTTGCAAATTGGATGACTGGCCAGTACAATATAAACCAAGTTTGTCGCAATATTGCTTTTCTTCCACTTTATGTTACGAGCATGTTTTCCAAATTATGGGTAAATTTTATGAATAAGCACACCTGGTGAACAGTAAAATCATTTTGATCGCTGATCCTGCATTCCCAATAAATTCTGACTTTGTGCCAGGAGTATTAATTTCAAAAGCTCACAATGCAGTCACAAAGTACGCTGAAGACAAGTCCCCAAACCTCCCTACTTTGACTCCTTGTTTCTTTAAAAAAAAACTGCTGGCTAGAAATGAGTTTGAAGGTTATAAGGGTTTCTTTGGGACACAGTGGTGGGCAGTTACAGTGTGATTTCCTGCTCCTGCTCCATGTCATTCCTGCTGAGTTTGGACAGGAGTTGGGTCTGGATTATGGTGTTGAGGCTGGGAGTTGGAATAGCCTGGGCCTCACATCCGTGAGTCAGAATGAGCCTTCCTCTTGCTACTCCACACCCCACCCACGCTGAATTCTCACCCTGTGTTTTATCAACCATCTGCAATTTGTAATCTACTGAAGGACATGAAACAGTTAACCTTGATGCACAAGAGGAATAAGTTAACTGAAACTCTGACTCATGATCAGTTCCTGGCAAGAATGGAAGATGTATTAGCACCTGATCAATGCCATGAGCTAATCACCCATCACCGTGAGGGAGATCACATTATCTTTATGCTGTGTAGACAGCAGGGGAGGAGATAAAGAGTTTGTCTCCGACCTTGCAGTTCTGTGTAGCTCAGGAGATTGAAAGACCAGGATAAAGAGGTGTGAAAGACCAGCCGGCTCAGCAGGCTGATAACTGAAACTACGGCTGAGGTCCAGGCATGGGATAATGTGACTGGAACATATAAGAAAGGACAACATTGAAACGTGGGCTCTGCAGTCAGGTGAAGAAGGAGGGGGGACCAGTCATCTCCAGATCTAGGCCTATAATCAACCTCAGTAACAACCAGTCATGTGGGTGATTTTAAGTTTCAGTCAAAACATAGAGGGATTTGTACTGTGGTTTTGTTGGTCTAATAAACTAACAAATTTGGTTGAGCCAAAACCTGTTTGTTGTGTGCATTTTGTTCCTGTAATTTCGGGGTCCAAGAATCAGTGTAAGGAGGAAAGGAACTGAACCCCTTACACCACATATTTATTGCTTGCCCTCTAAATTGATTTGCAAAATATTTCATTCCTCTACGTATCTAATTTTGTACTCAATGCAGAGTAATCAGAAAATATATTCTTCCTACAACATTTTTATTGAGATTATTAATAAATGTGAAGAGTTGAGGTTCCAGGATGGGCGACTGAGAGTCTCCACTGGTTACTGCTACTCAGCTATTTATATTCTGCTTTTAATCATCAAGTCTAGTTTTTAATTAATTTTAAACACTTTGCTATCAACTCCACAAGATTTCAGTTTTGCCGCAGGTCTTTAATGAGAGAAACTTGTGGTTTTGGAGGCAGCTCAAGCATTTTGAATATATAGATCTTGTATTCTAGTGAAACATCAATGTAAAAAATATTGTTTCACTATTATTCTTCATCAATAATCGAAAGTTGCTGTTTGAAAGCTCTTGTAATTTGGATTTTGCATTAGCAATATCAGTGCTGATGATTGGTAACATTTTCCACTTTTAGGGCTGGATTATGTGCTGGAAGTGGGGCTCCTGGCGCAGGCCGAAAAGGCGGGGGGAACCCTGCCTCTGCCTTTTCACGCTCCCCGGGCACAATCCTCCGGTCTTTTTAAATCAAAGTTTCAGGAGGCGGGATCCCCGTCGGTACTGCAGAGGCCTCGGACGCAGGTCCAGCGTTGGACCCCCGGAAGAGAGGTAGGTGAGGCAGGGTCACTGGGGAAAGTCCGGAAGGCCCCAGCGAGGGGGTTTAGGGGGGTGGTTGTGCAGACTAGTTGGAGGGAGGGTCCGGGGGTAAAGTTGTTTCTGGTGGGTGTCCTCTGTGGGCCACAAATTGCCTACGAAGGAGGGCCTCAACCCCCAAGCCCGCTGGGAAGGTGCCTCATTTTACAAGGCATCCTCCCCATGCAGTAAAATCCTAACGGTGGTGGGAAGAGGCCCTTGATTGGCCGTTTATAGGCCACTTAAGGGCCTCAATTGGCCTCTGAGTGGGAAGGACATCATCGGTCTCTCCCACCCCCGGAAAGATTGCTGGGCGATGGGGAGGCAACGGGCCTTCTGCTCCTCCGCACCCGCCCCCAACCACCCATTGCAATACTCCATGCCCCCCTGCCTCTGACCCCACCTCAGGGTGCATCACAAAATCCCAGCCTTGTCATCCAAAGCATCAAGCTTTTCCTCTGTGAATATGAAGCCAGATTGCAGATGTACAAGCACAGTATTGACTCTATCATCCAGAATGTGAAACTCAATAAATGCTTGATTTTCTTTTCTTTATCGCACAAGCTAAGAGTCAGGTCTTTGTACTGAAGTGAAGATAGTGCATCCACATCCAACAGCAACGTCACCCAGGCAAATGCCAAGGAGCCATCTAATCAATTGCACCTTTTCCCCCTATCAATTGAAATCAAAAGTATGAATAGGACTTTGATGCACTGAGTAGACCTGGATCAGGTTGGATTAATTTGGAAATGTTCATCTATTCACCATTAATTCTTATAACTGAATTGGTAGAAGTGCAATTTTCAATTTGTTACCTTATTCTTTATTTAGATATTAGATTTCGAAGTTGCACATTGAAAGCCTCCCAGGCATAAAATGTGAGAGCCAGAAATTCTCCTTCAAAAATCCAGGTCGAACCTATACCAGCTGAGCCACACTAAGATATCGATGCCCTCATTGCAGATTAAGGCCATGTTAACATTAAGGCAATCTGAATGCATATTGAGAAATTCTAGAGAGGGAATGCCTGCTCCAAACATCAGAAAGTTAGCAATAGATAGTCATAAACTTTCAGGTGCTGAGAAATTGAATGTGTGTGTTAATCAAACTCTCTTGTTCAGCACTGCACCTGCCTGAGCATGACTAAAAGAAGCCACAATATTTACAAGACAATTAATATGTTACATACTAAAAAGTGCCTATTTAGAATGATGGATCGTACCGTCCAGTCGTATTACAGAATATATTGCTGACTGTCTTGCACCATGAGATTTCCTATCTATTTTGACTTGGTTTTCTCTCACCTGCAGTAATAGCTCCCGGAGCCTCTTGAGTTGCGATTCCAATTGTTTGTTGTGATCTTCCAAGATCTGCATCCTGGTTTCCAGCCGGGTCTTGTGCTGTCGGAGCAACCGTGCCTCAGCAAGAAGCTCTGTGTCTCGGGGGCTGAGAGGGGAGCTAGGGGATCCCTCTTTTACAGAGGAAGATATTGCAGCCTCTTCATGTTGCCATTTCAATCGTCTGTACTCTTCCTGTAAGATCCTTGGGAGAAATTATTTTTTAAAATGTAACTATGACAAACTTTGAATTTTATCTGTTTCTTTAAATCGTACTGTTACATTGATTTATGCTAGATAAAGAATGGAACAAGACACTGGAGTTTGTATAACATTCATGACTCACTATCTCTACAGACCGCTGCAGTTGTGTGGTCTGATTCCAGACAGTATTTGTTTCTTTCACTGATGGGGAATTTTCTCTGAGATAGATAATGCCACTGACAGAACTTCATGTATCTGCAGTTGTCAGTGGATGAAATATTTTACTTGCCAAGGTGAGAGGGATCCATACTGAGGAACAAATTAGTTTCAGTAAGCTTTCTCACAGATTCAGCATTGAGGGCTGCCAGTTCAGATAAAGCTCCCTTATACTGTCCTATCATGTTCTGCCAATTCGGCTACAGTATAGGTTAAAGCTTTTCCTTCTCTGTACCACAGTGATATTTCGTCTTATGGCCTGCGAGTGAGCCTGATGATTTTTAGCAGTATGTGTTGGATTGTGGCTAATTTTGTGGTTTGGGCGCATACCTACTCAGAAGTGGGTTGAGTCTGTTCAAAAGTCATTTTAGTTAGGACCCTTGTAGCTGAAAAGAAAGCAAAGACTTTTATCTAATCACTTTTGCCAGACTGAGACACAGGTGCCAAAGATGAAAGAACAGTGTCTAATCCACTACCTCTCCCATCCCTTTGACAGATTTACTTTAATAGCATAGCTATTAAACTGGTACTTTAGATCTGACAAGATGCCTGCACTGGATTATGCTTCCCATTATTATTATTGGGTTATCGACATTCTTTTGGTCCACCCACCATTACCAACAATATGGCAGGGATTTGTCATACCTATTCTCATGCTCAAGGTGTACAATAATGGCCTCCAGTTCAGTCTTTTCTTCAGTGTCCAGCGCACTCAAGAGCTGATTTGGACTGTGAGATGGATTTTGAAGAGAGTCTTGATCTGTCTCTGGGCTGAAATATTGAACCACCAACTGCTCATCATCTCTGCATGTACATAAAGAATGTGCTGTGAATTCTTCAATCACACAACATTGCTATCTTTAGCTCCATAAAGACCTATCTACAAGGAGTTAATTTGGTTGCACTTATTTTCATTTAAGGTAATCTGAAAATAATGCTGTGATAAATTTGTTCAGGATTAGTTTGGATGCATCTTAATGCAAGAGTGTGTGAGGATTTGAACTCTTTCTTAACATATATGTTATTTTGTCTAGTAGCTGTGTAACAGTGTTCAGCTGGAAATATCTAAGAAAGATTCATGTGTCCTCAATTTGACCCTCTGTTTGATGGCAGCACAAAAACTGTTCAAGAAATTGTACTGGAGTGCCAAAAGTCAAGACAGATTTCTCATAGCCTATTAGACACCCAGAAACTCTGATTTAGTAACTGTTGGGTAACTCTGCATTTGACCTTCGCATGGTGACAGAGTTACAGGAAAATGACGCGATGTGAAAGTCACAAATTAATGGGTGCAGCTCTGCTGCAGATATTCTCTGTACATGTTTTGCACCGATACTGTATGCTGAGGAGTAGTTGTACTTGCTGATGTGTTCTTGATGTAAAAACAGAGGACAGACTTAAGGACTAGCAAGGCCTTATTGTGCTGCTCTGATTATAATTTTGTGTAGGATTGAGAACCCAAATATACTGTACAGATTTTGAAGGCTTTAGACTGCATAGAATTGGTAATTTCTTTTAGCAAACTAATTGAACTGGGTAATATTGTATCTAGTCTAGGAGATTATTTTTCAGTAGTCTAATGCCATGCAGACCAGTTAGGATTTTGTTCATCCATATAACTTACATCTACCCAGTTAGCCATATAGCTAAATACATCTGTATCTTCATAAATCAGGTAATCTGCCAACTGGTTAATCTGCCACTATTGATGCATCTGAATTGACATCCATATATGCATCTAGAATTTAACCAAAGGGTAAATTGTAATCTAGACCTTTGCCTACCTTTAAATAATTTTTCTCCAGCAGTTTTTCCTTCCAACTTTTGCTTATTGTACTCCCTCTCCTGAAGATTGGGGCACATGATGGGCTGCAACACTATGGGTACCGGCAGCCAATATCTCATTCAAGTGAGTGTGGGTATTCTGTCCCCATTTGACACACGCACACATACAGTACAAGTAGGAGTCACTGATGGTTAAGCCAGAGCAGGAATGGTGCTCAATTTGTTTTCTCCCTGTTACCTGGTATTGCTGAGGCGAACTGTAGCTACCACATCACTGCCTCAGCTGAGGTCAGCTAACTCAGGTGAAACTAGGGGACTTTCTGGTTTTGTATGGTTTATTTCAAACCACATTGTGGATTCATCTGCTGGAGTAGCTCACCTCCCAAGTTCAACCTGTAGCTATCCCTGCATCTTCCTCCATTTCAATTGCAACCTACATCTTTAATCACAATCACAGTCTTCACGTTTATCTATCTTTGGTGATTTTTATCGATTCAAATTAGTGTTCATACTTTTTGGACCAACAAATGTTATCTGTATATTTGACCATTTCACTAGGAATATATTCTACATGTGTCCTGACCAACACTTAAACCTCAACCAACATTACTGAAGAAGATGATTTTGTCTTTATCATATTGCTGTTTGTGGGACCTTGTGTACAATTTGGCTGCTGGGCTTCCTGCATTGCAACAGTGACTACACTTCAAAAAGGTACTTCATTAGCTGTAAAACAATTTGTGATGCCCCGAAGATGTGAAAGGTGCTATAGAAATATGAGTCATTCTTTTAAACTAATTGTTAATAGTGTTGTGTTTCTTTTTTAATGATGTTAAGTTGAAATATAATCTTAATCTCATAAATTATATGTTGCAAAAACTGCAAATTCCTTTTGCTCAATTAGCTGACATATTTTTGTTGTGTGCACCTGGTCTGCGATAAAAAAAAAGTCCTGTTAAAATACTTACACACTTTCGTCAGGTGAAAGACTACCACTGAAGAAAGAACAGTTTTTACTTTCCATTTCAGCAAGCCTGTGAAGGAGGAAACAATGCATCATTTTACTCAATAACTGGCTATACATCGAAAAAACATATTGTCAGCTTGGTATCAGGGAATAGAAATCACCTTTACCTGGCTCAGATCTTAGCAATCACATTTCTGGATCAATATGCTCTTGGCTCAAAAAGACCACACAGTACCATTTAAGCTTCAACTTATGATTATGATTTGATTATGATTAGAGATACAGCACTGAAACAGGCCCTTCGGCCCACCGAGTCTGTGCTGAACATCAACCACCCATTTATACTAATCCTACACTAATCCCATATTTCTACCAAACATCCCCACCTGTCCTGTCCCTATATTTCCCTACCACCTACCTATACTAGTGACAATTTATAATGGCCAATTTACCAATGAACCTGCAAGTCTTTTGGCTTGTGGGAGGAAACCGGAGCACCCGGAGAAAACCCACGCAGACACAGGGAGAACTTGCAAACTCCACACAGGCAGTACCCGGAATCGAACCCGAGTCCCTGGAGCTGTGAGGCTGCGGTGCTAACCACTGCGCCACTGTGCCATTATAGAAGTAATGTATTGTACTCAGCTATTGTAATCTTCAATATTATAAAAAATCTATACACTTAATGGTGCATTTGAGTCCCTCCTTTGCTTCAATACTTAATATTTTAAAACTGGTAGATAACAGGAGCTTGAAGTGAAGTTATGAGCTTCTTCTCTATGACAAAGTGAATACAAAGTGGTGCTCACTAACCTTATCACTGCAAATTTAACTTGCAGTCAGCCATTAAGAGACTGCTATGCAAAATAACTGCTTCCAGGCTGCCTATAATTAGTAACTTGGAACCAAAAAATGTGGGCACAAATATATACCAATACATAGATAGCTAGGTCTCTTTCTAGCACTAGGATTGTGATTTTTGGTATACCCTTCCTTTTTAATAGGACTACCATATTGCATGCTCGGGGGCACTCCCCTGCTGGACAAACCATCTTCACTAGGTGCCATTAAAATAGGCGCCTGCCCCCCTCTGTGGCTGGGCCACATATACGTTATTGCACTCACCATAAAAAGCCTGGGTAGAGTTTCTGCTTTGGGTGCAATTAGAAATCCAAGTGCAAATTGTGCTCAGAATTGTGCTGATTTTCTGAAGTGAAGTTGTAGTTCAAGTTTTCGCTCAAACACATTTGCATAATCATACTGCAAAATCTTACACGAACCAGTGCAATTGGGCTGCATTTTATAGGATAATTGTTTATTTTTTGCCCTTGGGTTAAAAAAAATCCTTGATGTATTTAAAACAGTAATGTGGTGTGTTTGTATTAATATGTCTGAAAATGGGTTTACCTTTTAAAAGGTGCCTACTAATGTCTTTGTGTCTTAAAAAAAATTGCATTTGAAGAGCCTCCTCGAAGAACTGCAAATGGGCACAATTGGCGAAATCTTGCCATACTGATTAATTCAATTTAGGAGTGTGACTAGTTTTGTGGGCAGGGCTTCCAGAGCAATGTTTTTAAAACCAGCGTAAAAGATTGTGGAGACTCGATTTGCACTGGACATAACTTGCATTTGAAATTCTTTGATCTTTCACACTGGTTTGGTCAATTGTTCATCCTAGCGAAAACTCTACATGTTAAACCATCTTAAGACTTGGAGGCCCAAGATGAATTAATTAGTTATCTGCATCCAATTCCAAATGGCTAACTCTTTCTGGAACAAAATTAGCCTCTGACTCAACAGTTAATTTGAATTCTGGTTTGGTACATATCTTTCCAATTTGGAATCTCAAATTTTGATTTTAAAAACTTTAAAAAAAAAACCACAATCTGTTCTGGGTCTTAACAAAATGTACCAAACACGATAATCATGATTGTTAAACTAAATGAAGTGTTCTTTATTGAAGAATAACAGGATTCTAGGAGAGCTTTTCAATCAACGTGCTAGCTGCTGGCTAACACTGCTCCAACTGTTGTATCACATGTTAACCTGCAGCACTTCCTGTGACAATGTATACTAAACTATTTACATATTCAGTAGTATGTTAATCAATATTAAAGCAATATCACAACACAATCTATCATTGCTCTCACTTAAGCTATACAAAAATGCATTCTGAAGCTCAAAGTTGTGGAATTCAGATTGATACAGGTGGGCACACAAAATGAAATTTTACCCTAAAAGTTGTGAATTGGCCAAAAGGTCATGTCAATAATGCCAGTTACTGAAAATGGAAGAGTTAGATCTATTCAAATTTACCAAGGGTTGAAATTTATGTTGCCGCCGCAATGGCAGCCCACATGTGCAGGCCGAGCTTCGCGGAGCCGCCGTGATATTAAATACAGCAGCTCATTGAAATGGCTGGGCGAACCGCCTCCCCCGATGACATGGAGAGGCCGGGCAGTCCGTCCCTGCAATGGCGTCAGGCACCACTGTGCAGGCACCGATGTCATTTTTAAAGGGGTTCGAGTCCTACATTACAATTTAAATTTTTAAAGGAACAGTGCTTTTTAAAAATGAAATAAATTTATCCTGACCCTCTACCCCCACCCCCAATAACCATGGAAATAAAAACATGCCCTCCCCCTCCCCAGAACATTTACCTTGTGCTCCTGACCTCCCCCTACAAAGTTCATCAACTTTAAACTTCACCCCTTCCCACCAGCCCCAGACCAATGAAATTAGTTTTACCCTGCTCCCCCACTCCCGCACTGAGAAACTTACCTGCTCCCCCCTCCCCACCAGTGTTCCGCCTTAAATCACTAGACAGAGATCCAAAGGCGCGGGCTTGCCAGCCACTGTCACCAATATGGCACTGGAACGGATGGTGGGAGCGGGTAAGTAATTAATTCATTAGTTTTACTACATTAAAATATTTACATTTTGGTCCCGTCATTGAGCGGCGGGGGGCCTCCGCGAGGCCTCACCAGTGCCGGCAATATCAGGCCGAGCCTTCCCAGTGTCGAGGCCCATGGCGGGCCTCTGCTGGAGGCATTTTCCAGCCCCCCCCCGCTATGACCCCCGATGTCGGGGGAGGGGGGATTGTAAACTCCAGCCCCAATTGTTGAGTTCCCACTGTATGTACAATGAAACATTCTGTCACAGTTCCCATCAACTTACCTGCTGGCATAGTGTTCAATCCTGGAGTGTGTATCTGCATGTGGCAACATTGGAGATGAGACAGGACTGAAAAAGAAAATAGACATTAAGGACACGTATCTATATGTATAAATACACACACACACACAAATTTGAGTCTATCGTAGATACCTTTTTGGGTTCAGTAACATTAGTTGCTCTAAGAGGATCCAGTGCCCTGATGTGCCAAAGTGTACACACACTGCCCGATACCTACTTACTGTATATGGTAATCTAACCCGGGGATGTAACAATGCACCCTCCTTGATATACAAACATGACATTGCGAACTCTGTAGTGCACTCCTATGTGTTTCTCGATTCTTTTTGAAGGTGGACTGAGTTAACACTAGATGAGATGAGTATTTCTACAAATCATCAAACTGCTTCATTTCACATTGGGGTGAATGTGCAAAGCAACAGTTATGATCAAATTCACTTAGGTCAATTGATGCAACATATCTTCACCTATTGACACAAAATAAAGAATCCAGAATATTTCTCCACATCAGTGGGTCACCTGAGATGACTTAAACAGAAGGCCTTCTAACATTTTTTAGCTCTTCACCTCTGCAAAGACCTGATGGCCCTTGCAGTCTTCCTGTCTCCGAATCCTGCTTTTTCAAATCCTGCTTTTCTGTGTCCCTGTCTTCTCTTCTTAACTCCCTTTTCACCAACAGAGATCAAAGGGATATGGTTGCCTACAACCTTCACTCCCCAACAGCAATGCACTCAAAAAATAGCAGCAGGCCAGTAAGCAACTGAATTTAGCTTTATTAATTAATCATACCTGATATACATTGTAAAGGTAAAAATAAAATAGTCCTCCAACTTCTTTCACTGATTCAGTGGATAGATAAACTGTTTAGTAACCTGTACAGCTGAGAAAGGACCCACACCTGGTGCCGAGTTAGCTGAGTTCAGAGATAGGCCAGTTAGGATGGTCCGCTGCACTCTATTGCTTCCGATCTCGGTGGCGAGCTCAAAAAATGGCGGCCCGCCCATGTGGGCCGCACGCCAAAAAGCCACTGCGATCTTAAGCCCGGCGGCTCATTTAAATAGCAGGAGCGGCCAGCGCCCACCCCCACCTCCCCCGATCACGTGGAGGCAGTCAGACCTGCCGGGATTAGATTAGATTAGAGATACAGCACTGAAACAGGCCCTTCAGCCCACCGAGTCTGTGCCGAACATCAACCACCCATTTATACTAATCCTACACTAATCCCATATTCCCAACAAACATCCCCACCTATCCCTATATTTCCCTACCACCTACCTATACTAGTGACAATTTATAATGGCCAATTTACCTATCAACCTGCAAGTCTTTTGGCTTGTGGGAGGAAACCGGAGCACCCGGAGAAAACCCACGCAGACACAGGGAGAACTTGCAAACTCCACACAGGCAGTACCCGGAATCGAACCTGGGTCCCTGGAGCTGTGAGGCTGCGGTGCTAACCACTGCGCCACTGTGCCGCCCTAATATTTAAATTTTTAAAGAGATATACTCCCAGAATTATGTAAATAAAGTTCCAACGCCCCTTTCCCCCACCCCCCCCCATAGTAATCACATTAGCTATTTGCCCTTCCCCCCCAAAACACTTAACTTTAACATCTGACCTGCCCCCTGTAACTGCACGAAGTTTAAAGTACAACCCTTCCCACCATCCCCTACACCCACGACATTTATTTGACCCCCCCCCCCCACCGTACTGATAAACGTACCTTCTCCCCCTCCCCATCAGTCTCTCATCTCATTTCTCCGATGGGGATCTGAACGCGCGGGAGTGCTGGCTGCTGTGCTGAAGGTCATGGCGGATCCTCAAGATCACACGTGAGTATATTTAAATTAATTAATTTTATTGATTTAAATATTCATATTGCGGTCCCATCGGCCAGTTGCCGGGGGGGGTGGGGGTGCGGGTGGGCGGGCCACCACGGAGCCTCGCCGCCGCATGGGAGGATCGGGCCGGGCCCTGCCAGCGTCGAGGTATGTGGCAGGCCTCATCCGGAGCCATCTTCAGGCTCTCCTCCCGCCATGAATCATGACATCAAGGGCTGCTTAAAATCCAGCCCACTACATTTGGCTTCAGCATCCCATGGGCTAGGGAAGGTGAAGTATAGCCCTACGCATGAAGAGTGGCCAGTTGGAGGCCTACCTGTGGAACTGCTGCAACTGTGTGTTAACATTTTCAGGAAAGAAGGAAAGAAAAACATAAAACAATATTTGGTAAAGGTAGAAAGTAACAACTGTGTTTAGTGTTTCAAAGAAAATTATTCACCATGATAAGAAGAAATAAATAATTTAAAAACTTTAATTCAAGGTAAAGAGAAAGATGGTAGTGAGAAAACTTTGTGTTGATGTGTTTGACTTACGTGTCAATGCTGTCTCCCTCCATCACTGATTGGACAGGTAGGTACCCTCTCTGTGGATGTTTACTGAAGTAGTGTTTTGTTCTGAACTTGTTTTTCAATGTCTTGGCAAAGTCCCGCACATTTTCTCCTGATGTTGTCTGAGGGAAAAGTGAACACACTTAAGTGCCAGTTGAGATAATCAAGTAGAACACTTTTTTCACCAATGGGATTTGGATTTGAATCAAGGTGAATGCCTGTTCCCTCTGCTGGTCATAATGATCTGGAGCAAAATTAGTTTGAAGAAGGCTCAGTGCAGTTCCCCTTAGCATAATTGTGCAGTACAAGACTGCTCTTAGCTTAATGCTGGTCTAGAAAACTGAAAAATTGTGGTATGTGTTCATACTGTCGGATGATTGTAAGACAGGCCTTTTCACATGTGATTCTTAGATTTCACCTGTGATATAGGTAGTGGTGCTGGGGGGCCTGACATCTGGAATGGAGAAAAAAGGTAATGGAGGAATTCATCTTGAACCTGCTGCCATACACCTTCTTGCAGTCAATACAACTGTTTAGTAGAGGTTTGGACCTGGTTGTCTGCCTGCCGTGTTGGCTAAAATAGTCTGTACTTAAGAGAGATCCAGAAAAAAAGGGTGAGTTAATATACCTTAAAAAATTGATCTTGGTAAGGAGGCACAATAACCTGCTGGTTATAGCATTAGATTCTGGTCATGATTTTAAGCCCAGAGTTTTCCATCGCTCAAAACATTTATTACTATTGCTTTCAGTCAAAAACCACTTGATAGTGTCAATCTGTTCAACAGAGGAATTTCACCTTGGAAACAGAAACTTGACAACATTTAGCTAAGATCTGACCAAGTGCAGAATTATATTGGTCATGATGTTTTGCCAGTTATGGCTATAACAGTTGGAAATGCACAGTGTTGCATGGAGAATAGTGCTCTTTGTGAGTGTGTATATAATGGTACATGTTACTTACAGGAGCACAGTACTCCATGATGGGATAGTGCAGTTTGTGACCTTTGCTTGCCCTTCCTGTCAAGAAACATGTTTGGCAGATGTCAACATTAAACTGCTTCAAACTGCGGTATCTGAAGCAGAAAACATAGATTTTAGAGACAATAAGGAATAGAAATTAAACATGAAACAAGAATCAAATGAAAAACAATTCTGCACAGCAACAATTAAAAAAAAATACACAGAGATATCTTGTTGACAAAAATGTTAAGCTGGCATTCATAGACTGATCTGATTGCTAGCCAATACCAACAAGCAGCAATACATGAGCAAGACTACCAGTTATTTGCCAGTGTGAGCAGTGACAATGAACACAGTGCCAATGTATATACCAATATACAAGAGTCCAGTGCCAAAGCAGGCAGCAAGCACAGGCAAGAATACCAGCTCAGTACAAATGCAACCAATGACTCTTGACATGTTAACTCCTTACTTTTCTTTCTTTGGTTTTGATATGGTGTAAATGCCCTCACTGAAGGGAAATATAATTAAAAGGTACAATTGGATAAAGAGGATGTTTAGGTCACAATAGTGATGTCTCCATTAAGAGATGCCAACTGGATATCAGCATTTGTTTAACAACAAATAATACTAACATAATATTCACTCAATGGGCTGGATTTTGTGTAGGAAGTGGGGTTCCTGGTGCCAGGTCGAAAAGGCTGGGGGAGTCCCGCCTTGGCCTTTTCCTGCCTCCCCCAGAATGATCCTCTGGTGTTTTAATATCAAAGTTTCACGAGCTGGGATCCCCGCCCCTTTAAGATGCGGATCCCACCTTCATGAGCTGCCCACCAATCAGAGGGCTGGAAGCTCAGCAGTATTGGTAGCGCCACTGGGAGCGGTGGCCACTGCCGGTACTGTAGAGGCTTCAGACCCACGCCCAGCGCAGGAACCCAAGACCAGAGGTAGATGAAGTGGAGTCACCGGGGCTAATCTGGAAGGCCCTGGCAATGGGGGGAAAGGCGGTAGTCGTGAAGTTTAGGAGGAGGGACACCTGGGGGCTGGTGATTCCCAGGGGGGTCCTCCATGGGCCACATATTTCCCACAGAGGAGGGATCCCCCCACAAGCCTGCAGAGAGTGAACCCTGTATTACAAGGTGACCTTCCAATGTGGCAGTGCACCCCCACCACTGGTAAGATCTGAGCAGTGGTGGGAAGAGGCCATTAATATACCACTTAAGGGCCTCAAATGGCCTCTAGTGGGAAGGCCATCGTTAGCCTATACCAACCCCAGGAAGATCTCTTGGCGATGGGGAGACGACAGGCCCTCTGCTCCCTGCCACCCGACACGATTCTCCATCCCCCCCTCCCACTCCGGCCCTGCCTCAGGGGGCCCATAAAATCCTGGCCAGTTTGTGGAAAATGAATTGGCAAGGTGGTGACTGCATGCACTGTGTGTGAAGCTACGCTTGCTCTTATTGAAGCTGTACTCCCACATTTTCTTCATGAAATTCTTTTTTGGTGATTGCTGAGCCTATCTGACTCCCTATCTTGACACGGATTCTCCAATGTAGTGGGAAGTACAGTGAAATAACTGGAGGCAAAATAACAAAGAAGAAAACAAAAAGGCTGTGTTTGCTGACAATGCAACCACTAGGTGGCGCAGTACTAGCACACGCGCAAATTCAGCCTCTTCCACTGAAACGTCACTGTCTGCGATGTCCAGGCAGCTGCCAAGTCATAAAAATGGCACTGCTCAATTTATCGCAAAAAACAAATTCAACCCAAAAATCCCCTCAATGGCTGCCATTGCCTCCATCCCACCCCCAACAGTGCCCCACTCCCTCCTGCCTTTGCACTTCTCTTTGCCGCTCCCTCCTGCACCCGTCTTCTCACCGCTTGCTCCCCGCTGCCTTCCCTTAGCCACTCGCTCCAGCTTCGGTGCTCCCCTCACCTCCGGCTGCTCAGTCCCTGCTCCTCGTTTCCCCCCTTCCACCCCGCTCTCCGGCTGCTCTCTCCCAGCTTCCCCCGCCCTCCAGCAACTTGCTCCAGGCTGCGCCACTTCACATATCTCGGCCACTTGCTCCAACGTTCGATCGTTCCCCGTTGTGCCGTCCAAAGAAGCAAGGTGGGCTGCGAGGGGTAATGCTGTGATGTGGGAGCAAGTGGCCAAGAGAAGGGAAGCGGTGCGGCCTGTATTGAGTGGCTGGAGGTGGGAGGAAAGCAGGGAGAGAGAGGCTGGAAAGCAGGGCAGAGTGGGGGGGGGGGGGAATGAGGAGCGGAGAATGATGGGTCGAGGTGAGGGGGAGAGCAATGGCGAGATCTGGAGCGAGCGGCTGATGGGGGGGTAAGCGGTGGCTGAGGGGGGAAGTGGTTGTTGGGGAGAAAGCATGAGGGTGGGAGCAAGTGGGTGAGGGGGGGAAGCGGGGAGGCCTGGAGCAAGCGGCCGAGGGGGAAGAGCGGCCAGTGGGGCGGGAGTGAGTAGCTGAGGTGGGGGGGGGGAAGTGGGCGGGGGGAGTAAGTGGCTGAGGGAAGGGAGCGGCTTGGTGGGTAGTGACCGGTCGAGTTGGGTGAAGTGGCAATTGAAGCAGGGATGGTGGGAGGGAACGGAGTAGGGGTGAATGGAGACGGCTATTGAAGGGTGAGGACGTCATTGCGTGGTGATGTCATGTGCGTGCATGTGCGCATTCATACTGGCAAGCTGGCAAATGTTCGCACGCACTGATGACACCCGCGATCGCTCTGCGCATGCTCTGCATTGTCAGGAGTCACTTTGAAAAAAACAGGTCATCAGTGGATAAAGGGAAGAAAATGAGGGAAGAAAGAGACAAAGTGAGAGAGAGAAAGAGAGCTAAGGGTGGGGTGAGAGATGAAAGTGAGAAACTAAAATTTAGATTTGTGGGGGAGACCAAACTGAGAGGGCATAAATATACGAAGATTAAATGACGTTTTCATCCAGGTATTGGAGATATGGTCTTTATGAAACGTAGCTATGCCTGCTCCTTGCCACTCCAGGCGCTGCTTCACAAACCACTGACCACCTCCAGGCGCGTATCCATTGTCTCTCGAGATAAGGAGGCCCAAAAGAAAGTTCCTAATAAATCAATAGGGAGCTCAGCTGAAACCTCTTTATTCAGAGAATGGTTAGAATGTGGAACAGGCTACCACAAGGAGTGGTTGATGCAAATAGCATAGATGCATTTAAGGGGATAGATAAACACATGAGGGAGAAAGGAATGGAAGGTTATTCCGATAGCGTGAGATGAAGAAGGGTGGGAAGAGGCTTGTGTGGAGCATAAACATCAGCATAGATCAGTTGGGCCAAATGGCCTGTTTCAGTGCTGTACATTCTAGGTAATTCGATGCATCTTAAAGTTGAGAAAAAAAGTAAAGTAAAGCAGACAGCAAAAAGCAGAACTAGAGAAACAAAATTGTAGCAGAAAGAGAAACACAAGATCGAGAGTGAGAGAAACGTGTGAATGCAGAACCAATGAAGGAGGATAGAAAGAAACCGGAGCAAAAGATTTACTACTCTCAGTGTCTACAGTTAGAACCCAACAGGCTTATAAAAGTTTGAGAACCACCAAACCAGATAGTTTGCTTGAATAATCAAGAATAATAATTGGTGGGAATGGATGGATCAAAGACATGTGGGCTTGACATTGTATGCATGACCTATTGGACGGACAGGCCAACCATCAATTTGTTGGTGGTTGTGTCTATGCTTTCTCCCAATCAGTTTAGCCTAGAATCAAATGCAGATATTCAATGTAGAGAGAACAGTATCATAAGTCATTACACTACTCACTTCTCACCATCCACAGAGTTTAATAACAGCTCTGTTAAATAATTGAGAAGTAGAATACCTTTGTTCAACTGAATGGCTTGATAAAAAAAAGTAAATATAATGATAATTGGCTGTGTTTACCTACCTAAAGCCTTTGATTGGGCATAGCTTGCAGATGTGACATTTGGCTTGGTGTTTTGCAGCTTCCGCAGTTATTAAACGATGCAGGACAGGCAGCCAGACCATCGACTGGGGCTCCAATCTCATCCACTCCAGGAACTGGGTGGCTTCAGTTACTGGTTTATCATTAACCTGGAGATAGTACAGTAAAGAACACGCTACAGCCATTGAGTTGATGCAATCTTCAAGTCCAGACTGTGTACATACTCTCCAGTCTAGATTTTTTGATGTGCATTATACTGCTGCCTGGCTTAACCTATTTGAAACAAGGCTGATTGGAAGCTCTAGTATTCAGTGCCACTGGAAGGATTGTGCTTTGTTAAGTATGCTAAGAGATAATTACAGGCAGCAATAGTAAACATTTCTGGATGCATGATTTTACCCAATATCGAAAATGTAACAATGTAAAATGCTATGGCACTGTGGAAAATATGTTATTGGAATGGGATGGAATCGAAAAGTTGATTGCAGGAATGCAGTGGTAGTGGGAGGTTAAAAGGGTTTTGTATTCCAGGTGTCAGGGCAAATGAGGCAGGTCTAGAAGTATTGGGAGAACTGCTGGATGTTAGGGTTCATGTCAGAATCAATGAAGTAGGGAAGAAGTCAGATTTTGCAAAGAGAGCTCTATAAGTTAGGAATTAGATTAAGAAGAAAAGTTACTATCCCCTCAGCCCAACCAATGTGACCCTCAGGATGACTCCCCAAAGCCAAGGGCTAAATAAGCTGCCTTGGCCTCCTGACCTACTTTGTCCCCATTGCAATTAGGCTGATGTAGTGATATAAAACAAGAAATGCTGAAAATACTCAGCAGGTCTGGCAGCATCTGTGGAGAGAGAAGCAGAGTTAATGTTTCAGGTCAGTGGCCCTTCATCAGAACTGATGTGGTGACACATTCATCCAGCAGGCACTGTACAGTCAGGTGGTGCAGTGACTCATAAAAGGTATGTAACTATACCTAAATATTTATATGAATATACCCTTAATCATACAATGACTTCATAAAATATATATGAATGTGCACCTATATTTATAATAGCTTCAGAAAAGAGATGTATGAATGGATGTCTTATAATAGCTTCATAAATGTCAAATGTATATTCCTGATAACGCAACAGAAGAAGAAGGAAGACCTCAAAAATAACAATCTCAAGATTACTAGCCATACACTATCCTGTACAAAAACAGTGAGTGAATGGCTGGTTTTACTCTTCCTATCCCAAGAGTATAAATGTAAGAGTTCTGCCTGCTCTCTAGACCCCACCATGACCCTCACTCAGTTCTCCAGATTAGTGGTCATTAAACATGCAAGGCATGCTCCTGGTGGGATCCCTGCCATCAAGAAGGAGCCAGTTAATGCTATCAGAGAATTATTCTGGCAGGATTAGTCTGTCTGCAGCACCTGAAGAAGTGGAACAAGCTAAATGGGTAGCAAAGCTCTGAAGGTAAAAGACAGATGAGCAGCTTTTAGGTCTGATACCGAATGGGAAGTGTGTTATACATGACCCTATCACCTAAGGATTACCGCCACCCCCTCCTGGTGGACCCTAGAAGTATTGGTGACATAGTTGGATGACTGGAAGATGGAGTGATTTGCTAGGCCCTGATCCCCTACTGTAATTTACATCTGGTGGGGAGGGAAACGGTACCAATAAATATAGCAGAGACAAATCCAAGCCATTGTGTAGAAGGATATGGTTCAGACTCCCAGGGCATATGGACATTTCTAGGGTAGGAGTCAATTGTATCAACAGGGTGGCCTAGACTGAAAAGGTGCTGAGATATCCTAACAGGGAGGGCAACAAGGGATGTGGGGACAATTTAACTTAATATAGTAGGCGAGGCAAGAGAGTAGAATAGACCTCTTGGAAGGGAAAATAAGTTTTAGAGGTTCAGGGAATAAGAGCTTTTCAAAGAGGTTAAACAGGACTAGATAGTAAAAAAGAAAAATCAGTAAGGAAAGGCAATAGAAGGAAAAATTGCTGAAGCAAAATGTATGGATAGAAATGCACAGATTGTAAGGAAAAAGGTGGGGAACTAGAAACATTGATTAAAGTAGAAAGTTGATTAAAATAGAAAGTTGATTAAAATAGAAAGTTGATTAAAATAGAAAGTCTCAGAGAAGAGCTCTCAAAGAGCTGCTGATAATTGTGCTGCTGATATATCTTCGCATGATCATGGACATAGCTGTCCTGCCCGGGAGTGAGGAATAGTCTATTTGTATTCTAGCTGTAGAGAATGCTAATCTTACTGTAGCTTCTGCCTAGAGGAAGAGGCTGGTGGCAAATTCACACCCAACTGCTTCATGTGCTTCAGCACACATAACGGCTGAGACACTGGACTGTGAGAAAATGAACTTATGCACTTCAGTGACCTCTCTGAATCTTGCATTCCTGGGTATTTTCACTCTTGTTTAAGTTGGTAATCATCCTGCTATGGAGCATGGACCCACAATGTCTAGGCAACATCACTTAGAGCATCCTTGTGAGGTGCTGCTACCATGCTGTGAAAATGTGAGAATGGGCAGCTGTGAAACATGTGGAATAAAAACAAGAAACGCTGGAAATACTCAGCAGGTCTGGCAGCATCTGTGGAGAGAGAAGCAGAGTTAACGTTTCAGGTCAGTGACCCTTCTTCAGAACTGGCAAATATTAGAAATGTCAAAGATTATAAGCAAGTAAAGCGGGGGTGGGGCAAGAGATAACAAAGGAGAAGGTGTAGATAGGACAAGGTCACAGAATAACTGACCAGAAGGTCGTGGAGCAAAGGCAAACAATATGTTAATGATGTGTTGAAAGACAAAGCATTAGTACAGATAGGGTGTTAATGGACTGAAAATTGAACAGCAGCAAGTACAAACATGAAAAAAAACAGTGGGTAAGCAAACTGAACAAACTAAGATGAAATAAAATAAAATAAACAAAAAAAAATTTTTAAAAAGGAAAAAGAAAAAATAACTAAAAATAAAAGTAAAATGGAGCCCATCATGCTCTGAAATTATTGAACTCAATGTTCAGTCCGGCAGGCTGTAGTGTGCCTAATCGGTAAATGAGATGTGAAACATGTGGGTTGTAAGATTAAGATATGGTTAGTAGGTAGGCTATTACAGAGAAAAGTAGGTATCATCATTTTTCATTAAAAGAACTTCATTCCCACAGATCTAAACTCAAATCAAACCTAAATAAACTAGGGCTCTAAAATAGATCGATCAGAGATCTGAGACAGTACTTTTTTCAGTGGATAGTAATCTTTATGCAGGAGGCATTTCTGTTGCAAAGCCCAATGTTTATCTTCTGCAAGTCCAAAGTTCCTTCCCTTTTTAAGGCTAATTTTCACCCTTGGAATGGAGGCTCATTAACTACAATTTACAGCTGGAAACCTGTGCATGAATTTTTCCAATTCTATTTCTTTTTGTTCATTTATTTTGTGATGCTGAATCTTGAGATCTGTGTTAAAATGACTGAGTTATTAATTTGACTAGTGATGAAATAAAGGAGCAAGAATAAATTAAGATTTATCACAAGACTTTGCATGTGAACTGGAGGCAGGGTTACATTTGAACATGAACAAATCTCAAAGGCAGTGAGGTATAAGCATTTCCACAATACTCCTGAGACCACATTTCTCAGGTAATCCCAGCTCTTAACCCTACCCCTCTTCCCTGGAAAAAGCTCACGACAAACTTACAAACCGGAAGCAGCTCCTGACACTGGGCTCCACGTTGCTTCCTCCAAATGCTGCCACCTCACCCAGCTGGCGCGGGATCTGAATGGCTTCATGTAGGAGAAGGCTGAGGTGGCGCTGATCGCACAGGCTTGCTGAGTTGCTCACTTGCTTGTACAAGTCTATGGAAGGAAAAATTATTAGGGTGGTTACAAAGGTGAAGCAACTGACTTCAAAAAGGTGACTGTGTACTGGCTTCCTCCAGCGCAGCGCTGTCTGGCGTGCATGGAGCGATGGAGGTGGTGGAGGTGGGGGAAGCAGTGAGAAAGGAACCACTTGGATCTAAATAGCACCTTTCATGACCATAGGACTTTCCAAAGCACTTTACAGCCAATTAAATACATTTGACACGTAGTCACTGTTGAAACGTACATTAGAACATTCATAAAGTGCATGATTCCATCTTGTGTGATTGCACTTGAATTGTTCTTTTGGTAGACCCCCCCCCCACCGCCCCACATCTCACACACACACACACACACACAAACATTTTTGCAGTGTGCACATTAATTGTAATTGTAGCCACATATTCTCATTTGTGATGGTGTACTGGGTCAAGGAATTAGTAATGGCTTGACACTTGAAATATTTCTGAGTGTATTTTTCTTTGAGGAGTGATTTTTGTGAATCATTGTACCTACTAAGGTCAGGGGCATTTGTGCAAGGGCATGGAATGCTTTCCCACTCTATCCACCCAGTATCAGCATTAAGTACTTTCAACGTCAGTACAGCATGGATTAGATACAGAAAATGTTCCTTCTGCACTTCACCATCAGATGTTCTTGGGTCAGATGTAGCAATGGATTAGGTTCAGAGTCCAATTGTCTCTACTGTGCCTTATTAACAGTCACAGATAAGTAACAGCATAGTTTAGATATAGAGAAAGCTTCCTCTGCACTGCCTTATTAAGCATTCAAACCTAGGATGTAACTTTGGTTAGATGCAGGGTAAAGCTCCCATTCAATCCCAACCAAAAACAGAAAATGCTGGAAATATTCAGAATTCAATCCCAATATGTGCCTTGACCTCAGAGGAATACTCCCTGCTGCATCACTGTAACATTGCATTTCCAACATCAGCCAAGCTGCCCCTCTTTCTGGCACAGTATATTTGAAGGCAATTGGCACTAAAACAACCTTTGCTGACTTGCCCCATTAGGAGCAGTGTTGAATATCACAAACACAATTCATGTCAGACCTTTATATCTGACATGTGAGAAGAAAGTTTGATTCAATCAGTCTGGAATTGCCTCCCTTCCCACAGATAAGGTAACATTTACAGTTTACATTTTGGTAAGTGACCAGCTTTGAAATTACATCTTTTTCTTTGATTGTTTGCTCCTTTTTCACACCACTCTCTAATTATAATGCTCAATCTGTTCCTAGGCTCCTCCTAATGCTGTTTTGTAACGGGCCTTCAAAAAAGGGAAGCATCTAATCTGTGATAATGGTCTTTCCTTCTTGACTACAGGGTTCGAATCTAGAAATCAGCCTTAGGGAGTTCCTGAATTGGCTCCATGACCCCAGGAAGTCTAACAGTGGTTTGTGCTGATTGGCATTTTTTAATAAGCTACTTGTAGTTCATTGAGACAGAGCTTCCTTTCGGCAAATGTTTTTACCTGGCAGAAACATTTGCATAATTAAATTTAATCTGAATTAATTTACATAACATCCGCGATACTTCAAAGCAAAAGGTAAAGAAAGCCTTGCACTTATACAGCATCATATCACATGTCTCAGAATTCACCAGATAGATTGAATTACTTTTTGCAGGACCTTGTTGTGAAGGCAAAGGCAACAGACATTTTTTTATGCAGCACGATCCAGCAAGCAGCAATGACATGAACTGTTATTGTGTGTTGTATAGGTTGAGGGAGGGATGTTGCTCTTCTTCAAATATTGCCATGGAATTTTTAACATGGTCCAGAGTAGGTAGAAAGTCCTCATTCTAAAATAATATCTGAAGGATGGCATTGCTGTAATGCAGGTGGGAGGGCTAACAACTGAGCCATGCTGACGCTAATGCATTGTACATGAATCACTTGAGATGCTTCTGGGAAATGTGATAAGAGGATGCATAAATCCAAGTCTTCCTTTTCATCTTTCTGTCTGATATTTACACTGATATTTCTCTTCCAAATCCGCATTGCACAATGTGATAATGCCAGTCTTGAAGGACAAAGTTCGAATCTTGCCACTGCGACCACTAAGGAGGAATGAAAGAACAATAAATAAAAATGATTCCAAATGTAAGAAGCTGAAACAGCTGGCATCTAAAAACATTACGGGAAGTGAAACCTTATTTGCATTTTTTCAATATTTTTGCATTTTGACTATGTCTATTAAAGTATCCTTTTTAAAAACAGAAATGCTTTGGAAAGCAAACAGTTCCAAGAGTTTATACTGCTTTTCTCTCTGCCTAATGTTGTGATATGATTCTGATTTTATATGGGCCAGCCATCTGGCTGCAATGACCATTGTTTAAACGCGAGCTTTGACAACAAGTGGTGCCAGTGTACCTGATGGTGGCAAACATTACAGCCTAGCTCAATCTTGTCTTCATCCAACATTTACACATGTACACCTCCAGCAGGATGCTGGATAGTAATCAGGAATGGGAACTCTGGATAATTTTATGCTCTTTAGCTCACAGGCACTGGATCCAATTTCAGGACCCGACCAATTGCACTAACTCAGGGCAGGCCAGTAATCAATTTTGGGAGCTTCCTGATCTTTGTGCTCTTGGTGCATTCAATCATTTAGCAATTGGGGATCTGTGTAGTGTCAGATGGGACATAACAGAATTCACTTCTCTTGTTATAAAACAGACCAACATTTTAAGAACAGTTAAAACAGGCCGGATCTTGACCCACTGCCAAAAGCAGTGGCGGATGTAGAAAATGGTGGCTGCCTGTATGGGACCTGTGCTGCTGCACTGCCATGATTCTGTGGCGGGCGGCCACTTAACATATTGACGGCGGCCGTACCCCCATCACGTGGCAGGGGCGGCGTAGGCGATACCATGAACGGCATCACTTGTTGCGGAAGCAGGTGCAGGCGCCATTTTTAAAAGCCAGCCCTGCAAACAAAATGCAGAGTTGCCTGTCCCCCCACCCCATCTATACACAGAATGCAGAGTTGCCTGTCCCCCCACCCCATCTATACACAGAATGCAGAGTTGCCTGTCCCCCCACCCCATCTATACACAGAATGCAGAGTTGCTCCCTTGCCCCATCTATACAAAAAATGCAAAGTTGCCCCTTCCCCCATCTATACAAAAAATGCAGAGTTGCCCCTGTCCACTCCATCTCTACACAGAATGCAGAGTTGCCCCTGTCCCCTCCATCTGCACAGAATGCAGAGATGCCCCTGTCCCCTCCATCTATGCACAGAATGCAGAGTTGCCCTTGTCCCCTCCATCTATGCACAGAATGCAGAGTTGCCCCTGTCCCCTCCATCTATGCACAGAATGCAGAGATGCCCCTGTCCCCTCCATCTATGCACAGAATGCAGAGTTGCCCCTGTCCCCTCCATCTATGCACAGAATGCAGAGTTGCCCCTGTCCCCTCCATCTATGCACAGAATGCAGAGTTGCCCCTGTCCCCTCCATCTATGCACAGAATGCAGAGTTGCTCCTGTCCCCTCCATCTATGCACAGAATGGAGAGTTGCTCCTGTCCTCTCCATCTGCACAGAATGGAGAGTTGCCCCTGTCCACTCCATCTATGCACAGAATGCAGAGTTGCCCCTGTCCCCTCCATCTATGCACAGAATGCAGAGTTGCCCCTGTCCACTCCTTCTATACACAGAACGCAGAGTTGCCCCTGTCCACTCCATCTGCACAGAATGGAGAGTTGCCCCTGTCCCCATCATCTATACACAGAATGCAGAGTTGCCCCTGTCCCCTCCATCTGCACAGAATGCAGAGTTGCCCCTGTCCCCTCCATCTTTGCACAGAATGCAGAGTTGCCCCTGTCCCCTCCATCTATGCACAGAATGCAGAGTTGCCTCTGTCCACTCCTTCTATACACAGAATGCAGAGTTGCCCCTGTCCACTCCATCTGCACAGAATGGAGAGTTGCCCCTGTCCCCTCCATCTATACACAGAATGCAGAGTTGCCCCTGTCCCCTCCATCTGCACAGAATGCAGAGTTGCCCCGTCCCCTCCATTTATGCACAGAATGCAGAGTTGCCCCTGTCCACTCCATCTATGCACAGAATGCAGAGTTGCCCCTGTCCCCTCCATCTATGCACAGAATGCAGAGTTGCCCCTGTCCCCTCCATCTATGCACAGAATGCAGAGTTGCCTCTGTCCACTCCTTCTATACACAGAATGCAGAGTTGCCCCTGTCCACTCCATCTGCACAGAATGGAGAGTTGCCCCTGTCCCCTCCATCTATACACAGAATGCAGAGTTGCCCCTGTCCCCTCCATCTGCACAGAATGCAGAGTTGCCCCGTCCCCTCCATTTATGCACAGAATGCAGAGTTGCCCCTGTCCACTCCATCTATGCACAGAATGCAGAGTTGCCCCTGTCCACTCCATCTATACACAGAATGCAGAGTTGCCCCTGTCCACTCCATCTATGCACAGAATGCAGAGTTGCCTCTGTCCCCTCCATCTATGCACAGAATGCAGAGTTGCCCCTGTCCCCTCCATCTATGCACAGAATGCAGAGTTGCCCCTGTCCCCTCCATCTATGCACAGAATGCAGAGTTGCTCCTGTCCACCTCATCTGCACAGAATGCAGAGTTGCCCCTGTCCCCTCCATCTATGCACAGAATGCAGAGTTGCCCCTGTCCCCTCCATCTATGCACAGAATGCAGAGTTGCCCCTGTCCCCTCCATCTATGCACAGAATGCAGAGTTGCCCCTGTCCCCTCCATCTATGCACAGAATGCAGAGTTGCTCCTGTCCACTCCATCTGCACAGAATGGAGAGTTGCCCCTGTCCACTCCATCTATGCACAGAATGCAGAGTTGCCCCTGTCCCCTCCATCTGCACAGAATGGAGAGTTGCCCCTGTCCCCTCCATCTGCACAGAATGGAGAGTTGCCCCTGTCCCCTCCATCTATGCACAGAATGCAGAGTTGCCCCTGTCCCCTCCATCTGCACAGAATGGAGAGATACCCCATTTCTCCCATCTATACACAAAATACAGCATTGCTCCCTCCCTCCCATCTATAAACAGAGCGCAGAGGCGACCTCTTCCCCTCCTTCGTGATGCCAGCTTCTTGTGGATGGGAAAGTGAAGGCATGTCAGGAACAATGGGAAGATCGCGGGGATGAGATTGAAATTTATGCATAGCTATATTTTAAATATTTAAACTAGGGTCCTGCTGCAGAGTAGTGGAGGTGCTGCCATGGAGGATTGGGCCCGGCAATCCCGGCATTGCGTTCCGTGGCAGCTGCTGCTGCTCCGCTTCTCCGGTCACCACCCCCCAAACTCATCCCCTGCCACAGAACCTGATGTCGAGCTGAACACAAAATCCGGTCCAATGATGTATTAAACAAATTAATACTTCCTGCTCAAAATATCATCAATAAAATCAATCTTCATTAAAGTTCATGGGTGGAATTTAATGGTGACGCAGTTGCCCCGCCCACCGGCTGAAAAGCCGGGGTCCGGCTCACCTCCTCTAGGCCTGGAAGCCACGCTGCTATTTTGCGTGGCTGAAGCCTGTTTGGCTTCAGTCCGGGTTTCTGCACCTCAGAGGCAATCGGAGGGCAGCAGCTCTTCAGTCCCAGCAGCGCCATTTGGAGTGGTGGCCACTGCTGGACTGCACCCAGCAGGAAGAGGAACATGGACGCCGGCCTCCAAAAAGGTAAGTGGGTTTCGGGCCTCACCAGGGACAAACGGCTAGGTGCCAGTGGGGAGGGGAGGGAAGGGGGTTGGTGGTAGTGGCCGGAGTGTAGGACGGGGTGGAGGGTGTTATAGCGGGGGCGGCCCGTACTGCTGGGCGGGCAATCCATGGGGCACAGGGTGCCTGATCAGGATGGCTCCCCTTCAGCCCTCAAAGAGAATGCCATGTATTACCAGGTGGCCTCCTCAGGTGCTGCAGCGCCCCCCACTGCTCCCCGCTCTCCCCCACCCCCACGCTGGTAAAATAGCAGTGGTGGCGGGAAGTGGCCCTTAAGTAACAATTAATTGGCCACTTAAGGGCCTCAAATAGACTAAGGGTGGGCAGGCTGTTTTCTACCTCCTCTGCCACTGGTAAAATAGCAGCGGGGCAGGTAGGTGACAGGCACAGCACCCCTGCTTTCCTCCCTATTTTATGCCCCACACTTCCTAGCCTGCTCCCGGGGTTGGGGGGAGGGGCGTTAAGTTCCAGCCCATATATGGGTACAAGTGCATTTTTCTGCAATTTTTGCTGCTTTTACATGGTGAAAAGACCCATGCTAGTGGCAAGACCTCCTAGATGCCGATCTTGCACAGCTGGCTGCAACTTGTGGGAATCACTGAGGTTGAGTGGAAGACTTATCAAGAACACACACATGGGGCTGATTTTAATGAGCCCTCCTCTGAAATGGGCGCCATTCCCGTCTGTCACATGGGCAGCCGCCCCACTGCGATCACACAGTGCATGGCCATTTTGCATCGTGGTGACGCGGACCCCCCCTCCAATTATGTGGCTGGGGCAGGATTCGAGCCACCAATTACGGCCTTAGATGAATCTGCAGCAAGTGCTGGCTCCATATTTAAAAGCCTTCCAGCCCTGCATGCACTCCTGCCTTAGAGTCATCAGCAGCTTTGTGCAGCTGAAAACGGTGCTGGACTGATTCCTGGATCTCCCCAACCCTCCGAGCAGGACGACACAGGATGGCAGACACAAGACACAGGCTGGCCCCATGGTTTAGTGATGCCTGCCTGCAGATTCAGGCTGCAAGAGAAAGGCAGGAAGTTTTATTCCTCGGTGATGTATTACAGCCATGTGATGATGGATGTGGGTGGTCCCCACTATTCAACTCCTAATTTACAGCAGCAAGTGTTTTTGTTACGAGGGTTATTATTCAAATAAACAGACAGCGACAGGAAGGGGCAGGGGGTGTTTTGGTGGGGGTGGCCCGTACTGCTGGGTGGGTGGTCTGTGGGGCACAGTGTGCCCGATCAGGATGGCTCTGCCCTAGCCCTCAAGGAGACTGCCATGTATTACCAGGCGGCCTGCTCAGGTGCTGAAGTGCCCTCCCACCCCCCCCACCGCTGCTTATATGTTTAAAACAGAAAATTATTTATTTATTGAGCAAATATTCACTCCTGAAATGGTCACAACTGCATACACACACGCATTCACTTACACGCACACACATCAGAAGAGGCAGATAGAGAAGAAAAGGGGCAAGTGGTTTGAAGGTAGGTAGGTTTTTGGGGTTCACGGTAAACCTGTTGAATCGTCTCGGAGGTCTATTTCTCTTTTTAAAGTTGCAGGCCTGGGTTGTTTGTAGATTTCTCTGTTGGTTGAAATTTCAGTCTGAAGACAGGGGATCACTTTCAGTTCTCTGCTGCACAAGTTGAAGTGTAGAACTCACAGCAGGGCATCTTCTTTTGGCTTGCTGGATGTTCTCCCAACTCTCAGCTGGACAGACTTTTGTGATGTTTTTCCTGGGTCTCTCCCTCTCTCTCGCTCTCTCTCGTTCTCTCTCTCTCTCTCTCTCTCCCCAGAGAGCTACTTTAAAGATCAAAATAGTCTCACATCTTGCCTCTGTTGGGAGACATAGATCTTTTTTCTTGTGGTGACCAACAATGGCCCAGGATGTGGCTACTTCACAACTTCTTTGTTTCAGAATTAAATAAAAATATCTCTTTATGGGTTCAGGATGGGTGTAATTGACACCTCCTAGCTTTGAATGCATCCTTTTGTTCTTACCAGATAGTAAGACTGTTTGAATATACAGTTTGACCTTCGGTGGCCATTTTTTCCAGCACATTGTCGAATTTTAAAAAGAAATGTCCATTTTTATAACTCTTCAGTTCGAGTTCTTGTATTTTCACTTGCTACACTTCACGTGAGCATAACAGATGGCAAGAAGAGGTCCTCCCACCTGATCAAGCAAGCCTGGGTGGAGATTGCTGAGGAGGCCAGCAACCATGGGGTCACCCCCTGAAACTGGGTGCAGTGCCGAAAGAGGGTCAACGACCTCCTGTGTTCGGCCAAGGCGAGCGCTCCATACAATCTCCTTTTTGGGATTGCATGTGACTACACAGGAGGGTGCGCGATATGGGAAGAGTTGCACTACCATGGCGATGGCAAAGGGGCTAGGGTGTTACCTCGTCCTGACAGATGCATGGTTGCAACTCAGCCAGAGACCACCTTCGTTCATAGCTCATCCCCATTAACCCCCCGACATTGTGTGTCAGCTGGAGATATTTCAGATCCCCCGGGGGGTGGGGGGGGGCGGTGTTGAAGGACTGACACTAACAGAACTATCATGCTGATCTGTTTGCAAATTTTTACTATCTCCATCCTTCCTCTTGCAGGACAAGAGGGCCCACAACAGGAGGGAGGCAGTCCAGACTGGCGGAGGCCTTTCGGATCTGCGTACCCTCATCCCAGCTGAGTAGGACGCCTTGGAATTGCTGGGGACCCAGGGCAGCTGCGCAATATTAGACGGAGAGACTGGAGTTTCTGTGCAAGGCAGAGAGGATTATCTTCCATCGAAATACATAGAACTTCTGGGGACCCACATCATGTATGGTTGGCATGATGAGATCTATACAGCCTAACCCGCACGTTTGTTTTCTCTCATGCAGGTAAGCATGCGTAGGGGACTGTAGCTGCAGAGGGACGGCTGTCAACCTCTGAGGAAGAGGACCACTCAGAGGAGGCACAATTCCATGGCTCTCCTGCACCTTCCACCAGCGCAGATACTTGCACTTTGGTGGGTACCCACTCGGCATTAGAATGAGGGTCACAAGCAGGTGAGATCACCCACATGTGCCCAAACAGCTGGTTGAGGCTGATCAGCTCAGGCCTCTGACAATTGGAGGACTGTGGGTGGCCAGGCCTATGCTGAGCCCCAGAATGATGTCAAGCCTCTGATATCAACAGCACAAGGCATGCTGGAGTTGTAGAGAGAGGTAAGGCCACATCTGGCGGAGATGCAGAGGCCATGTGCAGGCCATGAGTAGGCGGTGGGGGAGTCCATCCATGACATGATTGCTGCCATGTCTCAGGCATGTGAGTGTATGGATCCTCCATCGAGATGTTGGTGACTCTCATGTAGAGCCAGATCCCACAGACCTACACACATCGCCTTGGCCATGAGCTCAACGCAGCAGTGGCAAGGTGAGAAAAGCATCAGGCACCTGGAGTCTTCTCCAGCTCCTCGTCCTTCTCTGGTCGTCAGGGAGGTTCAAGTGAGCCTTGAAAGGGAGGAGGAGCGACTGGCCTCCACATCTGAGGGCTCCCCTCAGGGCATTCTGAGTGTGGACACTGGCTCCTCAGCCCCTCTGCCAGTGAGCCCAGCTCCAGCAGCCGCGACGCCTGAGGAGAATCCTGCACCAGTGCAGAACACCCTCAGGCAGCCGGGGCCTTCCAGGCCTCAGGCAGCCAGAGAACGCCCATCAAAGTCATCACAGGCCAAGGGGCAGCCTGATCAGCAGCCTGCCTCCAGCACTGCTGCTGTCACAGGGATAACACCACATAGGAGCACCGCAAATGTATTCAGAAAACCACCGCGTCACACTTGGGGACTCATGGAAATATTACATATATTGATTAATTAAATGTTCTTTTGTTCAAATCACTAACGATCATTGTCTGAAAGCCATTTTACATTATGCCTTAATTGTGAGCTGCTGACTTACTCCTTCCCTCTTAATGCAATGCCAGTGTGACCAGAGACCTCATTAACATATGTTCTCCCATGGGCACTAGCGCAGATTGCAATTGGTCGCAAATCAGGGAACACAAATGGGAGGGAGGGGGAAGACTAAATACATTAAAGTGAGTCTTTATTGGTTTCTCTATGAGTGGATATCAGGGTGGCTGGCACTAGAGGAATATAGAAAGTGTAGGGGGGTACTAAAAAAAGTAATTAGGAGAGTGAAGTGGGGACATGAAAAAACACTGGCGGGCAAGATAAAGGAAAATCCTAAGGCATTTTATAAGTATATTAAGGGCAAGAGGATAACCAGGGAAAGAGTGGGGCCCATTAGGGATCAAAGTGGCAATCTGTGTGTGGAGCCGGAGGACATAGGTGAGGTTTTAAATGATTACTTTTCATCTGTGTTCACTATGGAGAAGGACGATGTAGGTGTAGAGATCAGGGAGGGGGATTGTGATATACTTGAACATATTAGCATTAAAAGGGAGGAAGTATTAGCTGTTTTAGCGGGCTTAAAAGTGGATAAATCCCCAGGCCCAGATGAAATGTATCCCAGGCTGTTATGTGAAGCAAGGGAGGTGATAGCAGGGGCTCTGACACAAATTTTCAATCCTCTTTGGCCACAGGAGGTACCAGAGGACTGGAGGACAGCGAATGTGGTGCCATTATTCAAGAAGGATAGCAGGGATAAACCAGGTAATTACAGGCTGGTGAGTCTAACATCAGTGGTTGGGAAGCTATTGGAAACATTTCTGAGGGACAGGATTAATCTCCATTTGGAGAGGCAGGGATTAATTAGGGATAGTCAGCATGGCTTTGTCAGGGGGAGATCGTGTCTAACTAACTTGATTGAATTTTCCGAGGAGGTGACTAGATGTGTAGATGAGGGTAAAGCAGTTGATGTAGTCTACATGGACTTCAGTAAGTCTTTTGATAAAGTCCCGTATGGGAGGTTGGTTAAGAAGGTAAGAGCCCATGGGATCCAGGGCAATTTGACAAATTAGATTCAAAATTAGCTTAGTAGCAGAAGGCAGAGGTTTGTTTTTGTGAGTGGAAGCCTGTGACCAGTGGTGTACCGTAGGGATCGATGCTGGGACCCTTGCTGTTTGTAGTGTACATTAATGATTTAGACGTGAATATAGGAGGTATGATAAGTAAGTTCGCAGATGACATGAAAATTGGTGGTGTCGTAAATAGTGAGGAGGAAAGCCTTAGATTACAGGACGATATAGATGGGCTGGTAAGATGGGCGCAGCAGTGGCAAATGGAATTTAATCCTGAGAAGTGTGAGGTAATGCATTTTGGGAGGACTAACAGGGTAAGGGACTATACAATGGATGGTAGGACCCTAGGAAGTACAGAGAGTCAGAGGGATCTTGGTGTACTTGTCCATAGATCACTGAAGGCAACAGCACAGGTAGATAAGGTGGTTAGGAAGGCATATGGGATACTTACCTTTATTAGCCGAGGCATAGAATATAAGAGCAGGGAGGCTATGATGGAGCTGTATAAAACGCTAGTTAGGCCACAGCTGGAGTACTGTGTACAGTTCTGAGCACCACACTATAGGAAGGATATGATTGCACTGGAGAGGGTGCAGAGGAGATTCACCAGGATGTTGCCTGGGCTGGAGCATTTCAGCTATGAAGAGAGACTGGAAAGGCTAGGGTTGTTTTCCTTAGAGCAGAGAAGGCTGCGGGGGGACTTATTTATTTTATTTTTTATTTAGAGATATAGCACTGAAACAGGCCCTTCGGCCCACACTTGATTGAAGTATACAAAATTATAAGGGGCATTGATAGGTTAGATAGGAAGAAACTTCTTCCCTTAGCAGAGGGGTCAATAACCAGGGGGCATAGATTTAAGGTAAGGGACAGGAGGTTTAGAGGGGATTTGAGGAAAATTTTGTACACCCAGATGGTGGTTGGAATCTGGAACGCACTGCCTGAAGAGGTGGTAGAGGCAGGAACACTCACAACATTTAAGAAGTATTTAGATGAGCAGTTGAAACGCCATAGCATACAAGGCTATGGGCCAAGTACTGGAAAATGGGATTAGAATAGTTAGGTACTTGATGGCCGGCATGGACACGATGGGCCGAAGGGACTGTTTCTGTGCTGTATAACTCTATGACTCTATAAGGTTCTCTCTTGCCTCCTTGGCATGTTGCACAATCTGCCTGGCCTTTGGTGCAAGGTCTTTACCATTTAGTATTGCTTGCTCGTTTCCCTCGTCCACATCCTCCTTGTAGGTGGAGGAATGTCACTCAGGCACCTCATTGTCAGGTAAGTCTTTCCCCCTCTGCAGTGCTCGATTGTGATACACAAGACCCTCGCTGGGGCATAATGCAGGGCTCCACTGGATCGATTGAGGCAGTGGAATCTCAACTTCAGTCGCCAAATGGCCTGCTTGATGGCCGCTCGAGTGTTGCCGTGGCAAGTGTTGTACCTTTCTTCCATTGCAGTCCAAGCGTTTCTCACAGGCATAAGAAACCAATGCATACCCCACATCTCTGAGAATCCATCCCTGAAGGCGAGTGGGGGGCCTGAAAAGCTGCGGCCCTGTGGGACAGTTGAGGTATGTAGGCATTGTGGCTGTTTCCCAGGAAGCAGGCACACACCAGTTGAACATCGATGGAATAAAAGCCCTTCCAGTTGACGAATACGACGGGCTGGTCCATGGGAGACTTGATGGCCAGATGCATGCAATCTATCACACCTTGCACCTGGGGAAATCTAGCGATGGCCCCGAACCCGATGGTCCTCTTGGCCTGACTGTCATATTGGTCTGGTCGTGCACATAGTCGTTGGCCCTCTTGAACAGTGCATTGGACACCTCTTTGATGCAACGGTGGGCTGCTGCCTAGGAGACCCCACACATGTCCCTGGAAAGATTCAGCTGCATAGAAGTTTAGTGCCATGGTGATCTTCAGGGCCACTGGCATAGGGTGACTGCCAAATCCCAGAGGTTACAACTCATCCTGCAGTAAGGCACATAAGTCGGTGATGGCCTCCTTGGAGAGCCATAGTCTTCATTGACAATTGTGTTCGGTCATTTGGAGGTAGCTGATTTGAGTCTGATACACTCTCTGGCATATATGGGAACTTCTCAGCATGGCTGCCTGCTGCTGCTCTCGTTGTGGAGCTTCACGGTCAGACCAGAGAAGGGGCGAAAGGGGAGCCTGAGCCCTTTCCTCACCTGGTCATAACAGCAGCATTGCCACCTTGATGTGACGGGAAGCTATTTTAAATTGCTGAGCAGTTTCTTAATTAATTTACATCTCATTATCCTCAATTTAATGGTTGGCTCTTGATTTAGTGGATGGCAGGCAAGACACACATGCCTTCGGGTTCACAACCATTAAAAGTTGGTGGCACTGAGGTGAGAGGCTTCATCGGAGGTGCCGCATCATGTCACAGGAGTCCAAAAATACCGTGCCAGGTGACCTGTGGGCCTGCAGATCACTGATGATGAAGAGACAATCCTGACTTGGCAACAATTCTCCCAGCAGAGTCCCGGATGGCCCTCAGTGCCCAACCTTACTGATAACTGATCCTCTCTTCCAGCAGTATGACCGACCAAACATTCCTCACAACAGCAGTATGACCAACCAAACATTCCACACAACAGTCTGGTAATGCAATAAACCCCCGCAAACCCATGCTAACCCCTTGATGGGCCCCAAGATCCCAACACCACTTGACGAGCACCCGAGAACCCAAACCCCTCCCAGAGCCCCTGAGACTCAGAACCCCCTTGCAGAGTCCCTGAGACCCTGAACACCTTTCCAGAGCCCCCGAGACCCCAAACCCCTTTTCAGAGCCCCTGAGATCTTGAATCCCCTTGCAGAGCTCCTGAGACCTCGAACCCTCTTGCAGAGCACACAGCAACACAGTCTGACAATGGCTTCCGAATCCCCCTCTCCCTCCAATGCACCAATGCTCAGGGATGCCTCCCCATTGCAGCACTGAAGCCTCTCACCTCAGTGCCACCAACTTTTAATGGTTGTGAACCCGAAGGCATGTGTGTCTTGCCTGCCATCCACTAAATCAAGAGCCAACCATTAAATTGAGGATAATGAGATGTAAATTAATTAAGAAACTGCTCAGCAATTTAAAATAGCTTCCCGTCACATCAAGGTGGCAATGCTGCTGTTATGACCAGGTGAGGAAAGGGCTCAGGCTCCCCTTTCGCCCCTTCTCTGGTTTGACCGCAACAGGGTTTATTCTTTTAACGCAGTAATTTAGCTTACCACCTCAGTGAGCACTTGCTCCTGTTCCACAAATTATAATCACAAATGAACCAATCAGACAGGTTTTCTTGATTTTAAACAAGAAAGATGTAAGTTTATTAACCTTATCACTCTAAACCAGTTAAAATTACTAAAAAACATGACGCATCTACGTCCACATTCACACGAGAGGCACACACACATACAAATAGATTACCAGGGGAAAACGGCGTTGGGAGGTTGAAGTAAAGTCCATAATAAATGGAATTCAAATACTGAGTTTCAATGTCTTTAGTTGAAGTTAAAGCCTTGAAGTCCTTGCTGGGCCACGTGCACAATTCGGGCTTGCTTCTCTGGTTCCGGAAGGCAGGAGAGGGGCTTTATCCATGGCCCCTGGGTATTGACTGCAAGGATCTGTAGTCTTGAGGCTTAGTAGCAGGCACCAAGGCTTCCCTGGGACTTTGCTGGAGAGAGAGAGAGGTCCTTTCTTGGAGTTCAGTAATTGTCTTTCTCAGGCACAATTCACGAAAACTCAGCTTTACACAGACTGTCATGTCATGTGACCACCTCTTTGTTTGAAACAGCACCTTCTGGAATGATCTTTGAAATTCAAGGCTGTTCAGACATACTTGGTGAGTGGGGGGAGGGTTTGGCTCTTTCAAAGTCAATGGGTGCCAACGGTTTTTGATGATCAACATTGACAAAACCATTCCAGGTAATTTAATCAGAGAGCACCCCCATTGTTCTGGCTAGACTGGGTAATCACCTCGGTCTCCAGTCAGCCTTTGGCTTTTTATGTGCAAATTTGTGCCTGGCCATCTTTAGTTGCGCTGTGCTGCTTTTTTTCAAAAGTTATTTGTAATAATGTCCAGTAAAAAGTCTCAGGCAAAGTTCCATACAGTAAAATTAATATTTTCCATTTGACATTTGCCATTTCTGTCACACTGCCATGGTGCTTTCCCGCCGCTGACAAAATCCCGAAACGACGTCACACGTCAGATTTCTGGGCGGATGGTTCCGACGTGATTCTCCCCTTCCCTCCCACACCATCCTTCCTACTTTAAATGGTTGCATTACATTCTGCCCATGAGTCTTATCCAACACAAAAACAGCTTTAGTGGGGGAATTAGACACACAAGTGTCATGAACTCTGATGTCTGAGAGATAAATTATTAAATCAAGATTACTTTGCTAATGACTATGTCTTGACTAATTATCTGTTTCTTTGTTGGCAATTTCTTTCGGCTGATCCTAATTAGAAATAGTAGCGCAAGGGAATGACCATTTCTTCACTTGTCTCACCCAATGCCAGCACCAAGCTCCCAGTTAGGTGCAGCATGGTTAATTTTAAGAGTCAAGCTCCTCTTGCATTGCCTCTCTAGATGAGGTACAGCATGGTTTGTTTTAGGGTAAAACTATTTCTGCATTTCCTCTGCATTAACCACTCCCATGGGCTAGATGTGAAGCAAAATTCAACTGATATTGCATCATTAACTCAACCTCAGAATAGCATCCCTTATCAACAAAAGCCACCCTTGTGGTCTCATTACCACCTTAATGCCAAACTATCGACAGTTTTTTGTGGTAGAATTGCACCCATCAGAAATTGAGTTGCGATTCCCCCAAACTTGTTTTGTATTATCCTTACAGAAACCAGAGAGATCTTTAACCAATTGTTTGGGTTGGATTGGAATCCAAAGGCTAGAGGTAAAGGCCAACATGCTAGCTGAATGAGCCAACCAGATCCTACCATAATGATTTCATGTAAACAACACGATGCGTTATTATTCGTGCTTAACCGTCAGACTGAGCAGATCATATAAAGAGAGGTGAAATTAAAACCTACGTGTCATAGACATTGAGAAGCCAGTTCAGACACATGTCCACAGAGAGAGGCACATTAACAATGATCCCACGCTCCTGCTCGAGGTGATCATACATTGCAGTCAGGCACTGGATGATTTCCAGAACATCGATTGGCTGGTCGCTCTGTTGTAGTTTGTACTGAGTGAAGATGTTGGAGGCACTGGCCATGCTCAACAGGTCCACTGACAGTGGATAATGTAAACATAGCAAAATAAACAACATGAAGCATTCTATTAACAATCAGAGTACAACATCACTAATGACAGTAAAAGGATTTGAAAACAGACTGTCCAGATAAAACATGCCCTTTTAGAGGGCATTAATTGGAAGGATTTAAGTATAGAATTTTGTCGAGTTTGCATAGGAGTGGAAACTCCTTTTCCTTTTGAATGCTGTGCTTTGCATTTGGGTTCTCTCCTCTGCTCCCTCTATAAGCACTACACAGTACTCCCTGGGACCAAGAGCATAGGCAGATGAGAGAGATCTGCTTCTAAAAGATTAACATGGTGACTTACAGCCCAGCCACTAAGAACAATGCCTGCACTAATTTTTCCCTTTCTTTGTGTAGGAAAGAATCTCTTTGCACATAATCACATTCTTTATAAACTGGTTTACAATTTCATAACAAATAGAATGCAGAGTAACTCTCTCCCACCTACATGTGGGCAAACACCAGGTCTCTGCTGGACAAAAAGAGGAGATGGGGAGTATTGAATAGAAACCAGGGCTCTTATGGCAATGATCCAGCCAACATTGTTTACTTAACATGGTGTCTTCTCCAAAATGAAAATGAATCGCAGGCAAAGTACAGTTAGAGCTTTTATAGCTTTTACAGTTAGAGGTTAGCCCGACTACATTTCACAAGAGGATGTCATTAGTTTCCCTTAAAAACAGTAGATTGGAATATGACAGTCTGTCACCTTGATTTTTAATTTCCCTATTCAAATCTCGCAGGGGCTGACTGATGAATTTAGAAATCATAATCACTGCAACCGTATTTGTGGAACAAGGAGGGGAGGAAGTGTTTGAAGTTGGTAAATGTTGAGTGTTTATTTGTTGAAGGTGTAACCTCTTCCTTTTAAGGTATTTTCAGCCCTCCCCTCTCCACACACATTGCAGTTGAGAAGTCACCAGGGTGGCCTATATTCCCAGTCCACTGCAAACCCCTTGTTGAAGGAAGGTACCAATTACAAGATAACAGTAATCTGTCCTCCAATTTTCTCTTTCTCTTTGTAGGGAGGAGCTGGCCTCACTTCCACATGGCAATGCAGCTGATATTGAGAGTTTATTAAAGCTGGTAATGCAGTCCTGGATCATATGCTGGCCACACCTGGAAGCTAAGAGGTTTACCTCGCTTGATAATGCATGGTCTGTTCATCAGCATTTTTTAAGGCATTCATGGCAAATTGTACATGATCTGCTAGAGGCTAAGCTTTCTTAAGACCTTTCCTTTTGTTTTTCTGAAGGACTTCAGTTACATCATGGGGAAATGGCCTTATTTAAATGAAAAATAGGGGCTTTAATGAGCTTAGAGCACAGTTGCTGAGCAGGGCCTTCAGCATGTGAAGGGGTAGATCTTGCGCCTGTGATAATGTAGAATGGGTGATAGTGAGTCAGTAGCCTATCATGCATCTCTGTTAAATTCAATGGTAATTAAAATTGGGACAAAAAGAAAAAGGAAGCATTCGTAAGGGCTGGAAGGTGAGGAACAGACGAATCCCTTGATGGATATAAAGGCAGTAGGAAGGAACTTAAGCAAGGAGTCAGGAGGGCAAAAAGGGGTCATGAGAAGTCTTTGGCAAACAGGATTAAGGAAAATCCCAAGGCTTTTTATACGTATATAAAGAGCAAGAGGGTAACCAGGGAAAGGGTTGGCCCACTCAAGGACAGAGAAGGGAATCTATGTGTGGAGCCAGAGGAAATGGGCGAGGTACTAAATGAGTACTTTGCATCAGTATTCACCAAGGAGAAGGACCTGGTGGATGATGAGCCTAGGGAAGGGAGTGTAGATAGTCTCAGTCATCTCATTATCAAAAAGGAGGAGGTGTTGGGTGTCTTGCAAAGCATTAAGGTAGGTAAGTCCCCAGGGCCTGATGGGATCTACCCTAGAATACTGAGGGAGGCAAGGGAAGAAATTGCTGGGGCCTTGACAGAAATCTTTGCATCCTCGTTGGCTACAGGTGAGGTCCCAGAGGACTGGAGAATAGCCAATGTTGTTCCTTTGTTTAAGAAGGGTAGCAACGATAATCCAGGAAATTATAGGCCGGTGAGCCTTACGTCAGTGGTAGGGAAATTATTAGAGAGGATTCTTCGGGACAGGATTTACTCCCATTTGGAAACAAATGGACTTATTAGCGAGAGACAGCATGGTTTTGTGAAGGGGAGGTCGTGTCTCACTAATTTGATTGAGTTTTTTAAGGAAGTGACAAAGATGATTGATGAAGGAAGGGCAGTGGATGTTATCTATATGGACTTCAGTAAAGCCTTTGACAAGGTCCCTCATGACAGACTGATACAAAAGGTGAAGTCACATGGGATCAGAGGTGAGCTGGCAAGATGGATACAGAACTGGCTTGGTCATAGAAGACGGTGGGTAGCTGTGGAAGGGTGCTTTTCTGAATGGAGGGATGTGACTAGTGGTGTTCCGCAGGGATCACTGCTGGGACCGTTGCCGTTTGTAGAATATATAAATGATTTGGAGGAAAATGTAGCTGGTCTGATTAGTAAGTTCGCGGACGACACAAAGGTTTGTGGAGTTGCGGACAGTGATGAGGATTGTCAGAGGATACAGCAGGATATAGATCGGTTGGAGACTTGGGCGGAGAAATGGCAGATGGAGTTTAATTTGGATAAATGTGAGGTAATGCATTTTGGAAGGTCTAATGCAGGTGGGAAGTATACAGTAAATGGCAGAACCCTTAGGAGTATTGACAGGCAGAGAGATCTGGGCGTACAGATCCACAGATCACTGAAAGTGGCAATGCAGGTGGATAAGGTAGTCAAGAAGGCATACGGCATGCTTGCCTTCATCGGTCGGGGCATAGAGTATAAAAATAGGCAAGTCATGCTGCAGCTGTACAGAACTTTAGTTAGGCCACACTTAGAATATTGCGTGCAATTCTAGTCGCCACACTATCAGAAGGACGTGGAGGCTTTGGAGAGGGTACAGAAGAGGTTTACCAGGATGTTGCCTGGTCTGGAGGGCATTAGCTATGAGGAGAGGTTGGAAAAACTCGGATTGTTTTCACTGGAACGACGGAGGTGGAGGAGTGACATGATAGAGGTTTACAAAGTTATAAGCGGCATGGAGAGATTGGATAGTCAGAAGCTTTTTCCCAGGGTGGAAGAGTCAGTTACTAGGGGACATAGGTTTAAGGTGAGAGGGGCAAAGTTTAGAGGGGATGTGTGAGGCAAGTTCTTTACACAGAGGTTGGTGAGTGCCTGGAACGTGTTGCTGAGGGAGTTGGTGGAAGCAGGTATGATAGCGACGTTTAAGATGCATCTTGACAAATACATGAATAGGATGGGAATAGAGGGATACGGACCCCGGAAGTGCAGAAGGTTTTAGTTTAGGCAGGCATCAAGATCGGCGCAGGCTTGGAGGGCTGAATGGCCTGTTCCTGTGCTGTACTGTTCTTTGTTCTTTGGGATAGATGACTGGCTATCACTCATTTTATATTTTATCACTAAGCCAAGTTCTACCTGCAAATGCTTGTGACCCATCAAGTTTTCATCATCTCTTAATGGGCACTCGGTAGGCCTCATTGCCTGATACTATAGATCCTCAATGCCAGAAGCACTATAGTGGCATTAGCGTTCCTGTATTTGAGGCTTGATGTCCAAATGTGGGCTATTCTGGGCAGGTCTACAAACTGGACCAGGCATCAGACCAGGGGATTTGGGGAGTTTATAAGCATTATTTCAAATCAGGCTTTGAATTCATTTAATTTTATTAAGAATCTAACATAGTTTCTAAGAGCAGAAAACAATACAAACCACTGCCTGACTGCTTCACGGCCATTGGCAGAGAATGCAGTTCTTTCTGAACATAGAAAGACAATATTCAGTGTATTAACACCTAATCTGTACTAATGCTTTGTCTTTCAACACACCATTAACATATTGTTTGCCTTTGCTCCGTGACCTTTTGGTCAGCTATGCGGCCTGGTCCAATCTAGACCTCCTTTATTACCTCTTGCCCCACCCCCACCTCACTTGCTTATAACCTGTGACTTTTCTAATATTTGTCAGTTCCGATGAAGGGTCACTGACCCGAAACATTAACTCTGCTTCTCTTTCCACAGATGCTGCCAGACCTGCTGAGTGGTTCCAGCATTTCTTGTTTTTATTTCAGATTTCCAGCATCCGCAGTATTTTGCTTTTATTTTATAGAAAGACAAAGCTTTGAAATGAATCAGATACTTACACCGAAGTGCCTTCTGCACACGTCTCAGCTTCATGGCTGTTCTATAAGCTGAGAATTTGATGTTATTCAGAGCAGCTGTTTGGAAAAAGTGGAAAAGAACACAATATCTATTACTTTACATCATTCGCCCTAGTGAGAGGACATTATTTTACACTGTTCAAAGATCAACCAAATGTTATTAAGTAGTGACTGATTCAGTATCATATTTCCACTGCTGGAGTAACAAGACAGGGAAATGGATTTGAAAAGTCATGCTGCAACAGTCAACATCAATAACTCGTTGTCACTGCAAACTCGAGTTGGTTTACTTTTCTCGGCTATCCGTTTTTTAAAGAGGTTTCCAAGCAATACCTGATTTGCAGAATGCCAAAGGCTTCTGTGAACATCTGTAATAAAAACAGGCTTCAGAAAACAGGCTTCAGAAGACAGTATTGTATAGGATATCTCACCAAGTGACTGGTACAGTTCGGTCATCTTTGGGTGATCCCAGCATGTGGTCTGGCCCTGGTGACTGAAAGGATAAAGAAAGCACATTGAAGGACAATGCTTGTTAAAAGCTGTTCAATATCTGAAAAAATTAAAACAAGAAGATTTGATTTTTGAGTCATGATTGCAGTTTACTTGTGATGAATTGTGAGGTGATTGTATGAATTGAAAAGCTCTCTCATGGGTGAGAGGTACAATAGTTATTGACGAAAGACCAAGGTCAATAATTGATGTCAGGTTGTGAACACATTGAGGAGTTCAGATGACTCTGTAAAACAATATATTTTGTAAGTTGTGTTTATTACCAAAAGGGATGCCAGTACTGGAAAAAAAAAATGGTTCCCCACTCCTCCACTTTTCTTCCACTGTCCTAAAGGTGCTGACTTATTCTAGAGTATTCATCCATGTGTGTTGGCCACCCAATGGTGCCTCATCCTGGTGGGTATTTTCACACGTGAATGTAAACAGTGATTGTCAGTGAGCTAATTTGCCACAGGAAGCACCAATCAAGCCCAATTCTGTCCTCATCTGGCACCCACCCATTTTCCTTCCAGCAGAGATCATTGGACAGCACCGAGAAGCACAATATTCCCCACTGATATTCCACCCCTCCCCAGCCCAAGGACACCTTGGCCAACCTTATCATCACTCCTAGCACTGTGGCCAAGACCATCTATCTCAGCAAGAGCAGAGGATTAAGCAATATGGGGGTAATTTTAAACTTATGCTGATAGTAAACAGCAGATGAAATCAGATCGGCAACCTTTGCCTGATAATTGAGAGAGGAGCGTAACAGGCAGCCGGTCCAATACCACCCATTTCAACCAATCACCAAAAGTTAAAATTACCCCCATCTTGATTCCACAGTGGACAGTGCAATTACACATTGAGCCACTGGGGAACTATGGACACTTCCTCTAAATGTCATCCTACACAGGTTAAAAACTACTTGTAATTATAAACGTGAACAAAATGTACTCTTACACCCAAATCAGGAATAGATTAATACATGATACCATCATCTCCTAGATACTGAACACTATACAGATATTAATATGGGTCCATAGAAACCTTCGTTTGTTTGGATCAGGGATCAAACAGTGACTGCTAGCTGAAACTTTATAGGAAGCTTTAGAAGCTAATGAAAACTCATGAAAGAAAGCACAAAATGTACATACATCCCTGAAACATTGATCTGTATGTTACCTTTGATCCTCATTCTCTCTCATTTGCATGCAAATTACTTTTACAACTGGAATAAGCCAGTTTACCATGAAAACCCTGCACTGACATGGCACTTCACCATGGCAAGTTTTCATTCTGCTGTCTGCCGGAGCTTGAGATTTTAATGAGGTTTTGAATTCAGGATTAATTTTTATCGCCTACACTCAGGTTTATTTTGGACCAGGCTATCTGGTAGAAAAATAAAATTAAAAAATAAATTGAGACAGTTAAAATGCGATACTTAAAGGAGCATCCCTCAAAGTAATTTTCAAATTTAAAGGAACTCCTACTTGAAATGAATTGGCTATGACACTATATTGTTGTAAAACAGTTACAAAAATGAATAATCTTGGAAATACACAATGGGTTCATCAAAACTGGGAAAAGAAAAGACTGATTAATGTGTTGGGTGTACCTGCTGAAAATGTTCAGCATTTTCTATTTTTATTTTTGATTCTCAGTGTTCACAGATTTTCTTTGCACCATCTGTGCTAAGAACACCCCAAATTGACCCTGATGTCAATTCTTCACGACGGTCCACATAAGCACAGTGCAACAATAAAGCACATAGTACCTTTAAAACATCAAAGCATGCTGTTGATCTCCCTCTTTGCTTGTGTAGCTCATAAATCATTCATGGTGTGAAGTGGTTAAAGAAAGAGCCCGGAAGGCTTCTTAAATGGTTGTAGGTTCAGAAATTGAGAATGAGTATAAAGCAACGTAAAATGTGACAGTCACAAGAACTGTTGTGGGAGTTTGAATAGGACCCTGCCCTCTGTCTGACTTTTAGCATTTAATTGTTCAAACTGTGCAACGAGATAAACACAATCACAAAATCAGCAACAGGGATACTTTGCTTTGCCATGGTTTTGTACTCACTGCCCCAGCTGTGGGCCCCTTCATAGATAGCTCTCTGTGAATGACTCAACATATTCCTACTGTGCTTTAATATTATCTGCCCTGTTTCTGAGGCGGTTTCATTAACAGACAGGCCAAGCAGCACTTGGGCAGAGTTACAAATCGAAATCCTGTGGGATGAACTTCTATCTGTGCCAATGAATTAACAGATACTAGGATGTACGGTTGCAAACCTCATTCTTCTATCAGATCTGTTATTACATCGTGGTTCATTCCTACCTATCATTCTTATGACTCTTGTCCAAATTCTGCCCATCACATTGGGAAGTTTTAATGTGTTTGCATTCCTGTCTGCCCCATTTGATCACAGGCACCAACCAATAGGAAATAGGTTAACCATTGCATGAAATAACAATGTAATGAAATTCAATGTGCTAAAAATGGCATGGCGAGAAAATTAAACTTCCGGCAATTTGATCAGTCTGAAGCTTCTCAAGCCAACTTTTATCTCTGCTCATAACTCTGTGAATCCACTAATATTGAAAAGAACATCACTTGCTATTAATCTGCCCTTCCAGCAAGAGTTCCATCTTTTAAACATTGTTTTAAAATGTTTTAAATGTACTATGTGCTTTACTGTTGCACTGTGCTTCCAGAAGGCATTTGACAAGGTGCCATATAAAAGGTTATTGTAGAAAATAGGAGCTCATGGTCTAGGGGGTAACATATTAGCACGGACAGAAGAATGGATGGCTGGCAGAAAACAGAGAGTATGCATAAATGGGTCCTTTTCTGATGGCAGGATATGACAGGTGGAGTCCCGCAGGAGTCTGTGCTGGGGCCTCAACTTTTTACAATTTATATCAATGACTTAGATGAGGGGAGTGATGGCATGGTAGCCACATTTGCAGATGACACAAAGATAGGTAGGAAAGTATGTTGTGAAGAGGACATAAGGAGCTTGCAGACCGATGTAGATAGGTTGAGTGAATGGGCAAAAATCTGGCAGGTGGAGTATAATGTGGGAAAATGTGAAGTTGTTCACTTTGGCAGGAAGAATAAAAAAGCAGAGTATTACTTAAACGAAGAATTACTGCAGAATTCCGAGGTGCAGAGGGATCTAGGTAGTGCATGAGTCACAAAAAGTTAGTTTGCAGGTACAGCAAGTAATAAAGAAGGCTAATGGAATGCTATCCTTTATTACGAGAGGAATTGAAAATAAAAGTAAGGATGTTATGCTTCAGTTATACAGGGGATTGGTGAGACCACATCTCGAATACTGTGTGCAGTTTTGGTCTCCTTATTTAAGGATGTAAATGCATTGGAGGCGGTTCAGAGGAAGTTTACTAGATTGATACCTGTATGCCTTATGAGGAAATGTTGGACAGACTGGGCTTGTTTTCACTGGAGTTTAGAAGAGTGAGGGGAGACTTGATTGAAGTTTATAAGATCCGGAACGGTCTTGACAAGGCGGATGTGGAAAGAATGTTTCCTCTTGTGGGTGAGTCCAGAACTAGGGGGAACTGTTTTAAAATTAGGGATCGCCCTTTTAGGATGGAGAAAAGGAGAAATTTTTTCTCTCAGAGGGTTGTGCGACTTTGGAACTCTCGGCCTCAGAAAGTGGTGGAGGCAGGGTCATTGAATATTTTTAAGGCGGAGGTAGATAGATTCTTGTTAGGCAAGGGAGTCAAAGGTTGTTGGTGGTAGATGGGAGTGCGGAATTCGAGACACAAACAGATCAGCCATGATCTTATTGAATGGTGGAGCAGGCTCGAGGGGCCGAATGGCCTACTCTGCTCTTATTTCATGTGTTCGTATGTAGATATGATCGTATGTCCATCTGGTTCCTTGCCAAAGCTGTCTCTTGTAACTTCAGTGAATCCTCCTCTCATCTTTCTTCCATCCCAAATGTATATTTATCAGCTCTTCTAGGTGTTTAAATTGCACTGTGGATTAGAGCTAGTATATGCGCTTAGTGTTAAGGAGTAATCAATTTGTGCATTAGCACCAATGGCATGGGTGTTCATTTTTGCCCATGGTCCTAAACATATTCTTGTGAATAAATAATACCTCTAATGAACTAGCCTGGCATAAACCTTTTGGTTTGCTAAAGGCTTGTTAAGCAGTAATTAATGGGGAATGTGCATATTTATATTGGACATATTTCATACACACATTGTATTTATTTCTCCTATTTAAAGCTGGTGTTAAATAGAACAGCAAGCAGGCAGCATTCAAGGAAAATAGAGCAGGAGATGTCAAATTGTTGATTAAAATCTATTAAAAAAGAAGAGTTCTATAGTGTAGTGTGCAATGTCTGGAACCAGCTAAGGACAGTATTAGAGGATCAGAGGAGTTGAAAGTTCAATGGTGCCATGGAGCAGTAGCTGGAGACGCGGACCCAAATTTCCTGTTGTGTGGCATTCCCTGAATGTAAGGAACCATTTATTCAACCCATTGCTGTTTGCACGGTAATGTCCCCACCTTTATTTATAGGAAGAGCCATTTTTCTCAAACCTTTAGAAGGTTTGCAACCTTGTGCCCGAGAATAACATCAGTTACTTCACTAACAAATGGAAGGTCATGTCTCCAACTCTTCGATTTGTAACGCTGCCCAAGTTGGGTCATGTTTGATGGTGATTAACCAGCTGATCTTTACCTGCTCAATTTTGTATGTTAATATTTCAATGTGTGTTTATATTTTAAGGCGACCAATAATTTTCCAATTATTTGATTTGAAAGACAGAATGCCAGGTTGGCTTGTAGGAGAATTAATTACTTGTAGCTCCGTTAACACTTAGTGTGGCATAGAGCATGTTGATGTGTTGCATGCTTCACAATATTGCTAATGAAAGAGGAATACGCAAAAATTCAAAAGAGAAGCTTCAGCAAGACAGATCCCAGGAAAAGGATGATGAGGAACACTGAACCTCTGCAACAGACCAGTCAATGACTGAAGCATTAACAGGCATTCAATAACAAGTATTTTATTCCCTGCCCACACCAAGGTCTGTACATAAGTAGGGCAGAATGCAGGCTATGTGTGGGTAAACCTATAATATATTGAAAGTTTATGAATAGCAGGCACTCCTTATGCATACAGGAAGGTCATGTTTGAATATCATGCTATTTCTATCAAATCTGAGGATTAGTTTTAAGAAGTAAGATATGTATAAATTGTGTATAATTATATTTACCTTTCACTCCTCACCATAACTAAGTGGTGCTGCTGCTCCTCCAAATTCCATCTCTATGGTCCTTTTGTCCTGACACTAAGTGGTTCTGCCCTGCAGGTTTATTTTATTTTAAGGTTATATTTATTTTTATGCAGTTGATCTCACTTCCCCCTGTTACCCCTTTCCATCCACTTCCTATCTGTGGCTTGCCCAGCCTTGCCATCATGGACCACCTGTTACCTCAGGTGGGAGGTGAGGGGGTCTCTGCTTCTTGCCCTCTTGTCTTCCCCTGGACTGCCTGTACTCAGCAAGGCAGGACTCCCATTGCCCCATGATTGCTATTTGTTCTTCACCACACCTATTTTTCCTTGCAGCAGAGTCTCTTCCAGTTTGCTTGCTGCCAGTCCACTCCCTGCTCCCTGCTTTGCACTACTCCTGGACATACTTGTCAGCACTCCCAGATCTGCTGTCTGCATTTCATCAGTGTGCCAGCACCGAGTACCTATTGTGCTAATAAAGTATTTGGCAACTGTACAATGTAAGAACAATGAGTACTTTGAAAACTGCGGTTTAGTTGCAATTGCTGTTGCCATGTTTCCACGTGTGACAATTTTGAAAGGTTACAAAAGTCTTTGGAGCAAGAATGGTGAGACATAAAGGTCAGAAGTAAAGGAAATAGAGAAAGGCGATGGAAATGGGGGATGGAACAGAAATTTAGGGGACAGAGGTGAAGGGGCAGAAAGAATAAAGCTTGGGTGGTGGGGGGGAATAGAAAAATAAATGAAAGAGGAAGCCGCAGACTGCCTCTCCACAGAGGGTACAGCACTTTTCATAAGTCATTCCTGGGATGTAAATTTCTAGTTTCACTAAAACCCAACAAAACCATGATTTCAACAATAACTTTTATTTATATAATGCTATTAATGCATAATGCCATTAACAAGGCACTTCACAGGAAAATTACCAATCAAAATTTGACACCAAGCCACATAAGAAGATATTCGGGCAGGTGACCAAATCCTTGCTCAAAGAAGTAAGTTTTAAGAAGCGTCTTAAAGAAGTAGAGAGGCAGAGAGGTTTAGGGATGGAATTCCAGAGCCTAGGGCCTAGGCAGCTGTAGGCACGGCCAACAATGGGTTTTTAAAAAATTCATTCATGGGATGTGGGCGTCGCTGGCCAGGCCAGCATTTATTGCCCATCCCTAATTGCCCTTGAGAAGGTGGTGGTGAGCTGCCTTCTTGAACCGCTGCAGTCCATGTGGGGTAGGTACACCCACAGTGCTGTTAGGAAGGGAGGTCCAGGATTTTGACCCAGCGACAGTGAAGGAACGGCGATATAGTTCCAAGTCAGGATGGTGTGTAACTTGGAGGGGAACTTGCAGGTGGTGGTGTTCCCATGTATTTGCTGCCCTTGTCCTTCTAGTTGGTAGAGGTCGCGGGTTTGGAAGGTGCTGTCTGAGGAGCCTTGGTGCATTGCTGCAGTGCATCTTGTAGATGGTACACACTGCTGCTACTGTGCGTCGGTGGTGGAGGGAGTGAATGTTTGTAGATGGGGTGCCAATCAAGAGGGCTGCTTTGTCCTGGATGGTGTCGAGCTTCTTGAGTGTTGTTGGAGCTGCACCCATCCAGGCAAGTGGAGAGTATTCCATCACACTCCTGACTTGTGCCTTGTAGATGGTGGACAGGCTTTGGGGAGTCAGGAGGTGAGTTACTCGCCTCAGGATTCCTAGCCTCTGACCTGCTCTTGTAGCCACGGTATTTATATGGCAACTCCAATTCAGTTTCTGGTCAATGGTAGCCCCTAGGATGTTGATAGTGGGGGATTCAGCAATGGTAATGCCATTGAACGTCAAAGGGAGTTGGTTAGATTCTGTTTTGTTGGAGATGGTCATTGCCTGGCATTTATGTGGCGCGAATGTTACTTGCCACTTATCAGCCCAAGCCTGGATATTGTCCATGTCTTGCTGCATTTCTACACGGACTGCTTCAGTATCTGAGGAGTCATGAATGGTGCTGAACATTGTGCAATCATCAGCAAACATCCCCACTCTGACCTTATGATTGAAGGAAGGTCATTGATGAAGCAGCTGAAGATGGTTGGGCCTAGGATACTACCCTGAGGAACTCCTGCAGTGATGTCCTGGAGCTCAGATGATTGACCTCCAAAACCACAACCATCTTCCTTTGTGCTCGGTATGACTCCAGCCAGCGGAGGGTTTTCCCCTTGATTCCCATTGACCTCAGTTTTGTGAGGGCTCCTTGATGCCATACTCGGTCAAATGCTGCCTTGATGTCAAGGGCAGTCACTCTCACCTCACCTCTTGAGTTCAGCTCTTTTGTCCATGTTTGAACCAAGGCTGTAATGAGGTCAGGAGCTGAGTGGCCCTGGCGGAACCAAAACTGAGCGTCACTGAGCAGGTTGTTGCTAAGCAAGTGCCGCTTGATGGCACTGTTGATGGTGGAGCGATTTGAATTGGGAATGCGCAAGAGGCCAGAATTGGAGGGTTGTAGGGCTGGAGGAGGTTACAGGGATAGGGAGGGCAAAGGCTATGAAGAGATTTAAAAACAAGGATGAGAATGCTAAAATCGAGGCTTAGCTGGACTGGGAGACAATGTATGTTAGTGAGCACAGGGGTAATGGGTGAATGCGACTTGGCACGAGTTTGGATAGCAGAGTTTTGGATGCATTCAAATTTATTGAGGGTGGAAGATGGGAGGCCGGCCTGGAGAACATTGGAATATTCAAGTCTAGAGGTAACAAAGACATGGATGGGAGTTTTAGCTGCAGATGAGATAAGGCATGTGGAAGAATATGTGCTCTAAAGCTCATCTCAGGGTCAAATAACATGCCAAGGTTGTGAATGGTCTGGTTCAGCTTCAGATAGTGACACAGAATCTGCCCACCTTCACTCACAAACCTCTGTCCCAGCCTCAGCCCTTGGAATGCCTTTTTGTCCCAACCAATTGCTCAATTCTTTCTCTGTGTTCCAGACAGAGGGTGCTGTACTTTTTATAAGTCCTTCCTGGGCTGTTAAATCTCTAGTCTCACTAAAACCCAACAAAACCATGACTACAACTGCAATTTTCATTTCGGATGCATTCAAGTTTATGGAGGGTGGAAGACAGGAGGCCAGCCAAGAGAGAAATGGAATAGTCAGATTGATAGGTAACAAAGTCATGGATGAGGGTTTCAGCTGCAGATGACATGAGCCAGTGGCAGAGATGGGTGATGTTATATGAGCTCTATTTGTTTGGCTGTTTCCCTTTTTTTCCACCAGGCAACTCAGCATTTCTTGCAATCTGCTTTTAGAACCATAGAACCATAGAAAAGTTAGAAGGAGGTCATTCAGACCATCTTGTCTGCGCTGGCTGAAAAACTAGCCACCCAATCTAATCCCACCTTCCAGTACCTGGTCCGTAGCCTCGCAGGTTACAACATGTCGGGTGCATGTCCAGTATCCTTTAAATGATTAAGGATTTCTGCCTCCACCATTGATCCGGGCAGTGAATTCCAGACACCCACCACCCTCTGGGGGAAAAAGTTTTTCCTCATGTCCCCTCTAATCCTTCTATCAATCACCTTAAATCTGTGCCCCCTGGTAATCAACCTCTCTGCTAGGGGAAATAGGTCCTTCTTGTCTACTCTATCTAGGCCCCTCATAATTTTGTACACCTCAGCCTTCCTCTGTTCTAAGGAAAACAACCCTAGCCTATCCAATCTTTCCTCATAGCTGCAATTTTCAAGCCCTGGGAACATTCTCGTAAATCTCCTCTGTACTCTCTCTCAAGACCAATAATGTCCTTTCTGTAATGTGGTGACCAGAACTGTATGCAATACTCCATCGGTTCCGATGAAGGGTCACTGACCCGAAACGTTAACTCTGCTTCTCTTTCCACAGATGCTGCCAGACCTGCTGAGTGGTTCCAGCATTTCTTGTTTTTATTGCAATACTCCAGCTGTGGCCTAACCAGCGTTTTATACAGTTCCAGCATTACATCCCTGCTTTTGTATTCTATACCTCAGCCAATAAAGGAAAGCATTCCATATGCCTTCTTCACCACTCTATCTACCTGTCCTGCCACCTTCAGGGACCTGTGGACATGCACTCCAAGGTCTCTCACTTCCTCTACCCCTCTCAATATCCTCCCATTTATTGTGTATTCCCTCACTTTGTTTGCCTTCCCCAAATGCATTACCTCACACTTCTCTGGATTGAATTCCATTTGCCAAATTTCCGCCCACTCAGCCAAACCATTGATATCATCTGCAGTTTACAGCTATCCTCTTCATTATCAGCTACATGGCCAATTTTTATGTCATCTGCAAATTTCCCAATCATACCTCCCACATTTAAGTCCAAATCATTAATATATACCACAAACAGCAAGGGACCCAACACTGAGCCCTGTGGAACGCCACTGGAAACCGCCTTCCATTCGCATAAACATCCGTTGGCCATTACCTTTTGCTTCCTGTCACTGAACGATTTTGGATCCAACTCACCATATTCCCCTGTATCCCATGGGCATTTACTTTTCTGACCAGGCTGCCATGTGGGTCCTTGTTAAATGCCTTACTAAAATCTATGTAGACAACACCCACTGCACTACCCTCATCAATCTTCCTTGTTACTTCCTCAAAAAATTCAATTAATTTAGCAAGACTCGACCTTCCCTTAACACATCCATGCTGACTGTCCCTGATTAATCTGTGCCTTTCTATGTTACAGTTTATTCCGTCTCTCAGAATTGATTCTAATAATTTGCCTACTACCAAGGTCAGACTTACCGGCCTATCATTATTTGGTCTATCTCTTGCATCCTTTTTAAACAATGGTACAATGTTTGCAGCCCTCCAGTCCTCTGGAATCTCACCTCTATCTAGTGAAGATTTGAAAATGAGCAAACATCTGCTATTTCCTCCCTGGCTTCCTTTACACCCTGGGATACAATCTATCTGGCCCTGGTGATTTATCCACTTACTAGGACTTCAGAACCTCCATTACTTCTTCTCTCATTATTCTTATTGTACCTAATATTTTACACTCCTCCTCTTTAACGGCAATGTCTGCATCATCCCTCTCCTTTGTGAAGACAGAGACAAGGTACTTATTAAGAATCCTGCCCACATCTTCTGCATCCATGCATAACTTACATTTCTAATACCCTTACCTTAGTTATCCACTTGGTCTTAATGTACTGATAAAACATCTTTGAGTTTTCCTTCATTTTACCTGCCAATACTTTTTCATGTCTTCTCTTTGCTTTCCTAATTTCCTTTTTTACTTCACCCTTGCACTTTCTATACTCCTCTAGGCTTTTTAGGTTTTAGGTATTTTAGGTTTTAGGTGTTTTGTGACCGTCATTAGCTTTCTTTTTCTGCTTTATCTGTATATCCTATATACTTCCAGATAACCAGGGAGCTCTAGATTTGGCAGTACCACCCTTTTTCTTTGTGGGGACATGTTTACACTGTGCCTGTAGGATTTCACTTTTGAAAGCCTCCCACTGGTTTGCCACTGATTTTCCTTCAAGTAGCTGTATTCCAGTCCACTTTCGCCAGGTCACCTCTCAGCTTCGTAAAATTTGCCTTCCGCCAATTTAGAACTTTTACTCCTGTTCCATCCTTGTTCTTTATCATAATAATTCTAAATCTAACTGTATTAAGATCATTATCTCCAAAATGGTCACCCACTGCTACTTCATCCTCTTGCCCAGCTTCATTTCCTAAGACTAAATGTAGAATTGTATACCCTGTCGTTGGGCTTGTTACGTGCTGGCTAAAATAATTCTCTTGAATGCAGTTCAAGAGTTTTGTGCCCTCATACCTACAGTACCCTATTGTTTCTATACTCAGAGATTTTCCTACATATTTGTTCTTTAATCTCTCTCTCACTATTTGGGGGTCTATTGTCCACACCTAGTAGTGTGGCCGCCACTTTTTTATTTCTGAGCTCAATCCATATGGCCTTATTTGATGATTCATTTCGCATATCATCGCTCCTCACAGCTGTAATTTTTCAAAATAAAATTTTGACTGTAATCTTCCGTTGTGAACATTTCCTTTTTTGATGCAAATATGATATGCATTTAAGAGTCAACCACATTGCTGTGGGTCTAGAGTCACATGTAGGCCAGACCAGGTAAAGACAGCAGATTTCCTTCCAGATTTATTTATTGAATTCAAATTCCACCTTGTGCTGTGGTGGGAATCGAACCCATGTCCCCAGAGCAATACCCTGGGTCCTAATTACTAGTCCAGTGACAATACTACTACACCGTCATCTCCCCCCACCTGGAAATAAAAGCTAGTCTAATGATGGCCATGCAACCATTGTCGGTTCATCTGGTTCACTAATGTCCTTCAGGGAAGGAAATCTGCTGTCCTTACCTGGTCTGGCCTACATGTGACTCCAGATCCACAGCAATGTGGTTGACTCTTAAATGCCCTCTTAAATGGCCTCACAAGTCCCTCAGCTACGAAGTTAATAAAGAATGAAACCGGACGGACTACCCAGCATTGACCTAGGCACTGGATATGACAACGGGAAGCACAGCCATGTCAACCCTGCAAAGTCCTCCTTACTAACATCTGGGGGCTTGTGCCAAAGTTGGGAGAGCTGTCCCACAGATTAGTCAAGCAACAGCCTGACATAGTCATACCCACAGGATCATACCTTACAGACAATGTCCCAGATACTGCCATCACCATCCCCAGGTACGTCCTGTCCCACTGGCAGTACAGACCCAGCACGCAATATTACAAGTGTGGCCTAACTATGGTTCTGTACAGCTGTAGCATGACTTGCCTATTTTTATACTCTATGCCCTGACCGATGAAGGCAAGCATGTTGTATGCCTTCTTGACTACCTTATCCACCTGCGTTGCCACTTTCAGTGATCTGTGGACCTGTACGCCCAGATCTCTCTGCCTGTCAATACTCCTCAGGGTTCTGCCATTTACTGTATACTTCCCACCTGTATTAGACCTTCCAAAATGCATTACCTCACATTTGTCCAGATTAAACTCCATCTGCCATTTCTCTGCCCAAGTCTGCAACCAATCTATATCCTGCTGTATCCTCCGACGATCCTCATCACTATCCGCAACTCCACAAACCTTTTTGTCGTCTGCAAACTTACTAATCAGACCAGCTGCATTTTCCTCCAAATCATTTATATATACTACAAACAGCAAAGGTCCCAGCACTGATCCCTGTGGAACACCACGAATCACAGCCCTCCATTCAGAAAAGCACCCTTCCACTGCTACCCTCTGTCTTCTATGACTGAGCCAGTTCTGTATCCATCTTGCCAGCTCACCTCTGATCCCATGTGACTTCACCTTTTGTAACAGTTTGCCATGAGGGACCTTGTCAAAGGCTTTACTGAAGTCCATGGAGACAACATCCACTGCCCTTCCTTCATCAATCATCTTCGTCACTTCCTCAAAAAACTCAATCAAGTTAGTGAGACATGACCTCCCCTTCACAAAACCATGCTGCCTCTCACTAATAAGTTCATTTGTTTCCAAATGGGAGTAAATCCTGTCCCAAAGAATCCTCTCCAATAATTTCCCGACCACTGACATAAGGCTCACCGGCCTGTAATTTCCTGGATTATCCTTGCTACCCTTCTTAAACAAAGGAACAACATTGGCTATTCTCCAGTCCTCTGGGACCTCACCTGTAGCCAATGAGGATACAAAGATTTCTGTCAAGGCCCCAGCAATTTCCTCCCTTGCCTCCCTTAGTATTCTAGGGTAGATTCTATCAGGCCCTAAGGACTTATCTACCTTAATGCTTTTCAAGACACCCAACACCTTCTCCTTTTTGATAAAGACATGACCCACTACACTCCTTTCACTGGACTCATCATCCACCAAGTCCTTCTCTTTGGTGAATACTGATGCAAAGTACTCATTTAGTACCTCGCCCATTTCCTCTGGCTCCATGCATAGATTCCCTCCTCTGTCCTTGAGTGGGCCAACTCTTTCCCTGGCTACCCTCTTGCTATTTATACACGTATAAAAAGCCTTGGGATTCTCCTTAATCCTGTTTGCCAATGACTTTTCATGACCCCTTTTAGCCCTCCTGACTCCTTGCTTAAGCTCCTTCCTACTGTCTTTATATCCCTCAAGGGATTCGTCTGTTCCCAGCCTTCTAGCCCTTATGAATGCTTCCTTTTTCTTTTTGACTAGGCTCACAATATCCCTCATTATCCAAGATTCCTGAAACTTGCCAAACTTATCCTTCTTCCTCACAGGAACATGCCGGTCCTGGATTCTAAACAACTGACGTTTGAAGGACCCCCACATGTCAGATGTTGATTTACCCTCAAACAGCTACCCCCAATCTAAATTCTTCAGTTCCTGCCTAATATTGTTATAATTAGCCTTCCCCCAATTTAGCACCTTCACCCGAGGATTACTCTTATCCTTTTCCACAAGTACCTTAAAACTTATGGAATTATGGTCACTGTTTCCGAAATGCTCCCCTACTGAGACTTCGACCACCTGGCAGGGCTCATTCCCCAATACCAGGTCCAGTACGGCCCCTTCCTTACTTGGACTATCGACATATTGTTTCAAGAAGCCCTCCTGGATGCCCCTTACAAATTCTGCCCCATCCAAGCCCCTAGCACTAAGTGAGTCCCAGTCAATATAGGGGAAGTTAAAATCACCCACAACCACAACCCTGTTGCTTTTACATCTTTCCAAAATCTGTCTACATATTTGCTCCTCTACCTCCCGCTGGCTGTTGGGAGGCCTGTAGTAAAGTCCCAACATCGTGACTGCACCCTTCCTATTCCTGAGCTCTACCCATATTGCATCACTGCATGACCCCTCCGAGGTGTCCTCCTTCAGTACAGCTGTGATATTTTCCTTAACAAGTAATGCAACTCCCCCACCCCTTTTACATCCCCCTCTATCCCGCCTGAAGCTTCTAAATCCCAGAACATATAGCTGCCAATCCTGTCCTTCCCTCAACCAAGTCTCTGTAATAGCAACAACATCATAGTTTCAAGTACTAATCCAAGCTCTAAGTTCATCTGCCTTACCTGTTATACTTCTCGCATTGAAACAAATGCACTTCAGACCACCAGTCCCGCTGTGCTCAGCAACATCTCTGTGCCTGCTCTTCCTCTTAGTCTTACTGGCCTTCTTTAGTAGTTCCCCCTCAGTTAATTTACCTGCTGACCTACTGCTCTGGTTCCCACCCCCCCTGCCACATTAGTTTAAACCCTCCCGAGTGATGCTAGCAAACCTCGCAGCCAGGATATTTGTGCCCCTCCAGTTTAGATGCAACCCATCCTTCTTGTACAGGTCTCATCTGTCCCGGAAGAGATCCCAATGATCCAGATATCTGAAACCCTCCCTCCTACACCAGCTGTTCAGCCACGTGTTAGGTGCACTATCTTCCTATTTCTACCCTCACTGACACATGGCACAGGGAGTAATCCCAAGATTAAAACCCTAGAGGTCCTGCTTTTTAACTTTCTACCTAACTCCCTGAACTCCCCCTGCAGGACCTCGTCACTCTTCCTGCCTATGTCATTAGTACCAATGTGTACCACAACCTCTGGCTGCTCACTCTCCCCCTTCAGAATGCCCCCTGCCCGTTCAGAGACATCCTTGACCCTGACACCAGGGAGGCAACATACCATTCTGGAGTCTCTTTCACGTCCACAGAAGCGCCTATCTGTGCCCCTGACTATAGAGTCCCCTATAACTATTGCTCTTCTGCGCTTTGCCCCTCCCTGCTGAACAACAGTGCCAGCCGTGGTGCCACTGCTCTGGCTGCTGCTGTTGTTTTCCCCTGATAGGCCATTCCCCCCAACAGTATCCAAAACGGTATACTTGTTAGAGAGGGGACAGCCACAGGGGATTCCTGCACTGACTGCCTGCCCCTTCTTGCGGTCACCCATCTATCTGCCTGCACCTTGGGTGTAACCATGTCTCTAAAACTCCTGTCTATGATGCTTTCTGCCACCTGCATGCTCCTAAGTGCATCCAATTGCTGCTCCAACCGATCCATGCGGTCTGTGAGGAGCTGCAACTGGGTACACTTCCTGCAGATGTAGTTGTCCGGAATGCTGGAAGTGTCACAGACCTCCCACATCTCACAGGTGAAGCACTTTACCCCTCTAACTGACATTTCTAGCATGAATTAATAAATTAATTTAAAATATATACTTAAATACTTATTAATTCCTTACTAAATTAAGTTACAATTAACTATATGGTCCTTAGGGTTAGATTTCTGCTATAAATATTAAATGCTAAATACAGTAGTCTCCTCCCTCCAGTTTAGTTACTCCCCTACTTATTAATTAATTAGTTAATTAGGGTACTAATCAATTCTAATCAATGTTTTATTTTCAAATTCAGTGCAGATTCCCTACCAGCCAATCAGGTCACAGCTTTTCTGTGATGTCACTTTTTCAGTTTTTTATTCTTTTTTTTCCACCCGAGGTAACTTACCACTCCGGAACTCCACCCTCTGAGTCTTCTCCCTGGATGTAGGCTGCGAATCCCCGAGGTAAGATTTTTATAGTTACCGGTCCAGAACTCCACCCTCTGAGTCTTCTCCCTGGATGTAGGCCGCGAATCCCCGAGGTAAGATTTTTATAGTTACCGGTCCAGAACTCCGCCATCCGAGTCTTCTCCCTGGATGTAGGCTGCGAATCCCCGAGGTAAGGATTTTATACTTACCGGTCTGCAACTCTGCCCTCCGAGTCTTCTTCCTGGATGTCGGCCGCGGATCCCCGAGGTAAGGTTTTTATACTTAATGGTCCGGAACTCCGCCCTCCGAGTCTTCTCCCTGGATGTAGGGTCTTCTCCCTGGATGTAGGGATCGTTACCATCAAGCCGAGAGACCAACCCTGGTTCAATGAAGTGTGCAGGAGGGCATGCCAGGAGCAGCACCAGGCATACCTCAAAATGATGTGTCAACCTGATGAAGCTACAACCCAGGACTACTTGTATGCCAAACTGCGTAAGCAGTATGCGATAGATAGAGCTAAGTGATCCCATAAGCAATGGATCAGATCTAAGCTCTGCTGACCTACCACGACCAGCTATGAATGGTGGTGGACAACTAAACAACTAACTGGAGGAGGTGGCTCCACAAATATCCCCATCCTCAATGATGGGGGAGCCCAGCACATCAGTGCAGAAGATAAGGTTGAAGCAGTTGCAACAATCTTCAGCCAGTAGTGCCGAGTTGATGATCCATTTCGGCCTCCTCCTAAGTCCCCAGCAACACAGATGCCAGACTTCAGCCAATTCGATTCACTTCACGTGATATCAAGAAACGACTGAAGGCACTGGATACTGCAAAAGCTATGGGCCCTGACAATATTCCGGCAATAGTACTGAAGACCTGTGCTCCAGAACTTGCCGCGCCCCTAGCCAAGCTATTCCAGTACAGCTACAACACTGGCATCTACCCGGCAATGTGGAAAATTGCCCAGGTATGTCCCCTACACAAAAAGCAGGACAAATCCAACTCGGCCAATTACCGCCCCATTAGTCTACTCTCAATCACCAGTAAAGTGATGGAAGGGGTCATCAACAGTGCCATCAAGCAGCACTTGCTTAACAATAACCTGCTCAGTGACGCTCAGTTTGGGTTCTGCAAGGGCCACTCAGCTTCTGACCTCATTACAGCCTTGGTTCAAACGTTAAACTCCAGAGGTGAGGTGAGGTGAGAGTGACTGGCCTTGACATCAAGACAGCATTTGACCGAGTATAGCATCTAGGAGCCCTGGCAAAACTGGAGTCAATAGGACTCAGGGGGAAAACACTCCACTGGTTGGAGTCATACCTAGCACAAGGGAAGATGATTGTGGTTGCTGCAGATCAATCAACTTAGCTCCATGACATCACTGCAGGAGTTCCTCAGGGTAGTATCCTTGGCCCAACCATCTTCAGCTGCTTCATCAATGACCTTCCTTCAATTATAAGGTCAGAAGTGGGGATGTTCGCTGATGATTGTACAATGTTCAGCACCATTCACGACTCCTCAGATACTGAAGCAGTCCATGTAGAAAAGCAGCAAGACCTGGATAATATCCAGGCTTGGGCTGATAAGTGCCAAGTAACATTCGTGCCACACAAGTGCCAGGTAATGACCAGCTCCAACAAGAGAGAATCTAACCATCTCCCCTTGACATTCAATGGCATTACAATCACTGAACCCCCCACTATCAACATTCTGGGGCTTACCATTGATCAGTAATTGAACTGGACCAGCTATATAAATACTGTGGCTACAACAGCAGGTCAGAGGGTAGGAATCCTGCGGCCAGTAACTCGCCTCCTGACTTCCCAAAGCCTGTCCACCATCGACAAGACACAAGTCAGGAGTGTGATGGAATACTCTCCACTTGCCTGGATGGGTGCAGCTCCAACAACACTCAAGAAGCTCGACACCATCCAGGACAAAGAAGCCTGCTTGATTGAAATCCCATCTACAAACATTCACTCCCTCCACCACCGACGCACAGTGGCAGCAGTGTGTGCATTCTACAAGATGCACTGCAGCAATGCACCAAAGCTCCTTAGACAGCACCTTCCAAACCGCAACCTCTACCACCTCGAAGGACAAGGGCAGCAAATGAATGGGAACACCACCACCTGCAAGTTCCCCTCAAAGCCATACACCGTCCTGACTTGGAACTATATCGCCGTTCCTTCACTGTTGCTGGGTCAAGATCCTGGAACTCCCTTTCTAACAGCACTGTTGGTGTACCTACCCCACATGGACCGTGGCGGTTCAAGAAGGCAGCTCACCACCACCTTCTCAAGGGCAATTAGGGATGGGCAATAAATGCTGACCTAGCCAGTGATGCCCACATCCCATGAATGAATAAAAAAAATGCATTTTGCTTTCCCTAGTGCTTCTTTTACTCCTTGGCTGATCACAAGCTAGTTACGCATAAGAAAGGTCATTGAGCACATGTAAATTCATCCATCAACATCCAAAAGTGCCTCCATTACAGCATCCAATTGTTTTGTAAATGATTCCAGGACTTTAGTCTGCATTATTCTATCTGGAAATCTATTCCACATATTGATCACTTGTGTATGTGAAGAAGTATTTCTTCATGTCAGTCCTAAAGTGAACCAGTTTCAATCTGTGTGCCTGTCTGCAACCTCCCCACACAATTTAACGTAATGTTTTGGATTTACCATCTCCATTACCTAAGCACTGTTAAAAACCTCTATGAATTCATAGACACCTTGTTTCTATGCTGAAAAGCAAAAGCCTTTCCCATCTTCTCTCATAATTCAGAGCTTTGACACTAAGGGAAGAATTTTAACCCAAGAAAGGGTGGGTTTGTGTTGGGTAGTGGGGTGCGTTAAAGTCTTAAAAATCAGATTCCCAATCTAAACCCACCTCCAACCCATCCACTCCTACTGTAACTGAGGCCTGAAAGGTGGGCGCAAAGCCAACCCAGAGCAACAAGGTGGCCTATCACTTTAAATATGATAATGAGGCTATAAGCCTCATTGTCGTTCAGCTTTTCAACTTTAACTGTGACTGGCCGGGTTCCCTGAGCCTCCGACAAGGTAGGCTGCATGGGAACACCATCAAGTTCCGTTCCAAGTCACACACAAATCTGGCTTGGACATATATTGGTTCTTTCCTCGTCACTGAGTCAAAATCCTGGAACACCCTACCAAACAGCACTGTGGGAGTAGCACATGAACTACAACGGTTCAAGAAGGCGGCGCATCATCTTTTCTAGCGTAACTAGTGATGGGTAATAAATGTTGAGCTTGTTAGCAATGCTCATATGCCAAGAATGAATTAAAAAAAAATATTTCATGTAGTGCATGAGTTGCCTTCCTTCCTACATGTCTGCTAAACCTGTCTGCATTAAATTTCATCTGTCATTGTTCTGGCCACTTACTTATCTTACCCAAGTCATTCTGTAACTCCTCAGCTGCCTCCTCTAAACTCACGGCCTCACCAAGTTTCGTGTCACCTGCGACTGTAACTACTTTTCATTGTGTTGCTGAATCCAGGTCAGTAAATTAGGAAACGATAGCTGTCATCTCCTCAAAGAACTCTATCATGGTTGTCATTTCTGAAATCCATATTGGCTACTTCTAATTACTTTCTCTTCACCTAGAAAATTAGTAATTTCATTTTTAATTAAAGAGTGCCAAATTTTCCCTACAACAGATATTAAGCTAACTGTCCCGCAATTACTTAGAATGGAAGAGAGACTAATGCTTCTGTAGTTTTTTGCATCACCCTGTTTGAAAATGGATACCACAGTGATCTGTTTTTACTCTATTGGTACCTCCCCAGTACTCACTGACGCCCTCATAATGGTCAGTGTCACATAAATCTCCACTCTAATCTCAATCAGGATACTGGGATAAATATCTTTTATTGGTTTTGGGGCTTTATATTGTCATTTCTAACCAAGTCATTAATTTTTCTAGATTCTCTCTATTTGTAGAGAGCATGTCGCTTACATTTCCTTCGAGAATGAGAAGTAATCAGTTAGAAAATTGCTTCCCAACTCTGCTGCTCCGCCACTTGTCTCAAACCATGAATCGCCTCCATGCTGTCAGACTGCCGGTTTGGCATCAAGTCTTGGATGAGTCACAACTCCTTCCAGCTGAGCATGAGGAAGACCAAAGCCATTGTCTGTGGCATCTGCCACAAACTCCAATCCCCCAACCCAACAACTTTCTCAGGCTGAATCAACCAGCCCATAATCTGAGTTGAGCTTTAAGCCACACAACCTATCCATCATCAAGACTGCTTATTTCCACCATTTTCTGTAACCCAGCAATTTTGCCATGAAAACCCTTATACATGCTTTTATCACCTCCAGACTTGAGTATTCTAAGGGTGTCCTTGCTGACTTTCAATCGTCCATGCTCCATAAATATAAATATATTCAAAAATCTTCTGCACATTTCCTGTCTCACTCACCTCTATTCCCACCACCTTGTTCACTTACTCTAGATCCCAGTCTCCCAGTGCATTACATTCGAAATCCTTGTCTTTAAATTCCTCCATGGCTTGGCCCCACCCTAGTTCTGCAATCTCCTTCAGTCCTATTCAACCTCTTGAACTGTCTATTCCTCTGATTCATGTCTTCTGTACATCTGCCCCTCCCCTCAGTCCACCACTGCTCGCAGAGTTTTCAGTGACCTCAAACCTAGTCGGTAGAATTTCCTCCCTAAACCACAACGCCATTCTCTTCTTTAAAAACTTCCTCACCACCTATCTTTTTGATTAAGATTTCAGTCACTCCTAATCTCTCCATTCCTGCCATCCATTTTCCCTACATCTATTTGTAAAGCACCTTGGGGTGTTTTCAACATTAAACACGCTATGTAGAATGTTGTTGCCCTATTAGAAAGAATAAATGTAATTCATTCCTGAGAGGTCTCCTGATTATCTCTATCTGTGATATACCCAGATGGCCTTCCCTAATTGTGTGCCAGGAATAGCATGTAGTATTTTGGCTGTTGGGAGCTACATTCTTTGGGGATGCTTCTCCAGTCACTTGACCAGGGGCAACTGTTGGCAGGGGATTTGGAACGGCTGTTTGTTCTGTTGCATTTACAAAGCTCCATATCCCTTCCTGATGAACATCTCTAGTGTGTTTCCAAGGGCATATTCTTGAAAAATGCTGTAACTGTGTTTGTCACTTGCTTACCTGCAGATGCAACTGATGTTCCTTGCTGCTGAGAGGCAGGTCACAGACAAGACACTGTTTTTTGTATAACAGTACCAAATCTGAAACTCTATCCAGACCAGACTCATATGTACAACTTTGTAATTATATAGAATGCTCAATGTCTAACTGCAAATATTGTGTAGCATGTTATCTCTAAAACAAATGCTTTACATCAAAGTTAGACCTGTGAGAATATATAAACCTTTCGTTCAAAACAAGGGAGACATTTAAAAAGAAAACCAATTTGCTTCTTTTGACTCCAATAATAGGCAGACATTTTAGATTTTGACCTGCCCACAGCAGGTTGGGAACCCAAAGGCTTGTGGAGCGGATTTTCTGTGGCTTTTTAACTCAACCACAGCAATAGCATCCCACTTCCAGGTTCCCAACTGATCAAAATGGGTGGATGTGATGACGACCCACACCTGACAGTTGAAGGCTCTCTATTTAAAGGGATCCCAGCAGGGGTCAGAATGGATATATGTTGCAACTGTCAGGACAGACAGCAACTTTAATAATGGAGTCTCAACATGGAAAAACATTGTATTAAAAAGAGGAGGGGCCTGTATAAAAGTATGAGAGGCCTAGATAGAGTGGATAGGAAGGACCTATTTCCATTAGCAGAGAGGTCAATAAGCAGGGGGCTTGGATTTAAAGTAATTGGTATAAGGATAAGAAGGGAGTTGAGGAAATTATTTTTCACCAGAGGGTGGTAGGGGTCTGGAACTCACTAACTGAGAGGGTGATAGAGGCAGAAACACTTATCAAATGTAAAAAACACTTGGACATTTGAGGTGCCGTAACCTACATGGATACAGACCAAGAGCTGGAATGTGGGATTATGCTGGATAGTTCTTTTTTGGCCGGCACGCATTCAATGGGCTGAATAGCCTCCATCTGTGCCATATGTCTTTCTATGTTTCTATGGGAAGGCTGTCCCCTGGTTCTCTGAGGCATTCCTGGAGGTCGTGCTAGGGGCTGTAAAGGCTGACAGAGAAACCCTATTCCCAGCGGATGAAAGGAAAAGGTCAGTGGCTGAAGATAAGCATGTGTGACTGGAAATGACTCAGGAGGTCAGCAGCAGAAATATGGTCCCTCAAACCTGTATTTAGTCCCGAAAGAGGTTAAATGACCTCATCAGGGTAGAAAGTGTGAGTGGCATCCCACATTTAGGTATCAACCTCCACAGTCTGACTTCCCCAGCATTCATCTGCACAGCACTCCTCAGCTTGCAGCTCCACCCATTCCTCTCTCTTGAGGCACCTCCTCACATCACTATCTGCACGGCCTTCACTGACACTCACCTTATTGCCATCTCTCACCCATCCCTCACAGCGACTGTCCACAAATGTTGCCCTTCCATCCTCTCAAAACATTTCATTTCTCACACTGATAGCTCTCCACTTTCTCTCTTTGCAGGAGAGGAGAGCACAGAGCACCAGGGAGAGGCAGAGAACCAGGGTGGATCTCCAGTCATAGCCACCCTGACCATTGCAAAGGAGGTGGTGATGGAGATCAGCAGACTGGGGAAGTGCATGGCCATTGGAGACAGAATGATGCGTCCTCCCAGATACCTGGTGACAGAATTAGATATCACAAACCACATACCCCGTAGCACTCACTTATGTTGAATTTCTGTTGCCTGCCAACTGAAATATGAGCATCTGCACAATGATGACGTTGATCTTTTTCCCCTTGTCAGTTCTAATTCAGGTCTTTTATCTTCCACAGGTTCTTCAAACATGATGCAGGAGATGCTGCAAGAGGAGACCGAGGAGTCCTCAGAGGAGGTTGTGCACTCTGAGGAAGCTTTGACACACTACTCATGTGGAACCTCCACCAGCGCAGTTGCACACACCTCGGTAAGGCCTCCAAGGCAGGTGACTAGGTTGTCACATGGTGAGTCGCACATCACAAGTGAGCAGGAGCAAGTATTGGAGATAGATACAACAGTGGAGAGTTATCATCGGAGGGTGCAGCATTCTCCAAGCTCTGCTCTGTTGGACACAGATTTTGAGCCTTGATGGTCAGTTGGACACAGATTTTGAGCCTTGATGGCCATCCATGAAGAGAACTATTCTGGAGCAGCAACAGAAAATGTGTGTGGTTCTGTCAGCATTCCAGAGGCACAGTGCACCCTTGGAGAGATTGGAGGAGTCTGTCTCTAGCATGAGTGCCATGATGTCTCAGGCCTTTGTGCTGATGACTACCTCCATGGAGTGGAGAGGCCACCTGCACAGAGCATTTGATGCGACAGTCTGGCCCTCACCAATGGCCTGCACGCTCAGTCTGCCAGTTTAAATAGGATGCAGAAAAGTCTTGCCTCGCCGCTCAGCACCTCATTGAAGTGCCACAAAGTGCTCTCCGGCTCTTGGCTAGTAGGGAAGTGCGGGTGGGCCATGAGGGGGAAGGTGGAGAAAAGGCACATGCAAGTTGAGAATTTGCTCAAGGTTTTCGCACTTTTCATCCTTTACCCCCTGCCCTGTGCCCCCCCCCCCCTCCCCCAACCACCCAAGTCAGAGTCCCACATGCTGCCACCTGCCCCAATGACCAAATCTGCCCCTGCACTGGTGCAGGTAGGGCAGTCATTGGTGGGGCCCTCATCGGCCCTAAAACTGAGAGGATGGCCACCATGAGCATCACAGCTGTTAAAACAGGAGAATGAGCAGCCTGCCTCCAGCTCTGCTGAAGCCACAGGATAGCACCACGTAGAAGTAATAGGAAAAGGAAGAGAAGATTAGGAAGAGTTTGTAGTTTCACAAGGAGGATCACTTGGGTGTTTACAAGTATGTCGCTGTGTCAATTTTATTGTAATTCCTTGTGAAACATCAACTTTATTTCAAGTCTCCACTGCCCAGACATCTTCATTGTTGCCTCTTGCTTGCCAAGTGGTCATCAGCCTTGAGGAGAATGGTATGACCGGAGTAGAAGATGAGCAAAGTTTATTGATGGAATGGAAGTATTATTGACAGTAGGAATGTGTTGTGTTGGAAGTGAGGAGCAGTACGTTCAGCACTAATATGCCATATGACATCAAAGACTCAGACTAGCTGAATCATGCCTGTATGAATCACAGACCATCGCAGGCATCTCTGACAGCTAGGTGAGCAGCTACATCAGGCTCCTCTTTCTCCTGTTCCTCCTCTAAGGATGCAGAATGGCCATCACCTTCCTCCTCATGCAGCTCCAGTCCTCTCTGCAGTGCTATGTGGTGCAAGGTACAGCAGACTATTAACGTCCTGGACACCCTGGCTGTTACATACTGAAGGGCATCCCCAGATCTGTCCAGGCACCTGAATCTCATTTTCTGCAACCCAATGGCTTGCTCTATGAGTGCCTTTGTGCTCATGTGGCTCCAATTATACCTTTCCAGCCGTCTGTTGTAGGGTTTCTCACAGGTGTCACCAGCCACATCCTTAGAGGGCACCTCTTGTCTCCGAGGAGCCAACCGTTGACTCTGTTTGGAGGTGTGAAGGTTTGTGGGAGATGTGCCTGGTGCAGAATGAAGGCATCACAGCAGCTTCCAGGATACCTGACATGGACATGCATGAATACCAGCTGAAAATTGATGGAGTAGAATCCCTTTTGATTTACGAATTATGCTGGATGATCTGAGGGCATCTTGATTGTTGCCTGTGTGCAGTCAATGCCTTCCGGTGCATGCTCCTCCAGCAACAGCCACCACCTTCACGGTTGCACTGCAGCTGCCGATCTCTGATTGGCCAGCAGTTCTCCAAGGGCAAGACTTCTGGCAATAGGGTCCTTGATCCAGTGGGGGGCCTGCCACTATCCACTTTAGTGCCTGATTGGCAGTAGATTCGACAGGCCTTCCAGAGAAGAGGCAACGTAGGAATCTCGGTGTCGCTTTTTCCGGACATCGAGATCCCCGCTGCTAGAAGAAAATTCCGGCTGTTGGCTTCGTGAAAGACCAGGAGCTCCAACCCTTTGCAACTGGGAGGAGTTTGGGACTTTTAACTGCAAGGATACCTTTTCAATGAGAACACTGCGTAACGTATAAATGTGATGTTGGGGTTTTGAATGTGTAAATAAATTAATGGAAAATACCTTTCTCTGTAATTTAGGCCGGAATTTTATGTCCCCCCTCCCCAAAGAGCGGGTTGGTGGCGGGGGTGGGGGGTCATAAAATGGAGTGGGAGGCTTGGGGGGCCCTTCCTGACCCGCTCCCGTCTCCATTTTACGCGGGATGGGACCGGCGGGAAACGGCCCCTGCCCCAGACCAATCAAAGCACTTAAGTGGCCAATTAACAGCCATTTAAGGGCCTCCACCCGCCGCCATGGTGATTTTACCCTTGGCTGGTTGGGCGGCCCAGGCCTGAGAAAAGCCAACTGATAAAAGTAGGCGACTTTCTGACGGCCTTGGGGGAGGGGGGGGGGGGGGGGGGGGAGGCGGCGTGGGGCTTCCTGATTGAGTACCCTGTGCCCGAACATAAAATCTGGACTGGATCCCCAGGCCCGGTGGAGGCCAGATCGCCACCAACCTTTCAGTTAGTGGACAGCTCCCATCAAGCATTCAAAAAATTCTAGCCTTACTGTATTAGCTACCTACTAAGTATTGGTTAGGTAATGTTGATGTTGAGATTAGTTGTTATAGTAGAAGTCTTAAAACATGAAATTGTGTCACATAATTCTTTAATCAGTCTGGGGACTTCATATTTCCTGTTTTAAAGTTAACGGTCTCAAATGAGGTCATAACAGTAGCTGGACAATCACTTGCAATGGCTTCTCTTCCCAGTCCCCCACCATTACCTCTGGTGTCCCCCAAGATTCGTTCTTTGGCCCCCTCCTATTTCTATCTACATGCTACCCCTCAGCGACATCATCCAAAAATCACTGTTTCGTTTTCACATGTATGCTGATGCCACCTAGTTCTACCTCACCACCACCTCTCTTGACTCCTCCGCTGTTGCTATATTATCAGAGTGCTTATCCAACATCCAGTACTGGATGAGCAGAAATTTCCTCCAATTAAATATTGGGAAGACTGAAGCCATTATTTTCAGTTTCCGCTCCAAACTCTGTTCCCTAGCTACTGACTCCATTCCTCTCCCTGGCAACAGTCTTGTGACTAAACCAGTCTGTTGGCAATCTTGGTTGACCCTGAGATGAGTTTCCCACCACATCTCTGCATCATCAGTAAAGCTGCTTATTTCCACCTCCGTAACATTGCCTGACTTTGTCCTGTCTCAGCACATCTGCTGCTGAAACTCTCGTTCATGCCTCAATTGTTACCCCTAGTCTTGACTATTCCAATGCAGTCCTGGTTGGTCTCCCACATTCCAGTCTCTGTAAACCTGAGGTCAGCTAAAACTCTGCTGCCTGTGTCTTAACTGGCACTAAGTCCTATGCACCTATCACCCCTGTTCTCACTGACTTACATTGGCTCTTGATCAAGCAATCCCTTGATGTTGAAATTCTTATCCTTGTTTTCAAATCCCTGATGGCCTCACCCCTCCCTATCTCTGTAATCTCCTCCAGCCACACAACCCTCAGATATCTGTGCTCCTCTAATTCTGGCCTCTTGATCATTCCCAATTTTAATCAGCCTTCAGCTGCCTAGGCCCGAAGCTCCAGAATTCCATCCCTATGCCTCTCCACCTTGTTTTCTTCTAGCCATCATCCCAAAGGACCATAGGCATCTCTCCCCATTAGAGAGACAGTTGGTGATATATAGCTTAAGGGTTAGCACTCCTCAAGTGTGGGGCAAGGCGAGGAGGCAGGCCTTCATGAACTACCAAAGCCAGTACGCCATTTAACCCATGCTGTTGACATCTTTCTGCATCATACACTACTAGCCTGCTAGCCAACTGAGCTAATTGACACCCCTCCTTTAAGGTACTCCTTAAAACCTCCCTCTTTGACCAAGCTTTTGGTTATCTGACTTAATATCTCGTTATGTGGCTTGGTGTCACGTTTGGTTTTATTATGTTGCTGTGAAGTACCTTGGGAAGTTTTATTACATTAAAAGCACTATACAAATATAAGTTGTTGTTGTTGCTGCTGTTCCTGCTTCTTCTGGTTCTGATGATGTTGGTATTGCTGTTCCTCTTGTTCCTCATCAGAGGTGTAAGGTGCTTCCATGCTGCAGTGAAGGCTGACAGGAGGGAAATGCAGATCAAGGAGAGCAAAGCCCAAGGTAGGAGAAATGACTGCCAAAGTGTTGGAAATCACCTCTAAAGCAGAGAAAGCACACTCTCAGAACAATTCCTGTGAGCAAAGCCTTTCACTTAGGCAGGGAAGCAGCTATCCTCATTCAGTACTTAAAGACTTTCCAGCCAGTCAATTTTATAGCCCTGTCAATCCTCAGTCTGCTCTCACCTTGTTTACCTTGTCGAGTTTCAGGCAACTCAGAAAACCTTTGCGTTGGCAGTTAAAGCCAGAATGTAGGTTAAATATGTAGGGTTAGTGTAGAGTTAAATATGCTTTCAATTGCATTTTTACATATTTAATTCTCAGACTCAGCAACCCCATGGGGACTTTCCTGCTCAGCTTCAAACGCCCATCGGCTAAATGCAAAGTGAATGGGATCATGTCGGGTTTCCAACACACTGACTTTTTTTTATTATTTAACCCCCTTCACACACTTGCTAGTTAAAATTCTGCCCAATGTCTTCAGTACTTGCCAATTAAACAAAGTATAATCAGAAGAACTTGAGAAAGATGGACAGAACCAAACAAACAAAAAGGATGTTAATATCAATCATAAGTGTTTTGATACAATTTGCAAGTTAAATGAAACATTGAAAACACGACTCTGTATTTGAGGCGTCAGTTGTGGGATGGAAGAGGAGTCTGTTGTCTCGGATACACTTACTTGATATAGTACGGCACTTTGTTTGGCGAGATGGCCCTCTCCCAGGGAACCTGGACAGAAGCTGAAAGCATGAGTCACACAGAGATTTGGATAGAAAATGTGAAAACAAAATCCACAAATCATTTAACAGCATAAATCATATTTTTAGGTCGAATATTTGAATGCCTCAGCTCTCATCTTGAAGTGTGCAGGCGGCTGTCTCAATGATTTAGACATCACAACAAGAGCAATGACAGCTCACTTTGACGAAGTGCAAGGACAATGTATACATTTTACAATGTTTCTTTTGGTTCATGAGAACTGAACTCCAAAAGAAATTTTGGCTTTAAAGAACAAAATCAGATTTTTTTTTTAGGATGTTAGTAAAATGATATTCAATGTTCACTTTTTTGTGAAAGAATAATCCAGCACAACATTTGGGAAATACATAGGAACATAGGAGCGGGAGTAGGCCATTCAGCCAATCGAGCCTGCTCCGCAATTCAATATGATCATGGCTGATCATCCACTTCAAGCCTTTTCCCCACACTATCCTCATATCCCCTTATGCCATTGGTATTTAGAAATCTGTCAATCTCTGCTTTAAACATACTCAATGTCTGAGCTTCCACAGCCCTCTGGGGTAGAGAATTCCAAAGATTCATAACCCTCTGAGTAAAGAAATTTCTCCTCATCTCGGTCCTAAGTGGCTTCCCCCTTATTTTGAAATTATGTCCCCTGGTTCTAGACTCCCCAACCTGGGGAAACATCTTACCTGCATCTACCCTGTCTATCCCTTTAAGCGGATAGGATCAAGGAAAACCCTAAGGCTTTCTATAGGTATATCAGGAATAAAAGAATGACTAGAGTTAGATTAGGGTCAATCAAGGATAGTAGTGGGAAGTTGTGTGTGGAATCAGAGGAGATAGGGGAAGCGTTAAATGAATATTTTTCGTCAGTATTTACAGTAGAGAAAGAAAATGTTGTCGAGGAGAATACTGAGATTCAGACTACTAGGCTAGATGGGATTGAGGTTCACAAGGAGGAGGTGTTAGCAATTTTGGAAAGTGTGAAAATAGATAAGTCCCCTGGGCCAGATGGGATTTATCCTAGGATTCTCTGGGAAGCCAGGGAGGAGATTGCAGAGCCTTTGTCCTTGATCTTTATGTCGTCATTGTCGACAGGAATAGTGCCGGAAGACTGGAGGATAGCAAATGTTGTCCCCTTGTTCAAGAAGGGGAGTAGAGACAGCCCTGGTAATTATAGACCTGTGAGCCTTACTTCGGTTGTGGGTAAAATGTTGGAAAAGGTTATAAGAGACAGGATTTATAATCATCTTGAAAAGAATAAGTTCATTAGCGATAATCAGCACGGTTTTGTGAAGGGTAGGTCGTGCCTCACAAACCTTATTGAGTTTTTCGAGAAGGTGACCAAACAGGTGGATGAGGGTAAAGCAGTGGATGTGGTGTATATGGATTTCAGTAAGGCGTTTGATAAGGTTCCCCACGGTAGGCTATTGCAGAAAATACGGATGTATGGGGTTGAAGGTGATTTAGAGCTTTGGATCAGAAATTGGCTAGCTGAAAGAAGACAGAGGGTGGTGGTTGATGGCAAATGTTCATCCTGGAGTTTAGTTACTAGTGGTGTACCGCAAGGATCTGTTTTGGGGCCACTGCTGTTTGTCATTTTTATAAATGACCTGGAAGAGGGTGTAGAAGGGTGGGTTAGTAAATTTGCGGATGACACGAAGGTCGGTGGAGTTGTGGATAGTGCCGAAGGATGTTGTAGGGTACAGAGGGACATAGATAGGCTGCAGAGCTGGGCTGAGAGATGGCAAATGGAGTTTAATGCGGAAAAGTGTGAGGTGATTCACTTTGGAAGGAGTAACGGGAATGCAGAGTACTGGGCTAATGGGAAGATTCTTGGTAGTGTAGATGAACAGAGAGATCTTGGTGTCCAGGTACATAAATCCCTGAAAGTTGCTACCCAGGTTAATAGGGCTGTTAAGAAGGCATATGGTGTGTTAGCTTTTATTAGTAGGGGGATCGAGTTTCGGAGCCACGAGGTCATGATGCAGCTGTACAAAACTCTGGTGAGACCGCACCTGGAGTATTGCGTGCAGTTCTGGTCACCGCATTATAGGAAGGATGTGGAAGCTTTGGAAATGGTGCAGAGGAGATTTACTAAGATGTTGCCTGGTATGGAGGGAAGGTCTTACGAGGAAAGGCTGAGGGACTTGAGGTTGTTTTCGTTGGAGAGAAGGAGGAGGAGAGGTGACTTAATAGAGACATATAAGATAATCAGAGGGTTGGATAGGGTGGATAGTGAGAGTTTTTTTCCACGGATGGTGATGGCAAACACGAGGGGACATAGCTTTAAGTTGAGGGGTGATAGATATAGGACAGATGTCAGAGGTAGTTTCTTTACTCAGAGAGTAGTAGGGGCGTGGAACGCCCTGCCTGCAACAGTAGTAGACTCGCCAACTTTAAGGGCATTTAAGTGGTCATTGGATAGACATATGGATGAAAATGGAATAGTGTAGGTCAGATGGTTTCACAGGTCAGCGCAACATCGAGGGCCGAAGGGCCTGTACTGCGCTGTAATGTTCTAATTCTAAAAAGTATTTTTTAGCTTTCAATGAGATCACCTCTCATTCTTTGAAACTCTAGAGAATACAGGCCCAGTTTCCCCAAACACAGAAATAAGAGAAAATATGGACTGGTCTACAACATAAACATGCCGTCTGCTCTCAGCAATCGAAGTACAATAATAAACTCCAGCAAGTTATATACAAGATGTAAGTGCATCTTGTATATGGGAATAAAGGCATCAGGAGTAAATTAAACAGAGAATAGAGATAATGGCGAGTGAGTTACTCAGAATAATAGACATTGGTGAGTGACTCACATGGAAGATGACAGATTTTGTGATTGATATGAATTGTTTTCTTTATGCAAGCTTCTCATTGTGAATAGAACAAAGAATTAGATGTGAAGAATAGTACAGAAATACAGACCTAACACAGACTGACTTTGTCAAACCTGAACCACTTTGGAACATATCATTTGATAAAGTCAATTGACTGTGAGGTGAATTATTTGATTGTGCAAAAGTTATTAAAAAACATTTCCCCATCTGCCCCTAAAAAAAGTACACTCACAACATTTCCAAATTGTGTTTGATTGAACTTACTAGATAAGAAATGTTGGGACCCTGGGCCAAAGTCATGGTGAGCATCTTGAAGCTGCTTGAGACGTTCCTCTATGGAGGTCTGTGGAATGAAGAGCAATAGCCATCAGAGTCTGAGACCTGGATATCACATAGAAAAGCCACAGTGATTATACAGTAAAGATTTTGTAATTCCTTTCTGATCTATAACTGTAATTAATATTTTGCTAAGGGAGAAAGAAAGGGTAAGGGTATACTTTCAGTATAAAATATTTCACAAAAATATGGTTAAAAAAGTTTCCACACTCCCATTCCCCCCTTTTTTCTGTTTCCAACTATAAAACTGTTGAATGCGATGGTGTGAGAGCTGAACTGTAGCTTGAGGCATGTATAAGTGTGTTTATTCCTTTTTTGTGATGGCAGTCTTATGTGTCAAAATAGCAGACAATTTACTACCTACAAAACGGAGGGATTTATTTGACCTTTTTGTCTTTTTTAAATGCACATAGTGTGGGGCCTGAAAACCTGATACACGAAGGTTATGGGCAGCTCCCAGTTTTAAGTAAATCGTTTTGATGCTGCTATGTTCTTGTACTTCATCTGTAGTAAGTATGGGGGAAGGAGAAGAAAGTTAAGAACAAATACTGGTAAAACATGTAACAAAGGAATGGACCAGAGAGAGACTTTCCCCTTAAAGATTTCGTAAACAGTAAAATGTTTCCAAAATAAATCTCAAACAAAAAGAAAACAAATGGGTCAGAAATTCTCTTGGGATTGGACAACTTACTTGCTCCTGAATGTTTCCTATTGATAGCACTTAAAAGCGACCTCAACATTCACAGTAAGCATTGGCAGCCTCTTTAATCACGGAGTGCATCATACCAGAGCTTGAGCTTGACTTCAGCTAGGGCTGGATTCTATAGGCCCACCACTGAAATCAGCGGCAGGCGAGAAAACACGTCACAGAACCGCTGAGATCTGAAGCACGGTGGCTTATTAGCATGGCTGGGTCGAGCCGCCCCCCCCAGTGACGTATAGGGGCCGGCTGACCAACGCCGTTAACGGTGTCAGCTGACAAGTCAGCAGGTGCTTCTGCCATATTTAAACAAAGCCAGCTCTGCAGTCATTCAGAATCCACTTAAAAACCTTGGTGCTGGAGCTGACCAGCCAGTACAGAAGCTGCTTATCTGCATATGGAAACCAATACCCCAGCAAGGCACAGGAGATAGCAGAGGTCTGAGGAAGGATGGCCCCACAGTTCAGCAATGCCTCCCTGCTCACTTTCCCCCAGGCTGCACGGCATGGTGGGAGGTCCTTTTCCCCAGCAATGGCAAGAAGAGGCCCTCCTGCCTGACCAAGCAAGCCTGGATGATGTTTGCAGAGGAGGTAAGCTGCCGTGGGGTCACCCGCCGAGACTGGGTCCAGTGCCGCAAAAGGATGAACAATCTCATGCGCGCGTCAAAAGTAAGTGGCACTATTTTTTGAGGGCAAAAGGAAGGAAAGGAAAGGAATGAAACAAAACTCCAGACTATCTAATTGCCCACAGTTCACAATGAGTTCATTAAGCCATTTTTGGATTTTTCTTTTTCTGTTATTCTAATTTTTTTTACAGTTCCTTTACAAAGTTCACATGTTTATGATTCCCCAAACCGGACAACTCAGCAAGGGCTCCCAACTCTTGTTGACTATTGGCATCACATACTTGCAAAGCCTTCCATCTTGATGTCAGTTCCTCCAGACGGTGTGCATTTTCTGTGGAAAGATGTACATCTGAGATTGCAAGTTGGTGAGCCAAGTCATTGGCAATTTTCATGCCATCTTTTACTGCTCCCAGTTCCTCTTTGAATACCTTATAAGCCAAAAGGGGCAAAAGAAGAGAAATGTTAGCCTGGAAATTGTCATTCAGTGCTAATCATAAATCACTAAGGGTTACTGGAGAATTTATTCATTTAGGTTACTCATGTTATTGCTGTTTTGAGTCAGTGGGTGAAATTAGGAATTCTCCAACCAATGAGAATGCAGCAACACTAAATTCTCTAAATAGGATGTGAGCTGCTATTCAGAATCACAATTACCTGAATTATCACCTAACTCCTGAAAAGGGATAATAACAAAAGGTTATGAACTTGAATGGTACCTTGTAATTTTAAAAACAAGCATTGGACATCCCTTCCATCTCTCCTGTATCCTTATGAATTGTGCATGCTGGCTAAAATCTACTTGCCTTCCTCGAAATATCTGTTTGTTTGATTTAACTAGACTCAGAGCACTATTGTCCACTCCTTTTATAGCTCTCAGCATGTTACCAAGACTCTTTATAAATTCATAACTGATAGCCTTTTTGAAAAAATAATAGGCTGTCACTGTTATAATGAACATTCACAAAGCCTGTACATCATTAAACTCTCTCTCAAGTCCATAATAACAAATTTGCAATGTATATAATGAAATAGATTCAGGCTGCAAATATATTGTGCCCGAAATAAAGGGGCAGCTACCTCAGCCAACAAGACAGAACTGCTTCATATTTATCATAATGACAGAATTTCTACATCATTCAAATTATTCAATACAGTTTATGCACTTGATTTGTACATTCAGCCAAGAATATATCTCTGATTGTGTAGAATAATGTACCACAGCACCAAATGGTTTTGGAGGAGGAAGTGAAGTGGACATTTTATTGAAGATGCTTTGGGCCAATTGTCCTGGTTTATGCAGACAATATGGTTCTTTAAAGGGGCAGCTTAGATACATTGGGATTTTTTCAAAGGATAATTTAAGAGGTACCCTATAGCAGTCAACACCAGTCAACCATCAGTTTTGGGTGTAGTTAGCTAACAATGCAAGGTTTTTGCAGTGCACAGCTCAGAAGGGGCAAGGACCTCCAAAATTCCAGTGAACTATCAGTGAAACACTGCAGCCAACACACTTAAGTGTCCACAAGGGAATCACTTAGAAGGATTTATCTTGTGTGTTAGTTTCTCGCATAACTGTTTCTGGAGAAGTTCCTCAATAAGTTGCTGTAGATTTGGGCAAAGCTACTTTTATTGGTCAGGAACTACAAGGTTTGAGGCAACAACAGCACACATTTAAAGCAAGAAAAAGGAGCACAGGGAAGAAGAGAGAATCAACAGACAGACCAGTCATGGAGAGTGAGTTCATGGGTGAACTGACCTGCAAATTACTAAATAGGCCATTAGATGATATAAAAATTCATCAGTGGGATGATACAGAGTCTAATTACCAAGGTATTGACCTTGACTCATTGATACAAATCTCATTTCTGAATCAGAAGACCATATGCCCTTGCCCCACTCCAGGACTTCAGCACATAATCTGAGGGAATAATACAGTACTGTATTATTGGTGCTGCCATCTTTCAGATGAGATGTTAAACTGTGCAATGTCTGCTCTTTCAGATGGATGTAAAAGATCCCATGCCATTATTTGAAGCAGAACGCAAATGTTCTCCTGGGTGTCCTGGCCAATATTTATCCCTCACCAAAAACATTAAAAGCAAATTATCTGGTCATTATCACATTGCTGATTTCAGGACCATGCTATGTGCAAATTGGCTGCTGCTTTTCGCTACATTACAACAGTATTACAATCAGGCGAGGAAGAGTAGAAAGGCTCCCCTCTGTCCCTCTCCTTATTTACCAGTGGATGTGCTTACCAATTCAGTGACTGTTTAACCCTTTATGTGCCATGATCATAAAAAAAACAATCAGATAGGTTTTCTTGAGTTTAAACAAGAAAGAGGTAAGTTTATTGTACTAAAAATCAAAACCCGATCTAAGTAAAAGTATGCTCCAACTTTCACACACACGAGAATCACACACACACATAAATATGTTATAGAGTGTATGAAGAATAGCTTTGTTGGATTCTAGTCCAGAACAAATGAAAATAATATACAGTCTATGGGGTCTGGTAATTCAGTTGTCTTCCAGCTGAATTTGTGGTTCTGAAGTTCCTGGCTGGTAGAAGTACACTTGCAGCTGGTCCGCCTGGTTCAGGGTTTCCTTGGAGATAGTGATGTAGATGACTTTCTCCCCAGTGTGTCTGTAGTGATGATAGGCTTGGACAGGATTCGAAGCTTTAAGTACACCCGGAGAGAGAGGGAAAGAGAGAGAGAGACAGCCCCACTGGGGTCCTGCACTGATTAGCTCTCAAAGCTTGTCTGCTGTGTATAACAGAAACTCCAAGTTTTCACACAGACTGGGGAGACTGTCGCATGATTTTTTCAGTGTATTCTTTTTTTCCACTTTGATGAGATCCAAAGTCTAAGAATCCCAAATCTCTCTCAGGTCTTATTGTTTCAATGTTTACCCCCTGGAAGTTCGTCTCCATGAGTGTGAATACTTCAAGATGGCTTTCAACGTCTTGCTAACGAGAGCGATATCAGATAATTCAACTGTTCGAGCCGTTGTTCTTGATGAGAGCTATTTAGATAGGTGTCTCCACTTTGATGGCTCAGAATGTGAGGTATTTCAATGCAAATTATGGTGTCCATCCTAGCTGCCTGTTTTTCAAAAATTGAATGTAGGATTCCAGCTTTCCTTTTTAAAAGTTTTATGTAGGTTTCGAACCGATGAATTAAAATCATCATTCAGCATAGCACATTTTCATGACATCTTCCCAGCATGCTCAATGAAATGTGACAATAGGAGCACTTCATTATAAGGTGGTAGGTAAGAAAAAAATAAACTGTACACATACATTCATTGTCAAACATTCACTTCTCAAACTCATTCTGCCATAGCTAGGCTTTGGTTTAATTTTCATCTGGACAATGCATCAGCTATTACATTGTTTTTTCCAGCAATGTGGGTAATTTTTAAGTGGTAGGGTTGTAAAAGCAGACTCCATCAAAATAGCCTTGTATTTTGATTTTTGAATTTCTCCACAAAGGTTAAAGGGTTATGGTCGGTGCAGACTAAATCTCCCTATATCCATTTTGGACATAGACCTCAAAATGCTGGAGAGTTAGCAACATTCCCAGTGTTTCCACAGTGGAATATCTCTTTTGGTGTCAGTTTAATTTTTTGGAGAAGTACCCCAATTGGTCTCTCAATGCCTGACTCATCATCTTGGAGTAGGACGACACATACCCCTCGGTCACTAACACCAATGCCATTTTAAATGGTTAATTAAAATTCAGAGCTGTGAGCACCGGTTCATTGGTAAAGATGGCTTTTTGCCTCTCGAAAGCCGCTTGACACCTTTCTGACCAGATTATACTCTTTTCTGTAGTAAATCTGTCAGTGGGGCAGCTATAGTGCTGAAGTTTGGGACGACTTTGTGGTAAAACCCACACATCCCCATAAATCGCATTATTTCCCCTTTGGTCGTGCGGACAGGAAAATCGATCAGGCCCCGTACTTTTGCTGCTCTAGGCAGCACTCACCCCTGACTTAAAACATGCCCTAGGTAGGTTACTTGAGCTTTAGCAGACATGCTTTTTGCAAGGATTACCACTAGGTCAGCTGACTGCAAGCTTTGGAAAAGGGCTTCTAATTGGTCTGGGTGGTCCCCCACGTCTCATTGTAGACTAACAAATCATCTAGGTACACTACACACTTAGTAGGTCAGCCAGTACCTGGTTCATCAGCCTTTGGAAGGTGGCTTAATCCAAAGGGCATCATTCGGCACTGGAATAGGCCAACTGGCGTGACAAAAGCTGAGATCTCTTTGGTTCGGGGTGTTAATGGAACCTGCTAGTATCCTTTTAGCAAGTCTATCTTGGTTATGTAGGTGGCATTCCCTACTCTAACAATACAGTCTTCCAGGCGAGGAATTAGGTAGGAATCAGCTCTGGTCACTGCAGTAACCTTCCTGTAATCAATGCAGAACCTTGTTGAGCCATTGGGCTTGGGTACAAGCACAACTGTTGAACTCCAGCTGTTCTGGCTGGGCTCAGTCAGCTTGTTTTACAGCATATACTGAATTTCCTCTCGCACCTGGGTCAGTTTCCCGGGACCTAGGCGATGGGGGTTCTGTTTTATGGGAGGGGTCTCTTCGGCAGCCACATTGTGTAGGGTGAGGCTTGTGCATGTTGGTGTGTCCCTGCAGATTTCTTTAAATGCTGTGAATCACCTTAGTAGGGCTTATCTTTGTTCTGCATTTAAGTAGAAGAGTACAATGTCCAATTTTTCTAGCATTTCAGTGTTAGCTAACTAAACAGTAGGGGGTTCGATTTGGGAACCCTCCAGGCCCTCCTAACTCGTCCTCACTGTTTTTGTCGTCCTAACTGCCCGATAGACCTGGGCTTGGTTGTCCCCTTCCCAACTGTGATACTGTTTTAACATGTTGATATGGCACAGCCTTTGTTTTTCCTGCAGTCTGGTGTGTCAATTAAATAGTTCACCTTGCCAGTTCTCTTTACTACTCTCTAGGGGCCACTAAACCGGGCTTTCAGGGGTTTACCCGGTATTGGGAGTAGTACTAACACATGGGCCTGAATTTTATAGAGTCCTCTACATCGGGAATGGTGGTGTGGGAGCATAAAGATTGCTCCGGATGAGGCCCGCCACCGACCTCGACATGGCAGGGCCCATCCCGATCTCGGCGGTGGCAGCGAGGCCTTTTGTCGGCGCCCCCACCGTCACTTGGTGACAGGACCCGCAGTACAATATGCAGATGGGCACTTACCATTCATTAACATGCAGGCTGCTGCGATTCAGACAGCAGGTTGAGATCTTCATCCTGGCGGCCAGCATTGATGTGCCTTCAGATTTCCGACTGGGGAAATGAGGTGCAACTCCTATGGGGAGGGGGGACGAGGTACTTTTCTCAGTGCGGGAGTGGGGGAGCAGGGTCAAACTCTTTGGATTGATTGGGGGGATGGTGAGAAGGGATTGAGGGTTAGAGTTTGTGAACTTTGGGGCGGGGAAGGTCACGTAGTCAAGGTAAGTATTTTGGGGGGTGAGTGGGCAAGGAATTAAATGTAAGGCTATTGGGGGGGTGGTGGGAGAGGGGATGGAAAGATTTTTAAAATCATTTTTAAGACTTTTAAATTAAATTTACCTTTAAGATTTGAAACGGTTGTTTGGGACTCTAAGCCCTTTAAAAATGGCACCGTCGACTGCGCAGTGGCGACGTACACCGTTGCAGGCGACAGCTCTCCTGCCCCTCCACATCATCGGGAGGTGGCCGTCCCAGGCATGTTAATGAGCCACCATGTTTAAGATCGCGACATCTCCGCGGAGTAAATGCTGCGCGTGCGGGCTGACATCTTTTACAGCTACTGCTGAGTACAGCGGCGGCCACATAAAATCCAGCCCATGGTCTCCAGGCTGAAATGTTCTGGTCTTGGCATGTTTATCTGCCTGCTTTGTCATAGCTGTGTGGGAGGTTTTTAGGTGCTCCTGAGCCATTGCTCTCGTGAGCTGCTCCCAGAACATGGAGATGTAGTTTAACATGGAAGGCTTATCCCTGTGGCCCAAAAACCTCTCCTTGATTAGTTTAAGTGGACCTCTCACCCTGTGTCCATTAACTAGTTCAAAGGGAGTAAAGCTGGTGGACTTATTGGGTGAATCCCTGGTGGCAAACAGGAGATATCCCAGCCCTTTGTCCCGGTCATGGGGGTACTTCTAGTAGTATGACCTGATCATTATTTTTAGGGTCTGGTGGTACTGTTAAAAAGCCGATTGTGACTGTGGGTGGTAGGCTGAGTACTTTAGCTGGGTTATGCCCAGATTACCCATGACTTTTTGAAAGATACTAGGCATGTAATCCATGCCCTGATCTGATTGGATTTTGGGAGGCAGCCCATATCGGGTAAAGAATTGGGTTTGCTCCTCCACCGCTACCTTGGCCGAGGTAGTTCTTAGGGGAAGGGCCTCTGGGAATTGGGTAGCCACATCCATAATGGGTGAGAAGATACTGGCAGCCCCCTTTTATTTTCGGCAGGAGTTCCACACAATCCACCAGCACTCTGCTGAAGGGTTCCCCAAAAGCTGGTAAGGAATTAGGGGTGCAGGTTTTACTGCAGGTTGGGGCTTCTTGTACGGTAAGTTTTACAGAACTCCACCACATCTTTGTGGAGTTTTGGCCAGTCAAATGTTGTCTTATGTGGGCTTGGGTTTTTCGTACAACAACATGTCCAGCCATTGAAGCTTCATGGGCTATTCTTAGTATTTCCTTATGGTACCTCACCGGCACCACTGTCTGGTGAACCACTGTCCACTCTTTGTCGGCAGGTCTGTGAGGAAGTCTCCACTTCCTCATTAGTAACTCATTCTTTATTACTACTCTGAGACTCCCTCTGCTTCAGCTTCAGTTTGGGCCTGGGCCAGCTTGTTGAGCCTTGACCAAGGAAGATCTGTTCAACACATCCTTTGAGTCCTCTAACTTCCCAAAGAAGGTTTCAGATAACCAGACAGTAGGGTCATCTGTCTGTAGTGCCAGTTCAGCCTCCTCTGACGGAGTTTGTTTGACCATGGACCGGATCACCACACAGTCAGGGAAACTGCTGGGGACCTTTTCTTGCAATTTCTCTGTCTCCCTGAACTCTTTTGGTCTCCCTAAAACCACTGGGGAAGTTACCACCTTCGCCCCCACCAGATCATTACCCAGGAGCAGGTCAACCCTGTCCACGGGTAAACTAAGGACAATCCGCACGGTTACCAGTTCTGAAACAAGGTCGCACTCCAGGTGAATACAATATAAAGGTGTGGACATATACTATCCTCTGATACCATTCACTAACACTCTAACATTCATTGTACTCCCTGGGGGGAAAGGTCATGCCTTTCCGAGCAGAAGGGACTGGGTGACCACTGTATCCCTAAGTATGACTTTGGGCTTGCTTGCCTCACTGAGGGATATGGGTCACTTTTCCTTGGGACACAAAATTCTGGTAACTCTCATTTTGTTAAGGTTTCCTGCACTCTCAACTGTAGGTTTACTGGGTCTTGCTGCCGCAGGTAAAGCCTGATTTGCTGTGCTTTCCATCAGGGCCCCTTTTCCTGCACTGGTCTGGTGTACCCTGATTAATCCTACAGGTTTTCCTTGTAACTTCCAGCAGCCAGCTCAGAGGTGCCCTGCCTTGTTACAATGGACACACACAGGCTTCTGGACATCACTCCTGCTCTCAGCATCGTCCTTTTTGGCCTGAGGAGGGCCCCCTATGAGTCTAGCTTACCCTTCTTGCCCGTGGCAGTCCAGGCTCCTATCAACCTCCCACCTTTTATCTGTTTCGGGTTTTTGGAGGGCTTCCCTTGGGTAAGGGCTTGTGGAAAAGCGTAAATTCATCAGCCAGGGTTGCTGCCTGCCTGTCACTTGGAAACTTTTGTTCCTCTATGTGGGTTTTAAGGGAAAGGGGAAGCAAGTTTTTGAACACCTCAAGAAGGATCACCTCTCTGGTTTTCATATGTGGGCTGTATCCTGAGTGCCCATATCCATTGGTCAGAAGCAAGTTGCTTAATTCATTCAAACTTGAGGTAAGTTTGTACAGGCTGCTTTTGGAGGGTTCAGAATTTTTGGTGGTACGCCTCCGGTACCAGCTCATGTGCACTCAGGATAGCGTTTTTAGTCATCTCATAGCCTGATTGAACTCTCATTAGGCAACCGTGAATAAACCTCATGCTTTGAAATAACAGGGTCCAGCTCTCTGCCGGCCACGTCAGCTGTTTTGTAAGCTTTTCAAAAGAGGTGAAAAATGTTTGCATATCTCCCTCTTTGAACTTTGGGATCAACTGGGAGAACGTTAAGAGCTCAACACTGGGTGCTGAGCTAGAGGTAGTTCCCTCACCAATATTGCCTTCACTGGATGTATTGAGTCTTCCTCTAGTTAATTCAAGCTGCCTTAACTCCTTTTGGAAGGCTCTTTCTCTTTCCCTTTCCTGAGACTCTCATCTTTCTCTCTCTGGAAAGCTCTTTCTTTTTCTTAGAATTCTAATTCTAGTCTCCTCTCTTCTAGTTATATCTTAGCTAATGTTACTTTGTCTGTTTCTTACTCTAAACCTGTTTCTGAGTCTTCAGGTTCAAGTGCAAAATGGTTGGCCACATGTTTTCGGATTTCAGGCTTCCTAGCTTTTGGACGGACAGTAATCCCTAACTGCCCAGCTGCATTTCTCAACCCTGCAATAGATAGGGCTTTTAACCTGTCCCAAGTTATTTCACTCTTGTCTAGGAAGGTACTGGCCTTATGTGGACATTTTAGTATGCTAGCAGTGAAAACCACAAGAAAACCCGTATTGAAGGTTTTAATTTTTTGCTAGGGTTCAATTTGGCTTCCCACTTCCAATTTCTCATGTGTCTTTGGGTTTTGATCCTGGACGAGCCCCAAAATTTCTGTTATGATCAGGTGAGGAGGGGTAGAAAGGCTCCCCTATTGTACCTCTCCTTGTTTGACCGAAACAGGGCTTATTCCTTTTTTAACAGTTGACGCGCTTACCAATTTAGTGAGTGTTTAACCCTTTATGTGCTATGATCATAAAAGAACCAATCGGACAGGTTTTCTTGAGCTTAAACAAGAAAGAGGTTATTTTATGTACTTAAAATCAAAACCTGATCTAAGTAAAAATAATAAACTATGCATCAACTTTCACATTCATGCGCACACACATGAGAATCACACACACAAAAATAGGTTACAGAGTGATAAAGAATAGTTTTGTTAGATTAGAGGCTAGAGAAATAAAAATAATATACAGTCTGTGGGGTCTGGTAATTCAGTTCTCTTCCGGCTGAATATGTAGTTCTGAAGTTCCTGGCTGGTAGAAGTGCACTTGCAGCTAGTCCACCTGGTTCAGGTTTTCCTTGGAGATAGTGATGTAGATGGCTTACCTCCCGGGGTCTCTGTCTGTAGTGATGATAGGCTTGGACAGGATTCAAAGCTTGCAGTATACCTGGAGAGAGAGAGGGAGAGAGAGAGAGAGAGACAGCCCCACTGGGGTCCTGCACTGATTAGCTCTCAAAGCTTGTCAATTGTGTATCACAGAAACTCCAAGTTTTCACACAGATGGGAGAGACTGTCACATGACTCTTTCAGTGTTTTTTTCCACTTTGATGAGATCCAAAGCCTAAGAATCCCAAATCTCTCTCAGATCTTATTGTTCCAATATTTACCACCCAGAGATTCGTCTCCACTAGTGTGAATGCTCCAAGATGGCTTTGAATGTCTTGCTAATGAGAGTGATACCAGATAATTCACTCAACTGTTCGAGCCATTGTTCTGGATGAGAGCTATTTAGACATGCATCTCCACTTCGATGGCTCGCAATGTGAGGTATTTCAATGCAAATTGTGGTGGCCATCCTAGCTGCCTGTTTTTAAAAAAAAGTTGAATGCAGGATTCCAGCTTTCCTTTTTAAAAGTTTAATGTACGTTTCCAATCGATGAATTAAAATCATCATTCAGCATAGCATGTTTTCTTGACAGTAGTGACTTCACTTCAAAAGTACTTAAAAGTGCTTTGGGACATAGTGCAAGGTCTTATATAAATGCTAGTTCTTTCCTAATATTGCTTTTTCCAACAAACTAATCTGCTTGTTTTCTTTCAGGCTTCTGTTTTGACGATGGCAACATCATAATCTGTTTCTTCTCTTTACAGATGCCAACTGACCTGCTGTGCATTTCTGATCATTTCTGTTTTTGTTTCAGATTTTCAATTTTTCTTTTTTTAATTGTTTAAAGGTGAAAGGTTACATATAACTATCTGAAATTAAACACAAACTCTAGAGGTTACAAGATAGCAAAAGCATAATATGACAATAGGTAGTAAGGATAAGCCCAGCAATGACAGGCCAGTCAGTTTAATATTGGTGTTGGAAAGCTTTTGGAAATGATAATTCGGGAGAAAATTAACAGTCACTTGGACCAATGTAGATTAATTAAGGAAAACCAGTATGGATTTGTTAAGGGCAAATCGTGTTCAATCCACTTGCTTGAGTTTTTTGATGAGGTAACAGAGAGGGTTGATGAAGGCAATGCGATTGATGTGATATTGGATAATTACCTGAGAAGAAAAATTTGCAGGGCTATGGGAAAAGGCAGGGGGAGTGGGATTAGATGAGTTGCTCTTGCAGTGAGTTGGCGCAGACAGGACGGGCCGAATGGCTCCTTCTGTGCTTTCACCATTCTATGATTCAATTCTAATGAAACCTGGGTATCGTAATATAAGGCTTCCCCTGAGAGGTCCAGGGACACGGTGGCTGATTTTCCTCTTTTTTGTGCCCTGGCTATCCCTACTTCCAAGACACAAAGCCAAGGGAAATGTGGTGGTGATCCATTGTGCCAGGTCTGCCCCAAATTTGTGTTTCACTGGAGTTATTTGGAGTTATTCTCCATTGAGGTTGTGATACATCTGGTGTTTTTGTGTCCCGGAGTGTAATGCCTATTCCATATGTACTTGCACCAGCAAGAAAGGATCAATTTAATAATCCACCATAGGCAAAAATGCTTCTATCTGTCACATCAGCTGGTCAACATTTGGTTGGTAACTATAGCAATTAACTATACCTTAGTTGTCTCAATATGTTCCTGCAATGAATCAATGAAGAGATCTCCCACAGGCTCCCAGGAATCTCGAACAGCCTCAGCCTGGTCTAGGGCAAGACTAAGCTCATCCATGGCACCTTGGAGCTCTAGAAGTCTCTCCATCGTTCTCTCAATGTGCCTGTGCCGGTCCATGCAGCGAGCACTCAGCTTCTCCCACATTTCACTTGATACATTAGCCTGCTTCCAAATGAACCGACTCACATTCTGGATTCTCTGCTTTGGTGACATATCTGAAATTATGATTCATTAGAGGTTCAGAAACAGAGTATGCCCTTGGAGGAATCTTATAAGATGACTTAATCAAGAGGATACAAGGGTATCTAGATAATGGAGAGACTAAACTGCCCAGTGGCAGTCCAGTGGTGGCAATAACATAATAGTTCACACTGTGACACTGTGATTATGGGATAGAGGAGCTTAACAGGTGGCGGTATGGAATACAATATAGAATATCCAGAGATAGTGGAGTTTGTTGTGTAGCAGCTACTTTCAGCTTCAAAATGGACAAAACATTAAATGATGAAAAAAGATTTGGGAAGTGTTTTGTGATTAAAGTTTTTAAAGAATACAGTATTAAAGAGTGATTAGGTTTAATTGTAGGAAAACAATTCAAATTAAAATAAAATAAATCTGAGTGAGGAAAAGAATGGGAAAGAAGAACGAATATGAAGAAAGGGGGAAGAGGTAAATCTTTGAAATTATAATTCTATTTTTTAAAACTGCAGGATTAATGTTAACAATAGTAGAATACTTTTGATATTTAAATAGCTTGAATTCATCATCTGAGTATTTCTTTCAGTGACACAATGCTTAAATTAACAATTTATAAACTGATTATTCCAAGGGCACAACTATTGACCTGCAATTACCAGTAGGCTAAGGGTCAAACTTAATGTTTTACCTTCAAAATGATTTGAATTACTAGCTGCAGGAATCACAGTCTGGGCATATAGTGTAGCAATTATAAAAAAACAAAATGCAGGGAGGAAAATAACGATATGGTATCACATATTCTAGCTGATAATGTGATGAAAAGCCTGAAACCTCACTGAGGCTATGGGCTTTTATTCACATGAGGTTGAAGTTTCATAAAGTGAATAGAGTGAATGAACAGCACTTCAGATGCCCAGTGCTCGGTAACAAAGGGCACTTAAGTGGAGACTAAATGTTATTTCTTTTTTACTGGATGTCTTTCTCCCTGTATTAGGAACACCCTGCATTTCCTTGCCCTCCAGAAAACAAATCCAGTAAAGGGTCTTTATGGCCCAAGGGAATTTTGGGGAAAAAATGCCAAAAAAAAAAGCAACCCCTTTTATGGCAGCATTTCCAATGGTGCTGGTGCCCAAGAGCAGTGGTCTTGACATTTTCCCTATAATGTATGTTATATTGACACAGCTGAAGTCATTAGGCAAGCAAGATGAAATGATAACCTTTGTTTTGTGCTGGCTCTTCTGTTTCTTCAAGAGGATGCTGGGATAGGAATGCTTGGGCTGACTCCAAAGTTGCCAATATGAAGGGTCCTTTAGTCTTTACATCTTCCATGAAAGCCTTTAATGAAAGGATGTGGAAATAAAATGAAATCTAGGAGCAGAAATCAAACAATTAACTTTTCAGTTACCAGACTAGTAAATTGCTTTAATGCCAACGTTATTGCTTTTGAACTTTTATGTGAAAGTGTAATGGAAATTATGAGTAGTATTGACATGGTTTACATTTTTCTTTATGATTCCCTTTATGTATCTGTTTAAATAACAATGTGGTCAGGAGCATTTAACCTACAGACCGTAAATTGCTGTTCATGAACAGACATCTGATCGGAAGGTGATCTGAAGTTTGGGGCAGGGGGCAGATGATCTGGGGTTTGAAACCTGATGGGCTCATACATCTGAGATTGATAAAATAATTAATACAGGGAGAAAGCAGGAGAATACTTTTGGGATGGAGATGTTTCCAACATGCAAGTAGAAAGTAGGGTTTCATGCCTAAATGAAACCACCCTCTGCACGTAATTGCTCGTCACTTTATTTCTGATATGGTGACACACTTAGGCCAGAATTTTACGTCCCCCCCAAAGAGCGGGTTGGTGGCGGGGTAGGGGCGGGGGACGTAAAATGTAGTGGGAGGCTTGGGGGGGGGTCCTTCCCGACTTGCTCCCGCCTTCACTGCCATTTAACGCGGGGCGGCGGTGGCGAAAACTGGCCCACCCGCCCAGGCCAATCAAGGCCCTTAGGTGGTCAGTTAACGGCCACTTAAGGGCATCCGCCTGCCATCATGGGACTTTTACCCCTTGGCTGATTGGGCAGCCCAGGCCTGAGAAAAACCGCCTGATAAAAGCAGATGGCTTTCTGATGGCCCTGGGGAGGGGGGGGCCCTCATGATCAGGCACCTGTGCCTGACGGAGGGCTGCCCCAATGCTCCATCCAACCTCAACAGCCAACACGCCCCCAACCGCACCCCCCCCCCGGCCCCCCAATCGACCACCCTTGCCTTGCCAGGGCCCGACCGATCAACCCCGGTGAGGCCCCAAAAACTTACCTTTTCCCGGGGCCGTCCTTCCTCTTCTTCTCGAAGCTGGGTTGCAGTCCCAGTTGTGGCCACCACTCCCGGCGTTGCTGGGACTAAGAGCTGCTGGCCTGCTGATTGGCCGGCAGCTGCATTAGGCGGGACTTCCTGCCTCAAGACCAATTAAAGGTCTGAGAAATGAAAAATGCAGTTTGGGGATCCCCAAGCCAGGTGGAGTCAGGTTCACCACTGACTTTTCAATTGGTAGACGGCTCCCGTCCGTAGAGGGTGAAATTCAGCCCTTAATTTTTGATTTAAAAATTATATATTTTGGTCTATGGTTAAAATGTTAAAGTTAGGAAAACACTTCTCTGTGGAAATTGAGACTCCTCTTTAAGATATTTCCTCTGCGCTAATGTTTTCCATTGCTCTCCTGAAGGCACCAATGCCTCTTTCGGATCAGCTGATCGGCTCAGATCAGAGATCAAACTTGGGAATTCCTTGTCTACATTGGTCAGATCCAATTCTAGGAAGTGCATTAACCATCTGAATTACCAGAAGCTGTAATGTAAACCCTTTTGTGTGCATGCAGCTGCAAATGCACTATGGCAAAAGAAATGCATAACTCTTCTCTTCCCTCATCCTAAAACAAAAAAAATGTTGGCAAACACATTTTTATTAAGACACTTCCCATTTAAGAAGGGTTTGTATTCTGTATGTAGCTTCAGTCTTTAATTAAAGAAAAATTAATTCTCAACACAAGAGATTAATCCTAATTTTCATAAAATTAAATGGAATATTGAAAAATGCAAAACACCTACTTGTCACCGACCATTTTCTTCAAAGGAATGGTTAACTTACTGAGTGGAACTCATTGTACCGCTGCACTGCACCAATATCCCCCGTGAAGGGAAGCTGCTCAGAAAGTTCTTCGTCTTTCAGGGTCAGCCAGTCAATGATCTCCTGCAAAGACAGCTGTAGCTTGCCACTGTGATCAGAGAGTGCCTCCAGTCGAGCCCTTAGACACAATGAAGGAATGGGGGGTATGGAAATTTAATAGTTTTCAAAAGAATAAAGAGATCTTCAGCTAAGGTAAATGGGGTGCGACGACAAGACAGAAGATCACATAGTATGGACCATTACTGAGGCTGAGAATGTGTCAAGGTTCCATTTGTGGTTGTGTGTCTGATTCCTGATCAATGCTTTATCTGAAGTCATCTTCAGAGAAATGCCATTGGTTCCATTATACTGCTGATCTCTATTCTTTGCTTCTGGGTATGTCTGCAATGGACAGAAAGGCCACAGAGCTGACAAACAATAAAGGCAGCTCCACATGTACATCGGACCAGTATTCACCAAAGTGCTACTTCCAACCCTTCCACTGCAACATTCTTCCTTTTTATATATTCAGGATAGGCTGCAGTTGTACAGGTTGTTGGCAGCCTTCCAGTACTTTACTCCTTCTATTCACTCGCCTTATTCCAAATTTGAGGCCAGATGCTGAAAGGTGGCCGGCTGTTTAACCACAGGGTCTATTGCGACCTCAACTAAAGTGTGCGCTGACAGACATATCTTCCAGCAGGGATACTCAACTGTGTTCAAAGCCAGTTTGTTTCCACCTGAACCCAGAGGCACTGAGGCCAATTGTAGCACCTAAAGCTGCCTGACAGAAGTTAGCTAACTTAGCACTGCTGGAGGATTAAAACTAAGACATTCCTGGTCTGTCTTGTTCAGTACAATGCTCAGCAAGTGAGGAATAAATAACTTTGCAACTATTGTGGAACCATCGTTGACTTCACACAGAATAGATTGCGTTCATTTTTTTCCAGCCTGGGCCTGCCTAAATTCAACCTTTTCAATCACTTCAAAACTGCAGAGGTATTTTCAGAGTCTGCTTGTCCTCATTAAAGTTTCAAACCCCCAGAGCTAAATTAGATACTCAAAAATTGAATACTCAAAGATATCACTCACTTAGAACTGCATTTCAGACTCAATCCCTTCTGGATACATTTTATTTAAAGAAATGATTTTTGTAAATCAGATATAAATCCTGCTTTTGATTCTAAGTGCTGTTCATTGGTGAGTAAGGTTGATTTATATTTAAGCTTTCAAAGACTTAGACTTCACTCCAGACTATCACAACTGCCCTGGGCTTCTTTGTGAAAAACTCTGGCCAAGATTTTATTCTTACTGAACATATCGTTGAGAAACAGATTTCAATTTTTTTGGGTGAATTTTGTGCTCGTCAAGGTGAAGAACGCCAATGTGGGAAAGGAAAACACGTTTTCATCTTTTGTCATCCTTTATCTGCATCACGTAATCTCAGGTCAGCTGTAGCACAGGCAGAGGCAAAGGAAACCACCCAACAATGGGCTGCATTTTAAGTCTCTACCGCCGAAACAGGCGGCGGACGTAAAGAAATGTGGCCCGCGCACACGAGGACCACGTCAAGGAGCCGCCGCGATTTCAAACAATGTGGCTCATTTGTATGGTCATGCATCCGCACTTCGTGATGACGTGGAGGGGGTGGGTGAACCGTCGCCGACAATGGTGTCTGGCGCGAATGTGCAGGAGCCGCCGCCATTTTTAAAGGGCTTACAGCCTCAATGTATGTTTAAAATTTAAAGGGCCAGTTAAAGTGAAGTTCTGTAAAAATGAATAAAATGACCTTTCAATGCACTCTCCCACTACCCCCAATGGCATTTCAAAACATTCCTGCCCTTTTCCCCCCCGGAATACATGCCTTCCAAATTTGACCACCCAACCCCCCCACAAAGTTCAGCACTTTTGTCCTTTTCCCCTTTCCCATCACCCCACCCTCCGACCAATCCGCATCATTGTAACCCCGCTCCCCACTCTCGCACAGAGAAAATCAACTCCTCCCCCCTCCCCCCAGGTGTCACGCCACATTTCCCTGAACGGGGATTTGAAGGCGCAGCATTATCAGCTGCCTGAATAGAGATTGGAACGTGGTGGCTGAATCGCAGCAGCCTACATAGTAAGTAGGCATTAATCTATTTTAATACGGGGCCCGTCACCAAGCAGCAGGGCGGCCGCCACAAGGCCTCGCTGCCGCCGCCGAGATCGGTATGGGGCCTGCCGCCATCGGGGTCGGCCTCCGCTGTACCGATCTTCATTGCTCCCCTGCCACCGTTCCCGGCAACGGAGGGGCTTTAAAATCCAGACCAATATGTTTTAGTTCAAATCTCAGAACAGCACCCACTACATGATGAAATGTTCTACTTCATACGTCAATGATCATCACAGACTCTGAGTAAAATTGCTAATTTAGTCCTCATTTTGAGCAGCTTTGTTTGCACACTAAAATTGGATGAAGACTGTCCCAAACTCACTTACACAGAGCTCTTACAGCCAATGGACTGAGAAGGCCACAAGTTTATACATTAATTACCTCCACCGCCATGCACCGTGGCTGCAGTGTACTATCTACAGGATGCACTGCAACGAGTCACCAAGGTTTCTTCGGCAGCACAATCCCAAATCCATGACCGCCATGACCTAGAGGTTCAAGGGCAGTAGATGCATGGGAACACCATCACCTCTATGTCCCCCACCTAAGTCACACACTAGTTTGACTTGAACATATATTGTTAGGTCAAAACCTCCCTGTACATGGATGACGTGGCCGTCTTCTGCTCGGATCTGCTGTCCGTGCGCAGACTGATGAGCATCTGCGACCAGTTCGAACTGGCCTCGGGAGCCAAAGTTAACCACGGCAAGAGCGAGGCCATGTTCTTTGGGAACTGGGCTGACCGATCCTTTGTCCCCTTCACCGTCAGGTCAGATTACCTGAAGGTGCTGGGGATATGGTTCGGAAGGGCCGGGGCGTGCACCAAAACATGGGAGGAGCGAGTAGCCAAGGTACGACAAAAGTTGGGCATGTGGGGGCAGCGATCTCTCTCCATTGTGGGTAAGAACCTGGTCATCAGGTGCGAGGCGCTCACGTTGTTGCTCTACGTGGCGCAGGTCTGGCCCATACCCCACTCCTGCGCCGTGGCAGTCACCCGAGCCATTTTCCGCTTCGTCTGGGGATCTAAAATGGACCGGGTCCGGAGGGACACGATGTTCAAATCTCTGGACATGGGCGGGAAAAATGTACCCAACGTGGCCCTCATCCTGATGACCACCTTCGTGTGCGGCTGCATCAAGCTATGTGTAGATCCCCAGTACGCAAACTCCAAGTGTCACTACGTGCTGAGGTTCTATCTGTCCCCGGTGTTGCGAAGGATGGGCCTGGTCACATTGCCGCGGAACGCACCATGCAGTTGGACGGCGCCGTACCACCTATCCTTCGTGGAGCAGTTTCTGCGGAAAAACACCTTTGACCACCGGTCCATCAGGCAGTGGTCTGCACGGAATGTCCTCAAGGCCCTACGGGAAAAGGAAACGGTGGATCCTGTCGGATGGTTCCCCGAGCAGACCGTCAAAGTCATTTGGCGGAATGCCTCATCACCAGAACTTTCAAACAAGCACCAAGACGTAGCTTGGCTGGTGGTGAGAAGGGCCCTCCCCGTCAGATCCTTCATGCACACCCGAAGTCTCGCCCCCTCCGCACAGTGCCCCCGCGTTGGCTGTGGTGGGGAAGAGACGGTCGCCCACCTCCTCCTGGAATGTGCCTTTGCAAAGCAGGTGTGGAAAGAGATGCAGTGGTTTTTGTCAAGGTTCATCCCAAGCAGCTCTGTAACACAGGAGTCTGTGCTCTACGGGCTGTTCCCAGGGACGCACACCGAGACAAACATCAACTGCTGCTGGAGGACTATCAATTCGGTGAAAGACGCCCTTTGGTCTGCCCGAAACTTGCTGGTCTTCCAGCGCAAAGAGTTGTCCACCACCGAATGTTGCAGACTGGCACATTCCAAGGTCCAGGACTACGTGCTGAGGGACGCACTAAAGCTTGGGGCAGCCGCAGCAAAGGCTCAATGGGGAAAGACCACAGTGTAAGGTTCCCCCACCAAGCTGGACTGAGGGGCTGGAACCATGGGAAGCCCCTCGAACTGTATCGTTAATATTCTCAGTTGCTGTAAATGTAAAACTGTAATTGACATGACAATTGTGAAACGGAAGGGTTGGGAAGAAACTCATGACATTATTGAAAGAAACTGATCTCTTTTGCAATGTTTGTATTTTTTCGTGCTGTTTGGAAACTGTTTGGCAATGTAATTTTTACAGATTTTTATGAATAAAGTATATTTTGGAAATAAAAAAAAAAAAATATATTGTTAGTCCTGGGTTGAAATCCTTGATTTCCCTAACAATGTTGTTAGAACACCTTCACCACGAGGAAAAGGCCCACCACCATTTTCTCCAGGGCAAGTAGGGATGAACAATGAATGACGGTGTTAGCAGCAACATCCACATCCCAAGAATGAATTAAAGAAAAAAACTTTGATCATATCAGCGAAGGCTGAGCTCCTAATTGTTCTCCTAAACTTCAGTGCTTCAGTGGAGCCTCGGAGCAAGCTGTCTCTCATCAGATAATGGTGCAGGGCTAAAAATATTAAATTACTTAAAAAATATATAAATTCACCTGATATTTTGGGATTTCTTCTTAATCTCACTCCAACAGAGGTTCATCTCTTTGAAGTGCTGAAATGATGCCTGTGATTTAATCCTTTTGTTCGATATGTTTAGCTTTTATATTTGTTCCTGACATCCTGAATCAATAATCATATCTATAAAAATAATTAAAATGAAGTACTCATTAAGACCATTTCTGTGACTGAATGAAGCAATAGAAAAATTGTTAGATTCGGGTATTTGCTTTCCATGAATTATGGGCTGTATTTGCATCTTTTGTTAAAAGGAAATGAAATACACCTTTTCATTGTGTGCTATTTATGGACAATTATTAAAATAACTTGAAATGTGTGGTTTTTAAATGTAATTTTGTAATTGGGAACAAGAAATAGACAATTACAACACACTGAAAATGATTCTTTAACACTCCTTAAACAACTAATGATCAATAAACCGGTATAAAATGATAAAAATTTCAATAGTATAATTACAGAGTTGCAATAATGGTGCAAAGTGGTGCAGGAGGATGGTCACCAGACATAATGTGGAGACAACAGGTGGGTCAATATGTAAAATGAGTGCCCATACCTGTGAGAACCCGACACAAGGTGTAGAAGAAATGTACCATTTAACAAACAGCACAGAGATAAGGCAATAAAGCAGCAGCACAGGTCACATATGAACATGAAGAAAAGTGATAGTTGTTAAAGATTTATGCAAAATATGTGCTGTACTTACATGGAGAAATGTTTGCTGGGTTGTAATGCATAAAGTAGAAATAGCCGGGCTATATCAGTTACATTGTGTATTGCATCCTGCCAGCCCATAACTGTGTATCGACTTGCAATATTTTATTACGTGAGCTACTTAACATTTGTACATTTATGGAATAGTGTTCCTATTTATAGATTGATGGTAGGTGGCCAAATGTCTACATACCTATAGTCAATGGTGCCCTGCATCTTGGGGGAAGTCATCAATTAAATTTCTGCTACCTCTGCCGTTGGTCAATGTGAAGATTGTGCAGAGAGCTTCAGCCACATCTAATAATAGAGTGCTTCAAGGAAAATAGCTGATTTCGGAGATGCTGTCCACAGGTGCCTGGAAGGAACACATAACATACGCTTTGAGGTCAGTGATTACCTTCAGTGCCACTGGTAGTGCAGTACAAATGATAGACTAGTGCGTTTTCTTAGCTTTCCCTTTGTCCCAGATACTGGCTTTAAGAGTGTCAGGTCACATTACATGCGATCCCTTTCCTTTGCTACTGAAATAGCAGTTATGCACAGGTATCAATATTGTCTTTTCTGCTCAAAGTCAAACCCTAAGGGAAAACCTCACAGTTGCTCCTTGACAAGCAAAAATGCCTCAATTGAGAGCCAAAGTATTAACATGCATTCCACCCATTTAGGCTCAGGAGGAAATTTTGGATCACAAGCTAGGTGTAAGGGAATCAGGTCTTTCAACTGATTTCATTCCAGAATACCAAGTCTACAGTGTTCCCATTACAACGTCTAGTGCATCCTGGCATTAATCACTATGTACTCCAGGTTTTGGTCCCCCTATATGTAAAGAAATACTTCCTTATGTCAGCTCTAAATTTGTCCATCGCAATTTTGAACATCTGTCTTCTTGGCCTACTGCTCTGGCAGATGTGAAACTGATATTCTGGGCTCACTTTTTCAATCCTGTTAAGTATTTTGTAGGTTTCTGTCAAGGATTCACTTTGAGTTGACTTTGAAGTTGAGGAGACCTAAATTATTAAGATATTCCTTGGAGCTCTTTTCTCCAACACTAGGGACTTAGTCTTGTTGCTGTCATCTGCACTTACCCTAGGACCTGGATGGCCCCTTATATTTTAGCAATGTTATGACCAGGTGAGAAAGAGGTCTAGGGTTCCCTTTCAGCCTTCACCTGGTCTTACTGTAACAGGATTTAATTTTAAACACACCGTGTTCTTAGATCCCCCTTGGTGAATCCTTGTTCATCGCTTTCTAATTATAAGGCAAAGAAACCAGCACAAACAAGCTTTCTTACGTTTAAAGAAGAAAAGTTGAAATTTATTAAACTTAAACTCTAATTCAGTTAACACCTACGGATACACGCCGTGCCCCACGCTAGCATGCATACGAGATACACACATGCAAATTGTTATGATCCTGTAATTGTTTTTCCCGGGAAGATTGCAGCGTGCCTTTAAGGCTGGAAAAAGAGCCATACTGCTTTAAGGCAGCAAGCTCTAAAGACTGAGTCAAAGAATGCATTCTCGTTGCCTTGGATACAGCCATTCGGAGACTGCGATTCAAAGGGTACATTCTTGTTGCCTTGGATACAGCCACTCGGACTGAGCATTGAGAAATACATTTGTTACGATTTCATTTTAAACTGGCTGAAAGTGCAAACAGCCTGTTCCAACAGAGGACACAGACAGACTGCTATGTGTAAGCACCTGAAAGAAATGCTCTCAGACCATTTAAATTGAAGGAAGAGAATTTAACCTCTTTATTTATTATTCTCTCTCAAAATTCGAAAAAGTCAAGCCAAAACAGAGATCTCTGATAATTTAAACGGAAGGAAGGGAAGTTAGACTGTGGCAATATTTTATCCCTCAAAAATTCTAAAGCCAGATTGATTCTATTGAAAGTGGTTGCGAGTTGTTGATCTACTGTGGTCATCACTGGAAGAAAGAGGAGTTTGAAACTTCAGGTGTTGGACTGTTTTCCTTTCCTCATCAGATCCTGGAAGATTGCACGTGGACCTTAATCAGAGGATTGTTCATCAGGAAGTGTAAATTTGCAAGGACTCTAATTTTTTCTATTTTAAATGTTGTTTATATCTCCATAGTGTTTAAGAATTTTGTTTTTCTGATGAAACAGTTAATTTGTTGATTTAAAGACACCTGGTTTGGTTAGCCTCATTTGGGGGTTAATAGATGGTACAATTTGACTGGGTCTTTCTTTAATTTGGAAAGTTTAAAAAGATATGTTAGGCGATCTGTGGAGGGACGAGATTCTCCCAGCACAATCAGAATCGTATATTTTGATTGGGGGCTTTGACTGGAGTGGTCGGTTGTAACATGCATACGCGATATACACATGCAAATAGAGACAGAAAAGAGCAGAAGAAAAATGAGGTGGAAAGGTTTCAGGCAATATCTGAAGAGTTGTTGTTAAGGTTCTTTGAGCTCACTGTAGAGTCCTTGATTGTAGGTAGATCTTGCTTTTCGTTGGGGCCAAGTATTCTTCTTAAATCTTGTTCGCTGTAGGAGATTTTTTTCTCTTGGGGTTCATGTGTCTTCAGTGGATTCAGAGGCTTGTGAGAAAGAGAGATGGGAGCAGACAGGAGAGAGATCTTCTCAGTCCAGGAGCAAACAGACTTTTTTGCCCAAACTGTTTGTACAAATTCAAAAAACTCAGATTGCCCAGCAGGTTAGTCATGTGACTAGCTGGTTTGACCATGTCCGTTTGTGTATTTGGCCATCTTAGCAGTCAACCTGGAATGCGAGCTCCCCCACCTTCAACGTCTGGTGATCAAAAGTCCATTGTGCATTGAATGTGTCAGGGAATGGCTGCTTTTTCCTTCCAAATACTTTCTGTTAATATGCAAATGTCTTTCCAGCCACGGCTAATTTGTTTAACAAATCCTTTCTTCACTCCAGTAGCAGTTAAAAATCAATATTCATGACAAAATTGATGTGCCTCATTCTTGGGAGGTGGGGGCTAGCATGACAAGCAACTAGAATTATACACAGTGCTCCAGGCGTCGCTTCAGCATGACCTCTGAGGATAAGAACTCAACTAATTCGACTTTACAATTCAGTCTCCAGTTGTTTAATGGCCCTCACATTGGGCTGAATTTTGTTGAGCTCCTGACATCGGGCTCCATGGCGTGGGGAGGAGGGGGGGGTTGGGGGGGCTGGAAGATCGCAGCAGTAGCAGCCTGCCATGGAGCCCGACTCCAGGATTGCCGGGCCCAAACTTCTCGGCAGTGGGACCATGCTATTTACATGCCATTCCCTGCGATCTTACCGGCTGGCCACAATCCTCCATGCAACGGGTGGTACTCACACGCCTTCACTTTCCCATCCAGTGAAAGCTGGTGTCACAGAGGTGGGGAAGGGGGGCAACTTAGGAGTTTTAGTGTAGTGGGGGAGGGGGGGAAACGGGGTCAATGCTGCATTTCTAGTGTGGGTGGAGGAAAGGGGTGACCTCTGCACATTGTGCAGTTGTTGAGGGGGTGGGAGGGGTGGGGAGAGGCCAACTATTCAATTTAAGTGTTTTGCGGGGGGAACGGGGCTACCATTTACATTCTGTGTATTGGGGGGGTAATGGGTCACACATTTATGTACTGTATTGTTGGCGGGGTGGGGGGAGCGGTGGGTGGTGGGTTCCGGGGTTGAACTTTGTACTCTCTGTGCAGGTCTGGCAGCCCTTTAAAGATGACGGCAGTGCCTGCGCAGAGGCAGCTGATGCCATTGCTGGTTTCGTAGAGTGCGCCCCCACCACGTTATTTGGCGGGGTGGGGGTGGGGTGCACTGTCCTGTGTATGGAAATGAGCTGTGATACGGTAAATCGTGGTGTCATGGCAGCGCACGGCAATGCGGGCTGACATTTTCTTTTGCCCGCCACTGCTCCTGGAGGCGGGAGAATAAAGTTCAGCCCAATGTTTAGAGTGTCAACTCAAGAACAGAGTACCTGGGGGTACTTTTAATCCCCATCATCAAGTAGGATGTTAACATTTTTGAAATCTCAAACCTAACCCCAACCTGCCTCCAACCCACACACTTTCAGTTTTAACGGAAAAGGGACTGAGTGGTTGGGCAACTAACCTGTTTCCAGCAGGCAGACTGGCCATTTACATAGAGTCACAAAATCATTTACGGCACAGAAGGAGGCTCCAAGTGCCAGCTCTTCATAGAGCTATTCAGTCAGTCCCACTCCCCCGCTTGATCCTCACAGCCGTGCATGTCTATTTTCTTCCAGTGGCCACCCAATTTCCTTTTGAAGTCATAAAGAGGCTGCATGTCTCATACCCCATCTTCCAGGCTGACCCAGGACAGAAGGGTATTCAGGGCTTCAGGAAACCTGGCAGCTAAAGTAGAGTGAGACTGTTTCGTGGAAAAGGTAAGTGCTTTTAAGCACTGCTTATGGGCCAGGAGGTGAGGGGGTGCTTCCCCCGGTTGTCCAAACTTATCCACTTCCCAGTCTGCCATTGGATAATCCACCCGATGCAAAGGACTTCCCCATGATCGGATTGTCAGGATTGAGTTAGGACTCCTCCAGTTCAGTGACTGCCCCCGCCCTCCATGATTAGACCGGTCCAGCCCCCAATGAGATTGACCCCTCCGCATCAGCAGCCACACTCCCACTAGGATCATACACCACTCCCAGGGGGTATTGGTGACCACCCATTCCCCCTCCAAGATCTGGACCCCACCTCCCCCATTCCCTCTACGTCTGCTGCAGGCATGTGGCCTCCTCCAGAGTCCTCCCCACCTAACAGAGAGCCAAGCCTGTCAATCAGGCTGGCCTCAGGCGGGAAGCTGCTTAAAAAATTGCCGCTGAGACATTAAAACAGCACAACCCCGCCAAAACTCCTCCCGCCTGCTCACAAAACCCTCCCCAGTAAATATCAGGGCTAATGTGTCTTCTAGTTTTATTTCCAATATTCAGTACTATGCATTGGCTACTGCAAGCCCTGTTAAATTTCCTTTGCAAGACCTTGGCTAACATCTTTGAGTCCATAGTTCCTGCTACCTTCTGAAGATTTAAATACTTTAAAACAAAACTGCCATTGCAAGTAATTTATTTATATCAAGAACAGAATGGGCCCCAGAACTAATTTCTGGGGTATTCCACCCATTGTCCAAGCACTCCTTCCAACTACCTTCTACTTTCTTCCCTTCAGATAGTTACTAATCCATGTCCTTGATACCCACTGAGCTTAGTTTGTAAAGCAGTCTTTCATGCATTAGTTTATCAAAAGCGATTTGGAAGTCAATGGTCATTATGTTATTTTGCTTGTCTACATCAATTTGTGATATCACCTCCTCAAAGAAGTCTATGAGGTTGGTTAGATAAAATTACTCTTTTTAAAGTCATGCAGTCTGTCATTTATTTGCATGCAAGCTGGGGAAACATTAATAGTTGCTCCATTAACACCCAGTCACAAAATTATGACAGTTTAATGCACAATTAGTGCAAGTGTTATCTGTACTGTACAGAGAAATGTGAAGCCTATGTGAAGCAATTCAGTCTGTTTGTAACATGGTGGTTTCTGAGCAGCTGAGACCATCCTTGGACAAAGATGCAGAATGTAGAGTTAATATTTTTTCACTGAGAAACCTAAGTGAAGGGCCATAATGCAGGCACCATAAAGATCAATAAATAATAGGAGTGAAGATTAGATAATTCAGGAAGTAGGGATATGCGTGGAAAGTTCTTTACGTAGAGGGTGGTGGGTGCCTGGAACGCGTTGCCAGCGGAGGTGGTAGACGCGGGCACGATAGCGTCTTTTAAGATGTATCTAGACAGATACATGAATGGGCAGGAAGCAAAGAGATACAGACCCTTAGAAAATAGGCGACATGTTTAGATGAGGATCTGGATCGGCGCAGGCTTGGAGGGCTGAAGGGCCTGTTCCTGTACTGTAATTTTCTTTTCTTTTTTCTTTTTTTCTAGTTGTTAGACAAAGTCAATCTTGGATTTAAAGCGTAAAAAAAGGGCTGAGTGAGAGACATGGAGCACTAAAATGAGCCAAATGGTCTTCCTCATCCATAATTATCTTATGATCTTACTGTGTGAGTTCAATGAGTCATGGGTAAAAAATGAAGCAAAGCAGGTGATGAGGTTTGGGAGAGGGAGGAACGAGCTAAAATATTACTTTTCTTTCGTATACAAAACTTCACATTCTCTTCAGTCATTTTAAGTTATTTTATTCATTGTTCTTCCACTTCAGTGATCTGGTGTTGAATTCAGATCGGCCACAGTGAATTACTTATACCACTGTCAACACGTTCAACTGGCAGCCAAAAACTGAAGTGATTCCGGTTGCAATCCCAATTGCACCAGAGGAGAATCTGTGCTTTAGGATATATGGTGCCACAAATATTTGAAGAAATAAGTATGAGGTTACTCATATCGGTCATTTTGTAACGGATTATGTAAAAAGATGATGATGTTATGTGATTCTATCAGTAACATAGAGGAGGAATTTTAGCCCCAATGGGGGTGAGCATGGAAGCAGGTGGGTGAAAACATTTGCACTGCTGGCTGGCATGTTGGCTTCCTGGAACCATTCCACCCCTGGGCCATTTTCCCAGAAGTGGGACGAGGGACAGGAGGTATCCAATTGAGCTAATCAAAGACCACTTAAGGCTTATTGTCAGAGGCTGACTGGAAAATTCCAGTCGGCCTCCAGACCCCCAGAGGTGTTGGGGGAACAGCCCAGTTACCTGGAGGTGGCCTCCCAGCGGCAGACTGGGGGCCCAGCACTCCAGGCTGGCTTTGAGGCCCTCCCCACCTGTCTGGCTTCAGCTGTGGCCACAGTCTGCCCTGTGGAGGGGCTCCCCCTTCACAATGCTAGCCCGGCTGCTGTTTCTATTTTTTTACTTAAAAGTTTAAAAAGTTGGAGAGAATGCGCCTCCATCTTGAGGTGCCCTTTCTCTCTTTTACCTGTAAAAGCAGCCTGCTGCTTCTTCTGAGCTGAAAGGCCTCCTATTGGTCATACAGCTTTGAGAGCCTGCCCATTGTCCTTAATCACTGCTGGTCACTGTTTACTACACTGTCTGGGCTTCTGATCCCCATTTGACTCAGACATCGGGATCCCGAAGTCAGTGGGGAAATTCCTGCCCATGCAGTTTGAAAACCAAATAGATATAGAGTCACACTGCAGCTGGCCCTACGTGGTATTCCAATAAAACCACAAAAAATTACCAGTTTTGCTTCTTCATGTGGTACTGGACTTTGCTATAACTTCCAGCTATTCTTGCATCAAATATGCAGCATAATCACAAGGTAGACACCAGTCTCTCTATAATGGGAAACCATTTGGACCCAGTTTTCTAAATGTTTTTATGGCTGATATTTTTTGGTAATCATTCTTTATTTAAGTTAAGAATTTTCAGTCAATCAACTTGATCTTCACTTGAAAAGGATAGACTACATTGTATTTCACTATTATATTCCTGTGTCTAGTCAGCAGGGTATGGATCTTGAGCAGAGAGGACTGAAGTCATGAAGAGCTCCAGGATGTGTAGAAATAATTGTTCATTTGTTCAGTCCTGCAGAGAGCCATCTGTCGCTGACAAAGAATCTCTTCCCAGCTTGTTCCTTCAATCTGCCAATAGATGGAGTGCTGCCATTTGCAAGAAGATCTTACCTTGCAGCTAGTATGCCTCAACAGTTACTTAAAACCAAATAATATCCAAAGGCAGAATGAAGTACAGAATGATAAAGGGCTTAATGCTTTTTAAGCTGCCTCTCATATGAGCCTTGTACAATTTGGTCTGTCGTGGACTCTTGCCAACTTACTTACTTTCTTGAGGAAGGTGGAAATTCTCCAAAAATAGAAAACTTGGTGATTTTTTTCCTGAGGCCCAAAGATAATCAAACAAATAACCAGAATATCTATCAATCATTACAATCTACATTATATAAACCTGACCAGAGATAAGATTTTGTACTATCTAACTGCTATCTATCTCGCATGAACCATTATGGGCTGGATTTTAAGAGCCCGCCGCCGATCTCAGTGGTGAGCTCAAAGAATGGTGGCCAGCACGCACGGGCCACACACCAAGAGCCGCCGCAATTTCCCACGGGCAGTTCATTTAAATAGCTGGGGCAGCCTGCCCCCGCCCCAATCACATAAAGGGGGAGGGCTGTCCGTCCCCAGCAATGCGTCAGCTGCCTGTGTGCAGGCACTGGCGCCATTTTTAAAGGGCAGCCAACCATGCCGGTCAATCTAATTTTTTAAAGCAGTATCCCCCCAAAATTTATCCAATAAATTTCTACCACCCCTTTCCCACCCCCAATAAAACTGACAGTAACTATTTGCCCTTTCCCCTCCAAGACACTTACCTTTTAAATCTGACCTTCTCCTCCAAACTGCACAAAGTTTAAACTTCACCCCTTCCCACCAGCCCCTAAACCCATTACGTTTATTTGAACCAGTTGCCACCCCTGCACTGATTTTAAGTCATCCCCCTCCCCACCAGTGTCACGCCACCTTTCCCCGGATAGGGAAATGAAGATGCGGGAGTGATAGCTGCCGCGCTAAAGATTGCGGCAGGGCTGGAAGATTTCAGGTACGTTTATTTAGATTTATTCACGTTATTCATTTGAATATTGAAATGCTGTTCCCGTTGCCCAGCAGCATGGGGCCTCCATGGAGCCTTGCCATCACAGGCCCTTCCAGTGTCCCAGTGTCAGCCTCCAAGGCGGGCCGCTGCTGGACCCATATACTGGCCACTCCCCCCCACCACCCCCCACCACGGAGCCCGACGTTGTGGGTTTGGTAAAATTCAGCCTTATGTTTCAAAGAATATCGTCACGGATTTGTTTAATTTTTCTCCTCGGATTAAAACAGTGTATCTTTAAGTCAGGGAGAGAAGTTTTGGATTTCTAGGGCAGTGTGCCACAGTTGCATCTTGTTACCTAGGCAACAGCAGGAGATATATGGTATAATGTTTCAATTTGACTGTGTGTAAAACTGGCAAAAACTGGTCTGAACCAGTTTGTTTTGAGAGACTTTCCAGCGAGGCATGCTACTGAAGGACTGTCCATTTTCTTTCAGCAGAAATTCTACAAGGAGCTACAGGCTAAGTTGATTGCCTGTTGAGGAGGGAAAAAACCCTTTTCTTTTAAGAGACCGTTTGATTTGCCGACGGTAGTAAAGCTCTTTTTCTTTACTTGCAAGCCAGGAAATATTTGCTTCAAGATTGAATCTCTCTTGACAGATTGAGTTTGCTGGAATTCAGAGTAAAGTTTCAACTGAGATGCTGTCAGTTTAATAATTCAAGTCTACCTATTGCTGTGCTCATCATTGACGGAACTGTTGATGCCTACTGAAGCCTAAGTATTTTGCATGCTTATTAAGAACAGAAGATTTCATCAAATCCACGTGAAGAATTTGAGTAGCCTTTGATTATTTCCACATGAGAATACCTCATCCATCGGGAACGTATCTCACAAAGATTTAGTTGTTTATTTATTCTTAAGAAACAGCTCATTTTAAAAACATCACTTTTAAAACTGGTTAACTACTGCTATTTTTGAGTATATGTGTGTGAATGGAGGAGTTAGATTAAAAATAAGAAGGTATAAGGTCTTTAGACATAGATTTATCTTCATAATGTTTAAGATTTAGTTTCTTAATAAATAGTTAATTTGTTGTTGTATAAAGACACCTGGTTTGGTCTGTTTTATTCCGGGGGTTACTAGAGTGTTTAATTTGGCTGTTTTCCGTTTGGGTAGGAAAACTTTAATAATATGCTGAGACCTGTGGATGATGGGACTGAATTGATAGTGCATTGCTCCCACCACGGTTGTAACAATATTTGATCATTTGTGTCTGATCCTGAAAAGCAACTATTCTGGTCTTAATCAGATCATATTTAGTACTTTGGACTAAAATGTGCTAGTGTGCTGGGTGATAAATAGAGGCTGATAATGTGCATGAATGCAGTGTGACACTGCTGCACTTCAGCTGCCAATTTCCATAGTTTCAGGAAAAGAGGCCAATCCTGCACCCAATCAACAAAGTACAATTCAACCCAGAAGTCCTTCAAACCTGTGTGTGCTTTGTGTATAATGCTCATTCAAGGAAACCATTTTATTCAAAGTATGAAGTCACCCCAGAATGTGCTTGAACAGCTCTTCAGACACTCAATGCCTGTTTGAAATGGGCATTTCAAGGAAGGCCTCTTCAGAAAAAATTGCCACAGCTCCTTAAAATAGGTTGATGTCCGAAAGTTTTCTGCCAGTGCCCGCAGTTACATAGAATATACGGCACAGAAACAGGCCAATCGGCCCAAACAGTGCATGCTGGTGTTTAAGCTGCAGTTGAGCCACCTTCTGCCTTTCCTCATCTAACTCTATCAGCATAACCTTTCTCCGTCATTCGCTTATCTAGCCTCTGTTAAATGCATTTATATTATTCACTTCATCCACTCCCTGTGGTAGTGAGTTCCACATTCTCACCACTCTCAGGGTTGAAGGAGTCATTTCTGAATTTCCTATTTGATTTTTTGGTGACTATCTTACATTAATGGCCTCTAGTTTTGCCCTTCCCCACAAGTGAGAACATTGTCTGGGATTTAACCCTGGGCGGATGGGAGCTGGCCACCAACTGAAAAGTTGGTGGGCAACCCGCTTCCGCCTTGCCTGAGGATCGGACCCGTATTTTGTGGGTCGCTGGATTTGAATTGGTGTGAAGTGGGACTTCCACCTGCTTGAGGTAGGAAGTCCTACCGAGTAGAGCAGTTGGCCAATCAGCGGGCTGGCAGCTCTCTGTCGCAGCAGCGTCACTGGGAGCGATGGCCACTGTTGGGACTAACAGCTTGAAGAAGAAGATGTTGGCAGCCCAGAACAAAGGTAAGTTTTGGTTGCCTCGCTGGTCGTGATCAGTCAGGCCCTGGCGAGGCAAGGGTGGTCGATTGGGGGGACGGCGTGGGGTGGGATGCATGCTGTGTGTTGGGGGTGATTGGGGCAGCAGGGGTGGCCCTCCATCGGGCACAGGGTGCCAGATCATGAGGGTCCCCCCGGGCCGTCAGAGAGCCGCCTGCTTTAGTCAGGCGGATTCTCTCGGCCTTGGCTGCCGACTAGCCACGGGTAAAATCCCTGTGGAGGTGCGCGAAGGTCCTTAAGTGGCAGTTAAGTGTCCACTTAAGGGCCTTGATTGGCCTGAGGCGGGCAGGCGGGCCATTTATCTCCACCACCGCTCTGCGTAAAGTGGCAGTGGAGGTGGAAGCAGGTCGGGAAGGGCTCCCGGAGCCTCCCATTCCATTTTACGCCACCTCCCCACCACCATCCTGCTCTTTGGCGGGGGGGTAAAATTCAGCCCAATCTCTCTGTGTCTACTCCATCAAAACGTTTCGTAATTTTAAAGACCTCCAGGAAGTCACCCGAGAGAAAACAGAGTCAGCCTGTACATCCTCTCCTGATAGGCATACTCCTGCATTTCTGGTATCATCCTTTTTTGCACCCTCTCCAGGAACTCTATATATTTTTATAGCTTTGCTAACCTGTTGATACTTTTAGTGATTTGTGTATTTGTACTCCCAGATCCCTTTGCTCCTCTATCCCATTTAGATTCTTGTTTTCTAACAACAATAACTTGTATTTATATAGCACCTTTAATGTAATAAAACGCCCCAAGGTGCTTCACAGGAGCAGAATAAAATAAAATATGACACTGAGACACAAGAAAATATTCGGTCAGATGACCAAAAGCTTGTTCAAAGAGGTAGGTTTTAAGAAGTGTCTTAAAGGAGGAAAGCAAGGAAGAGAGGCAGAGAGATATAGGGAGGGTATTCCAGAGCTTAGGGCGTAGGCAACTGAAGGCACGGCCACCAACGGTGGAATGATTAAAATTAGGGATGCACAAGAGACCAGAATTAAATGAATGCAGATATCTTGGAGGGTTGTGGGGCTGGAGGAGATTACAGAGATAGGGATTTTCTAGGTAATATTCAACTTCCTTATTTTTCTTGCCAAAATACATTTATTTATTAAGAGATACAGCACTGAAACAGGCCCTTCAGCCCATCAAGTTTGCACCAACCATCAACCACTCATTTGTACTAATCCTACACAAATCCCATATTCCTACCACATCCCCACCTTCCCTATCACCTACCTACACTCGGGGCAATTTATAATGACCAATTTACCTATCAACTTGCAAGTCTTTGGCTGTGGGAGGAAACCAGAGCACCCAGCGAAAACCCACACGGTCACAAGGAGAACTTGTAAACTCCACACAGGCAGTACCCAGAATTGAACCCAGGTCGCTGGAGCTGTGAGGCTGCGGTGCTAACCACTGCGCCACTGTGCCGCCCTTTATCAATGTTGAAATTAATTTACCATTTATCTGCCCATTCTGCAAGCTTGTGATATCTTCTTGTACGATTTTTTGCAGAGCTGGGTAGTTATTGGTCACCTTTTCAGTTTTACTGTTAAGGCCCAAAAAGACTTCTTAAAGTTGGACTCTAGCTGAACTCAAGAGGTGAGATGAGAATGACTTCCCTTGACATCAAGGCAGCATTTGACCAAGTATGGCATCAAGGAGCCCTAGCAAAACTGGAGTCAATGGGAATCAGGGGGAAAACTCTGCGCGGTTAAGAGTCATATCTAGTGCAAAGGAAGATGGTTGTGATTGTTGGAGGTCAATCACCTCAGCTCCAGGACTTCACTGCAGGACTTCCTCAGGGTAGTGTCCTAGGCCCAACCATCTTCAGCTGCTTCATCAATGACTTTCCTTCAAGCATAAGGTCAGAAGTGTGGATGTTCGCTGATGATTGCACAATGTTCAGCACCATCCGCGACTCCTCAGATACTGAAGCAGTCCGTGTTGAAATGCAACAAGACCTGGACAATATTCAGGCTTGGGCTGATAAGTGGCAAGTAACATTTGCGCCACACAAGTGGCAGGCAATGACCATCTCCAACAAGAGAGAATCAAACCATCTCCCCTTGACATTCAATGGCATTACCATCGCTGAATCCCCCACTATCAACATCCTGGGGGTTACCATGGACCAGAAACTGAACTGGAGTAGCCATATAAATACTGTTGTTACAAGGGCAGGTCAGAGGCTAGGAATCCTGCGGCGAGTAACTCACCTCCTGACTCCCCAAAGCTAGTCCACCATCTACAAGGCACAAGTCAGGAGTGTGATGGAATACTCTCCACTTGCCTAGATGGGTGCAGCTCCAACAACACTCAAGAAGCTCGACACCATCCAGGACAAAGCAGCCTGCTTGACTGGCACTCCATCCACAAACATTCACTCCTTCCACCACCGATGCACAGTGGCAGCAGTGTGTACCATCTACAAGATGCACTGCAGCAATACACCAAGGCTCCTTAGACAGTACCTTCCAAACCCGTGACCTCTACCAACTAGAAGGACAAGGGCAGCAAATGCTTGGGAACACCACCACCTGCAAGTTCCCCTCCAAGTTACACATCATCCTGACTTGGAACTATATCCCCATTCCTTCACTGTCGTCGGGTCAAAATCCTGGAACTCCCTTCCTAACAGCACTGTGGGTATCCCTGCCCCGCATGGACTGCAGCGGTTCAAGAAGGCAGCTCACCACCACCTTCTCAAGGGCAATTAAGGATGGGCAATAAATGCTGGCCTAGCCAGCGAAGCCCACATCCCATGAATGAATAAAAAAAACTCTATCTGCTACGTCAGCCTCTTTGCCCAATGATATTTGCTGCCTTTATGAACATTCCTCTGGGCATTGCTCTGTGTTTGCAAGTTTCAGAGGAGGAGAAGGATGTATGCCAAACAAGTATGTTAGTTTAGGATCTGCTGTTCTATCAGCCCTACTCCCCTACTATCTTATTCTGTTCCATCTCAACGGAAATGTCACGATATATTCTTCCAATTCTACCAAATCTTAATTATTCTATCCTATTGGTGTATGGTACAGATATGTTAAGTGTGTTTGTCCTTTGTGACCATGTATTTCTTCTATTTCCTGACTATGCTCTTTCCAAGTGTTTTCCCAGTGGGAAGAGGATGTGAGGTGATTGGCTGCTGCACATCAAGCTATCCCTCTAGCGATGAAGGTGTTTGAGTATTTCCTTATGTTGGGTAATAGGTGACCCTGCAAACGTAGATGACATTGGTATTGAGGTAGTAAATGCCAAGGATTGTTTACTTTCTAAAACATCTATAGTCTTTTGAACATTTCAGTTATCGATGCCAGCTCCTGTCATTCCCCATGCTGCTAGATATTCCCTCAGCATGGCCAGAGATTTGTATTGGGGGTTGATCTCTGAGTAGCTGTGAGGTTGCCCAAGACCAATCTGAGCTGCTTCTCCAATATGATGAACCAAAATATGATAGGCAGCTATAGATTGGAGCTCAAGATCTCCAGAAGACTAGGCAAAGCTTTTGTTTTAGAAGTTAAGTCTCAGCTTAGATGTTGGGCAAATAGATGATCTGCTGCAGAGGGCCCTGGAGTGGCCACACTCTAATATAGTCTGCCACCCAGTCAGGCAATTAAACAGCACTGCAGAGATCTATATTACAGACTCCTAAAAAAAAACTTGTTGATGCTGAAATACAAAACTACATTTGTAGACAGGCGCCATGAGATCGCAGTCGGCCTTTTCGCCAGCAGATTGCATCTCCTTTGATTCCCCCTGCATGCATTCCTCATCACTTATGCCCTGTGCTTCACTAAGTGCTTCCTCCTGAAACTGATCTCCTCCACCAGGTGCCAGTCCTTGCTACTGCATGAGTGGGTGATGTAGGATGCTGAGAGGTGTTTAGATAGAGCTTGCAATACCATCTCCTCTTGGGTTCAAAGAGGAACAGAAGAAAAGAAAAAGATATTTCATAGCGCTAACAGAGGTTGAAACCGAGTTTTATACTGTAAAACATTGCACTGTGCTAGGCTGTCGTACATGAGTGTCCTCTTGTGTGTGTCAGTGTGAATGAGAAAGTGAAAGCGTTAATACGGAATGAAAAGTAAAGAATGATACTAGCTATAAACTGTAAATTTCACTTGCATCCCATTTCCTCTATTGCCACTCTATCCATAAATTATTTTCCAACTTTGCAACTTTGGTGAACTTTGGTTTGCATGCACTGCCTCCTGTTACATGCAGCTATGCAAGATGACATAAAAGGACATATGTTGGAAAGAGTACTGTCTGTGAAGATGTGTGCCCCCCCAAGTGACAAGGACACCAGGCACCTTCTGTGTGTGTTTGAACAACACGCGGCTTTAAAGAACATTGCACTTGTATTGTACTTGTTTATTACTTACCAGATTTAATAGACAACTGGGTCAGCATTTTGATATGACAAAGAACAAAGAACAAAGAATGGTACAGCACAGGAACAGGCCATTCGGCCCTCCAAGCCTGTGCCGATCTTGATGCCTGCCTAAACTAACACATTCTGCACTTCCGGGGCCCATATCCCTCTATTCCCTTCCTATTCATGTATTTGTCAAGATGTCTCTTAAACGTCTCTATGGTACCTGCTTCCACCACCTCCCCCGGCAACACGTTCCAGGCACTCACCACCCTCTGTGTAAAGAACTTGCCTCACACATCCCCTCTAAACTTTGCCCCTCGCACCTAAACCTATGTCCCCTAGTAACAGACTCTTCCACCGTGGGAAAAAGCTTCTGACTATCCACTCTGTCCATGCCGCTCATAACTTTGTAAACCTCTATCATGCCGTCTCTCCACCTCCGTCGTTCCAGTGAAAAAAATCAGATTATCCAACCTCTCCTCATAGCTAATGGCCTCCAGACCAGGCAACATCCTGGTAAACTTCTTCTGTACCCTCTCCAAAGCCTCCATGTCCTTCTGGTAGTGTGGCGAACAGAATTGCACGCAATATTCTAAGTGTGGCCTAACTAAAGTTCTGTACAGCTGCAGCATGACTTGCCAATTTTTATACTCTATGCCCCGACCGATGAAGGCAAGCATGCCGTATGCCTTCTTGACTACCTTATCCACCTGCGTTGCCACTTTCAGTGACCTGTGAACCTGTACACCCAGATCTCTCTGCCTGTCAATACTCCTAAGGTTTCTGCCATTTACTGTATACTTCCCACCTGCATTAGACCTTCCAAAATGCATTACCTCACATTTGTCCGGATTAAACTCCATCTGCCATTTCTCCGCCCAAGTCTCCAACCGATCTATATCCTGCTGTATCCTCTGACAATCCTCATCATTATCCGCAACTCCACCAACCTTTGTGTCGTCCGCAAACTTACTAATCAGACCAGCTACGTTTTCCTCCAAATCATTTATATATACTACAAACAGCAAAGGTCCCAGCACTGATCCCTGCGGAACACCACTAGTCACAGCCCTCCATTCAGAAAAACACCCATCAACTGATACCCTCTGTCTTCTATGACTGAGCCAGTTCTGTATCCATCTTGCCAGCTCACCTCTGATCCCATGTGACTTTAGCTTTTGTACCAGTCTGCCATGCGGGACCTTGTCAAAGGCTTTACTAAAGTCCATATAGATAACATCTACTGCCCTTCCTTCATCAATCATCTTCGTCACTTCCTCAAAAAACTCAATCAAATTAGTAAGACACGACCTCCCCTTCACAAAGCCATGCTGTCTCTCGCTAATAAGTTTGTTTGTTTCCAAATGGGAGTAAAATATTACACAGTGCTGTTAAGACTATAATCATACCTAAAATTGAACAGTTAGCAAAGTGCACTATATTCTCCTGCTATGATGGTATTGCAAGTTTACTGTGAACAGTATTTTGCAGGCCGTCATATTAAGAAGTAGCAACATGTTTGCACAGCACACTAGCCTCAGCAGCTTTGCACAGCCCAGAAATATTATTCCTCACCCACTCCCAGCTTCAGTCCATTATTGAGTCTGCATTTAGGTGCTGTTGCCTCTGTTCATGCCGCTCTGGTGCTACTCTTTAATGCAAGGTAACAAATTGGAATAAATTCTGAGAGACAGGATTAATCTCCATTTGAAGAGGCAGGGATTAATCAAGGATAGTCAGCATGGCTTTGTCGGGGGAGATCATATCTAACAAATTTGATTGACTTTTTCGAGGAGGTGACTAGGTGTGTAGATGAGGGTAAAGCAGTTGATGTAGTCTACATGGACTTCAGTAACTTTTGATAAGGTCCCGTAAGGGAGATGGTGAAGAAGGTAAGAGCCCATGGGATCCAGGGCAATTTGGTAAATTGGATCCAAAATTGGCTTCGTGGAAGGAGGCAGAGGGTAATGGTCGAGGGTTGTTTTTGCGATTGGAAGCTTATGACTAGTGGTGTACCGCAGGAATCGGTGCTGGGACCCTTGCTGATGCAGTATACATTAATGATTTAGACGTGAATATAGGAGGTACGATCAGTAAGTTCGCAGATGACACGAAAATTGGTGGTGTTGTAAATAGTGAGGAGGAAAGCCTTAGATTGCAGGATGATATAGATGGGCTGGTAAGATGGGGAGAGCAGTGGCAAATGAAATTTAATCCTGAGAAGTGTGAGGTGATGCATTTTGGGAGGACTAACAAGGCAAGGAATATACCATGGATGGTAGGACCCTTGGAAGTACAGAGGATCAGAGGGACCTTGGTGTACTTGTCCATAGATCACTGAAGGCAGCAGCACAGGTAGATAAGGTGGTTAGGAAGGCACATGGGATACTTGCCTTTATTAGACGAGGCATAGAATATAAGAGCAGGCAGGGTATGATGGAACTGTATAAAATGCTAGTTGGGCCACAGCTGGAGTACTGTGCACAGTTCTGGTCACCACACTATAGGAAGGATGTGATTGCACTGGAGAGGGTGCAGAGGAGATTCACCAGGATGTTGCTTGGGCTGGAGCATTTCAGCTATGAAGAGAGACTGGATAGATTAGGGCTGTTTTCCTTCGAGCAGAGATGGCTGAGGGGGGACATGATTGAGATATACAAAATTATGAGGGGCATAGATAGGATAGATAGGAAGAAACATTTTCCCTTAGTGGAGGTATCAATAACCAGGGGGCACAGATTTAAGGTAAGGGGCAGGAAGTTTAGAAGGGATTTGAGGAAACTTTTTTCACCCAGAGGATGGTTGGAATCTGGAACGCACTGCCTGAAGGGGTGGTACAGGCAGGAACCCTCACAAAATTTAAGAAGAATTTAGATGAACACTTGAAACATCATAGCATACAAGGCTATGGGCCAAGTGCTGGAAAATGGGATTCAAATAGTTAGGTGCTTGATGGCCAGCACGGACATAATGGGCTGAAGGGCCTGTTTCTGTGTTGTATAACTCTATGACTCTAAGGTAGCCTTATGCTTGAAGTAGAGCCACCCTTCCTTCCACGTCCTCTGAGGCCTTCTCATTAAATGGTGTGGTTGTGTCTCCAACTAATTTTCTGGAACCTGCAGCAGGACTGCTTTAAGTGTAACCAGTGTAATGTGAATGGTGGTGAACAATTAAACAACTAACTGGAGGAGGTGGCTCCACAAATATCCCCATCCTCAATGATGGGGGAGCCCAGCATATCAGTGCGAAAGATAAGGCTGAAGCATTTGCAACAATCTTCAGCCAGATGTGCCAAGTTGTTGATCCATCTCGGCCTCCTCCTGAAGTCCCCAGCATCACAGATGCCAGACTTCAGCCAATTCGATTCATTCCGCATGAATCAAGAAACGACTGAAAGCACTGGATACTGCAAAAGCTATGGGCCCTGACAATATTCCGGCAATAGTACTGAAGACCTGTGCTCCAGAACTTGCCGCGCCCCTAGCCAAGCTGTTCCAGTACAGCTACAATGCTGGCATCTACCCGGCAATGTGGAAAATTGCCCAGGTATGTCCTGTACACAAAAAGCAGGACAAGTCCAACCCTGCCAATTACCGCCCCATCAGCCTACTCTCAATCATCAGTAAAGTGATGGAAGGTGTCATCACAGTGCCATCAAGTGGCACTTGCTTAGCAATAACCTGCTCAGTGACGCTCGGTTTGGGTTCCACCAGGGCCACTCAGCTCCTGACCTCATTACAGCCTTGGTTCAAACATGGACAAAAGAGCTGAACTCAAGAGGTGAGGTGAGAGTGACTGCCCTTGACATCAAGGCAGCATTTGACCCAGTATGGCATCAAGGAGCCCCAGCAAAACTGAGGTTAATGGGAATCAAGGGGAAAACCCTCTGCTGGCTGGAGTCATACCTAGCACAAAGGAAGATGGTTGTGGTTGTTGGAGGTCAATCATCTGAGCTCCAGGACATCACTGCAGGAGTTCCTCAGGGTAGTGTCCTAGGCCCAACCATCTTCAGCTGCTTCATCAATGACCTTCCTTCAATTATAAGGTCAGAAGTGGGGATGTTCGCTGATGATTGCACAATGTTCAGTACCATTCGTGACTCCTCAGATACTGAAGCAGTCCGTGTAGAAATGCAGCAAGACCTGGACAATATCTAGGCTTGGGCTGATAAGTGGCAAGTAACATTCGCGCCACACAAGTGGCAGGCAATGACCATCTCCAACAAGAGAGAATCTAACCATCTCCCCTTGACATTCAACGGCATTACCATTGCTGAATCCCCCACTATCAACATCCTAGGGGCTACCATTGACCAGAAACTGAACTGGAGTAGCCATATAAATACTGTGGCTACAAGAGCAGGTCAGAGGCTAAGAATCCTGAGGCGAGTAACTCACTTCCTGACTCCCCAAAGCTTGTCCACCATCTACAATGCACAAGTCAGGAGTGTGATGGAATACTGTCCACTTGCCTGGATAGATGCAGCACCAACAACACTCTAGAAGCTCGACACCATCCAGGACAAAGCAGCCCGCTTGATTGGCACCCCATCTACAAACATTCACTCCCTCCACCACTGACGCACAGTGGCAGCAGTGTGTACCATCGACAAGATGCACTGCAGCAATGCACCAAGTTTCCTTAGGCAGCACCTTCCAAACCCGCAACCTCTACCAACTAGAAGGACAAGGGCAGCAAATACATGGGAACACCACCACCTGCAAGTTCCACTCCAAGTCACACACCATCCTGACTTGGAACTATATCGCCATTCCTTCACTGTCGCTGGGTCAAAATCCTGGAACTCCCTTCCTAACAGCACTGTGGGTGTACCTACCCCACATGGACTGCAGTGGTTCAAGAAGGAAGTTCACCACCACCTTCTCAAGGGCAATTAGGGATGGGCAATAAATGCTGGCCTGGCCAGTGATGCCTACATCCCATGAATGAACCAAAAAAAAAGCCTTTTGGGAGCAGTGGGAGCTGCATATCCAGGTCCTGACCTTTGGGCAATCCCAGCACATCATGCGCTAAGTGTCAAAAAATATTAAAATGAGCTGGTCTTGTATTATGATGTGAGGTCACCTTTTTGCCCATGTGTATGAAGTGTAGTAGGTTAAGTTCTGCTACATTAAAACACATTATCGATACCATTGTTTTGTAATTTCAAACCTTGCTTGAAGTTAGCCAATTTCATACTCTTTAGTTGAATCATATCCACTTAAGTTCTTCTTCAATGAAATCAATTCTGTCAGCTTGTACTTATAACTTAAAAATTTGAAGTGGCAGAATCTCCTTGATGGTTTTCTTTCAATCTTCTCCAGTACATCAATGTCATTTTGAAAGCAGGAAACATTAAAATTACAGGAGATATTCCAACTATAAATTATACAGGATTCAAATAATCTATTTTGCTTTATTTCTGAATACCCTCTGAATGGATTCCTGAACATCTGCATCCTTTTTTGTAACATTCTCATGTTGCCAGGATACGAAGACACCCAAATACTTTATCCTTGTTCACATTTGGCAATGAAGACTTGTCTTCATTTTCGCGCCAATTTAAAATTAGCAGTGTTCAAAGCTGCAGGGGTAATTTTCTGACTCCACGTTTCTGGTGGGAAACCTCTCTTGATGGTAGCACATGACGAAATATCTCTGAGTGCTGCGTAATATCTTCCAGCAGTTTAAATATAAGGTCAGAAAATCATGCATAATGTAGACACAGATTTCTGTGTTACAGTTGGGTGAGGCGCCATGCCAGAAGAGCAAAGTTGGAAATTTACCCTTCAGATGCCATTCCTTCAGCTTACCTATTTCATTTGTCCAGATCTGCTTAAATGCCATTATTTCCTCCATACTGGTCTCCTGGGCAAATCAGTAATTCTATTTTATATTGTCGCACCAATTTTTAATCTAGCAAGCTAATTTGCCTTTAGCTTTACACATCTTAAAAGCCTAAGAGGCAGAAATGCTTTCTGAAAATCTAAATAGATTCTATGCATTATTGCCTAGTAATTTAGTTATCTCCTCAGAGAAGTCGAATAGATTTATGAGGCTTCCAAAACCATGATGACAGTTCTTTAGAAGCTCTGTGCTCTTTAAACAATCTTTGATAGCATCCTGTAAAATGCTCTTAAGCAATTTCCTTTTCACTTTCTCCTGTTTTGAATAACAGAATTACAGCAGCTAAACTCCAGTCCACAGTTACAGTTCCTGTATTTATAGAGCCCCTAAAATTTTTGCCCATACACTCAGTCTTGTTCTTTGAGAAGTCTATGGTGTATACCATCTAGTCCAGGTGCCTTATAGATGTTGGATTTTTTTCATAACTGATGATGTACCAACATTTATGCATGTTAAAAAAAGATCTGTGGCCTAGATTGACTGGATCGGAAATGTATCCACAATCTTTATTCATGACGACTGATGTAAATAATTCATATAACATATGTTCCTTATTGTGCATAATATTTTCACCTTGTATATTCCTTGCATATTTATCTGGTCTTCATACAAATGGTAATTATGGTCAGTAGTTGGGAAAATGTTAAAATCTATCATAAAGGATGAGATAACTGGACACTTGGAAAATAATATGATTGGGCAGAGTTAACATGGATTTGTGAAAGGAAAATCATGTTTGACAAACCTGCTGGAGTTTTTTGAGGATGTTACTTGTAGCATAGATAAAGGAGAACCAGTGGATGTGGTGTATTTTGATTTTCAGAAGGCTTTTCATAAAGTCCCACACAGGTTAGTAAACAAAATTAGAGCCCATGGGATTGGGGGTAATATACTGCAATGGACTGAGAATTGGTTAACAGACAGAAAGCAGAGAGTAGGAATAAATGTGTCATTCTTAGGATGGCAGGCTGTTACTAGTGGGGTACCGCAAGGATCAGTGCTTGGGCCACGGCTGTTTACAGTCGATATAAATGATTTGGATGTGGGGATCAATTGTAACATTTCCAAATTTGCGGATGACACAAAACCAGGTGGGAATGTAAGTTGTGAGGAACATGCAAGGAGGCTTCAAGGAGATTTGGACAGGCTACGTGAATGGGCAAGAACATGGCAGATGAAATATAATGTGAATAAGTGTGAAGCGATCCACTTTGGTGGAAAAAACAGAAAGGCAGAGTATTTCTTAAATGGTGAGACATTGTTGGGAACTGTTGATGTCCAAAGAGACTTGGGTGTCCTTGTTCATGAGTCACTAAAAGCTAATATGCAGGTGCAGCAAGCAATTAAGAAGGCAAATGATATGTTGGCCTTCATTGCAAGGGGATTTGAGTACAGGAGTAAAGATGTATTGATTCAATTGTATAGAGCCTTGGTGAGACTGCATCTGAGGCAGTGTGTACAGTTTTGGTCTCCTTATCTAAGGAAGAATATACTTGCCATATAGGGAGTGCCACGGAGGTTCACCAGACTGATCCCTGGGATGGTGGGATTGTCTTATGTGGAGAGATTGCAGAAACTGGGCCTGTATTCTCTAGTTTTGAAGAATGAGAGGTGATCTCATTGAAGCGTACAAAATTCTTACAGGGCGTGACAGGGTGGATTTGGATAGGATGTTTCCTCTGGCTGGTGAATCTAGAACCAGGGGACACAGTCTCAGAATAAGGGGTAGGCCATTTAAGACTGAGATGAGGAGGAATTTCTTTACTCAGAGGGTTGTGAATCTGTGGAATTCTCTACCCCAGAGGGTTGTGGAGGCTCAATCGTTGAACATGTTCTGGACAGAAATAGATAGATTTCTGAATACTAACGACATCAAGGGATAATTATACAGGGCCTTGGTGAGGCCACACCCGGAATATTGTGTGCAGTTTTGGCCTCCTTATCTGAGGAAGGATGGTCTTGCTATAGAGGGAGTGCAGCGAAGGCTTACCAGACTGATACCTGGGATGGCGGGACTGACATATGAGGAGAGATTGAGTCGGTTAGGATTATATTCGCTGGAGTTCAGAAGAGTGAGAGGGGATCTCATAGAAACCTATAAAATTCTAACAGGACTTGACAGGGTAGATGCAGAAAGGTTGTTCCTGATGGTGGGGGAGTCCAGAACCAGGGGTCATAGTCTAAGGATATGGGGAAACCTTTCAGGATTGAGATGAAGAGAAATTTATTCGCCCAGAGAGTGGCGAGCCTGTGGAATTCGCTACCACAGAAAGCAGTTGAGGTCAAAACATTGAATGTTTTCAAAAAAGAGTTAGATATAGCTCTTGGGTCGAAAGGGATCAAAGGGCATGGGGCGAAAGCCGGCACAGGCTACTGAGTTGGATGATCAGCTATGATCATAATGAATGGCGGAGCAGGCTCGAAGGGCCATATGGCCTACTCCTGCTCCTATTTTCTATGTTTCTATATGGGGATAGTGGGGAAAAATGGCATAGATGTAGATGATCAGCCACAATCTGTTTGAATGGTGGAGCAGCCTCGACAGGCCGAATGGCCTACTCCTGCTCCTACAGCCTATGATCCTATTACTTATAATTTGTATATAGATGGGTTTTCTCTTGGTTTTGTGTTCTGCCACACTGACCATGCTTTTGGAAGATGTGTCATCCATCTTCAGGACTATCATCGTTATAAAGATTGCTTAAATACTACCAGTAACTGCATACCTAAACTCTTGAGCATTGGCCACATTTTCAACAGCTTAATGGATTGCTACATAATAACCTACCAGTCATGGATGAGCTGGACATACAGCCAACCAAATCGGAACTCAGTGATGCCATTGATTCCCTAGCCAGCGGAAAAGCCCCTGGGAAGGACAGCATTACCCCTGAAATAATCAAGAGTGCCAAGCCTGCTATACTCTCAGCACTACATGAACTGCTATGCCTGTGCTGGGACGAGGGAGCAGTACCCCAGGACATGCGCGATGCCAACATCATCACCCTCTATAAAAACAAAGGTGACCGCGGTGACTGCAACAACTACCGTGGAATCTCCCTGCTCAGCATAGTGGGGAAAGTCTTTGCTCGAGTCGCTCTGAACAGGCTCCAGAAGCTGGCCGAGCGCGTCTACCCTGAGGCACAGTGTGGCTTTCGTGCAGAGAGATCGACTATTGACATGCTGTTCTCCCTTCGTCAGATACAGGAGAAATGCCGTGAACAACAGATGCCCCTCTACATTGCTTTCATTGATCTCACCAAAGCCTTTGACCTCGTCAGCAGACGTGGTCTCTTCAGACTACTAGAAAAGATCGGATGTCCACCAAAGCTACTAAGTATCATCACCTCATTCCATGACAATATGAAAGGCACAATTCAACATGGTGGCTCCTCATCAGAGCCCTTTCCTATCCTGAGTGGTGTGAAACAGGGCTGTGTTCTCGCACCCACACTTTTTGGGATTTTCTTCTCCCTGCTGCTTTCACATGCGTTCAAATCCTCTGAAGAAGGAATTTTCCTCCACACAAGATCAGGGGGCAGGTTGTTCAACCTTGCCCGTCTAAGAGCGAAGTCCAAAGTACGGAAAGTCCTCATCAGAGAACTCCTCTTTGCTGACGATGCTGCTTTAACATCTCACACTGAAGAATGCCTGCAGAGTCTCATCGACAGGTTTGCGTCTGCCTGCAATGAATTTGGCCTAACCATCAGCCTCAAGAAAACGAACATCATGGGGCAGGATGTCAGAAATGCTCCATCCATCAATATTGGCGACCACGCTCTGGAAGTGGTTCAAGAGTTCACCTACCTAGGCTCAACTATCACCAGTAACCTGTCTCTAGATGCAGAAATCAACAAGCGCATGGGTAAGGCTTCCACTGCTATGTTCAGACTGGCCAAGAGAGTGTGGGAAAATGGCGCACTGACACGGAACACAAAAGTCCGAGTGTATCAGGCCTGTGTCCTCAGTACCTTGCTCTACGGCAGCGAGGCCTGGACAACGTATGCCAGCCAAGAGCGACGTCTCAATTCATTCCATCTTCGCTGCCTTCGGAGAATACTTGGCATCAGGTGGCAGGACTATATCTCCAACACAGAAGTCCTTGAAGCGGCCAACATCCCCAGCTTATACACACTACTGAGTCAGCGGCGCTTGAGATGGCTTGGCCATGTGAGCCGCATGGAAGATGGCAGGATCCCCAAAGACACATTGTACAGCGAGCTCGCCACTGGTATCAGACCCACCGGCCGTCCATGTCTCCGTTATAAAGACGTCTGCAAACGCGACATGAAATCGTGTGACATTGATCACAAGTCGTGGGAGTCAGTTGCCAGCATTCGCCAGAGCTGGCGGGCAGCCATAAAGACAGGGCTAAATTGTGGCGAGTCGAAGAGACTTCGTAGTTGGCAGGAAAAAAGACAGAGGCGCAAGGGGAGAGCCAACTGTGCAACAGCCCCAACAAACAAATTTCTCTGCAGCACCTGTGGAAGAGCCTGTCACTCCAGAATTGGCCTTTATAGCCACTCCAGGCGCTGCTTCACAAACCACTGACCACCTCCAGGCACGTATCCATTGTCTCTCGAGATAAGGAGGCCCAAATGAACATAATAACCTATTACACAACTTTTCCTGATAATCTGCTGGACGACAGTTAAGAAAAATTTAGTATAAGTATGGCAGATTTGGGAAGTGGAAAAATTTACACAGATGCAGTAATAAAATAAAAGTATCTTTTCTAGCAGTTATGCTTCCCAAAAGATTCCAGTAACTGATATCACACTGAAACACTTCTACAAATTTAGAGCTAACATCAGGTATTGAGACCTGAAACGCTGGTTGTGTAGTCCAGGGGGAGGGGTGGTCCCGGGGGGGGGGGGGGCGGTAAACTGGTTCCTGGCGGGGGTCCTCTGTGACCCACAAATTGCCCACAGAGGAGGGACTCCCCCCCACACCCGCAAGTCCACATGGAGGGCGCCTTGTGTTACAAGACGTCCTTCCCACGCAGTGGAGGCAACCCCACTGCTGGTAAGATCCCAGCGGTGACAGGAAGAGGCCTTAAATTGGCCGTAAATAGTTCACTTAATGGACTCGATTGGCCTCTGGCTAGGAGGGCTGTCGTCAGCCTATCCCACTCCCGGGAAGATTGCTTGGTGACGGGCCCTCCAACCCCCCCCACTGCCCTGCCACCCGCCACGATATTCTGTGCGCCCCCCGCCTCCAACCCTACCTCAGGGGGCTGCACAAAATTCCGGCCAAAATCCCAGCTGTTAACTCTGTTTCTCTCTCCACATATGCTGTGTATTTCCAGCATTTTCTGTTTTTATTTCAGATTTCCAGCATCTGCAGTATTTTGTTTTTATTTTATTCAGGTACTACCTGTTTGTTTCCACATAGTTGTTCTGGTAGCTTGATAAGCACACTTCTCATTCCTGCTTGTATGACAAGGCCATGATTATACCTATTGTGGCTTCAGCAAACAAGGGCAGGAATGTAGGTTAAATCTCCCACATTTTAGGAGCTAGAATTTGATCTGGGCCATTTCTTTGGGCACAGGGGTCACACCTGTTGAGGTGGAGGTAGGCAGCCTGCAAATTTGCACATTGGTCCTCCAACCTCTCATGCTGCTCAATGCACCATGCCCCCATCACTTACTCATCAGCACTCCCTGGCATTCAGGATTTACGCATAACATCCAGATATTCCAATTCACCTTCCCACACATTCCAAGAATGCCAGTCTCACACCTAGATCCTGCTGTTTCCACATAACTCCAGCTATTCAGCTTTGGAAGGCACATCGCCCAAACATAGTGCCACACATTCATTGACATTCTTCCCTTTCTCTTGCAGGACAAGGTGGCACACAACAGAAAGGAGCAGAGAAGAACCGACAGGGGACAAGGACGCCTGTATCTTCCGAGCCCGATGGAGGAGATGGTTATCCATATCATTGGTATGGCTGCAACAAAGCCTGTGGAATACAGCATCACTGAGAACATTGAGAATGATGGTATGTCCCTGCCTAATGCCCCTTCTCAACTCTCAGCTTATCCTCATCCTGCTATCTGGCTTGGTGAGGGAGCTGTGGATGGTGTGACCATGGACGTCTTGCTTTCCACTCCATCCCCTTCCCTTACACCAACCTCTCCTTATGATTTTCTTCTTTCAGATACCCAAGAACTGCCGTCTGTTCAGCCACAGCTGTCCCAGAAAGAGGAGTCGAGAACAATGCAACATGACTGATGAAGAGGCTCCATCACTTGATCTGACACTTGCAGGCACCAACTCAGATACTGGCACTCATACCTTAAAGGCTAGTATAGAGTCTGGATCTGCACATGATGACTCACGGGGCACGAGTGGGTGGCAGCCACGCCAGGGGAAAGGATAGCTGGTGTGCCAGCTCACCAAAGCTCAAGGTCACAGATGTGTTCAGCTGCAGGGGACTCAGATGAAGAGACACCACAACTGCAGCCCCCATATCTATTGAAGCCTTTATGTGGACAGGTGTCCATATCCTCTGCCCTCCCTGTGAGGATGCAGCAACACTTGCTTCCAAATCTAGGAACTCACGATAACCACCTCCACCCCCACCTCCACCACCACCAAAACCACTCCAGAGTATGTCCAGCGACTTTGCATTAGCAGAAGCTATTCAAAGTTATCTTACCTGCAAGTTGGATGCCTGACCCTTTAAGAAACACTAGTGCTGGACAGTCTTGCACCGGATCACTTGTTCATTGGTGAGTGACAAGTGAATTCATCCAATGGAGCTGTGTGGTCCAAATTTGGAAATTGGGTGTCACATCGGCAAAGTAGGGCTGAGTGACATTATGATAACACCACTTCACCACTTCACATGCCTCTGGCGGATGCAGAGAACGCCTGCGCAGTGTGCTCCACTAAGAGGGTGTTCAGCTTCAATGGTGCTGCTGGAGACGCACTATGGACCTGAAGTTCATGCTGATTTCATAACCCCTCATCAGAACTCAAAACTTAAGGACAAGCAAGCTGCATAGCATTGTTAAAACAAAGAAAATGAGGGGGTTGGGGTGGGGTGGATGGATTAGCAGCAAATACTCCATTTGCTATTGGGCAAATGACCTGTGTGGGATACTTAATAGAAAATCAGGGAACCATTAGATGATGTAAGAGACCATCTCAATGAAGCATTGAAAAGACAAGCCATTTAATCCGTTAACTTTTGTTTGGTGGTGAAGTTTCTTTTTTCCTCTTCCTCTGTCTTATTATTTCAGTCTTAGCAAGCGGTTTATATATCCTTCCGTTTTCAGTTCTCAAGAAGGATAATACCTCAAGTGTTAACCTGTTGTTTCTCTTGACAGATACTGCGTGAGGTAATGCATTTGGGAGGACAAATAAAGTGAGGGAATACACAATAAACAGGAGGATATTGAGAGGGGTAGAAGAAGTGAGAGACCTTGGTGCATGTCCACAGGTCCCTGAAGGTGGCAGGACAGGTAGATAAAGTGGTGAAGAAGGCATATGGAATGCTTTCCTGTATTGACCGAGGTATAGAATATAAAAGCAGGGATGTAATGCTGGAACTGTATAAAACGCTGGTTAGGCCACAGCTGGAGTATTGCATAGAGTTCTGGTCACCACATTACAGAAAGGACATAATTGCACTGGAGAGAGTACAGAGGAGATTTAAAAGAATGTTGCCAGGGCTTGAAAGTTGCAGCTATGAGGAAAGATTGGATAGGCTAGGGTTGTTTTCCTCAGAACTGAGGAGGCTGAGGGGTGATGTAATTGAGGTATACAAAATTATGAGGGGCCTGGATAGAGTAGATAGGAAGTATCTGTTTCCCCTGGCGGAGAGGTCAATTACCAGGGGGCACAGATTTAAGGTGATTGGTAAAAGGATTAAAGGGGACATGAAGAAAAACTTTTTCATCCAGAGGGTGGTGGGTGTCTGGAATTCACTGCCAGGAATGGTGGTGGAGGCAGAAACCCTCAATTCTTTTCAAAGGCACCAAGACCTGCACCTGAAGTGCTGTAACCGGCAAGGCTATGGACCAGGTGCTGGAAGGTGGGAATAGATTGGGTGGCTAGTTTTTTCGGCCGACACGGACATGGCAGGCTGAATGGCCTCCTTCTGTGCCGTAATTTTTCTATGGTTCCATGGTTCTATATGTTGCTATTGGTGACACAATTGCAGGTCATCATTGCCTGGAACAAAGGCACCAACAAAACTTCCAGCTGACCGTGGATGCAAGTGCTGGTCTATTTGCTCGCCTGAGAACCAACCCTTCATATATCCTCAGAAAGGTCAAACATCTTGTTGTATAATTATGCTAGAGATCTGAAGAAAGGACCATCTGTGCACCTCTGATGGTGCCCTTGGGCATTTCAGTCTTGTTATGTGGTTGATCTAAAATCTCTGAGAATCACTAAGAAGTGAATTCAGGAATTGACATGACAATGGCAAGCTGCTTCCAGAGTGCTGGATCATTGCCTTTTTTAGAAGCGTGTCAGGTTGTTCCATATTGTACAGTATTTTACCCTATTTTCAGATCTGACACTACCTGTAAGGTCTGAGCCAAAAGCTAGTGCAATCATCACCCTGTCAGAACCACTCTCTGAGCACAATTCACCCACATCTCCCCCTCCCTCTACATAACAGCAGGAAGCACAGAAAACTCAGCTGGTCATGATTTTTGATCAGTTATGTATGTTTGTTTTGGTGTTGTGATGCCCCGGCATAAATCACAACACTTACGTTATTAAACTAAAAAAAACAGATTTATGTCTGTACCAGTTACTTTCACAGCTCCAAGATTAATGTAAAAATCTTTAAATATATTAAAACAAAATAATTATATTTAAAGTTGTACTTGGATTTAGAAAGGCCGTTCTGGATTAATTCACAATGAAACAGAAGAAAATGTACAAAATTAACAAGTAATTTTCACACTAATGTGGTGGTCACAGTAATTATGTTTCTGTTACAGTCTTACAGTTTAAGCAATTTAATAATAATGTGGATTGAGTAAGTACTAAAACAGTTTTAAGTTAATTCTAATTAGTGTAATTTTGCATAAAACCTGTAGGATATGTATCTCAGGTAGTTATGTTTAGCATATTGGACACAGTGTTATTACAGTGCTGCTGATTCACAAGTGATGAGTTTGTACTTGCTCTGGTGTCAGAATGATAAACCACTGCTTCTCATTCACACAATTGAATTATTCTGTGACTGAGAGACAGTTTCAGAAACTGGGCACATTAATCATCTGAAGAGGATATAAGCCAAAATGTCAATAACCTGCCTTTTCTATTTACATATACTGACTGATTCGCTATGAGATTCCAGCAATTTTTTCCAATTTTTTCATGACAGATGGTAATAAATATCGTATTGTGAACGTGGCATTAATTGGTCTCAATTGGCAATTAATGCGGATGCCCAATTAAAAAATTGGAGATTGGCATTATGTAAGAACAAATTTATAGTGTGGCAGTGATTATGATATTGGCTCAATGTGCAGCCCTGATCAAATAAAACATTAACGACATTGAGATCTCATTTTGAAAACAGCAACAAAAAATTGTTCTGTTCTCGCTGTCATGGTTGTGACTGTTGGGATCATTTTAATTGGTCGGTTTGGGTTTCTATTACTTGGCACCAGAGTATATTGGTTGTACGGCATGGATTATTGTCCACTGTGCAAATTTAGTGGAAACAGCCATCAGAGCTTAGCCAATTCTCATAGGGCTGTAAATAGAGAGGAAATAGTTCCAGAAAATTGACTCTCATGGGCATTATCTGCTGAACAATATCTCAAACTAAACCATACTGTTCCCAACCTCGGTATTATATTGTCTTCAGAATATTAATCCAACATTGCGACCAACATGTAAAACTCCACACAGTTACAGTCTTTAGATGACTCATCTGGGGTCACAGCAGTGCATGAATCATCGTGTTCCTTAGAATATTTATCAGCTGTGCTTATTGTTTGTTATCCTTTTAACCTTCAATTCTGTTCTTACAAACACATGTTTATGCAGCTGTCTCTTAAAATAGTTACACAACATAGCTGATTTTACTTATCTGGGTGACCCCTTGCCCCCACCTCCCCTGCCATTTCTAGTTTTGCTTGATTTTTCCTTATTTTGTATGCATGTTGTCTAGTTTTACAATCACAGTCTAAACTGAACACCGACAAATAAATTGCCATGATGCATATTGTGTTACTGGAAGGACACACTTTTAGCTAGTCACCTTTGAAAGAGGAAGCCCCACCTTCTGAAATTTCAGTTGTCCCATGTAACAAACATAACTAAATCCACATCTTATCAGACCTGTCGGTTTAGAAATTGCCCCAGTATGAAACCCTCTTTATTATCACTGTATTCTAAATTAAACCAACCTACTCCATCAGCATTGGGGCTGGAACAGTGTCACAGACTTATTGACTTCTAATAAAGCAATTGTCTGCCAGAAAAGCAATGCAGATAAAGATTTTGGTCTATCTTTCAGCCCTAGCTTTGCACACTAATATGAGAAAGACATCTGGGGTATTTTCTGAATGCTTGTGGCAAAACAGGGAACATTTCTACACATCTTCCCCACATCAAACCATCATCCTCTGATGTGGTTTTTGTCCTTGTACAGTGTCAACTCTATGCTGTAGGAGATTTTGAGTTGGGTCAACCTGAAGTTGGTGAGTGACCATTCAACCGGATGAACGATCACAATCCCAGTCAACAATTATGAGTCCCAACAGTTCTATAAATTACAGCAGTTTCATAATAGCAGAAAATATCTGGTACATTTGTGACAGACTATTTGTCGAACTGCAAGAAAGCATTAAACTCCTGCTTCAATTATGCTTAATGTACACATGTTTGGTACAGATAAAAAAATAGCAAAATGGCTGGTGGTCTTATTTTAGTTAGTGTCAGTTTGGCTCAGTGGGATCCTTTAGGTCAGCCCTACTCATACTTCAGTATAATACTGAGGGAGTGCTGTAATGTCTTTTGAATGAGATATGAACATACGAATTAGGAGCAGAAGTAGGCCATCCATGATTGCACAATGTTCAGCAACATTTGTGACTCCTCAGATACTGAAGCAGTCTGTGTAGAAATGCAGCAAGACCTGAACAATATCCAGGCTTGGGCTGATAAGTGGCAGGGAACATTCACGCCACACAAGTGCCAGGCAATGACAATCTCCAACAAGAGAGAATCAAACCATCTCCGCTTGACATTCAATGGCATTACGATCACTGAATCCCCCACTATCAACATCCTGGGGGTTACCATTGACCAGAAACTGAACTGGAGTAGCCATATAAATACCGTGGCTACAAGAGCAGGTCAGAGTCCAGGAATCCTGCAGCGTGTAACTCACCTCCTGACTCCCCAAAGCTTGTACACCATCCACAAGGCACAAGTCAGGAGTGTGATGGAATACTCTCCACTTGCCTGGATGGGTGTAGCTCCAACAACACTCAAGACGCTCGACACCATCCAGGACAAAGCAGCCCGCATGATTGGCACACCATCTACAAACATTCACTCCCTCCACCACCGACGCACAGTGGCAGCAGTGTGTACCATCTGCAAGATGCACTGCAGCAAGGCACCAAGGCTCCTTAGACAGAACCTTACAAACCCTCGACCTCTACCAACTAGAAGGACAAGGGCAGCAAATGCATGGGAACACCACCACCTGCAAGTTCCCCTCCAAGCCACACACCCTCCTGACTTGGAACTATATTGCTTTTCCTTCACTGTTGCCAGGTCAAAATCCTGGAACTCCCTTCCTAACAGCACTGTGGGTGTCCCTACCCCACATTGACTGTAGTGATTCAAGTAGGCAGCTCACCACCACCTTCTCAAGGGCAATTAGGGATGGGCAATAAATGCTGGCCTAGCCAGTGACGCCCACATCCCATGAATAAATAAAAATTAAAATTCAGCCCCTCGAGCCTGCTCCGTCATTCAATAAGATCATGGCTGATCTGTTTGTGTCTCGAACTCCATACTCCCATCTACCCCCGATAACGTTTGATTCTCTTGCCTAACAAGAATCTATCCACCTCCACCTTAAAAATATTCAATGACCCTGCCTCCACCACCCTCTGATGTTAAACTGAAGCCCTTTTTTCCTATTCAGGTGTATGTAAAACACCCAGTGGCATTATTTGAAGGAGTTCTTCCCATGTCCTGGTCAACATTTATTTTTCAACTAAAACAACCAAAAACGGAGTGACTGATCGTTTATTTCATTGCTGTCCTCCAAACTATGCTGTGTGCAATTTGGCTGCAATCTTTTCTCATGGTGACTTAAAAGTAATACCTTGGCTGTGAAGTGCTTTGGAATGTCCTAAGGATGCTAAAGGTACAATTCCTTTCAAATTCTTACCTTCTTCTTTAGAACCACTCAGACATTGGTTTGATTAACTGTGTAAAGTACAGGCTTGCAACAATATCATGACTAAATTTAATGTCAAAATAAGGATGCTGATCGCTAAATGGAACTACAATTACTGGAAACTGGGTAACACTATTCAATATTTTTGAAATTCTGGCATTCCCTCTTCTCCAATTTGTGCTGGGATGAAATATAGCATTGCCACACAGTCGCCATCTTTTTCCTAGTTCTGTGCTACATATTGACAATAATATTCTGTCACAAACAATAATACAACAGAACACACAAAGGATAATTAAATACACATCACACAAATCTGGAGAAGTACAAAGTCTTCAAAGTCTAGGAGTATAACTCTTCTCCTCATTTTCTGGGATCCTCCAACTATGGTGCAATCTGCTTTCCCTACTCACTAATCATCTGCTTACTGATGTTCACTTTCCTCACTCAACCTCCCAGCCCCAACCTGAATCCCTGGCCCAGTCCAGAAAAGTAAGAAGTGTGATCACTGGAACTATAGAACCATAGAAAAATTATAGCACAGAAGGAGGCCATCCGGCTCATCGTGTCCATGCTGACCAAAAAAAGAACTAGCCGCCCAATCTAATCCCACCTTCCAGCACCTGGTCCATACAGCACTTCAGGTGCATGTCCAGGTGCCTTTTAAAAGAATTCAGGGTTTCTGCCTCCACCATCGATCCTGGCAGTGAATTCCAGACACCCAACATCCTCTGGGTGAAAAATCTTTTCCTCATTTCCCCTCAAATCCTTTTACCAATTGTCTTAAATCTGTGCCCCCTGGTAATTGACCTCTTCGCTAGGGGAAACAGGTCCTTCCTGTCTACTCAATCTAGGCACCTCATAATTTTGTACACCTCTATTAAGTTACCCCACAGCCTCCTCAGTTCTAAGGAAAACAACCTTAGCCTATTCAATCTTTCCTCACAACTGCCAACATTCTTGTAAATCTCCTCTGTACCCTCTCCAGTGCAATTATGTCCTTTCTGTAATGTGGTGACCAGAACTCTATGCAATACTCCAGCTGTGGCCTAACCAGCATTTTAAACAGTTCCAGCATTACATCCCTGCTTTTGAATTCTATACCTCGGCTATTAAAGGAAAGCATTCCATATGCCTTCTTCACCACTCTATCTACCTGTCCTGCCACCTTCAGGGACCTGTGGACATGCACTCCAAGGTCTCTCACTTTTTCTACCCCTCTCAATATCCTCCTGTTTATTGTATATTCCCTCGCTTTATTTGCCCTCCCCAAATGCATTACCTCACACTTTTGTGGATTGAATTTCATGTGCCATTTTTCTGCCCACTCAACCAAACCATTGATATCTTTCTGGAGTCTGCGGCTATCCTCTTCCCTATCAACAACATGGCCAATTTTAGTGTCATCAGCAAATTTCCCAATCATGCCTCCCACATTTAAGTCCAAATCATTAATATATATCAGAAACAGCAAGGCACCCAACACTGAGCCCTGTGGAACGCCACTAGACACAGCTTTCCATTCACAAAAACTTCCGTTCACTACTACCCTTTGCTTCCTGTCCCTGAGCCAATTCTGGATCCAACCTGCCACATTCCCCTGTATCCCATGGGCTTTCATTTTACTGGCCAGTCTGCCATGTGGGACCTTGTCAAATGTCTTATTAAAATCCATGTAGACCACATCCACTGCACTTCCCTCATCAATCCTTCTTGTTACGTTCTCAAAAAACTCAATTTAGTTAGTAAGACATGACCGTCCCTTAACAAATCCATGCTGACTATCCCTGATTAATCCGTGCCTTTCTAAGTGACAGTTTATCCTATCTCTCAGAATAGATTCCAACAATTTACCCACCACCGAGGTCAGACTGACCAGCCTCTAATTATTTGGCCTATCCCTGGCACCATTTTTAAACAATGGTACAATGTTCGCAGACTTCCAATCGTCTGGTACCTCTCCTGTATCTAGTGAGGATTTGAAGATGATCCTCAGCACATCCACTATTTCCTCCCTGGCTTCCTTTAACAACCTGGGATGCAATCCATTCGGCCCTGGCGATATACCCACTTTCAAGGATGTCGGACCCTCTAGTACTTCCTCTCTCATTATGCTTACCGTATCTAATATTTCACACTCCTCCTCTTAAATTACAATGTCTACATCAACCCTTTCCTTGGTGAAGACAGAGACAAAAAACTCATTAAGAACCCTGCTCATATCTTCTGCATCCATGCATAAGTTCCCTTGTACATCTCTGTTGGACCATATCCTTTCCTTAGTTATCCTCTTGCTCTTAATGTACTGATAAAACATCTTCGGGTTTTCCTTGATTTTACCTGCCAATATTTTTTCATGTCCTCTCTTTGCTTTTCTAATTTTTTTTTTTTACTTCACCCCTGCACTTTTTATACTCCTCTTGGCTTTCTAAAGTATTAAGATTTTTTTGATCGTCATAAGCTCTGTTTTTCTGCTTTAACTTACCCCCTGTATGCTTCTAGATAACCAGGGGGCTCTAGATTTGGCAGTACCACCCTTTATATTTCTGTGGACATGCCTACACTTTGCCTCACTTTTGAATGCCTCCCACTGGTTTGCCACTGATTTTCCTTCAAGTAGCTATATCCAGTCCACTTTCACCAGGTTTCTCAGTTTCTTAAAATTTGTCTTCCCCCAATTTAGAACTTTTACTCCTGTTTTATCTTTGTCCTTTTCCATGATTATGCTAAAACTTACACAATTATGGTCATTATCTCCAAAATGGTCACCCACTGTTACTTCCTCCACTTGCCCAGCTTCATTACTGAAGACTAAATCTAGAATTGCGTCCCCCTCTTGTTGGGCTTGTTACATGCTGGCTAAAAAAGTTCACTTGAATGTAGTTCAAGAATTTTGTCCCCTCTCTGCCCTTCACACTGTTTGTATCCCAGTTGATATTGGGGTAGTTGAAATCCCCAATTATTATTGCCCTATAGTTTTTGTACTCAGAAATTTGCCTACGTGTCTGTTCTTCTACCTCCCTCTCACTATTTGGGGATCTGTAGTACACTCTTGGTAGTGTGGCTGCCCCTTTTTGATTTCTGAGCTCCACCCATGTGGCCTCATTTGATGACTCATTTAGCATATCATCCCTCCTCAAAGCTGTTATTGATTCCTTAACTAATAATGCTACACCCCATCCTTTCTTATCTCCCTCTCTATCCTGCCTGAAAACTCTATATCCAGGGATGTTGAGTTGCCATTCTTGCCCCTCCTTAAGCCAAGTTTCTGTTACAGCAACGATATCATGTTGCCATGTGTCTATCTGTGCCCTCAGCTCATCGACTTTATTCACTATACTCCTTGCATTTAAATAAATACCCTTTAACACTGCCAAATTCCTGCGCTGCACACTTTTTAACCTTTGCTTCTTTTGTCTTTCAGTGTCACTCGCTAATTTTCTGTCTCCCGTTCCCTGCTCTGAAATTGTCCTATCTAAGACTGCGCTCAGGTTCCCATCCCCCTGCCAAGCTAGTTTAAATCATCCCCAACAGCAGTAGCAAACCTTACTGCAAGGATATTTGTCCCAGTCCTGTTCAGGTGCAGCCCGTCTGGCTTGTACAAGTCCCACCTTCCCCAGAACTGGTCCCAATGCCCCAGAAATCTGAAGGCCTCCCTCCTGCACCATCTCTCCAGCCATGCATTTTCTGGTGTATTTTTCTATTTCTATACTCACTAGCACGTGGCCTTGGGAGGAATCCGGAGATTACTACCTTGCTTGCTAATCTCGTTCCTAACTCCCTAAACTCAGTCTGCAGGACCTCATCCCTCTTTCTTCCTATATTGTTGGAACCAATGTGGACCACAACCTCTGTCTGTGCACCCTCCCTCGTCTTCCAGAATGCCCTGTAGCTGCTCGGTGATATTCATGACCCTTGTTCCAGAAAGGCAGCATACCATCCTGGAATCACGTCTGCTACCACAGAAACACCTATTTGTTCCCCTAACTATAGAATCCCCTATCACTATTGCTCTCTTGTCCTTGCTCCTCCCTCCCTGCACAGCTGAGCCACCCATGGTGCTCTGGTCATGACTCTCGCACTCTCCAGAGGAACCCTCTCTCCCATTGGTACTCAGAACTGAATACCGATTAGAAAATGGGATGCCCTCTGGGTCTCCTGCACTACCGGCCTTGACCTTCTTATCTGTCTGGCATCCACCCAGTCCCTCTTTTAAGCTCCGGAGTTTCCTGCTGAAACATGCTATCCACGTAGTTCTCTACCTTGCAGATGTGCCACAGTGACTCCAGCCGCCCCTCGAGTTCCAAAACCCGGAGCTCAAACTTCTGCAGCCAGTGACACCTCCTGCAGATATGTTCGTCACGGACACATGGTGCGTCCACGACTTCCCACATGCCTCAGGAGGCACATTCTGCTTGGCTGAGTTGCCCTGCCATTACTTAGATTTACAAACTAACTATTGCTCATGTAATAAGTGGAATAACTTACCAATTACTTGCCAATCTTCCCCTGTACTGTGGAGGCTGAAAAGGCAGAAAAGAAAAGAAAGATTGCAAAGAGCACCCCGTTCCCCTAATCAGTGAAATCCCTCACACACAACTCACAGCCTGACTCTGCCCAAACAAAAAATTCTAAGACGTAATTATTCATAAATTACACTAATTAAAACAAAACCTTTTGTAGGACTAACCTTATTACTTACAAGGTAGCTACTTGAGGGTTTTAAAAAAAGAACTTTTTTCTGATTTTTTAAAGCTATTTACAGGTAATAACAGCTGTTGCTTACCAACCAATCAGCTTACAGATCTCCCGTGATATCACTGGTAGTTTTCTTTCCTCTTTTCAAACCCAGCACACACCGACACAGCTAGCGAGCCCACCGCCAACTGCCGCTGCTCTGGTCTAAGGTAGGTGAGGGCCTCGAGCCCCTCTCTTTATTTCTCCAGGTCCTGCTCCGGATCCACCTCCTCCCAGGTCCGGCGCTGACTGCCACTGCTCTGGTCAAAGGTGGTCTCTGGAATATTCTTAAATGTAAGCTTTCTGTCGAACCCCAGATCATTAAGAGAATGGATTATTCAATTGAGTTATCTGAGCGAAGCTTGACACCATCCAGGAGAGAGCAATCATTTGATTGGTGTCCCTTTCGCTGAACTCACTCCATTCACCACTAACGAACTGTGGATGCAGTATTTACTATTTACTGGATGCACTGCAGCAACTTACCAAGCTTACTTTGACTCCATCTCCCAGTCCTGTAACATCTAGCACCAAGAAGGTTAAGAGCAACATAATGGGAAATGATTACCTCCAACTTCCTCTCCAGGCCACACAACCTTTTTTATTAAACATATCACCATTTCTTCATTACCACTGTGTCAAAAACCTGGATTTCTCTTCTTAGCACCAGTGTGGGAATACCATCAGCCTAAGGACTGCAGTGGTTCAAGGAGAAGACCCAGCACCAGCTTCTCAGGGCAACTAGGGATAGGCAATCAAAGCAGGCTTGCCAACAGTACCCATAGCGGCAGAATAAAAATTTTAAAATCTCCCTGTACGATCGGACTGGCATTCAATAGAGGCCCCGATCTCTCAAAGAATTGACAAACACGTCCAAAAATTACTGTTTGATTCCTAATACCTCAACATACAATTTGACAAATGTGGAACAAACAATATTTAAGAATGAAAGAAAGGCATTCTACTTGCCTACGGAGAAGAATCAATGTAAACAAGACATTAGCATTTTAGGTTCAGTGAGCCTTTGTTGTTTTCCTCGCTGAATTATTTCACATTCTTAATTCTAAAAATTCCACACATAACTCTCCAGCACAGTTCCTCCCCTGCAGCTGGCGAGTCAAAAGAGCTGCATTTCTCCTGGTTATGTATCCAGACAGTCTGCCTGTGACTAAGGATCAGCACTTCAAATTAAGCCAGTTCTTAAAAAATATTGCTGTCTTCAGACAGTTTTCCCTTTAACCTTCATCTTGACAACCTCTTGTGATCAGTTCCCTTCTAGGAATGTTGCACAATCTAAAAATTATCCAGCTGGGCAGATCTCCTGCTGCCCACCTTGGTCTGAGCATTCTCTCTGATTTAGGCTCCTGTGGCAGGTTTCATGTTTTGAGCAAAAATGTTCTGGAGGAATTCAACCAGATTTGGATCTTCCAATTCTCAAGGAAATCAGCAGCTCTTGTACACTGTGGGTGAACTTTGTTTGTTGGGCTTTTTTGGATTCTGCAGGATACAATACTTCTCCTCGTTTGCACCCAAACTCCAATTTTTCAATAAAATTATGAAAAGGAGCTTGCATAGCCAATGTGGCTCTTGCACCTGCTCTGGCAGCCCAAAGGCAGGCCACACTAAATTTTGCAACCTATTAATTTGAATACCTGACTGGCACATGATAAACTTACTCTGAGTGCTTAGCCTGCAGTACACTTGGCTGCAAGTGGAAAATCCAGCAAGGCAGTAGCTCTTATAAGGTTGCGAGTCACCATGAAAAGGGTCATTGTGGTGGTGGCAGAAAAGTGGTCCACTGACTAACTGTTCATTATGGAACAGTGAAGACACATGGGCAACAATGCTCTGTTGCTTTTTTGATGCTGAGGAGCTGGAGGTCCTGCTGCAAGAAACACATTATAGGACCGGACTTATTGGGCTGAAGCCACCCTTTAGTAAATTTATAGTTGCAAACTTCATAGGAACATAAGAACATAGGAACAGGAGTAGGCCATTCAGCCCTTCGAGCCTGCTCCGCCATTCTAGATCATGGCTGATCGTCTACCTCAATGCCATATTCCCGCACTATCCCGATATCCCTTGATGTTATTAGTAACTAGAAATCTATCGATTTCTGACTACTCAGTGACTGAGCTTCCACCACCCTCTGGGGCAGAGAATTCCAAAGATTCACCACCCTCTGAGTGAAGAAGTTCCTCCTCATCTCAGTCCTAAATGGCTTGCCCTTTATTCTGAGATTGTATCCCCTGGTTCTAGAACTCACAGCCAGGGGAAACATCCTTTCTGCATCTACCCTGTCTATCCCTTTAAGAATTTTGTATGTTTCTATGACATCACCTCTCATTCTTCTAAACTCCAGAGAATACAGGCCCAGTCTCCTCAATCTCTCCTCATAGGACAGTCCCACCATCCCAGGAATCAGTCTGGTGCACTCCCTCCATGGCAAGTATATCCTTCCTCAGGCAAGGGGACCAGAACTGCACACAATATTCCAGGTGCGGCCTCACCAATGTTCTATACAATTGAAACAAGACTTCTTTGCTCCTGTACTCAAATCCTCTTGCGATAAAGGCTAACATACCATTTGCCTTTCTAATTGCTTGCTGCACCTGCATGCTAGCTTTCAGTGACTTATGAACAAGGACATCTAGGTCTCTTTGGACATCAACACTTTCCAAGCTCTCACCATTTAAGAAATACGCTGCACCTCCATTCCTCCTACCAAAGTGGATAATCTCACACTTATCCACATTATATTCCATCTGCCATGTTTGTGCCCACTCACTCAGCCTGTCCAAATCCCCTTGAAGCCTCTTTACATCCTCATTCATAGAGGGCGGTCAGAGGCCAGGTCACTGCAGTCAACCTTGTCCCTTGTACTTTTCCATATATGAGATCGAGGATTAGTGGCATCTAGAGGAAGGTGAAGATAAATGTGCTCCTCTGTGTGCATACATTTATTGTAGAACCCATCAAGCATGGTGCAAAATGAAGTTAGGAACTTGTGCGCTCTCTGTGAGGTACCGTTTAAGACATTATACACAACTGTTGCCTTAAAACATCTGGATCCACTTCCACATAACAATCCCTTAACATTTATTGACTTATCTGTTATATTCTCCCCATCTAACCATAATTTCAACAACTTTCACTTTATAACACCTTTACCATAATAAAATGCCTTAATAAATGTATTAACAGCTGCAAAAATGGCCATTTCAGGGTCTGAAGCTGAGATGTTTAATAGCTTTGTAGTCAAAGGAGCAGTGGAGTGGGGATGCAGAGGAGAGCAGAGCTGCAAGAGTGATGGATGTGTGCTGGGACAACACGTCTAAGGAAATTGCAGATGTAAGTCCAGGTGAGGCCAAGAATTTGAAAGTGATGTTTTTGGGGACAGGGAACCAATGAAGGTGGACGAGGGCAGGGCTATTAAGGGAACAGGAATTGTTCAAGATAGGATATTGGGCAGTGAATAACAATTGATAAAGGACAGCTCTTGGGAGACAGCAGGAAGAGTGTAGGAATAATAAAATCTGGAGGTGACAACATTGTCAAAAAGAGTTTTCGCAGCAGTTAAAGATGAGGTAGGAACCAAGGCTGCAATGTTGTAAAGGATGAAATAGGAGGTTTTGGTTGTAGTTAGTATTTAGAGCTTGGGGCTCAGCTTCAGCACCAATTAATAACAATCCCTAGCCCAGCATGGTGTTTGACAAGAATGGGACTCACGAGGATTTAAACTTATGGCAGCATGCTATTCACCTTCTTCACACTGCACTGGCACCCACATCATTTTAACAGACACGCTTTGTACAGGGTCAGAGGTTCTCGTCTGATAACGTTATTCAGATCTCGACGTTATTTTAGCACCGGGCTGCATGACTCATGCAGGGTGCCGATTGTGCCCGGAAAGCTGGCGTAAGAAAGTTGCAGGCCATAAGAGGTGCAGGGAAGTAATACTTTTTAATTTTTGGCAGGTTTCCCCGTGGACCAGGAGGAGCCGAAGTTCTTGCTGCCTGTATGTTTCACGTATCAAATCATAAACAATGAAAATCGCAGACTTTCACAATCTGCAGTCATTAGATCCACGTGTGAAAACGCAATAAGTGCTTTACCACAATGTGATGGTCCCACTCATTCCCTGAAACTGTTTTGGCCCACGAATGTTAGTTTGCTCATCATTCCGAAGCCCTTAAGAATCCATTTATGTTATTGGCTTCTTTAAAATTTGCTGTAAGATTAAATTTAGCAAAGTTAATTTACATTGAGTTAAGGGTTAAATCAACTGGACTCTCACTCACCAGGCTCACCACTAAGAATCCTGTCTCTGTCAATTCAAGTGTTGCTTCGCTTTTTCAGCCACCTTGTGCTTGCATACAACTTCCACATGCTGGTACTCAGAATCATTGTCTTCATCCTTGAATCAGTATTGACATTCCACTGTGTGGTTTTCATATTGATGTTTACTGTCCTTTTACTTGTTTATTTATGGCATTCTCCTTTCTCCTTGAGCTTGCACTGTTCTTTTTTCTCTGTGCATTTGTGTTGAGCCTCCTCGTGCTGGCACTGTGCCTTTGCAGCCTCCAGTCTCAGCACTTCCAACTGACATGCACATTCTTTGTCCTATTCCTCTGCAGTCAGACGGGCTTAATCTAGCTCCTAATCCATGTCTTTTGGATCCCTGGTACTCATTATAGCTAGGAACAGGAGTCAGCCTTTTAGCTCCTTGAGCCTGTTCTGCTACTACTATTTGTTTCTGGTAAAGAAGAAGAAAAAAGAAAGACATCTTTCATGACCACTGGACGTCTCAAAGCACTTTACAGCCAATGATGTACTATTGAAGTGTAGTCACTGTTGTGATGTAGGAAATGTGGTAGATAATTTGCACACAGCAAATTCCCACAAACAGCAATGTGATAATGACCAGATAATTTGTTGTTGTGATGTTGATTGAGGGATAAATGTTGTCCAGGACACTGGGGATAACTCCCCTGGTCTTCTTCAAAGTAGTTCCATGGGATCTTTTACATCCACCTGAGAGGGCAGACGGGGTTTCAGTTTAACATCTCATCCAAAAGATGGTACCTCCAGCAGTGCAGCGTTCCCTCAGTTCTGCACTGAAGTGCCAGCCTTGATTTTTGTGCTTGAGTCCCAGAGTGGACATGAATTTAAGACCTTCTGATTCAGAGGGTTGAATTTTAGTTCTAGGGTCCCAATCCTGATGCCGGCTGAATTCCGCGTTGGGAACCCGGAAGTGGCCGTGGCAGGACACTGGAGAAGACTTTCAGGGAGGCGGCCAATTAAAAGGTCACCTCCAGGACCCCAGTCCAGTTAAGGACTGCAGATGGGCAGCATGCTATTGGGTGACCTTCTAAAGGCTTGACACAATATTACACAAAATAAACTATAAATCTAGGAAGATCACAGCACAATACATCAATCAATATTAATTATATCTAACATTCAAAAAAGGCTGCAAAATTCCTCCTACTTGTTGAACAACAAGAAAAGAACTTCCATTCCCCATATCTGATCCCAGATTTATATAATTTCCTCAAATATAATTAAAGGCATCAGAGAAGAAGAGGAACGCAAAGATAGGCTATTTACACAGCTAGATGGTGGTGCAATCCTCATCCAGATAATATATGTATTTCATCGAGACAGACTGTTATCAGCCATGAAATAGCCAATTTAAAGTGGCCAGAATACTGGCACAGCTACAATCTCCCCAAAAAGAATAAATCAAATTTTTTTAATGCTATTAAACAGATTAAGACTTTGACTTTATATGTAAGATTTCATAATGTGCCACAGGTGTAAAATTGTTTATGCATGTCTGGATCTTGCCAAAATCTTCTTGCTGAGGCAACACAGGCCCATTAACTATGTAAAATGGTAAAATCGTATGACATGAGGGAGGCAGACCCCATAGTTGAGCTGGGGGAGGAGGGCAGGAGGGAGAGAGGGTTTTCCAACTCCAACCGGAAAATACAGAATCACTTTCTAGTAAGGTTGGTTTTACCTATCAATTGTGCCATTTCAAATCTCAGAGCAGTAATTTATGTTCCAATTCCAATTAGTCATTGCATGAGCATACCTGTTCAGGAATTAGACACAAGATAAGGACTGCATACAGCAGAAAAGCTGCACAATGCACATTTCCTCCGAAACTATCTCTAAAATGTTCAGCAAAAAAGGTATTTATAGAATTTGAGAACTAACAGCTGTCACACTAATCTCCCCAATCTCTGTCAGCTATTCTCTTTACATAGTGGCAGTGTGAGAAATATCAGCACGTCTCGTTGATATTTGTTGGCTAACTAATTCATATAGAGATAGTGTGAGAATTATCAGCATGTCACACCAACATCTGTCTAAGCTATTTTATTTATACAGTGGCAGTGTGAGAAATGCTACTGTGTAGCCCAGGTACCCATCATCAGCCGTATGTCTATAGAGATAGTCTGAGAAATGCCAACCTATCCTAACGGTACTCATCACCTGCACTGTTTATGCTGCAACAGTGTAAAAAATTACCATATCCCGTTGGTATCCATGTCAGCTATACTAGACATATCTGTAATGGGTGAAATATTAGTGTGTCACACAGGTATCTGTTCACTATACTAATTATACAGTGACAATGTAAGAAAAGTCACTATTTCCCACTAGTGCCCATTGACTATCTTACATTTGCAGCAACGTTGCAAGAAATAGCAAGGTATCACCTATTGACTATGTTCTTTTCACAATGTTAATGAGAAGAATGTCATCATAATGCATCAGCATACATCAGATATCCTACTAATATAGAGACAGGTTGACAGACGTTAACATGTGAGAGGAGTCAGTGTATTACACTGATACACATTAGCTCTTCTGTGTATAGAGGATAATGTGGAATATAGCAGTTCACATTGCTCCTATCAGCTATACTATTTATACAGCGACAGCAGGAGAAATATTAGCATATCTTATTGGTAACCATGAATTACACTATTCATCCAGGGACAATGTGGCAAACATTAGCATAGTACACTGGTACTTAGGAATTATTCTATTTATACAGTTCATCATGAATAGTGTGAGCACATCAAACTAATACCAATTAATATTAAATAAAAACAAGAAATGCTGGAACCACTCAGCAGGTCTGGCAGCATCTGTGGAAAGAGAAGCAGGGTTAACATTTCGGGTCAGTGACCCTTCTTCGGAACTAGCAAATATTAGAAATGTCAAAGATTATAAGCAAGTGAGCCGGGGGTGGGGCAAGAGATAACAAGATATTTTTCTCTCATAGAAATGCATGGCATCTGCCAGGAATATTCTGGCTCCAGGAAATTCCCCTGGCCTGTGCCGCCTGATATTTTCCGCATCATTCCATTCCACCTACTGACATTTTCTGAAGGTTTAAATCGGAGATACATTACTCCTCTTGTGATGTACAGATTACATATTAAGGCACATTGAAATCTACTCATGACAGAAAGTCTGCGATCAGGTCTTTGAACCTTCTTAGTTAAGGCTAATCTTTGAAAAGAAACATGTAGAGATTACATATGGTATGTTTTGCTTGGCCTCTGAGATCACATTGCTTCATTTTGTGCTGTATGCATAGCAACTATTGCAACGCCAATCAGTTGGAATCAGGATAAGTACTGTCTAATGTTTGAAATTAAATTTATCAAGAGCCCAAAAATAAATGGAGAGTTCTCTCATTGAAATATTACCGTATGACCATTGGCTGACCGTTATGGGATTGGGATTATTGTTTAAGGCCATAACCCTATGTTGGGTGGCTCATTATAATGTAGGTCTATGTTTGTGTGTGTGTGTGTGTGTGTGTGTGTGTGTGTGTGTGTGTGTGTGTGTGTGTGTGTGTGTGTGTGTGTGTGTGTGTGTGTGTGTGTGTGTGTGAGAGAGATGGGGGAGAGGTGATGGATGGAAAAAAGAAAAACTGCAAATCCATTTTCTAAATTTCTCTTAAATTTCTATGGCTCCAACATTCCCTGTCTTACTCTAAAAATTTTTGACTCTCCTGTGACAGATTCCAAACCCATTGAGAAAAATAGGCATATGAAAACAAGGACAAGAAAATGCTATGAGGTCCACTAATACTCCATTAGATAGTGCAACATTTTGCATGAGTCTATCTGATCATTAGTACCAACATCTTAGGGAGGTGAGACCTCCAAAACATTGATTAGACCTGATTGCCACATATTTTATTTACTTTACATTGTCTCAAAAACTGAGAAAAATCTCATGATTTGTTTCCAAAACATTCTCTCCATCACTCAGTGTCATTTTGAAGGATTTCATTCATTAATTCTTGTGCAAAGATTATGTAATTGAGGATGGCTGCCTGAGCTCAGATAGACTATATATGCTTTCTTATAAAAGCATAGTGAGCTCTGCTGAAACAGAAATACCCAGATGGCTGATCTAGACATATTTGATACCTGTCAAGTGGCTCATTGTCTCTCCCTGATTGTCATTTCTTCTTGTGTCATCTTCAGTGATTCTCTTTTATTCTGTGGAGCCATTTCTACTGACTGCAACACTAAAACAACTGAACATACTCACGATTTCTTTTTTAAAAACCCTTGCATTGTTGCCCTATTTAGGCGGGCAGGAAAACTTATTCTGCTTGTGTCCAAACTAATGGAGGCACCATTGACCAACATTGGCAAAAGTGACCATTTATATTTGCCACATAGTGAAAGAAAAGCTATAACTATGCATGATAAGCATACTGCAGAGCCCCACCTGATAAGTTTATGCAGCGAAAAGGTCCCCCTAAGACTCTGATGGTCATCTTATTGACAACTCTTGTAGAGGCTCCCCTGCTGCTGTTTGGACCACTCTTAGTGGAGTCATTATCCACAGAAGCAGCAGGTAAACTCTGTCACCTATAAGCCTTCTGCTAAAATTATGAGGCCTGGATGTGCCAAATTTTGATATCTGAATGCATTGTGGCAGCTTCCAACAAATAACGCATTGACTTGGTGGAGCCTTTGCATGTTGAGGTAGTTGGGGGGTTTTTCTTTAGGAGTGCAAAGCTGTCTGCGTGCCATCTATTGCACTGTGCACCTTAGGAAAGCCAGCAGTCCTGTAAAACTGGATGACGCAATCTTATGCTGCCATGCTGTGTTACAAAATATGATGAATGTCCCAGCTCCCCTGCAGAGTCTGTTAGTCACTTGACAATTTCATACTTGTAATACACCCCTGGCTGATATTACAGAGATCCTCTGTGGCTGGAAATCATTCTCGGCATAAAGGTCGATTGCAGTTTTCACCTTTATAGCCAGAAAGAGAGCAGTGCTAATAGATGACCATTGCTGCAGCTCCCCAGGTAGTGCTGCCCTATTGCTTCTTTGATGAAGTACACTCTTTTCATACATGTTTTCTCACTAAAGTCCTAAAATGACTTGTGTTGCTTGTATATTCTTTACAGAAAGGGTAATATCTGGTAAAGTCCTCCTTCATTGCTGCCTGATTCTCTTTTGCTCCTTGCCTTGCTGTTCCTCCTTCATGATTTTTAAAAAATTCATTCATGGTATGTGGGCATCACCTTCTCCAGTTAGTTGTTTAATTGTCCACCACCATTCACGACTGGATGTGGCAGGACTTAGATCTGATCTGTTGGTTATGCGATCGCTTAACTCTGTCTATCACATGCTGCTTACGCTGTTTGGCACTCATGTAGTCCTGGGTTGTAGCTTCATCAGGTTGACAACTGATTTTGAGGTATGCCTGGTGCTGCTCCTGGTATGCCCTCCTGCACTTTTTACCAGGGTTGGTCCCCCAGCTTGATGGTAATGGTAGAATGGGGGATATACCGAGCCATGAGGTTAAAGAATGTGGTTGAGTACAGTTCTAATGCTGCTGATGGCCCACAGTGCCTCATGGAGGACCAGTTTTGCATTGCTAGATCTGTTCGAAATCTATCCCATTTAGCACAGTGGTAGTGCCACACCACATGTTGGAGGGTATCCTCAATATGGAGAAAGGACTTTGTCTCCACAAGGACTGTGCAGTGGTCACTTCTACCAACATTGTCATGGACAGATGCATCTGCCTTTTCCTCTTGTTGGTTCCCTCACCACCTGTCACAGACCCAATCAAGCAGCTATACCCTTTAGGACTTGGCCAGCTCAGTCAGTAGTGATGCTACCGAACCACTCTTGGTGATGGACATTGAAGTCCCCCATCCATCGTACATTCTGCGCCCTTGCCACCCTCAATGCTTCCTCCAAGTGCTGTTCAACATGGAGGAATACTAATTCATCAGCTGCGTGGGGGGGGGAGAGGCGGCAATAGGTGGTAATCAGCACGAGATTTCCTTGCCCATGTTTGACCTGATGCCATGGAGTCGATGTTGAGGAATCCCAGGGCATTCCCTCCCGACTGTATATCACTGTGCCATCACCACTGCTGGGTCTGTCCTGCTGGTAGGACAGGACATACCCAGGGATAGTGATGGTGGGTCTGGGACATTGCCTGTAAGGTATGATTCGGTGAGTATGACTACGTCAGGCTGTTGCTTGACTAGTCTGTGGGACAGCTCTCCCAACTTTGGCACAAGTCCCCAGATGTTAGTAAGGCAGACTTTGCAGGATTGACAGGGCTGGGTTTGCTGTTGTCATTTCCAGTGCCTAGGTCGATGCTAGGTGGTCCATCCACTTTCATTCCTTATTGACTTTGTAGCAGTTAGATACAACTGAGTGGCTTGCTAGGCCATTTCAGAGGGCATTTAAGAGTCAACCACATTGCATGTCTGGAGCCATTCGTGAACCAGATGGGTTTTTACAACAACTGACAATGGTTTCATGGCCATCATTAGACTAGCTTTTTTAATTTCTGATTTTTGCTAATTGAATTCAAATTCCATTTTCTGCCATGGTGGGATTTGAACCCATGTGCCCACAGCAATACCCTGGGTCTCTGGGTTACTAGTCCAGTGACAATACCACTACACCACCACCTCCCCCTTTAATACTGATTGGCCGTTGGTTTCCATAGGCCTCTCACAACCAGTGCTCAAGTCATGAGATGGACTTGTTCAAATGATCTTCTGCCTTAGAAGCAAGAGTTAATATCAAAGAAAGTCAACTGGGAAATGTTGTGGAGCCCAGGACAAAGTGGAAGCTGTGCCACCAGACAACAGCTGAAGCACTGCAGAACAATAAATGTTTAATGATGACATTACCCTAGTTCCATCTTTTTGCTGAGCTTAGTAGCTCCTCCCAGGAAATTCTCATGACTATTTCATCAGCAACCAAGATAAATAATGAGAACTACAAACAAAAAGGCCTAGAAATGCCTTTGTTCTGAGCCATTGTCATAGCGCTATTGTGGCAGGTGGGGGGAAGGAAATTGGTGAAGGACTTGTTAGTGCTGAGGCTATGCCCTTTTTTAAATGTGTCAGAAATTCTGTAGAAATGTAGGAACATATGAGCAGGAGTAGGCCATACAGCCCTTCGAGTTTGCTCTGCCATTCTAGGTCATGGCTGATCATCTACCTCAATGCCATATTCCTGCACTATCCCCATATCCCTTGATGTCATTAGTAACTAGAAATCTATCAATTTCTGTCTTGAACTTACTCAGTGACTGAGCTTCCACCACCCTCGGGGGCAAAGAATTCCAAAGATTCACCGCCCTTGAAGAAGTTTCTCCTTATCTCAGTCCTAAATGGCTTGCCCTTTATTTTGAGATTGTGTCCCCTGGTTCTAGACCTCAAGGCTAGAGGAAACATCCTTTCTGCAGCTACCCTTTAAGAATTTTGTAAGCTTCTATGAGATCACCTCTCAGTCTTCTAAACTCCAGAGAATACAGACCCAGTCTCCTCAATCTCTCCTCCATAGGACAATCCCATCATCCCAGGAATCAGTCTGGTGAACCTCCGCTGCACTCCCTCAGGCAAGGGGACCAGAAATGCGCACAATATTCCAGGTGTGGCCTCACCAATGCTCTATATGATTGAAGCAAGACTTCTTTGCTCCTGTACTCAAAACCTCTTGCAATAAAGGGTAACATACCGTTTGCCTTCCTAATTGCTTGCTGCACCTGCCTGTTAGCTTTCAGTGACTTATGAACAAGGGCACCTAGGTCCCTTTGGACATTAGCACTTTCCAGTCTCTCACCATCTAAAAACTACTCTGCATCTTTGTTCCTCCTACCTAGGTGGATAACCTCACACTTATCCACATCATATTCCGTCTGCCATATTCTAGCCCACTCACTTAGCCTGTCCAAATTCCCTTGCAACCTCTTTGGATCCTCCTCACAACTCACATTCATCCGCAAACTTGGAAATATTACAATTGGTCCCCACATCCAAATCATTGATATAGATTGTGAACAGCTGGGGCCCAAGCACAGACACTTGAGATACCCCACTGATCACAGCCTGCCAAACTGAGAATGACTCATTTATTCCTGCTCTCTGTTTTCCGCCTGTTACCCAATCCTCAATCCATGCTAATATATTACCCCAATCCCATGCACTTTAATTTCGCTTTGTAACCTCCTATGTGGAACTTTATCAAAAGCCTTCTGAAAGTCCAAATACACCACATCCACTGGTTCCCCCTTATCCACTCTGCTAGTAACATCTTCAAAGAACTCTAACAAATTTGTCAAACATTATTTCCACTTCATAAATCCATGTTGACTCTGCCCAATCAGACCATTATTTTCTAAGTGTCCAGTGATAACATCCTTTATAATAGATTCTAACATTTTCCCTACTACTGACATCAGGCTAACAGGTCTGTATTTCCCCATTTTCTCTCTCTCTCCTTTCTTAAACAGTGGGGTTACATTTGCAACCTTCCAATCTGTAGGCACCATTGGAGAACTTATAGAATTTCAAAAGATGATCAGCAATGCATCCACTATCTCTGTAGCCGTCTCTTTCAACACTCTAGGGTGAAGATTATCAGGTCCTGGAGATTTGTCAACTTTCAGTCCCAATAATTGCTCCAATACTACTTTTTTACGAATTCTAATTTCTTTCAGTTCCTCATTCTCACTAGTCCATTGGATCGCAATTATTTCAAGGAGACTTCATGTATCTTCTTCCGTGAAGACAGACACAGTAATTATTTAGCTTCTCTGCCATTTCTGTATTTTCCATTATAAATTCTCCTGTCTCTGTCTGTAATGGACCCACATAGAGATATACAGCACTGAAACAGGCCCTTCGGCCCACCGAGTCTGTGCCGACCAACAACCACCCATTTATACTAATCCCATATTCCCTACCACATCCCCAACATTCTCCTACCACCTACCTACACTAGGGGCAATTTACAAATGGCCAATTTACCTTTCAACCTGCAAGTCTTTGGCCACGTTTGTCTTTGCCAATTTATTTCCTATTTACATACTGATAAAAGCTTTTACAATCCATATGTATATTTCTTGCTACTTTACATTCATATTCTATTCTCTCTTTCTTTATCAATTTCTTGGTCCTCCTTTGCTGGATTCTAAAATGCTCCCAATCCTCCGGCTTATGACTTTTTTGGCAACTTTATAAGCCTCCCCGTTTGATCTAACACTATCTTTAAATTCCTTTGTTAGCCATGGCTGACTCGCTTTCCCTATTAGGTTCTTTTGCCTTAAAAGAATGTATGATTTTTGAAAACCAAGCATTAATTAATTAAATACTAGCCATTGTCTAGGAAGTGGGGAAGGGGCCAAGAAACAATCCCTCCATTCCAGCTGATGTAAAGCAATAACAGGTTAATGAGGGCATGGCATCATCTATCTGAAATTTCAGCATTTCCACCTCATATGCCTCAGTCAGAATGAAGAACTTCATAACTGGTCACGGTATTGTAGTGGCTATGCTACTGGGCTAGTAATCCAGAGACTGTAAATTAAATCCCACCATGACAGTTTGAGAATTTTAATTCATTTTAAAATATCTAGAAATAAACAACTGGTATCAGTAAAGAAAGTGACCATGAATCTGCTCGGTTGTCATAAAAATCAAACATGTTCATTAATATCCTTTAGGGAAGGAAGCCTGCTGTCCTTATCAGGTTTGGACCTATATGTGACTTCAGTCCCACGCCAATCTAGTTGCCTGATAACTATCCCCTGGCCCAGCAAATCATTCAATTGTATCAAACTTTCCTCAGGGCAACTAAGGATGGCCAATAAATACTGGCCTTGCCAGCAATGCCCACATCCTGAGAATGAATTAAAAAAAAAGCAGATATTCCTTACAGCAGTAGTGTGGGATCAGTGCTTGAGTGCAGTTGCCCACAATGTCATTGTTATAAAATGTAATAGATTTTTTTTATCTTTATAGCTTTCCATGGTGATTTAGAAGGCTTTCTTTCCATGATCCTATGGGGATTCCCATGTATGCCATTTTAAAGGCAGAGCATTGGAGGGAAGTTTGCCTCATATGACATCATAGGAGGAGGAGGAGATGTTGCCATTACTCAACTGCAAGAGTCTATAGACCTCTTCACTTTTTCTATGATATCCATCAGGTGATCGGCAGGAGGAAACTGTGCTTCACCCAAGAAGCACTAATACAGCTGCTGCAGCTGGATCTTCAAAGAACATCCACCTTACTATTACAGTACCTCTAAAAGTTATCATTACTTCAACTTCTTTGTCAGTGTCACTAAGCATCAGTGCAAGTAATCTCTGCTCCACCGCACTTCCAACAGTGAAACCCACATGAAGGAATGTATAAGTCCATATTTAAATAGATCCTCTTTTTCAACAAGTTTTAAAAAGGTGTCCCTGAGGGTGCAATTTCCCGTTTGAAAGAGGTGATAGATGACAAGATCCCTCCTTTAATGGGGCTACATTGTAATATCATAAAGTCTTAGAATCATAGAATGATACAGCGCCGAGGAAGCCATTCCGCCCATCCTGCATCAACTCTTTAATATCCATTTAGTTCCACTCCACTGCTCTTTTCCCATAGCTCAGCCAAATTTTTCTATTCAAGTATTTATCCAATTTCCTTTTGAAAGTTTTTATTGAATTTTCTTCCACCGCCCTTCCAGGCAGTGCATTCCAGATGACACCAAGTTGCTGCATAAAAAAATGTTTTTGCATATTGTCTCTGGTTCTTTTGCCTATCACTTTAAGTCTGTGTCTCATGGATATGGACCCTTCCACCACTGAAAACAGCTTCTCCTTATTTGCTCTATCAAAATCCTTCATGATTTTCAAATCTCCCTTTAACCCTCTCTGCTGTAAGAAGAAAAATCTCATTCTCTGTAGTCTCTCCATGTAACTGAAGTCTTTATCCCTGGTATCAGTCTTGTAATTCTCCTTCACACCGCCTCTAAGGCCTTGACATCCTTTCTAAACTGTGGTGCCCAGAATTGTCCACAATCCTCCAGCTTAGGTCTAACCAGTGTTTCATAAAGTTTAGTATAACTTTCTTGCTTTTGCGTTCTATACCTCTGTTTATAAAGCCAAGGACCCATATGACTTTTTAACAGCCTTCTCAACTTGTCCTGCCACCTTCAAAGATTTGTGTACCTATATCCCCAGGTGTCTCTGTTCCTACACCTCCTTTAAAATCTACCATTTAATTTATATTACCAATTTCCTACTCAATCGACTGTATAAGAGGAGGAGCTCTGAATTCTTCGTAAATATTTCATCCTTTAAACTGTGCTCGTCTTCATTTATTGAGTTCCCAAGGAGCCTGGTTATTATGGCATTTGGTTTGCAAAGTAGTTTCCCAACTGTAAAAAGGCATCTCAGGCTCTTGCAGTTTAACTAAGATATTTCAATAAATAGTTCATGAATGTTTGAGTATTGTTATCCTGTTGAAAGGAGGGACGTATCATAACTCGATGACACGATAATAAGAATGATAATTCACAGTGGTAATTTATCACCTAATAGCCCAATTCAATGAAGCACATCTAGACCATGCTGGATCCTGTGGTGATTTAAAAGCTGAATCATCAGCGTGATGTGTGCTTTATATCATGCATGGTCTGCACAGAGGTTTATTCAGAATGTGGTACTACTTCACTGGAATCACTTTCATTGTCCCAGTGGAAATGCAGAATCACACTTCCACCTCTCCAAGTCTCCAGGTTCATCCATGTATGAAAACCATATCATTATGAATATACAAAAATAGTGAAGAAAGATCATCAGGCTCATCAATGTTCATTCTGTCCATTAGATTGTAGAACCTCATGCACCATCTGTTCACATATTGCTGTTTTTTTCTTATTCTATGAGCCTGTCACTTTACATTCATGCTTCCCATTCTCCCTTTCCAAAAAGTGCTATTTGTGATCGAAACTTTTTAATTTCTCCAACACACATACCAACCAGATCATACACAGACTGAAGTAAGTCTCTTTGTTGCACACAAGTCTTCCACAATGTTCAGCTGCACAAAATAATATTAAGACTAAGATATGTGGCTTTTAAGAGGTCTATGTTATTTATCCCAATGCCATTTGCTCCTATGTGGTTGACTACACTGGGTCCCTATCTTCCCATTCAATATCCCTTCTAATCTTTCCCCAATGTGTGCTCCAGGTTGATATCTCACCATTTTACAAGTATTGTCCTAATGACACACATAGCTATCCACTTTCCTGAACAAATGACCACCATTGATCCTTTTATAACCTACCTATTATGTCATTATCCAGACTCTGATTTTCAAACGTTATTACCTTTTGCAATGTTTCACAGTGCCTTGTATCTGTTTTCTTATATAATTTTGTAAGTAGCTTTGCAAGTTTGTACGAGTAGACTGTATAGAAATTAACTGCCATGTTTGTCTACAAAACATGACTATAGTTTGAAAAGTTATTCTTCCAGGGCTTGGATGTTTCTCTTGCTGACCAGCACAGAATGCCATTTTTAATGTGCAGCCAAGTCAGAGCAATATACAGCAGGACAATCAAAATTTTATACTCCAGTGATTGGGCAATATAGCTCAGCATTCTGTTTGTACTGTGATTATTGCTCTGCGATCCCTGAACATAGTAAGTGTTGTGCCTATTATTACTCTCAGATCCCCTTCACCTTTGTTCTTGCCAGATGGACACCATATATGGAGTAAACATGTCTCAATTTATTTATTTCACTTGCCTCTATTTTATATTATTTGCCATTATTCAGCCTCCTTGCAAGTTTTGTCTAGATCCTTCTGTAGTTACTTAACTGCTTCATCTGACTTCACGACCCCTTAATTTAGTCTCTGAAAGTTGGGCCAAATTACATTGTGTTTGTATATCTGGATCATTTATGTAGATTAGGAACAGTGGGACACTGGGAATAGTTCTGGGGCAACCCACTCAGTACATATCCCAGCCTGACATCACTCCTCTAACTAGTAGCTCTACTTACTTTCTTTCAGTCAATTCCTTACCTATCCCCAGGTTTTAATTAAGACACCCACCCTTTTGAGCTTGTGTAGCAGTCATTCATGCAGAACTTCAAGGAAAGCATTCTGCATGTCCCAGAACCTACATCATCAGGTACTTGGGATGTCACTTCCTCAGGAAAACTAAGGAGTTTGACCAGGTAGGATTTCCTTTTTTGAAACCATATTGAATACCATTTCCCAGATCATTTTTATATGGATAATCCTCATGTACGTATCTAATGTTCAGTTTCATTATTTTGCCATTTACTGAAGTAAGAGTAATGGGCTTGTAATTAATTTTTTTGTGAAAATAAGTACAGCAGTGACTTGCTTTTGCATGAGTGGGACCTTCTTTTTATTCATTGACTCCTTCACAACAAGCTCTGCAGCTGCAGTCTCACTTAGCCCTCTTGCGTATGTACCATTAATTTTTGGGCAACTATCAGTAACATCAGCAAGAAAATCTTGCAAGCAATACAACTCAATTTCATTTAATTTCAATTATAATTCAATAATTTGTCATGCAGGCTCCCGCCTGCCAAGAATGAGGCATATTAATTTCACCATATGGCCATTAAATTTCAAATTGTTGCTGGGAAGAAGAGAAGGCCTGATACATGGGGTCGCCAATCCTGGCTGGAAAGACATTTTTGCATATTAAAAGACAGGCTTGTAGACAAAGAACCATTCCCTGATCCACCCAATACACAAAGCCAGTAGGTGGCTATACCAGTCACGTGACTACCCTGCTGGCCAACTTGGGGAGTTTTAAGTTGGAGAGATGGTGTTTGAACTGGCAGAAGGAAGTTTTGCTCCTGGACTGAGAACATCTCTCTCCTGTCGGCTCCCATCTCTTTCTCACCAGCTTCTGAATCCATTGAAGACACATGAACCCCAAGAGAGAAACATCTCCTATAGTGAACAAGGTTTAAGAGGAATACCGGGCCCCAACGAAAAGCAAGATCTACAATCAAGGACTACAGTGAGCTTGAAGCACAGTAACGAAAACCCTCTTCCGAGATTGCCTCAAACCTTTCTACTTTATTTTTCTTCTTTTCTGTCTCTATTTGCACGTGCGTATCGTGTATGCATTCTAGCATGGGCGCGTTGTGTATCCGTAGGCGTCAACCATGGGCAGCACAGTGGCGCAATGGTTAGCACCGCAGCCTCACAGCTCCAGTGACCCGGGCTCGATTCTGGGTACTGCCTGTGGGGAGTTTGCAAGTTCTCCCTGTGTCTGCGTGGGTTTTCGCCGGGTGCTCCGGTTTCCTCCCACAGCCAAAGACTTGCAGGTGATAGGTAAATTGGCTGTTGCAAATTGCCCCTAGTGTAGGGAGGTGATAGGGAATATGGGATTAATGTAGGATTAGTATAAATGGGTGGTTGTTGGTCGGCACAGACTTGGTGGGCCGAAGGGCCTGTTTCAGTGCTGTATCTCTAAATAAAAAAAATAAAAAAATAAAAACTGAATTAGAGTTTACGTTTAAATAAATTTCAGTCTTTCTTCTTTAAACCTAAGAAAGGCTGTTTGTGCTAATTTCTTTACCTTATAATTGGAAAGCGGGGAACAAGGATTCACCAAGGGGGAGCTCAAAACACAGTGTGTTTAAAAAAACCCTGTTACAGTAAGACCAGGTGAAGGCGGAGAGGGACCCCAGACACCTTTCTCACCTGGTCATAACACCAACCAATCTAGAATAAACTTTCACTACAGGCCATTGATGCAATGCACAGCATTATGGTCTCTCTCTGTCTATTTCTCACTTTTACTTCCTTTGTATTCTAGCACTATTCTTAATTATTAACAGGTCAGTGCTACTGCATCCACAGGAACAGAACGTCAGCTCAGGAGTCATAAAGTTATAGGGCAGGATTTTACCATGAGCTTCGGGACCCTGACATCCGGACGAAATCAGGGTCCCGAGCCCGCCCTTGCCGGCGGCGCGACCGGCTTGGCAATGTTACAGGAGGCGGCCTCCTAATTAAGGACAGTGGGCGGGCTCCTGATGATGCTGGTCCAATCAGAGGGCTGGCAGCTCTGAAGCGTCAGCAGTGCCATGGAGAGGTGGTGGGGGGCACTGCTGAGGCAGGTCAGAGCCCTCTGGGGTATCTCCAGGTAAGTAAATTAAAGCTAATAAATTCAAGGGGGTTGAGGGACAGAGGGGAAACCCTTCCGGATGACCCACTGGGCTCTGGGGAGGCCTTCCCTGCTCACGACCCACTCTTTTGGCCGTGGAACCGCTGGCTCCAGAGGCCTTTCACCCGTAGCCGCAGGGAGGCCACCTTCATTAAGCTGGCAAACTCCCAACATGGCAGGGGGCTGCTCTGCTGCTGGCAAAATACTGGCAGGCCTGAGGGCTTGACCCTAAAACAGGCCTTAATTATTTAAATTGGCTGCCTGTCTCAGTTTGGTGGGTAGCTCCTGGGAAACTTCCTGGGCAGCGTCACTGCATTGGGCAGCTGTCCCAACCTTACTCCCTGTTATTTTCCTGACCCCTCCCCCGCTTCCCAGCCCGCCATCTCAGGGCTGGGAAAATTCATTATGGACTCATTATGGCACAGAAGAAAGCCATTCGGCCATCGAGTCCATGCCAGCTCTCTGGAGAGCAATCCATTCCCCAGCTCTATCCCCATAATCCTGTAAGTTTATTTCCCTCAAGTGCCCATCCAATTTCCTTTTGAAATCATTCATTGTCTCCACTTCCACCACCCTCATAGCCAGCGACTTCCAGATCATTACCACTCGCTGTGTAAAAATGTTCTTCCTCATATTCCCCTGCATCACTTGCCCAAAACCTTAAATCTGTATCCCCTAGTCCTTGTATCATCAGCTAATGGGGACAGCTTTTCTTTTCTACCTTAAGTGTACCTGCCGTAATCTTGTACACCTCTATCAAATCTCCCCTTCAATCTCCTTTGCTCTGAGGCGAACAACCCCAGCTTCCCCAACCTAACCTTGTAGCTAAAGTTCCTCATCCCTGGAACCATTGTGGTAAATCTCCTCTGCACCCTCTCAAGGAACACCACATGCTTTTTGAAGTGTGGTGACCAGAGCTGGATGCAATACTCTAGTTGTGGCCTAACTAGAGCTTTATAAAGGTTCAGCATAATTTCCTTCTTTTGTACTCAAACCTTTATTTATGAGGCCCAAGATCTTATCTGCTTTGCTAACTACTCTCTCAATATGTCCTGCCACCTTCAAAGATCTATGCACATGAATGCACAAATCCTTCTGTCCCTGGACACACTTTAGAACTGTGCCATTAAGTATATATTGCCTCTCCCTATTCCTTCTGCCAAAATGCATCACCTCATCCTTCCCAGTATTAAATTCCATCTGCCACCTCTCTGCCCATTCTGGTAGCCTATCTATGTCCTGTTGTAGTTTACTGGTTTCAACTTTACTGTTTGCCACTCCTCCAAGTTTTGTAGAACCATCTCTGGAGAGAGCAGTGCTAGCAACAGAATGGGGTCTCCAGAGATGGGGGTGTAAATAGAATGCTTTGCTGGAGATGGTCTGGTTGCATTCAGACATAAAGGAATGTAACCACACAAATTAAAGTCAATTGAAAGGGAAATCAGGTGGGGTGTATAAAGGGCAGTTGATCCATTACCGTTTGTGTTATGCCCCTGTGATTTTGAATTTAATTTCCCTGACACTGAAAGTGTAGCACTGCTATACTGAGATATCCGACTATGCCAACAGACCTTTTGGGCTGGATTTTGTGCTGGAGGCGAGGCTGCTGACGTGGGGCCAAAAAGGCTGGGAAACCTTTTCTTGCACCCCCGAAGCGATCCTCCGTTCTTTTTGATGCAAAGTTTTAGGAGGCGGGATCCCCATTCCTTAAAAGACTTTAACAGGACGGGGATCCTGCCTCCAAGAGCTGCCGACCAATCAGAGGGCCGGCAGCTCAGTGGTATTGGCAGTGCCACAGGTACTGCAGATGCCTCGGACCCAGGCCCAGCTGCGGAACCCCAGAAGAGGTAGGTGAGGCGGGATCCCTGGGGCCAGTCCGGAATGCCCTGTGTTTGTGGGGGGAGGTGTCGTTAGGTCCAGGGGGAGGGGGGTATCGAGAAGTAAAGTTCTTCCCGGTGTGGGTCCTCCGTGGGCTACAAATTGCCCACAGAGGAGGGACCACCACCGCCCCCACAAGCCCGCAGGGAGGGAGCCTCATTTTACAAGGTGTCCTCCTCATGTGGTGGAGGAGCCCTCCCACTGCTGGTAAGATCCCAGCGGCAGTGGGAAGAGACCCTTAACTTGCCGTTAATAGGACACTTAAGGGCCTCAATTGGCATCTGGGCGGGAAGGCCGTCATCAGCCTATCCTGCCCACGGGAAGATTGAAGATGAGGTGATGGGCCTTCCGCCCCACCACACCCCCTGCCACCCGTCGCGATTCTCTGTGCCCCCTTGCCTCCGATTCCCCCTTAGGAGAGCCTGTAAAATCCCAGTCGTTGTTTCTGTAAATTCTATCCAAATAGAAATATGCAACTGCACTAAGATGTACACCAGTGTAAGATTCTGAAAAAAATAAAGAACAGTAAAAACTGTCAGATTGTATCTTTTGTTTGAACAGGATCAAGCTGGTTAGTTTTTACCTCTTTCAATTGCTTTGGAACCAGTTCAGTGGAGAACAGAACTGTTCATGTGTTTGTCGGAATTGTTTGGGCTGAAATATTCCACATTCAAACATTTAATGAATGCTGTATTTGTCAGCCAGCCCCATGCAGACAACCCACATTGTTAAAAGTCACAGATATGACCTCAAGGTCTGCCTAAATGTCATGCATCCACAAGCACTGATTCACAACAAGGGATCAATGGTCCACCCTTCACTTCCCCTCCTCCGTCACAGTTCCACAAAATTTATACAATTAATTGGTTGTTGCTTACCCATACTTTTTAGGGGATAATTTTCATTGTTATTATACAGTATGTGGTACCTTTGGTCCCTCACATTGCTTCCTTGCTCCTTCACCTGAAGTGCTTGGCATGACGTGCCCTTGCCAGTATTTGTGAGCTCAGGTCATTAGCATAGCCCTGACATGCCCCTGGCGTAGGCTCATCCCCTTGGAGAGGCCTTCAATTAGAATCGGGAATCAGACATCTCGGGTTGAATTTTACCAGCCCCTTGATGGGGGTTGTGGCAGGGGGGCCTGTAAAATTCTGCTGGGAGAGGCCCGCCTCGACTCCCGACATCGAGAAGGCTCCACCACATTTTACCAGCGGCGGCGAGACCTCGGTGCGGCCCTCCCGCCGCTTGGCAGCGGCACCCCAATTATCATACGTAAAGTGCTACTTACCTTTCCTGATTATGCATTGCACTGCCTCTCACTCCACACTTCCGCATTTTTCGCTGAACGGGTGGCTGGCATGTGCCGTCCCATTCATGGATATGAAAAGCTGACGGGACATCAGAAATAGGAGTACTCGCTCATAGTGCAGGTAAGTCTGGATATACTGGGGTCTCAACTTTGCATACTAAAAGGAAGTGGGAGGGGGAATGGAATTACTGGAGGGAAAGCTCTGTAGGCATGAAGGGAGGTACCATGTACCATCCATCCGTAAACGGTGTCTGCTCTGCACCATTGTTTGTTTGTGTGTGTGAAGGAGCAATGACATTCTAGTCACCCTGTGTGTGGGGAGGGTGCCAGAAATGGTAGGAGCATTAAGGTTATATGGTTGGTGTGGGCAATCGATGCAGCTGGTAGAATCTTTATGTGGTCTTGCTGTGCCACTCTTAGTGTGAGCTAAGATGGGCAATGCCGTGCACGCCACATAGTTGATCCATAAAGCACCTGATGCACCCAACAACACCAATCCCTGCTCTGTTAGGAACCTTTGAATAAATGAAGGACACAACTTAATATATCACGTGGAAATGGGTATGGCTCATCCTAGATTGTGCAGTCCGCTTCTCCTGAGGATCCATATGCGCCACAGGTAAAACCGACAGGCAGGTGCAGCCCACGTAGAGGCCCCCAGTCGTGAGCAGCAGCTCCAAGGGGAGTTCGCCACTATAGAACGTCGAGCATCTACAGGCCCCACATGACGTACCAGCGAATGTCAGAGTGCCAGTGTCAGAGGCGACTGTGAATGTAGAGAGGGTGGTGACACATCTCTGTGCCCTGCTCAACAATCACCTTCATCCGATGGGCTTCCTATGCCTGTGGTCCTCATAGTGGCAACAGCTCTTTACCTTGACGCCTATGCAGCATTTAAGGGGCCCACTGGAGACATTTGTAGGGTCACACAGTCAGCAGTGCACCGCTACATCAGGGAGGCCAGTGATGCACTGCACCGGAGGGCCAGTGAATATGTACGCTTCAGGAAGGACCCTACCAGCCAGGCCCAGAGGGCCACTGGTATCGGCACCATTGCCAGATAACCAAAGGTACAAAGGGTCATAGACTGCACCCATGTGGCCATCAGGCCTCCTGCCAGGCTACCAGCTGCAGACTTTACCATTAAAGGATTCATCTCAATCTAGGTACAGCTGGTATGTGCTCACCGGAGATCTTCATGCAAATCCTTATGCGTTGCTCAGGCAGATGCCATGGTGCCTGGATCCTGTGCCAATCTCCACTGCTGCTGCTGCAGATGGAACTGGCTCAGATGGAGGTGTGCCTTCTTGCAGACAAGGGATACCCCTTGCAGACATGACTCCTGACACCAGAGAGCGACCACAACACTGCTGCTGAAAAGAGATACAACACCAGCCATAGAGCTACAAGAGCCACCACTGAGCATGCGATCGGCATGCTGAAAAAGTGCTCCCACTGCCTGGATAGATCGGGTGGTGCCCTGAACAATGAGGCACAAAAGGCAGCTCCTTTCTTTGCTGCTCGCTGTGCTCTGTACAACTACGCACCAAATAGGGGGCAGGCCTGGCATGATGAGAAGAGATGTCAGCAGGAATCCTCCTTTGACTATGAGGACGCTGAGGACATACAACATGAAAGGCACATGGGCAGGCAGATGGTACCCAGGCTCCGCTTGCAGGGTGTGTAGCGAGCTCAGGATGCACGGCAGTGGCTTATCAGACAAAAGCTTTCCGCTCCATAAGAAATGACAGGAGTCCTGCAAGCCACAGAGCACCCTCGCTCACCTGCTGTGCGGCAGTCCACATCTGCAACATCCATTAGAGGCAGCAGCAGACTGAGACATTGTCCATGTCACTGCATCTGTGGAGACGCACATGAGTAATGGTGGCATGACAATGATGCTATTGCATACGTTGGCATTCCTGAAAGGCCAGTGATGAAAAGGAATGAGACATTAGCAGTAATTGCTGGCACACATCATTCACACAGAAAAAAGGACACATGTTAGTGAAGAACATTTAGTGAAAAATGTATTTACATTGCTGTGACACCCATGCATTCCCACTTGTGTCAGCGTGTTTTCTTTAAACGCTTGCAAGTGCCCCTTCTTGGTGCAACCTCAGCGCTAGCAGCCTGACTGGAGGAAGGCTGCTGATCTGATTGTTCTTTGGCTGTGGATGACTTCAGCAGTCGTCCTCTGCGCGCACGAGGCCTGGGGGATCCCGGCTGGCTGGGGGAATCCTGCGTCATCACAGAACTCTCCTCAGCTGTTGCAGCTACTGGAGCCTGACTCACAGGCAGAGGGGCGGAGGGGCCGGCTATCACATTATAATCACCTTGAGGATGGACCCCAGATATAGCACGCTGGCTCACCTCCTCCATATCATGGCTCGTTTGAACCCCTCTGCTCTCCTGGGAAGGACCAGGGGCACGGACAGTTTCCATGCACCTGTTCACTCTCTCTCCCCTAGCCATTGCTGAATGGATGTCATGGCAGATGCGAGGGATTGTAGGTCTGAGCGTATTAATTGATTCTGACTCACCAAGAGGGCTGTCGCCGTCTTAATGGATGACACCAGGTGCTCATATGCCTGGGATATGGCAGCCATCATGGCCTGGATGGACTCCCCCATTGTCCGCTCAAAGCTGCGCACAGTGTGGCATCTCCGCTTGCTGTTGCCAGAACTTATTCATCAGCTCCAGCATGCCATGTGCTGCCGACATCAGATGGACATCAGTAGCCTGGGCTCAGCATGGGCCTGGCCACCCACAGCTCTCCAACTGTCAGGGCCTCGGCTGTCTCAGCCTCAGTCAGCTGCTCGGGCACGTGTGCAGTGCTCTCACCAGCCTGTGACCCACACTTTAAAGCCGAATGGATACCCATCGAGGTGGCTGTATCTGTGATGGTGGAAGGTGCGTTAGTGTCATGGGACGCTGCTTCCTCGGAGGCTGGCTCTTCCTCCAAGGTGTGGGAGGCCACCAGCACAGCCAGGGTTTGCTCTGAACTTCACCTGGAAGACACAATGGGAAGGGGACATTGCCAGTCTTGATGTATAACATTTCACAATTAGAACAGCATTGCATCACAGAACCAAAATTCAACATTGATCATCATTCATATCAATTGCAAGTTTGTTTACCATGGACCCCAAAGTCCAATTGACCAAATGAGCGTGACAACTGGCTTGCTGCTATCTCCAGGGCTGCCTCCTCAGCATCTGTGAGCATTTGTATGTGTGCTGTGCCTCCACCGGTGGGGTAGCCTCCCTCGAATTGTGGGTCCTCTTTGCCTGGAGGAGCAAGGAGGCAGATATTACAGATGGCATTTCAACAGCATGACACATGTCAAAAGAGGGCTGCTGGTCACAAGGGTGGGGGGCGCTCGGTGTGCACTACAGAGTGAGCCACTAATGTAGCTGCTATTATCTGAGCACCAGACAAGGGTCACTTCTTTACTCCTTGCCAAACCTCTCTTTCTTCAGCATGGCAGTGTCTCACATGTGCCTCTCTGTGTGGGTACACCCCGTTTGAGTGGAGCCCTGATATGAATTAGCACTTACTCTTGTGGTTCTTAGCAGGTTGTTCACTGCGCCCAGTTACGGCAGATGGCCCCCCGGCGACTGACCTCCTCTGCCACCTCCAGCCAGGCTGCCTTGGTCAGGCGGGAGGGCCTCTTCCTGCCATCACTGGGGAAGCGGACCTCCTACCTTGCCTGCACAGCCTTGAGGAGGGCGGTCAGGTGCCACCCTGATTTACCTGCAGGTAAATTTCTCTTTTCACTAATGGAGTGATCTCTGCAGTCGAACTACTGCTTGGTTCTGTCTCCTCTGTAGGTGCAGGCATAGCTGATGTGCTGGCTGCCCTTTAAATAGGGCCCCAGCACATGACCATCAGCTGTGTCAGCCTCCATCACGGTACCGAATGCCCCGCTCCACCACGTAATATGGGGGGAGAGGCCGAGCGTTACCGCTATGTTAAAGAGTCCCCGCGCGTAATATTGCGGGGGCTCAGCGGCGACCGATGCGCACTGTCACCCCGCCAACTTCAAAGCGCGCCGCTGCGATGTGCAGCGCGCTAATAAAATTCAGCCCGGTTGTCACAGGACTGAGCAGCCTGTGACAGTGGTAATAGCTGCTAGCTGCAGGGCCTTCTGCTTGCTATCCAAAGACACATCCCTGAATCTACAAACTAAAGCTGTCGTCGTTGGCTGTCCCTCAATTTGAGGATGACGTCTACTCAAGGTCGCTAGTTTCTGCCATGGGTCTTCATGCGACTGAACAGGCTGATTCCCGACCCGCAGATTTTTGGGCACATGGGGTACGATGTCCCATGAGGCAGCTGAATCAGGAGTGCAGGATTTGCTTCCTTTTCTTTCCTTCTCTGCCGCCTCTCTGCCTCATCATTAAGGTGTTTAGACTCAAAGCATGATACAGCTTGATGGACAGGTTGTCGCCATTTTGAACAATCGGTAGCAAGCTCCTCCCAGTCATCAAAGTCAACGCTGCCGTGCTTCAAAGAGAGCTTCAAAGTGTCTTTAAAGCATTTCTTTTGACCTCCCCCGGAATGCTGGCCATTTGAGTTGAGAAAACAGGACCTTGTGGGGGAGACGGTTTTTGGTGATCTGGACACACTGTCCAGTCAATCGAAATTGTTTTGCAGGAGTTTTGCCTGAATGCTTGTGGAGCTGGTTTCAAGAGGGACACTAGCTTTTGTTCGACGGTCCTCCCATTGAATCCGGAAGATGCGGCGGAGGCATTGCTGATGGAATTTCTCTAGCACTCTTACGAGTCGCTGATACACAGTCCAGGACTCACCGCAATACAGGAATGTGGTGATAACAACTCTGTACACTAGGAATTTTGTTGACTTGTGGAGGTCTTTGTTGTCAAACACTCACTGCTGTAGTTTGTAGAAGGCTGAGCTGGCGCAGCTGATCTGGTGTTGGATCTCCTCGTCAATGGTGGCCTTTTGAGAGAGGTGGCTGCCAAAGTATAGGAAGTGCTCAACATTTTCCAAAGTCTACATGTATGGGAAGTGGACTATATGTGGGCTGATATATGAGTTTTGGCAGCATTCAAATCAGGCTGAGTCTCTTGTCTGCAGAATTGAAGAGATCGAGAATGGCTTGTAAATCTGGTGCAGAGTGGGCAATGACACTGCAATCATCCACAAACTGTAGGTCATGTATGTCTATGGAGGGTTAGGGTGAAGCTAAACATTAAAGGAGAGCTAATAGAGCTTTCCAAAATTACAAAATGCTTTGAAAATGTGAATAATGAAAGATTGGCACAAAATTTCCATGATTGTTCAACTGGACTTCCACAGGGTCTGATTTGGGAAATAGTGCTTGACCATGTTAGAGAGGGAGTGACTGGGACTTACCACACTGGGAGATCTCACTCCCCTATCCCATAATGGACCAGGCATTATATCTGAAAGCCAGTTTACTGAGTCAGATGAGGCATAATGACCTCCAAAAGGGTGTATCAGGGCTGGATGACTGAAGGTGGGCAAGCTTTAACATATGCTGATAATGGACACCTTAGTAATCCATCGGGCAGGTTAGCACTAGAGATGCACCTGTAGATCCCCATGTACATGAGACACTTTGTCACTGCATCCACAAACGCTGACAGCACCCATGTTGGACAGCACTGCTGGGATCATAGCCCACTGATTTTCAGTCCCATTGTTTCTACTGGTTGATGAATCTGTAACAAGGGGCATAGACTCAAGATTATCAATAGAAGGACGAAGGGAGAAGTTAGAAGAATATATTTCACCCAGTGGTTTAATACTACATGGCTACTGAAGCAAAGACTACAACATCATTTAAAAGGGAGTTGGACAAGTACTCGAAAGGGAACAATGCAAAGGGATACAGAGAAAGGGAAGAGTTGTTAGGTCCATTTGAAGAGATGGGACTGATAAACATGATGATGATTTCCTTTTGTGCTATAAGTTCTATGATTCCAGTCAGTAAAGATGGTGGATGCCTCAGTAACACTTTAGGTATTAATGGTAATCATTAAAAAAAATATATATCTTAGAAGTGGATGATTTGCTGTTAAGTAATAAATGATTACAATAATTACAGTAATTCAATTATGCCGCTTTGAAGTTCCTACTAAACGGAATTTTGTTGTCACGCGTTTGCCGCATCTTAAAAATATTATGTGAATCCTCCCCTTTCCTGTCATGAAATCATTTGGAAATACATTCGGAAACTGTCAATTTACAGAATGTGATTCAGTCTTCATCCCTTCATAAAAGTTATAATAGTTATTTGTAAGAAAGAATAGTGTTTCAGTAAAATGAATACATAAAGAAAGAAAAAGAAAAATAATTTGCATTCACATAGTACATTTCATGACTTCAGATTATCCCAAAGTGCTTCACAGCCAATGAAGTACTTTTGAAGTGTAGTGCGTGTGGTAATGCAGGGAAAAATATACTGCCCACCACTGTACAAGAGTTTAATAATTGATGATTGATTAGTTGACAGGGTTTGGAAGAGATATAATGGGATTGGTATTACAGACTGATTTGGGTGGAAGCAGGCAGTGACGTTGAGGCACAGCGGACATTAATTGCTTTGGCGAAGTGTCACTGGTTAGGAATAGGATTCAAACAGACATATTCTGTGGAAGAGGTTGCATCAGCAGCTAAAATCTTAAGAAACCAAAAAGATCTGATTATGCCATAAGCAGGAATTCAAGCTGAAACAAGTAATACTGCAAAGAATTAGCGTTCCTGCCAATCCCTTCATTTTCCTTCATACTGTTGGTTGAATGCTATTGCGAGCTAATGTGTTTTCTTACACTCAGTGCCTTCAACCTTACTATAATAATTTATCGACTTGTTCTATTGTTGTTGGGCATTGGTAGATTCCTTGCATATTTCTGTGGTTGGATGTTGCCATTATTTTCCACAGTGAGGTACTGTGCTGTATTTTGGAATTTAGTATTTTAATGAGTTCTATAGAAGAAATAATTAACATGATTATCGTAATTTTACTTCTCAAGCTACTTGCCAATGAAATATTCACTGATTTAGAATTAATTGTAAGTGTTGTGCGCACGAGTGCATAAGAGATTACTTTTCATCAACACCTCTCCTCTGCTCTCAACAACAAGACTTTTACAATCCCACTTTAAAATAGATTGCTTAGTGGCAGCTCAGCAAAATCCAGATAGCCCAGGTCAAATTTAGGCCCATATAGGGAAAGGGTGGAAAGAAAAAACACTTTAGAATAGTGAAAAACATTTAAAATGGAGAACTTTGTTGCTCAAAATGCTCTGCTATTGTCTTTTGCAAAAATATACATCCATAATATTCAAACCTGATCCTTTTCACATTCATTAAGCAGCAATTTCCATTTTATTGTATCTGTTTATGACTGCAGAGGCCCCTAAAATGGGACTACTACACTCAAGGTCTTCAGCTCCACAAAAGTAGACTTTGTAACTCAGACATTTCTGCCCTAGTGTTTTGATGTTTAGGAAAGAGAACAAATATGTTGGTGACCTCATTAAAATTTCTAAGTAGGATCTTTATTGTCACAAAACACCTACTCCTGTTTACTGCTGCTGCCCTTATGCTCTTAACTGTTTTCAGTGAGAATGCATACATTAAATGGAAATATTAGCAAAGGGTTGTCTGCAACCTGTCATAGAATAGTATGGTTATCAAATCAAACATTGAATGCTAGTGACAGGTACTTGGAACACATCCTTGCTTGCTTGAAGGAAAGAGACAAGTGGACAGTGATTTTTCTTTTGCTTACATTGATTGTAACTACTGCATAAAGATTAGATATATCAGAATAACATAGACAGATAAATAGATAAATCAGACAAATGTATTTCTTACTGTGTCACATATAGGGGGGAATTTTATGGGGCCTGCAGGAGTGGGAATCATGGCAGGCAGGGTGAATTAATTAGGCTGCAGGTGATATTTCGAATTTCCGATGGCGGGTTCAAAAGTGGAGAGTAAGTCAGCACGTATTTGTGGCAGGTCAGGCCTCACGCTTTCCTGTAGCGAGTTCCAACTTTTAATACATTTGCATACCATGAATACTCAATATCTTATAATTAATTGGAATTAAGTCCGAGCTGCCAGCTTCAATCAGCGGCACATGGGAATCTCGTGGCACCTGGTTCAAGTTCATTTAAAGGTGGCGTGCACCAGTCAGCTTTCTGCAGTTGTCATAGAGTCATAGAGTCATTTAGGGCACAGTTGGAAGCCATTCGGCCCATCTGCGGTCAGTCGTTTTCTTTCTTGAACACTTCGGCACAAGGGAGGGCAACAGTGGAATGTATATTTAGCTCCAGGCTTGGGACTGGCAAGGGCGAATTGGGGGTAGTGGAGAGGGGTGGTTTGAAAGGTTGGGGTTTGGGTGCTTGGAGATGCGGAGAGGGGATGCCAGTGAGGACAGAGGGTGGGGTTCAGGTGCTGGGAGATGCTTGGGAGGGAAGGGCCTATTGTCTTGGCTGTGGTGCTGGGAGTTACTGTGAAGGTGAGGTGAATGAGAGGCGTAAAGGGTGGTGTCAGTACTATCTATATTGGAGGCCTGTGGGTCAAACTCAGGGTGCTGGCTGGTGGAGGGAACGGTCACAGTCACAGAGGGGAGTGGGATTCGGTAGTGGGGGCAGATCCAGTGTCATGGTCGGGTAATGGAAGGTCCCATAGGGCGGGGCACGGGATCGGATGAACGATTTAGGGTTGGAGTGGGCATTTCAACGGGGATGGGTATAGGCACAGAGTGGAGAGATGGCATGTCAAGATCGATTGTTACAGGGTTCAGCATAATGGGGGGAGGTTCAAGGGTTGCATAGGGAAGGTACAAGGTAATGTTGGGTGGGTCAAGGGTGATGGGAGCAAGTGGTAAGTTGACAGGAGGAGGGTGAAAGGTAGAGGATCTGGCTTGGAAGCTTACACTCGTCATTTTGCAAATGTCGATGATAACCATGTGGGCATGCCAGGAATGCAGATTGAAGTGGGAGAGGCCAGTGTTGGGTGGATGGAGTTGCTGCCAGCAACAATGGGAGGAGCTGAGAAACAATTTGCTCATGAGTTCTATGGTGGAAAATCACGGTCAACATGTTCTTATATCGCAGTCGGTCTTATTTAAACAGTTACATTGCAGCAATAACATGGGTCTCATACACACAATATTCTTACAATCTCAGGAGCAAAAGGAGATAATGTGACAAAATACGGCTCTTGCCACTCAGCGCCAGGTGCCGCAATGCCAGCAGCAGGCAGCACAAGAGGGGGAGGCTGCTCAGAATGAAGCCCTCCAGGGAAGGCAACATAGAAGACGGGCGCTGGCGCATCAACGCATGCTCAGGACAAGGACTATTATCCTCAGATGTCGGAGAGGGAATGCCAGAGATGTCTGAGGATGTCACGGAAAATATCACTGAGATTTTTGGGATTGTTCACCAGGGGCTGCTGCCACATGGTCTTGGTGGGCACTCCATGCCAGTTGTCCTCAAGGTGACTGCGGCACTCAGTTTGTTCACCAGTGGTGCTTTCCAGGGCTCAACAGGCATCTCACAGGCTGCCACGCAGAGGTGCATAAAGGAAGTTACCAATGCTCTATTCCATCGTGCCAATAATTTCATTTATTTCTCAGCAGACGAGGAAAACCAAGTGGCAAGATCATCAGCCTTCGGTGCTATCGCTCGTTTCCCTAGAGTGCAAGACTGTACTCATGTGGTCATTAGAGCTCCCTGGGTCCAGCATTTGTAAATCAGAAAGGCTTTGAATGTGCAACTGGTCTGTAACCACAGGCGAAGAATCATGCATGTCTGTACTCGTTTCCCAGGGAGCTGTCACAGACATACATTTTGCGCAACTCACAGCTCCCAGAGATTTTTAAGGCAGCAACCCAGGTTGACGATTGGATCCTAGGTGACAAGGTTTATCCCCTGTGGACATGGTTGATGACACCGGTGAGGCATTCCCAGTGTGCAGCAGAAGAGCGAAACAATGAAGCTTGCGCCTCCACCAGAGCCATCACCAAACACACCAATGGCTTGCTGAAAATGCTCTTCCGCTGCCTCGACTGGTCTGAAGAGGATCTGCAGTATACGCCACAGGGGGTCTCACAAATAGTCGTCGTCTGCTGTGCACTGCACAACCTGACCATGCAAGGTTGCAGCAAGACGAGCAGGAGAAGCATCACTCCTCCTCAGATAAGGATGAATTGTATGAGCCTGATGAGGAGGCCATGAATGTGAATGACCCTTTAATGGATGCCAGGGCCATGGAGAGACTTGCATGGGATACCAAGGACAACCTTATATATGCACGGTTCTCCCACAAATGAGGCACCTACATGACCATTGTCCGATCACCTGAACTCCATTGCCTTCCTGGGATGTAGACCTACCCTTGTTAGGCTCCCCTGCGGACCAAACTCAAAACCTGTGTCCTCTGCCATCTACAATTGCACGGGGAGCAGAGCTTCATTACATGCTCTCACTAGTGAATACTCTTACTGAGGAAATCTGCACTGCACTTGCACATATGTCAATCATCCTGCCATGAACACTAAATCAGATCCAGCTCCATCTTTACAGTGCTTTGAGCGCACCTGCACCATCTCAAGTCTCCTAGCTGTGAGTAGACTCAGACAATCTCCTTTACAATGCATAGAAGGGAGGCCAGGGGAGACTGCATGCTAAGCCATGTCCCACAGCCTGTCAAGAGCAAAACTGGAAACTCACATTAACATTCAGTGAAGATTGAATGCAAAGACAAAACATCTTCCGCAATAAAGACAATGTCTGTTACTCCTCTGTATCACATCAATGCATGCCCAACATGAGGCGTGCCATTACATTTAATGACTCTCTGACTAAGCTAGTCCCAAAAAATGACAATTATCTACACATTAATAAAGCAGAAAAAATACTGTGCATTATTTACATGTGATATATATTTGTGCAGCACAGCCATGCTACCTTAGTGCTCAGAATTCCTTATGTTTTTGCTTCCTCCCACTAAGTCTTGGTGCAACCCCGACATCAATAGCTGAGGTGGAGGCACTTTGCTCATTGTACAACCTGTTGCCTTGGATGAACATAGTGGGTGTCCTCTGGATGTATGGGATCTTGAGGGCTCCATCCTACTGAGGGTCTTCTGCACTGATGCAGGGGCATCCCGCTTGGCCTCGCCTGCTGGAGGTAGGGGGATCAATGCAGGGTGGGGAAGAGGAGACGCCGCTTACCCTGGGGGTGTCCTGAGAGGAAGACCCCGGAGAAGCTGGCATGTGCTCCCCTCCATCTGGGTGTGAGAGAGCACATGCCTTTCTCCCTGAGGGAAAGACGTACCCGGAAGGAGATCTGGATGCATCATCTCCCTCTTGCTTAGCCACTGCTGCACTGAGCCCATGGCTACAGCGATGGAATGCAGGTCAGATCGTATATGGGTCGAGTGCTCAACCATGGCCCTCCATGATGGTTGCCATCCTCTCCATGGTGGAAGCCATGCACTCACATGCCTGAGACATGGCAGAACTCATGGCTTGCATGGATTTCCCCATCGCCTGGGCAAAGCTGTGCATGGCCTCTAGCATCTCCGACATATGTTCCCCTAACATTTGCTACATGCCCAGCAGGCTTCTTGTGGCTGCAACCAGAGGACCATCATCAACATGGGGTACAGCAGGGGCCTGGTCCCCAGCAGTCCAGGAGACCCGGTTGTAACATTTTCCCTCAGCTGCTGGGATGTGTCTGTGCCATGCTCACCAGATTGTGACCTTGATTCTATATGTGACCCCTCCCCCTCAGACCGTGTATGTGTGACTGGCGGAGGTTGCTGAAGAGGCAGGTGATGGTGCATCCTCTGGGGCATTGGTGTCATCGTCTCCAGATGCAGAGTCCACAGGCTGCTGGCTTGTCTATGGCTTGGTTGGGTGATTGCAGGCACCTGCAGAGTGCAGAGCAAACAAAACCACATTAAGCATCATCACATCATGACCACAATCACATTTTCTCATGGTCCTCCTGTGCACCCATATGCCACCACCAGTATGGTTGCTTTTTCATCCTTATACCTAGCTGATCCAGCCTCACCGTCTGTGAAGGTTCATCCTGCCTCCTCTCCTGCGATCTGTACAGTCAGGCAGTCCAGTTAATGTTGAGAAGAAAGCCCAGTCTCACTAAAGAAAACTCATTCATCCTTGTTGATGGACAGAACATAACGAAAACACCATAATAAGGAAAAGCAAGTTGTGAATCATTAAATTGCATTATTTTATAGACAACCAGTGAATGTTACAGTTATAATCACACGCCATCCAATTAACTTCAAACCCCTCCTTGTCGATATCTCATATTCATGGGAGAGCTTAACTTTTCCTGGAGACCTTTCTGGTTCTAAGCTGTAACATTCACTTGCTGTTTATAAAATAATAAAATTTAATGATTCACAACTTGCTTTTCCTTATTATGGTGTTTTCATTATGTTCTGTCCATCTGCAAGGATTGAGGAAGAACACATGAGGCAGGTGTGACAGACATGATATTCAGTTCCGATCATGAGGGGTATTATTGTCACACTCCTGGCTCCAGGGTTACACTATGGTATCATTAGATAATATATAGTATTCCACATTTCTAAATGTAAGATGCAGGGTTTGTTTACTGGTGTGACCAGCACTGCTGAACCTGAGAGAATATCTAAGGCAGATCCAAAATCTGTACACTATCTAACTCTAAGTCAGAAGGCTGTTGGTTCAAGGCCCATTCCAGGATATGTGCATGTATTGCCGGTTGACACTTCAGTGCTGTACTAATGGACTCCTGCATTATCAGGGGTGCCACTTTTCAGATGAAACATTAAAACTGAGATTCTATCTGCCTATTCAGGTAGATGCAAGAGATACTATGACACTGTTTTGTCCCTAATTGTGTTGATTTCCTGTTTATCCTACAGAACAGATTTGGCAACTATCAGATGTTACTTTCTGTTGGTTGTATGGGAACTTGAGGCTGAAAAGTTTTAAATTGAGCTGAAGAGACACAGTTACAGGTGCGCTGATTCAGTATTTCAACCAATTCTCCATCGCTTGTTCTATACTACTGCACAAAGTAAAGATTACCAACCTCACCATTGCTTGTATCTTAAACAAAAGCTGTAAACCCACTGTGGGTGATAGGTGATAGGATGATAGGATATTATAAAAATACATAACTAACTGAGAATAACAAGTTTTGGAGAGAGGAAATCAGAGTTACATGCACCTGAAAACAAGTTGTATTAATTAATAGGCAAATTCTACTGCAAATGTATCCGAGCGGCTTGCATTTTTGAATATTAGCAAATTGTATAATATTTTAATTTTGTGTGAATGATATAACATGCAGGCTGGAATATTATCAAAAGGCAGGTTGTCCTGCCGTTGAAACTGAAAGCGGATCCTGAGCCCATGCAGACGAACGGCGGGACACTGGGCGGCATTTTAACAGCAGCAGCCAATTAAGAGGCTGTTGCCAGGACCGCCGTCCAATTGGGGACTGTGGCCGAGCTCTCAAATCTGCAGGGCCAATCAGAGGGATGGCAGCTTGGCAGTGGTGACTGCTGCGGAAGTTGCGGGAAGAAGAGGTTGCCTCCATCTTGAGGTGCTCTTGAAGTCCAAGTAACTTTTCTTTTCACTGTGCTGGGGCCAGGCAGGCAGGTCCCAGTGACTGGAGGGGTGCACCCTCCAGCAGCGGCAGTGAAGCCATTGCTGCCAGGGGGCCTCTTTTAAGTCATGGTGCAGCTATAAAGGAAGTCCCCCCCCACCCCAATCTTCCCCACAGGAACCTGCTGGGAAGCCGCCACGGCTTACCTGGCAGTCTCCTCACGCAGCAGTGGCACCTTCCCAAAGCCAGTAAATTGTTGACGGGGTGAGAAGTGGCCGCTAATTGGTCAATAAATTGTGTTTAATTGGTTGCCCACCTCCAGATGTTGGGCAATTGTGCCGTTACTGTTCCTGGTGTTGATAATATCCTGTGGTGACAGGAAGACATCAGGCTCCCCTCCAGATACCGTCTGTCGCCATTTTACGACCTCTTCCTCCACCCAGTCCGTCTCCAGAGCTGATAAAATCCAGCCCAATTGCTCCAGTGATTTTGCATTGTTTGAGGAGTTGCAGTTAGGCTGCTGGAGGCGTTCTGCAGTAACCACCAAAACCTTGCTTCAGGTTCCAGACTACTTGTGAGCAATGCTATGGAAGACCTACTTTATTGTATTGCTGTTTGAAGGCAGCCAAATTGCCAATGCCACAGAAATTTTCTTTTCTTAGGATTATGGTCTGAATAAAATGCTGTACTTGGAGATGTCTGACAAGAACCTGGGGCTCACTGTACTGCAGTTTTACAACTGTGTCATTCTGAGACATTGCTGTGGACAAGAGAAATGCCACTTTGGTGCGAAATAACATAATCTTGAGATTGCAGCAGAGCATAGGGAGCTGTACAGTGCATTGAATATGTGCTTTATGTCTAATCTGGATATGCTTGAAACTGATGCTGGGTGTTCCATTCCCAGCGATGACTTCATTAGTGAGGAACAAGCCCACTGGAACAAGTCCACTTTACAGGATATACAATTAAGGCAGAGTACCATGAAGTATAAAAGGCAAACTAAATAATGTCTGGAAGTACAAAGGTTTGCGGTTAAAAATAGCTGCAGTTAAAAGAGCTAAATCAGGCAGAAAGAAATGCACAAATGATGGCAACACTCCATTACACCAAAAGCATATCACCGTGGCCAAAGTTTTAAATAAACAGGGGCATCAACCTATTAAAGGAAAGAAAACTGGAACAATTCAATGCAGATGACACGAACTGCAGAAAAAAACAGGAAGACAATGAACGTTGTTCCACTTAATCATGCACAGCACATCGCTATCCTGACATGATATCTATCACCAGTCCATCATTGTCACTGGGTCTGACCAGAAACTGAACTGGAATAGCTGTATAAATACCATGGCTACAAGAGCAAGTCAGAGGCTAGGAATCCCGCAGTGTGTAACTCACCTCCTGACTCCCCAATGCCTGTCCACCATCTACAAGGCACAAGTCAGGAGTGTGATGAAATACTCTCCACTTGCCTGGATGGGTGCAGCTCCAACAACACTCAAGAAGCTCGACACCACCCAGGACAAAGCAACCCCATTGATTGGCACCCCATCACTCCCTCTATAAACGACGAACAGTAGCAGTAGCGTGTGCCATCTACAAGATGCACTGCAGCAACACACCAAGACTACTCAGGCAGCACCTTCCAAACCCGTGACCTCTATCACACAGAGGATGACAGGGGCAGCAGATGCATGGGAACACCACCATCTGCAAGTTGCTGTCCAAGCCACACACAATCCTGACTTGCAGCTATATCGCTGTTACTTCACAGTCGCTGGGTCAAAATACTGAAACTCCTTTCTTAACAGCACTGTGGGTGCACCTAATCCACATGGACTGCAGCGGCTCAAGAAGGCGGCTCACCACCACCTTCTCAAGGGCAATTAGGGATGGGCAATAAATGCTGGTCTGGCCAGCGACACCCACATCCCATGTAACAAATAAAAGAAAAGTTGAAATCCTAGGACTCCTGATTTTGTGGGAGCAGCACCAGATGGATTGCAGCAATTTAAGAAGAGGGCCCACTACCATCGTCTCAAGGGTCACTAGGGATAGGCAATAAAATTTCAGCCTTGCTAATGACACCACATCTCAAAGAATGATTAAAAAAACATTCCATTAAACTAAAATAGACATCAAACTTACAGCAATGTAAGAAAAAAAAGTTTCCTTTATTGAAAGGCAGAGAGGGCAGAACCAGACAAAGTGAAAATACTTGAGTGCCAATGATTGATGGATCAAAAAAGCAGGGAAAACTCATGATTCTATTATACACAGAAATACAATCATTATAAAGATGTCACTCAGGGAATGGTAGTGCTTGTTGTCACTTAGGAGAGGACATCATAATAATTCAAAACATCAGACCATGGTCTGAATTTTATTGTGGGTATTGGGATAAAGTGGTTCCCCGAGTCTGCACTTGTCAGCAGTGGGACCTGCTCGACAATTTTATCACAGGCAGCCTCCTAATTGGCTGCCTGCGGGCCTGCCATCCAATTAAGGACAACAGACAGGCTTCTGATGCTGCCGACCCATTGAGAGGGCTGGCAGCTTTGAAGCTGCAAAAGTGACACCGAGAGAAGTGGGCCTGGATTTTATCTGGCCACCACCAAATGATGCTCCGTCCCCGGCAATGGCATCCGGCGCCATTTTGAAAGGGCTTCAAGCCCTTCCATTGCATTTGAATTTTTACAGTTATATACATAATAAAATTAAAATAAAAAATGTAATAAAATATTCAATGCCTTCTCCCACACCCCCCCCAATGACTGTACAATTTATTAATTGCCCTCTCCCTCTCACAAAAACTGACCTTGCGATCCCAACCTTCCCTCCCCCCAAAGTTTATTAACTTTAATCTTCAACCCCTTCCCACCAACTCCTCCACCAATCGCAATAGTTTTCCCCTCTCCCCTCCCCCCGCTCCCTGAAAACTTACCTGCTCCCCCTCCCAACCAGCATGCCGCCCCGGATCTCCAAATGGAGATCTGAAGGCACGGGAGTCCTGGCAACCTACCTGAATATCGCAGTGGGACGGCCAATGGGAGCAGTGGGACGGCCAATGGGAAGAGGTAGGTCATTAATTCATTAATTTACATGAATTAAAATATTTAGATCCTGCTCCCATTGCCGAGCAGCGGAGGTGCCGCCACGAGGCCTTGCTGCTACCAGTAATATGGGGTGGGGCCTTCCTGGCATTGAGGCCCGTGGCGGGCCTCTCCCGGAGGCAGTTTCCGGGCCCCCCAACCACAACCCCCCCACGTTAGAGGGTCGGGTGAAATTCAGCCCGTGATTGCTGCTGAGGTGTGCAGGAGACATAGGGAGCCGATAAGTTAAAAAAAGGTCATGAGGCCCGGTGTCGGATAGAAATAGGATCCAAGCCAAATGGTGAAGAATGAAGCTAGACACAGATCCCTTTCTTGATAGTAGAATGCAGCATTACACATCTCTGCCTCTTGCCTCCCCTTGTCCCAGTAGGCTCTCTTTATAGCCACCCTAAATCCTTAAATAATGCCCTTCACCCATGTATCTTTAACAAATAATTAACCTACCATTAACAGATTCCCCTTTCTTTAAACAAAAACTTAAGAACATGCTTAAATAAGTACAAAGCAATCAAAGAAGAAAAAAATGGTTTTCCATATTTCTTACAACTCACCATAATGCAAGGTCCTCTTCTAGGACCTCCAACAATTCCTTGGAGCAAGCATTCCTCTTTGTAAAACAGTCCAATAATTGGTGACTTGCATGACCCATTTTATCTTAGAGATCTCTTTTCTCTCCAAAATTTCCTTTATACTATCAAGGTCAATCCTTAACCTTTTCTCTGTGACACTCTTTGTTGAATGAACATTATTCCATAGAGAATGTTTATCCACATAGCATTCAATGGGCAGACTTTTTTCAGAATGCCCCTTGTATAGGATTTCCTTCAAAATGTTAAATAAGTAAACTCCCATATCTATTGCTTCTGTTAGCATCAGTGTTTCTGCAGCTAGGGTACTTTTACTTACCCTTTTTATTTTCTTGGTTTCCCAGGCTAAGGGACAACACTTTCTATTTTTCCCCACCAAGAATATGATAAACACAGCTGTATTTGAACATCCAACAGGAAGAGTGGCATGAGGAGCATCACTAAAAAGGACTAATTTCATGTCCTTTGGGTCACTCAGGGCTGGAAACTTGAGTACATATTTCTCCACTTATAATTTCTTTAATGTTTTATTTTCTATCAAAACCTCCTTAGTACTATGATGTGTTTCATCATAGTACTAAGTTCCAATATGTCATAACTGGCATCAGATCTTGTCTGAGTACATAACCAATTTAACTGTCCAATCAAGTTTCTTAACTACTCTGTTTCTTCTTTGAACATAAGATCATTTTTCTGTGATGACCTGGCTGGCCCGATTTATCAGGATACAATTATCACTTTCCAGATATGATTGCTCATTCAAGGTTATTCCCGACCTATTCTGATTAATGTCTAGTCCTATATATCTAAAGGTTCCCGAAGCCTGACTTACAATCTTAAATTCCCCTTTTAACTTATCTATAACCAATTGCTCAAATTCCGCAGAACCTCCCCTTAGAAAATCATCAACATGCATCATAAAGATGCTTGCGGGTTTCTCTTTGTGATACCAGTAGGACATTGCTGGACCTGCTTTCAGCTGAATATAGCCTACTTTCAGCAAAACAGACATAACTGAGAAATACCATACTGTTGACACATCATTCAATCCGTAAACTCATTTGTTTAATTTCCACAGCTTCCCTTCTACATCACTCGTTTCTTTAGGTGGTTTCAAAAACACATCTCTTTGAAATTTTTCACCCTGCAAAAATGCAGCTTTTATATCAATTGACCTACATTCCTACGAGCATGTGGCTAAAAGAGCTAAGAAAATTTTCAAGATCATTTTTCCTGCCATGGGGGAGTCCATTCTAACATCTTGGTCACCGAGTCTCTCGCCGAAACCCTGAGCCACTAGTCTCGCTTTAGCCTTATATGTCCCATCTGAGAGTGCTTTTTCCATACATATCCGTGTTATAAGGCTGGCTGCCCATTATCTTGCACCTCAAAATAGATACCAAATTCTTTCCAATTTTTCAACTCTTTTTGTTTTGGCTCTCATGAGTTTTTCGTCTAATTTGTTTGTAGCCACCATAACCTCCCGAGCATAAGGGCTTCTACTTTGTGTAGTGTTCCTAGATTGTTCTATAGTCCTTGTTCTATCACATAGCCTAGTCAAGCTATGGCCTGTACTTGCTCTGTTATCTCGGAACATTGGAACATAGGACTTAGGTGCAGGTGTAGACCATTTGACCCTTCGAGCCTGCTCCGTCATTTGATAAGATCATGGCTGATTTGGTTGTGGTCTCAACTCTACTTTCCTGTCTGTCCCCCATAACCCTTGACTCCCTTGTCTATCAAAAATCTATCTAACTCAGTCTTGAATAAATTCAATGACACTGCCTCTACTGCTTTCTGGGGAAGAGAATGCCACAGAATAACGACCCTTTGAGAGAAACAATTTCTCTTTATTTCAGTCTTAAAAGGGAGTCCTCTTATTCTTAAACTGTGTCCCTTAGTTCTAGTCTCCCCCATAAGAGGAAACATCCTGCCGGCATCCACTGTATCAACTCCCCTCAGGATCTTACATGTTTCAATAAGATCACCTCTCATTCTTCTAAACTCCACTGAGTATAGACCCAAACTGTTCAATCTTTCTTCATTAGATAAGCCCTTCATCCCCAGAATGAGTTGAGTGAACTTTCTCTGAACTGCTTCCAATGTAATTATATCCTTTTTCAAATAAATTTCTGCCAAAGTAGACAAGTTCACATTTTCCCACATTATACGCCATCTGCCAAATTTTTGCCCACTCACGTAACCTATCTATATCCCTTTGTAGACTCTTTACCTCCTCGTTGACAACTTATTTTCCTTCATATCTTAGCGCCATTGGCAAATTTAGCTACCATACATTCAGTCCCTTTATCCAAGTCATTGATATAAATTGTAAATTGTTGAGGCCCCAGCACTGATCCCTGTGGCACTCCACTAGTTAAGGCATGCCAAGCTGAAAAAAACCCATTTATCCCTACTCTATACTTTTTGAGAGCTAACCAATCCTTTATCCATGTTAATACATTACCTCCAACACCATGAGCTCTTACCTTGTGTAGTAATCTTTGATGTGACACCTTATCAAAAGCCTTTTGAAAATTCAAGTGCACCACGTCTACAGGTTCCCCTTTATTCACCTCGCTTGGTACTTCCTCAATTAAGTCTAATAAATTAATTAAACATGATTTCCCTTTCACAAAACCAAGTTGACTCTGTCTGATCCCATTATGATTTTCTAATCATTCTGCTATAACCTCCTTAATAATAGATTTTTAACATTTTCCCCATGACAGATGCTATGCTAACTAGCCTATAGTTTCCTGCTTTCCTGAGTAAAGTTGTTACATTTGCTATTTTCCGATCCGCTAGGACCCTTTCAGAATCTAAGGAATTTTGAAGATTATAACCAATGCCTCTACTATCTCTGCAGCCACTTCTTGTAAGACCTTAGGCTGCAAGCTATCTGTTCCTGGGCACTTGTCAGCCTTTAGGTCTAGTAGTTTTCCCAGCACCTTTTCCCCGGTGATGGTGATTGTTTTAAGATCCTCCCTCCCGTTCACCTCTTGATTTTCAAGTATCTTTGGGAAGTTTTCTAAGTCTTCTCCAGTGAAGACAGACACAAAATACCCTTTCAACACCTCTGCCATTTTCTTGTTTTCCACTATCAATTTACCAGACTCACTCTCTAGGCACTGGCTTTAGTTACTCTTTTCCTGTTTAAATACTTGTAGAAACTCATGCTATCTGCGTTTATATTACTAGCTAGCTTTCTCTCATACTCTACATTGTCCCTCTTTTTTTTTAGTTTATCTCTTTTTGGACTACTGCTACAGGATCTCTCCCTCCTATGAACAGAGGTTCTGTTGCTAGTAGATGATCATTTCCTAGCGCCAGAGTCACTTCCAGACCCACTATGGGGACTCGCACTGCATTTTTTTGTTTTCCACTGTTTCACCTCATTTTGCCAGTCCATAGATCTTACCTCTTGCCTATCATCTTGGACGTTTAGCCAATGTTTGAATTTGCTGGTGGCTTTCCCTGATCTCCCTACAATGGTCACATCCCTCCATTCAATGGACCCTTCTATGTTATCCTAGTACCAACTTTAGGCAGTTGCCCTTTGGGTAAAATAGACCTATCCTGTGTGCACCAGTATCATTTTGCCTATCGTCAACCAGCCCATTATCTACCATATTCTGTTCAACATAACTGTCAAACATGTGAGGTACAGGGTGCCTCATTACCTTCTACTAATTGTTCAGATTCTGCAAGTTCGTAATCAATTCCAATTAACCTAGATGAATGGACCCTAATAGTTTAACTCCCATGTTGGAAAATCACTGTCTTCCCATCGCACCCTATCAGTTTACCCGGACCTTCCTACTCTTTCTGACCCTCTCTTTTATAGTATACTAAAACCCCAGGGTTAAAGTTTATCTCTGATGGTGGTATGCGATGTCATAAGGCTCATCGAATTTTCTCTGAGATTTCTGCCTTGATGAATGCCCTTCTCCCTGCATGTAAGGCATTCAAGTGTGCAGGAAAGGTAAAACTAATTGCGGTCCCTTCTAAGGCTAGGGGATGATCACACAACACAGAATATATTTGGGGATTCCTCCCAAAGACCAACTGATATGGACTTTTGCCCCCAACCATTTAGAGTGAATTCTTCGCATGGATGGGTCATGCCAGGGCAAATGTTAGCTTGCAATTTGCTTGATCGGCTAAGATCTTATGGAGCAGCTCATAAATCACCACATGACATTTTTCACAGAGTCCGTTACTGAAAGGACTTTCAGCTGTGGTGTGCATCACTACAATGTTCATATTTTTGCACATGTCTGTAAACTCATCATTGGCAAATTTCGCACCCCCACCCCCCGCCAATTATCAGTCAGGAATTTAGCCGGTGCCCCCAGTCCAGTCCCTATCCATTTTTCCATTATTTTATTTACAATCACTCTTTTGTCTTTACCATGTTTTACTGTAGAAAGACTGAATCTTGTTGCCATGTCTATGAAATGCAAAATGACAATGTTTCTGTCCTTGTCCCACACCTTTAAATCCATAGCTACTACTTCATTAAAGTCTCTTGCTAATGGGAAACTTACATTATTTAAATGGAGAGAGATTGCAGGACTCTAAGGTACAGAGGGATCTGAGTGTCCTGGTACATGAATCACAAAAGGATGTTATGCAGATACAGCAAGTGATTAAGAAGGCAAGTGAAATGTTGTCACTTATTGCAAGGGGAATGGAATATAAAAGTAGGGATGTTTTGCCACAGTTGCATCGGGTATTGGTGAGACCACATCTGGAGTACTGTGTACAGTTTTGCTCTCCTTATATCAGAAAATATATAAATTAGAGGCAGTGCAGAGAAGGTTCACTCGACTGATACCTGGGATGGGGGTGTGGTTATCTTATGAAGAAAGATTGGACAGGTTGGGTCTGTATCCATTGGAGTTTAGAAGAATGAGAGGCGATCTATTGAAACATAAGATCCTGAGGGGACCTGACAGGGTGGATGCTGAAAGGATATTTCTCCGTGTGGAGAGACTAGAACTAGGGGATACAGTTTAAAAAATAAGGGGTTGCCCATTTAAAACAGAGATGAGGAGAAATTTTTTCTCTCAGAGGGTTGTGAGTCTTTGGAATTCTCTTCCCCAGAGAGTGTTGGAGACAGGGTCATTGAATGTTTTTAAGACAGAGCTAGATAAATTCTTGACTAACAAGGGAGTCAAAGGGTATCGGGGGTAGGCAGGAAAGTGGAGTTCAAGCCACAATCAGATCAGCCATGATCTTATTAAATGGTGAAGCAGGCTCGAATGGCCTACTCCTGCTCCTAATTTGTATGTTTCTATGTTCATTTTTGCCTTTTTCATGTAAGGCATGCTCAGCAGCAAGGGTATCTCACCAGATACCACATCTGTATTAATAAAGTGGCTTACTCCAGCTACTCCGCATGGATTCACCACCCTTTTCAGTGACCTTAATGTGTTGTCATCCCCAAACCTGAAGCAAGTAAAACTTTCACATTCCCTGATCTTACTTTGAACCTCACTACTGAGTGAATCTAAATAACATTTCAACCAATCCGTTCCACACATTGGATGTGCAAGCACTGTTAAATGAATCCGCGACTAGTACACTCATTATTGGACTGAAGCTTCTTGTGACCAGCACAATTCCCTCAGATTGGTCAATATCATCATCTTCCACTTCCGAACCTTCCATGCCATGCGTCACCTCGAAAACCTTATTGCTCCATTTTGGACAATTGACCGCATAATGATATTTCAAATCGCATCTGAAATACCTGTTAATAATTCCCTGGGCATTCCAGGGGTTCATTCGTCTGTTGTTACTCTGTTCCTGTTGTCTGCCCAATCTGCCAAAAATGTCTCTATCCTTATTTCTTTTGTCTATGATTCTTCTGCTGTATTCGGCAAGGATGTACCCGGTGTCCACATATCTACTTCATTTTTCCATTATCATAAGGTTCAGATTCAGAGAGCATCGGTGGGAAATAATATCCTGACACTTTACACTTGGTTTCAGCCATTGTTCTTAAAGTAACTCAGATTACAATTTTATTTCAGAATACAACCTCATATCTGAAAAAAAAAATTCGTAGTTTCCAATCTTCACATTTAAGCAGCCATCCTCTGCTACCATGTTCATAGGATCCAAGCCAAATCATGAAGAATGAAGCTAGACACAGATCCTTGGCTGGAATTTTCTGTTGCAGTGGTGGCCCCACCCACTGACTGAAAAGTCAGGTGCAAGCCCGCCTCTGCCAGGCCTGGAAGCCACGCAGCAATTTTGCCAGGGCCCGGCCCTTAATTCAGCTTGGTCGGGACTTCTGCTCCTCTGATGCAGGAAGGTTCCCGTCCAAGCGTTGCCAGCCAATCAGTGCGCTGACAGCTCCTCAGTCCCAGCTTCACCACTGGGAGCGGTGGCCACTGCTGGGACTGCATCCAGCAAGAGGAGCAACAGGAATGCCAGCCCTGAAAAAGGTGAGTGGGGTTTCAGGCCTCACTGGGGACAATCGGCTGGGCCCCGGCGAGGGGGCGTGGGGGTTGACAGAGCGGGCAGGGGGAGGTGTTATAGCGGAGTGTCTTGAGGCACTTGGGGGTAGCCCTTTGTGGGCCACAGGGTGCCCAATCAGGAAGGCCACCCCAGCCTGCAAGGAGGCTGTTAGGTTTTACTGGGCAGCATCCTTAGCTGGAGAAGTGCCCGGCCGCTGCTGGTAAGATACCAACGGCAGTGGGAGGAGGCCCTTAAGTGGCAATTAATTAGCCAATTAAGGTCCTCAATTGACCTGCAGTGAACGCGCCATTTGCCACCTCTCCTGCCTCTAGTAAAAATGGCAGCAGCAGCGGGTAGGCAACGGGAATGGCACTCCCACCTCCCACTCAATTTTACGCCCATCCCCACTCCCCCGCCTCCAGCCCATTCCCGGGGAGGGCGTAAAATTCCTACCCTTTTCTTGATAGTCGGTTTATTCACAGAATGCAAGATTATATATCTCTGCCTCTCGCCTCCCCATGTCCCAGCAGGCTCTCTTTGTATTCACCTTAAGTCCTTAATTAAACAATGCCTTTCACCTGTGTATCTTTAACAACATAATTAACCTGCCATTAACGTTGGAGGGGAAACCCCTCTGGGGAGATTATTGGGGATGCACGGGCTGCCTTCCGTGCCTACGGCCCGATCTTTGTGCCATGGAGCCTGGCCCTCCCAGGCTGCAGCAGGGAGGCCGGCTCCACTTAGCTAACGGACTTCCCACATGGCAAGAGGCTGCCCTACCATTGGCAAAATGCCAGCAGCACCGTAAAATGGTCCCTAATTGGGTCTTTAATTATGGTAATGGATTGCCTGCCTCCTTGGAGTGGGTAGCCTCTCCACTTCCGGTCCCGCTGCTGGGAAAATGCCCCAATGGCGGAACTGCATCAGGGAGCCGATCTGACACGGCTCCCAATGATTCTACCAGTCCCCACCTCCCAGCCTGCCTCCCGGGGGCTAGGAAATCCCTTGCCATTATTTCAACAAAGCAGAGGTGAGGATAACATGTGAAATACTTTGAACAACCTAGTTTCAGAGAATTCCTCCTCCCATGCCCTAAATTTGAGTCGATATATGGAACAGACTCCTGACAAAAGCAATTAATGTTGTATAGTGTTGTCCCTCAAAAAAAAATCTGGGAAGTATCTGGCCTGGTAGAGCATTGAGGCTGAGGGTCAATGAGCTCCGTTGAATGTGATGATTCCTAAACTAGTGGTACTCTGTAAACCTAAAATGGATAATGTAAGTTGTAACATTTGATAAACAGTTTAGAGTTTCATTTGATTACCTTTGGAGGGCATGAAGAAAATTTGAAGAACCTTTCCTCAGGACATTATATAAGTTGCGTAAAATACAAGAAAAGGACATATCATACATGCTCTGCGAAAGCAACTGGTTTGATGGATCAAGTTGCATTTTTCTTTATATCAACAATACTTAATTACCATGACCAAGTGAGAATGTGTTTGCTTGCCTTGACTATCCAAGCTACTTCTGTTACCTGAGGCATCTACAGATACTTAAATCAACTTTCATCTATTGTACGATCTACAGACATCAAACTGCAGAAGTTTGATATGACACTAAACAAATAAGACGTAACCATAGCCAATGGCTTAGAAGACATAATCTTTGTATTAAAAAACGAAGGCATCTATAGTAACACCAAACAATATTTTTCTTTTGCCTTGTGCAATACTGTTCTTATCACAACCGGTAAACTGATTACTCTCATGGATGCAGGTGATAACAGTCCTTTCACCGCAATGGCTGCAGTTATTTGTGAATTTAATTTTCTAGGATGAGATAGCTATTGAATTTACAATGGTTATAACGTATTTCTATTACAATTGTTGCATTCAGCTCAGAACAGGCTATCTGCTATCAAAATGTGTCCTCAATAACCTGATGGTGCAGAAAATGCCTAAAGAAATTGTTGGACTGAACATGCACAAAAAAGTAATTGTACTGTCAAGCAAGGAATTTACAGTGGTTGACTGGCTAGATGCAGTCCAAGGTGAAAGAGTGGCAGGGTTGAGTGATGTATGCTGCTCTGACTCTGATGAGGTATGTCAGAGAGGATGCAGCTTTATTCTTGCGATTCTCCACAGTATAAACTGGGGGAATGAGATGAGTGATATTCTGATCAAAGGCATAGGAAGATGTGACAGTTTGGACTTTTTCCCAGTGGTTGCTATTGTGCTCACTGCTGTGTAGTCATCTCCATAAAGACATGAAGTACTTGATGAACTGAAACTCGCATCTTTCTACAATGAATTGGTTGGCCCACCAATAGAATTAGAATCAATCTACAAGTGTTTTTGGAATGTTTTTTCTTCCCGTCTCTGATAATTAACAGGCCTTTTCACCAAAAGAATCGGGATCATCTCTTTTGTAGGTCTTCATGATAAGATCTAAGCTCTAGGTGGACAACATGAGTACTATGCACTTCATTGACTTATCCCATAATGGAAAGCTAGCAGTCAAAGCTCCTGTTTTGTGCCAGGAAAATTCTATCATATAAAAGACATTGGTCCCAAAGTTCCATGATGAGCCAGAGGAATACTCCGAGCGTAAGTTAGACACAAGTCTAACAAAGTCTCAGGAGAATTTGGGTGTTATTCAGATATGCAAGTTTCCAATGGGACCTTTATGAGCGAAATCTCCATCCACCCCAAATATGACATTGGGAGAGGGGGATGCAATTCCTACACAATGTATTTCTTAATTCGAGTCCTCGTTAGCAGCCAGTGAACAGGATGCTGTGATATCCCAGTGTCCAGTTCTTTTGTGCAACAGAAGTACAGCTCACTTAGAGGTTCTGGCCTTGGATCTCCCTATTGACGCTCTTGGTGAAGGGGGTCTCAACCACCAGCAAAAGTGCCAGCGAGAGCCCTGCGTAACTTCCTCTGGGGAAGGCCTGCCAAATCAAGAGCCAGTTAGGCACTTAAGTGGACAGCGGTGGGCCTTTCCTGGGATCAAGGACCCCAGCGGCGGAAGTCCCGCCTGCTGAGAGGCGGTGACCACAGCCAGTAGAGCATTCACCTGAGGCCCTGGAACCAGGCCACAGGTAAGCCACAGTGGGAGGGTTTTTGTGGGGTGGGGTCACAGGAGAGGGGGACTAGGAGCTTGGCAGCAAGGCCGGGGGGGTGGGTGGTGGTGGCTCTCAGCGGGTCCCCCCTTCCTGATGCCAGATCTCTCAATCAGGCACAAAGTGCCTTTTAACGAGGGACCCCACCCCGGAGACGGCAAGCAACCCACATGGGTTTGCTTGGCATGCTCCCTGTGTGGCAACAGGCCCGCCCGCTACTGGGCTAATCACAGCGGCGGTGAGATGAGGCCCTTAATTGGTCATTAATTGCCCACTTAAGGGCTTCAATTGGTGTTTGGGGGGGGAGGGCTGTTCACAGGCCTTTCCATCCCAGACCTAATTAGGGTAGAGGCAGGAAGATGGTGGGACCCCACCCCCACCACTATCCTGCCCGATTATACACTCTCCCTGCCTCCAAACCCGACGTGGGGGAGTGCATAAAATTCCCCTCAGTGAGATTGGAACCATTACTTGCTTGAGTGCAAACTGCAGCCTAAATATTGGAGCAATGTTCTATGCACTCTATGAATGGTGTAACACTGTAAATGATGTGAAACCTTGCTGTTAACAAATGTGATACCTTCATGAACAGTAAAACAAATCTTTTGGCAGGACTCTTCCTGGAATCCAAATAATGTCCGTTTTGTTTGAGGGCAGATTGGGCTGGCATGTGCTACTTGCATCGGTGCAGGGCAGCACAGTGCTCGATCACTCAGTACAGAGTTTAGTTGGCTTGTTGATAGCTTGATTTTTAAAAAACTCAATCACTGCATGGCTCCAATGAATAACATATGGCTTTCCTTTCCTCGTGTTGCAAACCAATGTTCTTAGGTAGACATCTGGGTTCCCAGGAGAAAAGACCTTATACTACAGATTTCTACAGAAATACAGAAGAACAGAAGTACAACAGTCTGTCCCATTGGCTGAATAGATTTCTACTTCAATTCTCACTTGTTCTGCAGCATTGCACAATCATCTCTCTTTCCCTTTTTAGTTTGGGTTCTATCCATCTATATTTATTTTGGAAGCATATTTAAATAAGTAATACATTTTCTTTGAAAATAATCTTTTTTCGTGTTTGCTAAACCAATATATTATAGCTTGGGTTGGGGAGAATGGGAGACTGATACTTGCTACTGTGAAGTGAATGTCCAAAATATCCATACATTGCTTTTAAAAGTCAAAAATGAATAACAAGACTTTATGATCTCTTAACATGGGAAACAAAATGAAGATTGCTGATCCTAAACCTTTATTCTTGTAACTTTGACAGGTTAATAATCTGCTAATATAAATAGAAAATGCTGGAAATTGTTGCATGATTGCCTTTAAGAGTGAGGTCTCTTTAAGATCTTAGTATTGTCATGAAAACCCTATCTGCAAATGGGGAAATATTAATTTCATTGGTTGGAACCTTACATTAGACTTTTAATGGAAAAGCCTTACAAGTAACTTTTTAAACAACTGGCAGCCAAGATGGCCATTGCAATTTACATTTGAAACACCAAAAGATCAGACTGGAGAAAAGTCCCATTCCAGCATAGCCAGAACAATGGGATACTCAGTGATTAAATTACCTAGAACTGCCTTATCAACACGGTCAACGCAGCCATCTATACCCATTGATTTTGAAAGGGCCAACCCCCTCCAAGTGTGACTGGACAGCTTGAAGTGCACCTTGAATCTCAGAGAAGATTCCAGAAAAACCTCATTAAAAAAACAAGGGGGCTGCCTGCGCAGCTCTGGAGAGACTGTAAACTTTGTCACACAGAAAGCAGACAGCAGTAACTGAAAAACCATCAACAAAGCAGGTCTCTCTCTCTCCCTCTCTCCCCAGTAAATATCAAGAGAAGACCCAGCTGCAACTGGGAAACTGCCCTCCCCTCAAGCCTATAGACCGCCACAACCAGCAACCAGGGGATAAGAATCAAACCCCTCTTCTGACTTCAGGAGCCCTGAGAAAAGCCTGTGCATGTGGCCCAAGGAGGACTTCAGGACTACAATTTCAACTGAGGACTAGGGGACTAATATACCATATTTAAATTCCATTTATTCTGGACAGAAATCCAACCACCAAATCTGTTTTCCCTCTGTAATCTATTTGTGTGGGTGTGTGACTCTCATGTGAATGTGTGGAGTATTTTTAGTATTTTAACCGGGTTAGAGTGTTCAGAGTAGTAAACTTACATCTTTCTTGCTTAAACTCAAGAAAACCTGTCTGACTGGTTCTTTTGCAATTACATTTGAAGAACAGGAGTAAGCGCTCACTATGTTAAAAAAGGATAAATCCTGTTGCGGTCAAACCAGCGAAGTGGCGAAAGGGGGGCCTGAGAACGCACCCCCCCCGACCTGGCCGTAACAGTTTGCTAATGAGCTACATTTTTTTTTATTCATTCATGGGATGTGGGCATCACTGGCTAGGCCAGCATTTATTGCCCATCTCTAATTGCCCTTGAGAAGGTTGTGGTGAGCTGCCTTCTTGAACCACTGCAGTCCATGTGGGGCAGGTACACCCACAGTGCTGTTAGGAAGGGAGTTCCAGGATTTTGACCCAGCAACAGTGAAGGAATGGTGATATAGTTCCAAGTCAGGATGGTGTGGCTTGGAGGGGAACTTGCAGGTGGTGGTGTTCCCATGCATTTGCTGTCCTTGTCTGTCTAGGCGGCAGAGATTGCGGGTTTGCAAGATGCTGTCTAAGGACCCTTGGTGTGTTGCTGTAGTGCATCTTGTAGATGGTACACACTGCTGCCACTGTGCGTCGGTGGTGGAGGGAGTGAATGTTTGTGGATGGGGTGCCAATCAAGTGGGCTGCTTTGTCCTGGATGCTGTTGAGCTTCTTGTGTTGTTGGAGCTGCACCCATCCAGGCAAGTGGAGAGTATTCTATCACACTCCTGACTTGTGCCTTGTAGATGATGGACAGGCTTTGGGGAGTTAGAAGGTGAGCTACTTGCCGCTGGATTCCTAGCCTCTGACCTGCTCATGTAGCCACGGTATTTATATGGCTACTGCAGTTCAGTTTCTGGTCAAAGGCCAGGATGTTGATAGTGGGGGATTCAGCGATCACAATGCCATTGAACGGCAAGGAAGATGGTTAGATTCTTTCTTGTTGGACATGGTCATTGCCTGGCACTTGCATGGCGCGAATGTTACTTGCCACTTATCAGCCCGAGCCTGGATATTGTCCAGGCCTTGCTGCATTTCTACACGATTGCTTCAGCATTTGAGGAGTCGCAAATGGTGCTGAACATTGTGCTTGAACATTAGCAATAACCTGACCAGTGACGCTCAGTTTGGGTTCCGCAAGGGCCACTCAGCTCTTGACCTCATTACAGCCTTGGTTCAAACATAGACAAAACAGCTGAACTCAAGAGGTGAGGTGAGAGTGACTGCCCTTGACATCAAGGCAGCATTTGACCGAGTATGGCATCAAGGAGCCCCAGCTCAACTGAGGTCAATGGGAATCAGGGGGAAAACCCTCCGCTGGCTGGAGTCATACCTAGTGCAAAGGAAGATGGTTGTGGTTGTTGGAGGTCAATCATCTGAGCTCCAGGACATCACTGCAGGAGTTCCTCAGTGTAGTGTCCAAGACCCAATGCTTCATCAATGACCTACCTTCAATCATAAGGTCAGAAGTGGGGATGTTCGCTGATGATTGCACAATGTTCAGCACCATTCATGACTCCTCAGATACTGAAGCAGTCTGTGTAGAAATGCAGCAAGACCTGGACAATATCCAGGCTTGGGCTGATAAGTGGCAAGTTACATTCACGCCACACAAGTGCCAGGCAATGACCATTTCCAACAAGAGAGAATCTAACCATCTCCCCTTGACAATCAACGGCATTACCATCGCTGAAACCCCCACTATCAACATCCTTGTGGCCACCACTAACCAGAAACTGAACTGGAATAGCCATATAAATACCATGGCTGCAAGAGAAGGTCAGAGGCTGGGAATCCTGGGGCGAGTAACTGACCTCCTGACTCCCCAAAGCCTGTCCACCATCTACAAGGCACAAGTCAGGAGTGTGATGGAATACTCTCCACTTTTCTGGATGGGTGCAGCTCCAACAACACTCAAGAAACTCAACACCATCCAGGACAAAGCAGCCCACTTGATTGGCACCCCATCTACAAACATTCACTGCCTCCACCACCGATGCACAGTGGCAGCAGTGTGTACCATCTACAAGATGCACTGCAGCAATGCACCAAGGCTCCTTAGACAGCACCTTCCAAACCCGCGACCTCTACCAACTAGAAGGACAAGGGCAGCAAATGCATGGGAACACCACCACCTGCAAGTTCCCCTCCAAGTCACACACCATCCTGACTTGGAACTATATCGCCGTTCCTTCACTGTCGCTTGGTCAAAATCCTGGAACTCCCTTCCTAACAGCACTGTGGGTGTACCTACCCTGCATGGACTGCAACGGTTCAAGAAGGCAGCTCACCACCACCTTCTCAAGGGCAATTAGGGATGTGGCAATAAATGCTGGCCTGGCCAGCGACGCCCATATCCCTAAATGAATAAAAAAAATCATCAGTGAACATCCCCAATTCTGACCTATTGATTGAAGGAAGGTAAGTGATGAAGCAGCTGAAGATGGTTGCGCCCAGGATACTACCCTGAGGAACTCCTGCAGTGATGTTCTGGAGCTCAGATGATTGACCTCCAACAACCAAAACCATCTTCCTTTGTGCTCAGTATGACTCCAGTCTTCTTCTTCTTCTTTGGCCTCCTTATCTCGAGATAAGGAATGGAGAATAAGTCTTACGAGGAAAGGCTGAACATTCTAGGCCTCTTCTCATTAGAAAGGAGAAGGATGAGGGGTGACATGATAGAGGTTTATAAGATGATCAGGGGAATAGATAGGGTAGACAGTCAGAAACTTTTTCCCCGGGTGGAGCAAAGCGTTACAAGGGGTCATAAATTTAAGGTGAAGGGTGGGAGATATAAGGGGGATGTCAGGGGAAGGTTCTTTACCCAGAGAGTGGTCGAGGCATGGAATGCCTTGCCCGGGGAAGTTGTTGAGTCAGAAACTTTAGGGACTTTCAAAAGGCTTTTGGATAGGTATATGGATAAAGGAGAATGATGGGGTATAGATTAAATTGTCCTTGACAGAGGACAAAGGATCGGCACAACATTGTGGGCCGAAGGGCCTGTTCTGTGCTGTATGTTCTATGTTCTATGTTCTATGTTCTATGAGACAATGGGTAAGCGCCTGGAGGTGGTCAGTGGTTTGTGAAGCAGCGCCTGGAGTGGCTATAAAGGCCAATTCTAGAATGACAGACTCTTCCACAGGCACTGCAGGTAAAATTGGTTGTCAGGGTTGTTACACAGTTGGCTCTCTCCTTGCACTTCTGTCTTTTTTCCTGCCAACTGCTAAGTCTCTTCGACTCGCCACTGTTTAGCCCCCCCTTTATGGCTGTCCGCCAGATCTGGCGATCGCTGGCAATTGACTCCCATGACTTGTGGTCAAAGTCACAGGACTTCATGTCGCGTTTGCAGACGTCTTTAAAGCGGAGACTTGGAAAGCTGGTGGATCTGATACCAGCGATGAGCTCGCTGTACAATGTGTCCTCGGGGATCCTGCCATCTTTCATGTGGCTCACATGGCCAAGTCATCACAAGCGCCGCTGGCTCAGTAGGGAGTATATGCTGGGGATGTTGGCTGCCTCAAGGACTTCTGTGTTGGAGATGTGGTCCTGCCACCTGATGCCAAGGATTCTGCAGAGGCAGTGAAGGTGGAATGAGTTGAGACGTTGCTCTTGACTGACATGCATTGTCCAGGCCTCGCTGCCAATAGAGCAAGGTACTGAGGACACAGGCTTGAAACACTCGGGCTTTTGTGTTCAGTGTCAGTGCGCCATTTTCCCACACCCTCTTGGCCAGTCTGGACATAGCAGCGGACACCTTCCCATGCGCTTGTTGATTTTTGTATCGAGAGACAGGTTACTGGTGATGTTGAGCCTAGGTAGGTGAACTCTTGAACCACTTCCAGACCCTGGTCACCGATATTGATGGATGGAGCATTTCTGATGCCCTGTCCCATGATGTTCGTTTTCTTGAGACTGATGGTTAGGCCAAATTCGTTGTAGGCAGCTGCAGCCCTGTCGATAAGTCTCTGCAGACACTCTTCTGTGTGGGATGTTAATGCAGCATCGTCAGCAAAGAGGAGTTCGCTGATGAGGACCTTCCATACTTTGGTCTTCGCTCTAAGACGGGCAAGGTTGAACAACCTGCCATTTGACCTTGTGTGGAGGAAAATTCCTTCTTCTGAAGACTTGAATGCGTGTGAGAGCAGCAGGGAGAAGAAGATCCCAAACAGTGTAGGTGTGAGAACTCAGCCCTATTTCACACCACTCAGGATAGGAAAGGGGTCTGGTGAGGCACCGCTATGCTGAATTGTGCCTTTCATATTGTCATGAATGAGGTGATGATATTTAGTAGCTTTGGTGGATATCCGATCTTTTCTAGTCGTCTGAAGAGACCACGTCTGCTGATGAGGTCAAAGGCTTTGGTGAGATCAATGAAAGCAACGTAGAGGGGCATCTGTTGTTTGCGGCATTTCTCCTGTAGCTGGCGAAGGGAGAACAGCATGTCAATGGTGGATCTCTCTGCTTGAAAGCCGCACTGTGCCTCAGGGTAGACACGCTCAGCCAGCTTCTGGAGTCTGTTTAAAACGACTTGAGCGAAGACTTTCCCCACTATGCTGAGCAGGGAGATTCCACGGTAGTTGCTGCAGTCACTGCGGTCACCCTTGTTCTTATAGAGGGTGATGATATTGGCATCGCGCATGTCCTGTGGTGCTGCTCCCTCATCCCAGCACAGGCAAAGCAGTTCATGGAGTGCTGAGGGTATAGCAGGCTTGGCACTTGTGATTATTTCAGTGGTAATATCATCCTTTCCAGGGGCTTTTCCGCTGGCTAGAGAATCAATGGCATTACTGAGTTCCGTTTTTGTTGGCTGTTCGTCCAGATCATCTATGACTGGCAGAGACTGGGCTGCATTGAGGGCAGTATCAGTGACATCATTTTCCCTGGAATACAGTTCTAGGCAGTGCTCCACCCAGCGGTCCATTTGCTTGCATTGGTCAGTGATTGTTTCCCCTGATTTAGACTTGATCTTCTTGATTGGCCCAAAATCTCTCTTAATGCCATCATCCATTCCTCTGATGTTTCCGGTGTCGCAGGCCAACTGAATAGGACTGCATAGGTGTTGCCAGTATTTATTTGCACAGCGCCTGGCTGTTCTTTGTGCAGTGCTTCTGGCTACTTTAATTGCTACGGATGTTAGCTCACTGGGGGCTTTCTTGTATTTCAACAGTGTAGTGTGCTTAGCGGCTATGACAGGTTCCAGCTCTTCAAAGTGAGATTGAAACCAGTCTGCATTCTGCTTCTCATGTTTGCCAAAGGTGGTCATTGCTGAGTCATGGATGGCGTCTCTGATGTGGGCCCACTTCATCTCTGCATCCCCTGCAGGAGCGCTTTGAAGAGCTTTTTCAAGTGAATTTAGAAACTTATGTAACAGCTGTGGATAAGAAATTCTGTTAGTGTTGATGCGCGGGCGGCCCTTCCGCTTGGAGTGATGTAGCTTCTTTGGTTTGAGTCTAACTTTGCTGCCGACCAGGGAGTGGTCGGTGTCGCAGTCCACACTGCACTACAGTGAGGACTTCTAATCAGCCTAAAACTCAATCCCAAATAATATTTAGTTATGGGCCTATAATGCTTCTAAAGACACCATGGGGAAGTGTATCATCTACGTGGAATGGTCCAAACCAATACTACACTCAAATGATGAGAGACTGAGCAACTTTATACCAATTGAGAAAATAAAAACCAGGCCATTTCAAACCTAACTGATGCAAATGAGATCTGTTGGATAAGATATGCACCAGCATAAATAGAGGTAGCCATAGCTGGCATCAAATCAGCTATCAATTCTCCGCAGAGGGCATATAAAAAACATCGTTTTCTTGAGTGATGGGATGTGGTGTCCTTTTTTTAAAGAGTATAACAGTGTTTTTTTAATTGGGGTAGTTGATTGTGGGATTTGGCAAAGAGATACATCAAGTTTTCCATAACCCCATCCTGTTACAGTGAGGACTTCAATTATCTTTTAAACAATCATCATCTTCCTTCTAATAAGGAGGACACCACAATCATGTTGGTAGGAGATGCACCATCCCTTACTATTTATACAACTTAAATTATAATGATGAGCAATGCCAACTCATCTTTGACAGTTGTTATGACCGAGGTTGGAGGAATGCACTGTCTTTCTCTAGTTCCACTACTCCACTGGTCACGATATATCGTTACCGATATGGCCAATTATATACTTCGTCTTAATTTCAAAATAAAAATCCGCCAACCAGGTTTCTTTAATAAACAACAAAATTGTTGATTTATTATAAAAAAAGATATAATCAATAAAGATGCAAAGCTTCATAACACACAGTTTGAAATATGAAAGTATAAATATCCACCCTTCTAAAATATCCTAATCCACACACAAACACTGGTTAAAAAATAAAGAAAAATGAAAAAACTGGCTCTGCAGAGATCAACTTAAAAAATACTTTGGCCAAATTATTGTCAATTCTTGAAGAAAAAGTATAAGATATGGAATGTTCTAGATGACTTTTGGTCTGGCGTCTGGGTACATATCACTGTACTCACTGCTGTCACTGGGATCTTTCTGGAGCAGTTCCGTTCAATTGATGTTGAGGAGTAATCTTGCAGGCTTTTTGGGAGAATTACTGTACCCGTGGTTTCAGCTATCACACTGGATTCTCTGAAGATTTTTCAAAACAGGTGGAAAAGGATGAGTTGGGTGGCTTCTCTCTTAGCAGGATACACACCAACTGAACTCCAAACAATCCAAAAATGAAACCAAAACTCCTCACAGCCATAAATCTAGACTTATGACTTCGCTAAGTCCAAAGAGTTCCATAGTCCATAAGACTTCGGCTGTTTACTTAGTTTAAGACGTGTGACTTCCAGTAAGTGTTTTTTTAAACAAAGTCCCAAGTGTCCTTCCAGTGACCCTTTAAAAAAACAAGTGCAGGCATCTTCTCAGGTATTTTCCACAGTTTTTTTAAACACAAGTCCTCAAAAAGAATTAATAATGGAAGCACTTACATGACACAGTAATGCGAAGAAAGCTTGATGTTAAGTCCGAATTGTGGTTTCTAGGGATGAAAGGGCTTTGGGCTTATTTTTCCCTGCCCAAACAATCTTTGGAAACTACATGCAATGCAGAGGAAAGATAGGTGCTAATCCTTAGCTCCCATTTTGTTCCCATTAAATTGCTCTTTCTTTTATAAGGTTTCCACTTTACACAGAATATCTTTCAAATTTCAATTATTTCCTGAATGATGCCCAGATTTGGCATGATATTTAAAGAGGCATCACGTTTGCTATGGAGGAGGAGATACCCAGAAGAGCTGTACATCATTCTACATTTTCCAGCATCCGCAGTATTTTGCTTTTATTTTAGTGTTTAATTCACTGCCACTTCTCTTCCAGGAATGCCTACCTTGAAGAAGTTCTGCTCTTCTCTCTCCGACGGGATTTTCGTTTGTCTCTTTTACCTTGTTCACCTTCATTGCTTTCTATTTCCCTCCTGATGTTTGATAAGGTATCTACCAAAACTCGTTTTCACAGCCACATCTCCTTCCTCAGTGACTGTCTCCGGCTCCGACTTATTCCACGTGGATTCCAACTGCAGTTTCACCCATCATGCTTTGAAACCACCCAGGATCACAGGTATCTCCGAGAAATACAACGTTCCTTGGACTGCTACTCTCGCCGCATCCTGAGATCCACACTCAGTGCTATGCGCCGCCACATGCACACACTGGACCTCTCTCTCCTGCAGCACCGTCTCACCTTATCTCAAAGCTGTTCTACTCCGCAGTTTCATCTCATCTTACGTCTCATCCGACGCATTAACAAAAAACTTTTTTTCTTCCTTTCAGGTGTTAAGGAACGCAAGCTCCAGCAGCTGATGGGGACTAATGCCCCTCCAGATCCTCCTTCCGCTTCACTTCCCTCTGACCCCACCCCTTCTGATCTGACCCCTTGCCGTGTATTCACTATACCCTCTGACCTCCCCCTCTCTGATGCTGAGCGTTCTGTACTCAGCAAAGGTCTCAGTTTTATCCCCTTACGCCCCCACCTCAATGAATTTCGCGCTCGGCATGACGTTGAGCTCTTCTTCCGTCGCCTCCGCCTCCGGGCTCACTTCTTCGACCAGAAGTCCTCCCCCCGACCAGCAGACCCATTCACCCGCCTCCAGCATTCTCCCTCTACCTGGACCCCTCCCCCTGGCCTCTTACCTGCTCTTGATCTCTTCATTGAAAACTGTCAGCGAGACATTGGTCGTCTCAATTTCTCTGCCCCCCTCACTCACTCTAACCTGTCCCCCTCTGAACTTGAGGCACTCCGTTCTCTCAGGTCTAACCCCGACATGGTCATCAAACCTGCAGACAAGGGTGGTGCTGTTGTTGTATGGCGTACCGACCTCTACCTTGCAGAAGCTCAACGCCAACTCACAGACACCTCTTCCTACCTCCCTCTGGACCATGACCCCACCTCCGAACATCAAGCCACCGTCCAAATGACTGTCACTGACCTCATCTCCTCTGGAGATCTTCCCTCTACGGCTTCCAACCTGATAGTCCCACAACCCCGGACAGCCCGCTTCTACCTCCTTCCCAAAATCCACAAACGGGACTGTCCCGGCAGACCCATTGTGTCAGCCTGCTCCTGCCCCACTGAACTTATTTCTTCCTATCTAGACTCTATCTTTTCTCCGCTGGTCCAGTCTCTTCCCACCTACATCCGTGACTCTTCTGACGCCCTACGTCATTTTGACAATTTCCAGTTTCCTGGTCCCAACCGCCTCCTCTTCACTATGGACGTCCAATCGCTCTACACCTCCATCCCCCACCAGGATGGTTTGAGGGCTCTCCGCTTCTTCCTGGAACAGAGGCCCAACCAGTCCCCATCCACCAACACCCTCCTCCGCCTGGCTGAACTTGTTCTCACATTGAACAACTTCTCCTTCAACTCCATGCACTTCCTTCAAGTAAAAGGTGTCGCTATGGGTACCCGCATGGGTCCTAGTTATGCCTGTCTTTTTGTGGGATATGTCGAGCATTCTTTGTTCCAGTCCTACTCAGGCCCCCTCCCCCAACTCTTTTTCCGATACATTGATGACTGTATCGGTGCCGTTTCCTGCTCCCGCCCCGAACTAGAAAACTTTATCAACTTTGCTTCCAATTTCCACCCTTCTCTCACCTTTACATGGTCCATCTCTGACACTTCCCTTCCCTTCCTCGACTTCTCTGTCTCCACCTCTGGGGATAGGTTGTCTACCAATATCCATTATAAGCCCACTGACTCCCACGGCTACCTCGACTACACTTCTTCACACCCTACCTCCTGTAAGGACTCCATTCCATTCTCCCAGTTTCTCCGTCTCCGACGCATCTGCTCTGATGATGCTACCTTCCATGACGGTGCTTCTGATATGACCTCCTTTTTCCTCAACCGAGGATTTCCCCCCACTGTGGTTGACAGGGCCCTCAACCGTGTCCGACCCATTCCCCGCACCTCTACCCTCACCCCTTCCCCTCCCTCCCAGAACCGTGACAGGGTTCCCCTTGTCCTCACTTTTCATCCCACCAGCCTCCATATCCAAAGGATCATCCTCCGCCATTTTCGCCACCTCCAGCGTGATGCCACTACCAGTCGCATCTTCCCCTCCCTTCCCCTGTCAGCATTCCGAAGGGATCGTTACCTCCGCGACACCCTGGTCCACTCCTCCATTACCCCCACCACCTCGTCCCCGTCCCAGGGCACCTTCCCCTGCAATCGCAGGAGGTGTAATACCTGCCCATTTACCTCCTCTCTCCTCACTATCCCAGGCCCCAAACACTCCTTTCAGGTGAAGCAGCGATTTACTTGTACTTCTTTCAATGTAGTATACTGTATTCGCTGCTCACAGTGTGGTCTCCTCTACATTGGGGAGACCAAGCGCAGACTGGGTGACCGCTTTGCGGAACATCTCCGCTCAGTCCGCAAGCAGGACCCTGAGCTTCCGGTTGCTTGCCATTTCAACACTCCCCCCTGCTCTCATGCTCACATCTCTGTCCTGGGATTGCTGCAGTGTTCCAGTGAACATCAACGCAAGCTCGAGGAACAGCATCTCATCTACCGATTAGGCACACTACAGCCTGCCGGACTGAACATTGAGTTCAATAATTTCAGAGCATGACAGCCTCCCATTTTACTTTCATTTTTAGTTATTTTTTCTTCCTTTTTTTTACATTCCTTTTTACAATCTTTTTTTGCATTTATTTCATTTCATCTTAGTTTGTTCAGTTTGCTTACCCACTGTTTTTTTCAGGTTGTTTTTCTTCAGGTTTGCACTTGCTGATGTTCAATATTCAGTATATTCACACCTAATCTGTACTAATGCTTTGTCTTTCAACACACCATTAACATATTGTTTGCCTTTGCTCTGTGACCTTTTGGTCAGCTATGTGGCCTGGTCCAATCTGCACCTTCTCCTTTGTTATCTCTTGCCCCACCCCCACCTCACTTGTTTATAATCTGTGACTTTTCTAATATTTGTCAGTTCCGAAGAAGGGTCACTGACCCGAAACGTTAACTCTGCTTCTCTTTCCACAGATGCTGCCAGACCTGCTGAGTGATTCCAGCATTTCTTGTTTTTGTTTTACATCATTCTACATGATTGTTTGTCATTGTATTGTATATAAAATATTAGCAAACAGTGACCATAGGTGGCATTGCTCTTTTACTTCATGCCTACTTTATGAAGGAGACACTGGGTTGAATTTCCTTGTTGGGTTGTAATCCCGACATTGGCCTCAATTCCAGGTTGGGAACTCATAATTGGTTGTGGCAGGATGTCAGTTGCGATCTTTCTGGAGGCAGACAATTAAAAAGCTGCCTCCGGAGCCTTGTCCAATTCAAGATGGTGGGCAGATCAGGGAATCAGGAGGCCCAATAGGAGGGCCCACACCAATGTCCAACCAGCAGCTCCACTAGGTGAGGTAGGCGCTGCTGAGGCAGGCAGGAGACTGCGAGGGCAGCTCGAAATGGAGGCACTCTCTGTCGTACCAGGGAAAATTAAAAATCCCGCATCGCCACAGCAGTCAGGCCATCAGTGTGGAGGTGGAACCCTTCCACAGAATGGCTTCAGCCCCTGGCTGTGGCCGTCACATCCCCGCAGGTCCCTACTGCGATGACAGAGTGGAGGCCCCCACCCCCCCCCCCCCCCCAGGACTGCTGTCGGGAGGCTGCCTCCAAGATGCTGGCAGCCTCAACGCTCAGTGGGAGGCCAGTCCAACACTGGGAAGATCCCAACAGTGTCCTCGCCCTGCCCCCAAGAGGGCCCTAATTGGGCTAATTGACTTCCTGCTGCTGCTGGGCAGGTAGCCGGTGCCACGATGACCCCGCTTCCAACAAACGCACTTGGAGGCGGGAATGCATCGTGTCAGAGACCTAACGCTACTTTCAGAATTTTCTCCCAGCCCCACCTCCATGGGCCTGGGAAAATTCAGCCCTCTGAGTGCCCTAATGACAACGACAAACTCTGAGGCATGCATATTGCTGAGATACTTTTAAAACTGCACTAAAAACAACTTTGGCATTCTGCTTTGACCTGCATCAGATACATACAAACCTTGCATATTACTTAAGTTTGAAGTTGGACAGCAAAAAGTGGCTGCCAAACCAGGACTGGACAAAAAGGATGAGCTAAAGTTCTGTGAACCAATCTTAGCCACGATGGCAAGAGGTACAATACAACTGGGCTCAGTATCCCAAGGTTAGACAATGCACATGAATGCATGGGAAATATTACAGAGACATCTCGTTCCAAAAGTCACTCTGGTAAGCGATGAATATAGCATATTCTCAACCCAAAGAACACAAGCTAGACTAATTCAAAGGGAGTTTGATGATGTCGTCAAAAGATACTTATGGATTTCATGTAAATATAAAATAATTCAGGCATTGCATAAATCCCAAAGTAACTTCCAGCAACCAGCTTTCTAAAAGCACCATGGAGTTATAAATCGCATGGAATCATTGTTTTAATTGTACAGTGGAAGATTAGTGTTTAAAAAATGGCACGAGTTATGTGCATGCCTGTTAATGAATTGAAATACATTAGTTTTAATCTAGCAAAGGTAATTTACAGGTGCAGGCCAAAGAAACTATGCTGGGCATCAGAGAGCCATATATGTGCATGTTAAATACAAAACGAAAGGGAGTTGAGAGTTTACATTGCATATAGGATGATGGATACCAGAAGGGAATATTATAAGTAGGGCAACAGAGCGTTAGGAATGTGTGTGTTACACTCAGGACAAGAGAGAACTGTGAGAGGCTGACAGTGAAAATGTTGCAGTGATATACTGTAAAACAGAGGACGAGAAAAGGTCATTCAGGCCAAAAAACCTTCACTTATTCTCTACAACGTCCTGGAAATTTATTGGCGCTCATCTGACTGTGCCTGTGCTACTTTGCCGAAAATGCTGCAGAAACCCTCCTTACGCAGGTAACATCAATGGAGAAGGAGCAGCTCCGAGGAATTTTGTGGAGAACCTGTCATCCAAGTATCTATGTATCCACCTATGACCAAATCTGAAGAAGATAAATCCACTCTCATCTACATTATTCGACTCTGGTCTCCTGCCCTCCATAGTCATTTTATCATGATGTGGTGAAATAAGAAAGCCTTTTTAACTAAACATTAGCAGCAATGATGCTGCTTTAACTGTACAATAAATGTTAACTAATAATAAATACTAGACTTACTCAACTAGAGGAAGGAACAAAATATTGGTATAGAGGACATGAAGCTTACAATGTGTGATGGGGCAAGAAAGTGGGGCAGTACAACACACTATTTGTGAATCTGAACCTGTGAATATGATGTTTACTTTAAAGTTTTTTTGAACCTAATCAGACTTATGAAACTATAATGATAAATGTTCACAATAACAATTAATGTAATTGTCAGTAGACATAGACTCTGTATGTTCTGAAAGAATATGCATGCTTATATTCTTCAAATGTTCATTTCTATGATAATTTCAAACATATTGTTTGAAATATCGGCTCCTAATGGTTCTTAAATTGTTATCTATGAGAAATGCAAAGAAGACTCAGGTTATTTGGAGGCGATGATGTTTTTCCACAGATTAATGTTATTATGCACACTGCAAAGGGGTAAGTAATTTTGCCCTCACAATGCCTGCCAGCAAGTTCCCAACTCAGTTGTCAACAGTCCTGACTCCTGCTTTCTCCCTGGCATTCTATGACCTCCCTTCATCTTCTGTATGGTGTGCTCCTGTGGCTCCCATCTGACAGACCTTAGTCCTTGTTCCACTGTTTCAGGTCTGCTATCCCTCAGCTCTCTTTCCCACTCTCTCCCAGGCCTCTGCTTCTCCTAATCATTCATGTCCTTGGACTTTGGCTCCCAGTCACTACTCCCCTTTATGCAATCCAGTCTGCTCCTGGATTTCCAATCTCAAATCTGCAAGATATGCTAAGTAAACATTTCCATTTGTGTAGCAATTAAATTATTTTAAATTTAATTTATAGAAATATTCTTTATCATAGCCTGTATAATAAAATGCATCAACGAATTATGAACTGATATTTCAGTGCCTTTATGATGACACACAAACACTCAGGACACCATTTGTATTTGAGATAGAAATAATTCTATGGCTATTTATTTCTGATAGCCATTAACACACAGAATGAACTATTTAGCCTCCAGTGTAAAAACGGAATATGCATACAAAAAACAAGCATGCAGTGCAGATATTCTAAATACATCAGCTGGAGAATAATGTAGGAGAGAGAAATAAAAAGGACTTCTGCACATAATTGGATGATGAAGGAGTTTGGGTTTACACTGAACTTGTCATTTTAAATCCCATTAACAGACTGGCCTATAGGCTCTGCACAGCATGGCTAAAGAAAGGCAGCATGCAGCGATCAAAGTACTGAACTCCAGCAGAGATTCATTAAACCTTTTTGAATGTCTTGCGTCTCGTCTTATGGAAAAAGAACTTGGGTTCTCTCTACAGAATTATGCAGCTAATGACTGTTACAATCAATCTATGTAACAACAATAAGTTACAAGGCCAAAAGCTCTTGTGTTCCTCGTAGAGAGACTAATGAATATCTTTGAGACCCTATCTTCAGGCACTTATGACCTGTCAGTTGTGGTAATTGTAACATAACTAAGATGTACAATACAGAATAGCACCTGTACACATTGAGTACATTCTGTACTTAATTTTTTGATATGCAATGAAGGATTTCTTCAAGCGAGAGCCTCCAATCAAAGCAAACAGGACTTCTGAAGAATGCTTTACTTTTCCCCTTGCCCTGTTACATTCCTTTCCTCCTTTCTACAATTCACCATCTCTCCATGAGCAACTGTGCTTGTTGGGGCAGGGTTAGCACCCTAAGTAAAGTCAATGCTGAGTTTATCAAGGCCTGGAAAGGTCATGCTGGAGAATAGAACGCTGATCATCAACATTGTTAGCATCAAGCATTGGCAGCTCAAATATAACATAGGTTACATTCACAGCAAATCTTCTGTTCCACTGTCCCTCAAGCAGTTCTCACATGTTGCAAGCATGGATTGGACACAGATTACATAGGGCTCATGGAATTGGGGGTACTATATTAGCATGGATGGATAATTGGTTAATGGACAAGAAGCAAAGAGTTGGGACAAACGGGGCAATTTCAAATTGTCAGGCTGTCACTAGTGGAGTGCTGCAAGTATCAGTGCTGGGGCCTCATCTATTTGCAATTTATATTAATGACTGAGACAAAGAGACTGAGAGCAATGTGTCTTAGTTTGTTGATGATACAAAGCTATGTGGGAATGTAAACTGTGAAGAGGACACAACGAGGCTGCAAAGAGATAAAGACAGGTTAAGAGAGTGAGCAACAAGATGGCAGATGGAGTATAATTTGGGGAAGTGTGAGGTTATTCACTTTAGTAGTAAGAATAGAAAAACAGAATATTTTTTAAAAGGCTGCGTTTGCTGACAACGCTACCACTAGGTGGCGCTGCAGTGACACATGCGTAAATGCAGCCTGTGCCATGAAAATGTCACAGTCTGTGACTTCAGGCAGCTGCCAGGATTATAGATGGCGCTGCTCAAATAATCACATGAAGGCAACCTAACCTAAACACATGGCAGCACACAATGGCGGGAGGGAGAGCGCGAGCGAGCAGGCCGGGAACGGGGGCGAGCGAGCAAGCGGGCTGGGGATGGGGGGGAGCGGAGCTGGAGTGGGCCCGGGTCAGGGCCGGGGCTGCTGTGGGGGGGGCGGGGGGTGATGGGGGGGAGCGAGCGAGCAGGCCGGGAACTGGAGGGGAGCGGAGAGGCCGGAAAGAGCAGTGAGGGGTGGTGGGGGGGGGGGGGGCAGCGGCGCGGCCGAAAGAGTGGAGCGTCCGGCGAGAGCAGTGAGGGGAGGGAGCGGAGCGGCCAGAGAGAGTAGCGAGGGGGCAAAGCGGAGCTTGACGCATGGGCGAATACCCGTTAGCGTTGCATTGCTGTACACATAAAGTGCATGTGCAGAGGCCGACTAGGCGCATTGCCCAAAGATGCACACGTCGCGATAACGTCGTCGGCGCATGCGCTAACCAGCCCTGGCAAGTCGGAATGCAGCACACGCACAAAGAGCAGGAGACCGTCTGCGCATGTGCGCATGTGTGCACCTTGGCGCAGCCTGATGACGTCAGTGACCGGCTGCGTTGTCAGGAATCACTTTGTTTTTAAAAGGCATGAAACTTTTAAATGTTGGTTTTCTGATAGACTTTGGTGTACTTGTATAAGGACCACAAAAAGTTAGCACGCTCGTACAGCAAGTAATTAGGTAGGCAAATGAAATGTTGGCCTTTATTGCAAGGGATTGGAGGACAAGTCTAGGGAAGTCTTGTCACAATTGTACAAGGGTTTGTTGAGACCAAACCTGGAGTACTGTGCACAGTTTTGGTCTCCATAATTAAGGAAGCATATATTTGCGTTGGAGATAGTACATTGAAAGTTTACTAGATTGGTTCCTGGGATGAGAGGGTTGGCCTACAATGAGGTGCTGAGTAAATTGGGCCTATACATTCTGGAGTTTAGAAGAATAAGAGATGATCTCATTGAAACATCAAAAATTCTGAAGGGGCTTGACAGGGTAGACACTGGGAGGTTGGCCAGAATTTTACGCCCAACCCCCCGCCACAGGAGTGGGCTGGTGGCGGGGGGTGGGGGTGGGGAAGGGGCCATGAAATTGCGTGGGAGGCGGTGGGGGGGAGGTGGTTGCCATTCCCGATGCCTTCCTGTCCCTGCTGCAATTTTACCAGGACTGGCGGCGGCGAGAAACAGCCCTCTTGCCCCAAGCCAATCAAAGCCCTTAAGTAGCCAATTAACTGCCACATTAAGGCCTCCTCCCGCTGTCGCTAGTATTTTACCAGCGGCCAGCAGGCGCCTCAAGCCCCCAGAATGCCACCAGGTAAAACTTGGCGGCCTCCTTGTGGGCTGGAAGGGAAGCCTCCTGATTGGGCACCTGGTGCCCCACGGAGGGCCACTCCCGAAGCCCCAACCGCTCCCCCTAAAATAAAGTCCTCCCCCCTCCCAACTGACACCCCTTGCTCCTCAGGGACCTGGCTGATTATACGAACATACAAACATACGAACACACAAATTAGGAACAGGAGTAGGCCACTCGACCCCTGCTCCGCCATTCAATAAGTTCATGCTGAACTGATTACTGCACATTTCCACCTACCCCCGATAACCTTCCATCCCCTCACTTATCAAGAATCTATCTACCTCTGCCTTAAAAATATTCAAACACTCTGCTTCCACTGCCTTTTGAGGAAGAGAATTCCAAAGACTCGCGACTCTGAGAGAAATAATTTCTCCTCATCTCTGTCTTAAATGGACAACCCCTTATTTTTAAACAGTGACCCCTCAATTCGAGATTCTCCCACAAGGGGAAACATCCTTTCCACATCCACCCTCTCAAGACTCCTCAGGACCTTATATATTTCAATCAAGTTGCCTCTTACTCTTCTAAATTCCAGTGGACACAAGCAGAGCCTGTCCAATCTTTCCTCATAAGACAGGACACCCATTCCAAGTATTAGTTAGCAAACCTGCTCTGTACTGCCTCCACCGCATTTACATCTTTCCTTAAATAAGGAGACCAGTACTGTACACAGTACTCCAGATGTGGTCTCACCAATGCCCTGCATAGCTGAAGCATAACCTCACTACTTTTGCATTCAATTCCCCTCGCGATAAACAATAACATTCTATTAGCTTTCCTAATTACGTGCTGTACCTGTATACCAACCTTTTATGATTCATGCACTGGGACACCCAGATCCCTCTGCATCTCAGAACTCTGCAATCTCTCACTATTTAGATAATATGCTTCTTTTTTATTCTTTGTGCCAAAGTAGACAATTTCTCACTTCCCCACATTATACTCCATTTGTCAGGTCTTTGCCCACTCACTTAACCTATCTATATCCCTTTGTAGTCCCCATATGTCCTCTTCACAAGTTACTTTCCTACCTATCTTTGTGTCATCAGCAAATTTAGCAACCATACCTTCGGTCCCTTCATCTAAGTCATTTATGTAAATTGTACAAAGTTGAAGCCCCAGCACAGATCCCTGTGGCACACCACTCGTTACATCTTGCCAACCAGAAAATGACCCATTTATGCCTACTCTGTTTCCTGTTAGCTAACCAATCTTCTATCCATGCCAATATGTTACCCCCTACACCATGAGCTTTTATTTTCTGCAATAACCTTTGATGTGGCACCTTATCAAATGCCTTCTGGAAATCTAAGTACAATACATCCACCGGTTCCCCTTTATCCATAGCACTTGTAACTCCCTCAAAGAACTCTAATAAATTGGTTAAACATGATTTCCCTTTCACAAAACCATGTTGACTCTACCTGATTACCTTGATTTTTTCTAAGTTCCCTGCTATAACATCTTTAACAATAGCTTCTAACATTTTCCCTAAGACAGATGTTAAGCTAACTGGCCTGTAGTTTCCTGCTTTCTGTCTCCCTCCCTTTTTGAATAAAGGAGTTACATTTGCTATTTTCCAATCTAAAGGAACCTGCCCTGAATCTAGGGAATTTTGGAAAATTAAAACTAACGCATCAACTATCTCACTAGCCACATCTTTTAACACCCTAGGATGAAGTCCATCAGGACCCGGGGACTTGTCAGCCCGCAGCTCCAACAATTTGTTCAGTGCTACTTCCCTGGTGATTGTAATTTTTTTGAGTTCCTCCCTCCCTTCCATTTCCTGACTTACAGCTAATACTGGGATGTTACCTGTATCCTCAATCGTAAAGACTGATGCAAAATATCTGCTCAATTCATCTGCTATCTCCTTATTATCCGTTATTAATTTCCCAGACTCACTTTCTATAGGACCAAAGCTCACTTTGTTAACTCTTTTTTAAATATCTATAGAAACTCTTACTATGTGGCTTTATATTTCTAACTAGCTTTCTCTCGTACTCTAATATTACCTTCCTTATCAATCTTTTAGTCCTTCTTTGCTGTTTTTTATATTCTGTCCAATCTTCTGACCTGCCTCCCATCTTTGCACAATTATATGCTTTTTCTTTAAGTTTGATACTATCTTTAACTGTTTTAGTTAACCACGGATGGCAGGTCCTACCCTTGGAATTTTTCTTTCTCGTTGAAATGTATCTATTCTGAGTATTCTGAAATATCCCCTTAAATTTCTGCCACTGCATCTCTATTGAATTATCCCTTAACCTGATTTGCCAGTTCACTTTAGCTAGATCTGCTTTCATGATCCCCAGTGAGGCCCCAAAAACGTACCTTTCTTCCGGGGCACGGGGTCCACGATCCTGTTGTGGTTAGGTGCCGTTCCAGCAGTGCCCACCGCTCCTGCTAGTGCTGCTGGAACTGAGAGCTGCTGGCCTGCTGATTGGCCAGCAGCTCTTGGAGATGTGACTCCCTGCCTCAGAGAGGTGGAAGTTCAGCCCAAGTCCAATTAAGGGCCTGAGCCATGTAAAATCCTGGCATGGCTCACAGGTCCGGCGGAGGTGGGCTTGTCCCCGACTTTTTGGCAGGTGAGCAGGGCCTCCAGTCCAACGTAAAATTCTGGCCATTGTTTCCGCTGGCTGGAGAATCTAAACCACGGAGGCACAGTCTCAGGATAAGAGATCGATTTGGGACTGAGATGAGGAGAAATTTCTTCACTCAGAGGGTTGTGAATTTTTGGAATTATCTACCCCCAAAGGGTTGTGGATACTCCATGATTGAGTACATACAAGACTGAGATTGATAGATTTTTGATCTCTCAGAGAATCAAGGATATGGGGAGTGGGCCAGAAAGTGGAGTTGAGGTAGAAGATCAGCCATGATTGTATTGAATGGTGGAGCAGGCTAGAGGGACTAAATGGTCTATTCCTGCTCTTATTTCTTAAGTTCTTATGTTCTCAATCAACTGCTACTTTGCTCAACAATGCACGATTGTAGATGTGTAACATTTACAATATCAATTTGGCACAATAGACAGTGTTCTTATCTCTGCATCAGAAGTGACAGGTATAACCTTAACTCCAGCATTTAAGCATATAATTTAAGCTGACATTTCAGCGCCATGCTGAGAGCGAGCTGCATTGTTGGAGATGCCATTCTTTGCATCAGATAACCAGGGATCCTGTTTGTTCAGGTGGATGTAACATGTAAAAGATTGATAGTCCAATTTAAGTAAGGGCATGGAGGTCTCTTGGTGCTTTGGACAAAATTCCTCCCCCAGGCAAGACTATCAAAAGCAGATTAACTGGTTATTCATCTCATTTTCTGTTTCACAGACTGTGCCACAGCATTTATATACCCAATAATAGTGACTATATTCTGAAAGAGCCTGAGGACAGGCAGTAAATAAATACAAGTTCTTTGTTTCCTTTGCATGTCAGCCATCTTTACGGTCTCTCAGATTGAAGTCAAATGTTGAACTCCTTCCTTCAAAAAACAGTGAGCAGTTTGCAACGATTTGGTGTTGAGTCATTCTTGCCTCTCCAAAATATAATAATCTCCAAAGACAGAGGGCAACAAAAATATTAAGTATGATATAAGCTTAATAAATACATGCATAGAATCATCATGGTACATTTCTTACTAAGTTCGGAATAGATATAGCACCAAAAACAATATAATTCTTCATTTTCAGCTGCTACCTCTCTGGTGATATCAGCTAATAGTTGTGATAAATTTAAAGTTTGCTTACAAGCAAAATTGAGTCTCTAATCATCACAGGGCATTGTGGTGAAACAGAATCAACAGATGGTGTTATGGAAGGGAGGAGATGTGGCATCACAACCATGTTGCTATGTCCTGATCTAAACTACAGAATCATCTGAGCGACTTGCCTGATTCCTCATGGCAAATGCTGGAGATCAGATTATCTGCCAAGTTTCTTGGGTCAGTTTTGTCAGGCAATGCAGAAGACTTAACTGGGATGTGGAAAGGAGAAACATGCCAATGTACTCAGACACATTAAAAAATCTATTCTTTTACCATAAGCATAAATTGGATATTGCATGTAATCGATGGAGACCCAAGTGAATCATCATTGTTTCCTGAGGCTCAGTTTGCAAGATTAACTGTAAATGCCTTCAACACTGCAGCCCCTATGGTTCACCATAAACAGGCTTCAAAGCCTCCTTCACTGAAGCATTCTTTTCAGGAGACCATTCAAGGATGTTAGATAGGAGCGAGAAATAGGTCTTTGGGCTAAACCGTACCTTTCCTCTGCTACTGGCATGCGATAGGGCAGGCAAGGGGCACGTGTCATGGAATCCCCACAGTAGGTATGGGGGCCGTTTCAGAGGGAAACTTGCTCAGTTTTGGGGTGGGGAATCAGCGGTAGGTCTCCCCTCCCTGGTTTCTTTCATTTTCCTGCTGGGTCAATCCCTTCCTAACAGCACTGTGGGTGTACCTACACCACATAGACTGCAGCGGTTCAAGAAGGTGGCTCACCACCTACTTCTCAAATTGCTTCATCATATTGTTTACACATTGCAAGTGGTAAGTCTATAGTACTCGTAAGTCCCTTTCTATGTCTCCCTCTGCCAGTTCAGTCCCATTCATCATAGATGTTTTTCAACCAATGTACAATATGTCACATTTATAATATTAAACTTCATCTGCCATCTGTCAGCCCAATTGCAGAACTGACCTAAATCTTTCCATAAATTTTTTGTTACATCCTCTTTTGCTCCAGCTCTCCCTATTTTATGTATAAATTTAAAGCAGTGTATTCCAAGGAAGATGAGTGTCTTGCTGACAGATGGCTCCAGATGCAGTTGAGCAGAGATGCTGTGTTTATTGGTAGCTGGGGACTGTCATTGAGTCATGCAATGATTTCATCTAAAAACAAATTATTTTCAAGCTATTAAAACTGGGTTCTTTTAGAGTTCAAATGAAATATTTTTCAGTATTCTTTGTGCAAATCAGGAAAGAGACATCAATCAAACAGAGGCCTTTAACCCCTTTGAGATCCTAGCAGCATTTTCACCAGTCAAGTGAAATATTAAAAAAAGGCAGATATAAATTGTTGTTGGTCTTACATCTCCCTGTATCTTGTGCCAGGGCATATTAGAATGTAGCCTTAAATCCAAGTTGACTACAAAGTATGGAAAGGAATAGAAACTCATCATCATTGAGAGGTGCAGAGCAGAAGTCAAGCACTGCTCCACAGGTTGAAAGAAAATTGCAAGGGCAATTTACCCTCAGACTGTTCTGATACAAAAGAGATCAAAAGGATCAAATATGCCTTCAGAATAAGCCTTCTTGCACCGTTCTTGCACTAACTCTGTTTGATTTTCTTTTCCTTTTCCTCTCTCCTCTGATGTAAAAGTGACAGGTCAGCTCATTTTCAGCTGCCTGATGAGAAATCATTTTACTCTTTCTAAGGGTTCTGCGCTGAAGGACTAATATGACAGGAAGCGTTTACTTTGAATGGGCTAATAGTTAGCAGGATCGAATCGATCAGCAAAGCACTGAAAAGGGGCCACAACTTTTATAGCAAGGACATTTCAACACTTGATGGGAGGATAGGAGAAGTGAAGAGGGAGGAATATGAACTGAAAATTAACATAAAATGAAACATCAAACTTACAGTTGTGAGAAGTGTGATTCTGAGGTCAGTATTACAGAGTTGTGGAAAGCTTCCTGTGAATTAGTAGGCAGAGTATACCACTTATGTAAGGTCCTCAGAACATGCAGAGCTTGAAGCAAGAGGAGGAAATGAGAATGTGTTTCTAACAGGAGCAAAGTCAGGAAATGGTCATGAATCATATATTTTCACTATAAACAACTAGCATTTAGGAACATAGGAAAATAGGAGCAGGAGTAGGCCATTCAGCCCAACGAGCCAGCTCTGTGATGGAATATAGCTATAACAGGCTTGATTAAGTAGAATTTGGAAATAGTTAGGGTATTATGCCTTTAGAGTTAAAGATTGAATAAATGGTTAGTTTGCAGAGCTCACTGAAGTTCCCCTTTAAGAAGGTAGAGTTAAATATTTCAAGGTCCCTGTTGGAATAGAATCTCTGTTGTCAGGGATTTGGAAGATAAAAACATACATTGAAATATCCTGTCAGTAAGAGGTAGCGATAAATTTAATTGGTTTATGGGGTTGTTGATGCTGACAAATCGGCTCCGGCGGTTGCCTTGGAGTGGAAAGGGCAATTAACAATAACTGAGAATATACTCACAAGAACAAGGGGTCAAGTTAACGCAATTATAAATATTTTGACCAGATAAAAGCTCACAACTTCAAATTCCAGGACAACATTAAGTGGAAATGGTAATTAAAGATATGGATTTTAAAAGGAACACAGGAAGGTCACATCTAATGCAAAAGTCATATGACATCTTAGAAATAGCATAAAAATACAAGGTTTTGAAGCAAACACTTAGAGGTGTTGTATCCTCAAACAGCAATTCACATCCCATGGCTTATTTGGGGATTTAAGGTACAAGTTTACTTTAAATTTTAATGGATATTCTGGATATTCTAAGAGAATTTTGTTGTAACATTAGCAAGGTCAAACTTTTGGATTCTATGTTACATCTCTCAGTAATATTTGATGTTGTGATATACTTATCCACTTCAGAAGTTTACTGCATGTTAAATTCTTTAATAAATACATAGAAGTTAATAAATCATCTCATGCAGTATTCTGTATACAACTATAAGAACTCCCTCTCTGTGTCTCTAAGTGGAGAGATACGTATTGAAGAGAGTTTCCCAGACCCTTTTAATATCTGGGATATTTATGAACAAAGAACAAAGAACAGTACAGCACAGGAACAGGCCATTCGGCCCTCCAAGCCTGTGCCGATCTTGATGCCTGCCTAAACTAAAATCTTCTGCACTTCCGGGGACCGTATCCCTCTATTCCCATCCTATTCATGTATTTGTCAAGATGCCTCTTAAATGTCGCTATCATACCTGCTTCCACCAACTCCCCCGGCAGCAAGTTCCAGGCACTCACCACCCTCTGTGTAAAGAACTTGCCTCGCACATCCCCTCTGAACTTTGCCCCTCTCACCTTAAACCTATGTCCCCTAGTAACTGACTCTTCCACCCTGGGAAAAAGCTTCTGACTATCCACTCTGTCCATGCCGCTCATAACTTTGTAAACCTCTATCATGCCGTCCCTCCACCTCCGTCGTTCCAGTGAAAAATCAGATTATCCAACCTCTCCTCATAGCTAATGGCCTCCAGACCAGGCAACATCCTGGTAAACTTCTTCTGTACCCTCTCCAAAGCCTCCATGTCCTTCTGGTAGTGTGGCGACCAGAATTGCACGCAATATTCTAAGTGTGGCCTAACTAAAGTTCTGTACAGCTGCAGCATGACTTGCCAATTTTTATACTCTATGCCCCGACCGATGAAGGCAAGCATGCCGTATGCCTTCTTGACTACCTTATCCACCTGCGTTGCCACTTTCAGTGATCTGTGGACCTGTACACCCAGATCTCTCTGCCTGTCAATACTCCTAAGGGTTCTGCCATTTACTGTATACTTCCCACCTGCATTAGACCTTCCAAAATGCATTACCTCACATTTGTCCGGATTAAACTCCATCTGCCATTTCTCCGCCCAAGTCTCCAACCGATCTATATCCTGCTGTATCCTCTGACAATCCTCATCACTATCCGCAACTCCACCAACCTTTGTGTCGTCCGCAAACTTACTAATCAGACCAGCTACATTTTCCTCCAAATCATTTATATATACTACAAACAGCAAAGGTCCCAGCATTGATCCCTGTGGAACACCACTGGTCACATCCCTCCATTCAGAAAAGCACCCTTCCACTGCTACCCTCTGTCTTCTATGACTGAGCCAGTTCTGTATCCAGCTTGCCAGCTCACCTCTGATCCCGTGTGACTTCATCTTTTGTACCAGTCTGCCACGAGGGACCTTGTCAAAGGCTTTACTGAAGTCCATATAGATAACATCCACTGCCCTTCCTTCATCAATCATCTTTGTCACTTCCTCAAAAAACTCAATCAAATTAGTGAGACATGACCTCCCCTTCACAAAACCATGCTGCCTCTTGCTAATAAGTTCATTTGTTTCCAAATGGGAGTAAATACTGTCCCGAAGAATCCTCTAATAATTTCCCTACCACTGACGTAAGGCTCACCGGCCTATAATTTCCTGGATTATCCTTGCTACCCTTCTTAAACAAAAGAACAACATTGGCTAATCTCCAGTCCTCTGGGACCTCACCTGTAACCAATGAGAATGCAAAGATTTCTGTCAAGGCCCCAGCAATTTCTTCCCTTGCCTCTCTCAGTATTCTGGGGTAGACCCCATCAGGCCCTGAGGACTTATCTACCTTAATGCTTTGCAAGACACCCAACACCTCCTCCTTTTTGATAATGAGATGACTGAGACTATCTACACTCCCTTCCCTAGGCTCATCATGCACCAAGTCCTTCTCTTTGGTAAATACTGATGCAAAGTACTCATTTAGTAGCTCGCCCATTTCCTCTGGCAACACACATAGATTCCCTTCTCTGTCCTTGAGTGGGCCAACCATTTCCCTAATTACCCTCTTGCTCTTTATATAAGTATAAAAAGCCTTGGGATTTTCCTTAATCCTGTTTGCCAATGACTTTTCCTGACCCCTTTTAGCCCTCCTGACTCCTTGCTTAAGTTCCTTCCTACTGTCTTTATATTCCTCAAGGGATTCGTTTGTTCCTAGCCTTCCAGCCCTTACGAATGCTTCCTTTTTCTTTTTGACTCGGCTCACAATATCCCGCGTTATCCAAGGTTCCCGAAACTTGCCAAACCTATCCTTCTTCCTCACAGGAACATGCTGCTCCTGGATTCTAATCAACTGACGTTTGAAAGACTCCCACATGTCAAATGTTAATTTACCCTCAAACAGCCGCCCCCAATCTAAATTCTTCAGTTCCTGCCTAATATTGTTATAATTTGCCTTCCCCCAATTTAGCACCTTCACCCGAGGACTACTCTTATCCTTATCCACAAGTACCTTAAAACTTACGGAATTATGGTCACTGTTCCCGAAATGCTCCCCTACTGAGACTTCGACCACCTGGCCGGGCTCATTCCCCAATACCAGGTCCAGTACAGTCCCATCCCTAGTTGGACTATCTACATATTGTTTCAAGAAGCCCTCCTGGATGCCCCTTACAAATTCTGCCCCATTCAATCCCCTAGCACTAAGTGAGTCCCAGTCAATATAGGGGAAGTTAAAATCACCCACCACTACAACCCTGTTACCTTTACATCTTTCCAAAATCTGTCTACATATCTGCTCCTCTACCTCCCGCTGGCTGTTGGGAGGCCTGTAGTAAACCCTCAACATCGTGACTGCACCCTTCCTATTCCTGAGCTCCACCCATATTGCCTCGCTGCACAACCCCTCCGAGGCGTCCTCCCTCAGTACAGCTGTGGTATTCTCCTTAACAAGTAATGCAACATCCCCACCCCTTTTACATCCCCCTCTATCCCGCCTGAAGCTTCTAAATCCTGGGACATTTAGCTGCCAATCCTGTCCTTCCCTCAACCAAGTCTCTGTAATACCAACAACATCATAGTTCCAAGTACTAATCCAAGCTCTAAGTTCATCTGCCTTACCCGTTATACTTCTCGCATTGAAACAAATGCACTTCAGACCACCAGTCCCGCTGTGCTCCGCACCATCTCCCTGCCTGCTCTTCCTCTCAGTCTTACTGGCCTTACTTACTAGTTCCCCCTCATTTATTTCACTTGCTGTCCTACTGCTCTGGTTCCCATCCCCCTGCCACACTAGTTTAAACCCTCCCGAGTGACGCTAGCAAACCTCGCAGCCAGGATATTTGTGCCCCTCCAGTTTAGATGTAACCCGTCCTTCTTGTACAGGTTCCATCTGTCCCTGAAGAGATCCCAATGGTCCAGATATCTGAAACCCTCCCTTCTACACCAGGTGTTCAGCCACATGTTTAGCTGCAGTATCCTCCTGTTTCTAGCCTCACTGGCACATGGCATAGGGAGCAATCCCGAGATTACAACCCTAGAGGTCCTGTCTTTTAACTTTCTACCTAACTCCCTAAACTCCCCCTGCAGGACCTCATCACTCTTCCTGCCTATGTCATTGGCACTGATGTGTACCACAACCTCTGGCTGTCACCCTCCCCCTTCAGAATGCCCTCTGTCCGTTCAGAGACATCCTTGACCCTGGCACCAGGGAGGCAACATACCATCCTGGAGTCTCTTTCACGTCCACAGAAGCGCCTATCTGTGCCCCTGACTATAGACTCCCCTATAACTATTGCTTTTCTGCGCTTTGTCCCTCCCTGCTGAACGACAGTGCCAGCCGTGGTGCCACTGCTCTGGCTGCTGCTGTTTTCCCCTGATAGGCCATTCCCCCCAACAGTATCCAAAACGGTATACTTGTTCGAGAGGGGGATAGCCACAGGGGATTCCTGCACTGACTGCCTGCCTCTTCTAGCGGTCACCCATCTATCTGCCTGCACCTTGGGTGTAACTACTTCTCTAAAACTCCTGTCTATGACACTTTCTGCCACCTGCATGCTCCTAAGTGCATCCAGTTGCCGCTCCAACTGATCCATGTGGTCTGTGAGGAGCTGCAACTGGGTACACTTCCTGCAGACGTAGTCGTCCGGAACGATGGAAGCGTCACAGACCTCCCACATCTCACAGGTGAAGCACTTCACCCCTCTAACTGACATTTCTAGCACTAATTAATAAATTGATTTGAAATAAATAAATACTTATTAAATCCTTACTAAATTGTTATAATTAATTATATGGTCCCTAGTGCTAGATTCCTACTATAAATATTAAATGCTAAGTAAATACAGTAATCTCCTCCCTCTGGTTTAGTTACTCTACTTATTAGTTAATTAATTAGGGTTTTAATCAATTTTTATCAATGTTTTATTTTCAAATTCAGTAAAAAAAAATTCCCTACCAGCCAATCAGGTCACAGCTTTCCTGTGACGTCACTTTCAGGTTTTTTTTATACTCCACCCTCCGAGTCTTCTCCCAGTCAGCTGTGCTCTTTGGAAGCTCTCGGCTCCCCTCACTCTGAGGACTGGTCGGAAATGAAAGGAGCTCCTCGCTCCCTCCTTACCGAACTTCCTCAGTTACCAAACTTCCACTATAGCACTCTAATGCAACCCAAGTCAGCACTGTAAGATGGCTCACTTTTATACTGACTGACTCTAGCCCCCTGAAAACTGGTTTCAGCCAGTTATCTAATTAACAAGGTGCAGCTGCAAGCAGAGCCTGAGTGAACCCTGTTTAAAGCTAGTCTAAAACTCACCTTCTCCAACCCTAACAGCAACTGTTAAGTTAATCTGCTAAATAAAAGACAGATTAGATTTAGCCATAAAATATTATAACTAAGCTATCCGAAAGATGGTAAAATTCTCTGTTGGTTTTCTTTCTTTGAGGGAAAGCTAGTGCAATTCTTTGGACCCAAATGAGCGTCTGAGAATTTGACTGGTTTGAACTTGATTGAAGGAGATTTGTGGGGATGTGCTCCTGCTTTGGTTTGGTCCCTGTAAGGGGTTAAAGTCATAAATCACTTCAACTCCGCCATTCAATACGATCATGGCTGATCATCCACTTCAATGCCTTTTTCCCACACTATCCCCATATTCCTTTTTGTCATTGGTATTTAGAAATCTGTAAACCTCTACTTTAAACATACTCAATGACTGAGCTTCCACGGCCTTCTGGGGTAGAGAATTCCAAAGATTCACAACCCTCTGAGTAAAGAATTTTTTCTTCATCCCTGTCCTAAATGGCTTCCCCTTACTTTGAAATTGTGTCCCCTGGTTCTAGACTCTCCAACCAGGGGAAACATCTTACCTGCATCTACCCTGTCTATCCCTTTAAGTATTTTGTAGGTTTCAATGAGATCACCTCTTATTCTTCAAAACTCTGGAGAATACAGGCTCAGTTTCCACAATTTTTTACAATGTGATTAGTGTTAATTACTGCCAATCAATAATTACTGCCAATCAATCTCTCTGACACTGAAAATTCATTATTATAAGTGCAGAATCTCATTCCTTCAGGTATTAATTGCTGTTGGAGATTTTAAAAATACCAAAATTAAAATTTTTAATATTTTTTACTTTTCCTTTCTGCCTCGTTTTCTCTCTTTCCTAATTCAAATTTTTAAATTTTGTTTATTTCTCTTTCTGAAACTGATTTGACATTGAATTCACCCACTCTAATTTACACTTCCTTCTCAGTCTTTCAACTATTTGTTTCACAATCCTTCATTCTGATTGGTTAAGGAGATACACAAGTTCACTCAAGCTCAAAATGCCTTTTGCCCTTGCTGTGACATTATCAGCTCGCACTTTCAACAACTTACCACACAAAAACCTAAACAGGCAAGGGCAAGTCTAACTAATTGCAGACATTGTTCGATGCTTTGCTGCAGAAAAATCCAGGCCATTATTGTTAATTTCAGATGGTTTCAGATTTGTTCAGCTGTGCAGTGTTTTCTGTTAGAGCTTGGTCAAATGCAATAGCTCCATCAATGAACTACTACTGAGAAGAATTAATAATAGAAGAAAATTTTTAACCAATTAATACCTAATTGCATAATGCAGGTTTATTAAGGCAAGGGTAAAAATTCTCTTTGAAGGAGATAGCAACTCATGGTTTGGATTGAGTAGAAAAGAATATTAGTCTTGACAATGGTAGCAATACCATCTCTATTTCAATTCTTCTGAAAGTGGAAGGCAATAAAACCCAAACAGCTGAAACCAAAATCTTGGCAGAAAACCACATCACCCCGTGTTAGGTACATCAAGTTATCAGCCAATCCTGGGACTCCTGGACATTGCCATCTAATCATAAAACCAACCATTAACCACAAAGTTATCAGACAACCTTGAAATAGCTTTATTTGAACTGTTATAATTCTATAGGTTAGAAATTCCCTTGCATAGCAGTTCTCAAACATTGAAAGGAGCCAGAAGCAATGCCTGCGGCAGCTGAGATACACTAAAGAGGTGGTGACAGAGCTGTTCCACCTCCCTCCGCCTGACCTGAAGCCTCACAAGAGGTCTGCCAGTAGCCGTGACGATCAACATCGCCCTCACCTTTAATGCCTCCAGATCATTCCAGGTGGCAGGTAACAGTGCTAATATTTTGCAGTATGCAGTACATAAAAGCATCTGGGAGTTCACGGAGGCCATTTATGCTAAGTGAGAGGACCTCATCCTCTTCTCACTCAGGAGGCAAGAAAAGGATGAAAGGCACGAGGCTTTGCCAGGATAGTAGGATTCCTGATGGTGCAGGATGCTATCAACAGCCCCTCATGGCTCTTTGGGCCTCCCATGTCAATGAGGTATAGGGATACCTCTCAGTTCGTATGCAGTTGGTGTGCGACCATACCAAGATATTCATCTTGATGAATACCCTCTTTCCGGGGAGCAGCCACAATGCCTTTGTCCTGCACTGTCCTTGGGCATCCCAGAAGAACCAGAGGCTTGGGGACAATGGCTAATGTGGCTTATGACCCCATACCGCCATCCCACCACGTGAGCAGAGCAGGCCTGTAATGAAAGGCAGGGAGCTACTCGCAACATTATGGAGTGGGCACTCGGCCTCCTGAAGCAATGCTTCCACTGCCTTGACTGCTCCAGGGGATCAATGCAGTACAAGCCAAAGAGGGTCTCTGAGTTTGTCATGGCGTGCTGCATCCTCCACAACCTGAGTCATTTGAGGGTGCAGTCATAACTTTCAGGGATCCGGAAGCCACCTTGGGAGGAGGAAGAGGAGGTGAAGAAGGAGGAGGAGGATGAAGAGGAAGAAAATCAGAAAGAGGCAGGAAGAAAGCATCATGGGCCCCGTGTAACTGAACAAACTGAGAGAGCAGATTATGAGTCTCCACTTCCAATGAAACAACTTCCCAATCCCAACATAGATCGATTTTTTCCCACCATCACATATATTTCAGACATTGCCATCACAATGTTTCCTTGGTCAACATCCAATGAAAACCTTCATAAAACATCTTTATCCCAACAACGCATCCAATTACACAAACAAATATGAAATATTCATCCTTGTGCAATCCTCTAGTGCCTGTCTTGCAGGTGCCCTTTTTTTTTATTCATTCATGGGATGTTGGCGTCACTGGCCAGGCCAGCATTTATTGCCCATCCCTAATTGCCCTTGAGAAGGTGGTAGTGAGCTGCCTTCTTGAACCGCTGCAGTCCATGTGAGGTAGGTACACCCACAGTGCTGTTAGGAAGAGAGTGCCAGGATTTTGACCCAGCGACAGTGAAGGAACAACGATATAGTTCCAAGTCAGGATGGTGTGTGACTTGGAGGGGAACTTGCAGATGGTGGTGTTCCCATACATTTGCTGCCCTTGTCCTTCTAGTTGGTAGAGGTCGCGGGTTTGGAAGGTGCTGTCTAAGGAGCCTTGGTGCATTGCTGCAGTGCATCCTGTAGATGGTACACACTGTTGCCACTGTGCGTCGGTGGTGGAGGGAGTGAATGTTTGTAGATGGGGTGCCAATCAAGCGGGCTGCTTTGTCCTGGATGGTGTCGAGCTTCTTGAGTGTTGTTGGAGCTGCACCCATCCAGGCAAGTGGAGAGTATTCCATCACACTCCTGACTTGTGCCTTGTAGATGGTGGACAGGCTTTGGGGAGTCAGGAGGTGAGTTACTCGCCTCAGGATTCCTAACCTCTGACCTGCTCTTGTAGCCACGGTATTTATATGGCTACTCCAGTTCAGTTTTTAGGCGGCACAGTGGCGCAGTGGTTAGCACCGCAGCCTCACAGCTCCAGCGACCCGCGTTCAATTCTGGGTACTGCCTGTGTGGAGTTTGCAAGTTCTCCCTGTGTCTGCGTGGGTTTCCTCCGGGTGCTCCGGTTTCCTCCCACAGCCAAAAGACTTGCAGGTTGATAGGTAAATTGGCCATTATAAATTGCCCCTAGTATAGGTAGGTGGTAGGGGAATATAGGGACAGGTGAGGATGTGGTAGGAATATGGGATTAGTGTAGGATTAGTATAAATGGGTGGTTAATGGTCGGCACAGACTCGGTGGGCTGAAGGGCCTGTTTCAGTGCTGTATTTCTCTAAATCTAAATCAAATCAAATCAATGGTAGCCCCTTAGATGTTGATAGTGGGGGATTCAGCGATGGTAATGCCGTTGAATGTCAAGGGGAGATGGTTAGATTCTCTCTTGTTGGAGATGGTCATTGCCTGGCACTTGTGTGGCGCAAATGTTACTTGCCACTTATCAGCCCAAGCCTGGATATTGTCCAGGTCTTGCTGCATTTCTACACGGACTGCTTCAGTATCTGAGGAGTTGTGAATGATATTGAACATTGTGCAATCATCAGCCAACATCCCCACTTCTGACCTTATGATTGAAGGAAGGTCATTGATGAAGCAGCTGAAGAAGGTTGAACCTAGGACACTACCCTGAGGAACTCCTGCAGTGATGTCCTGGAGCTCAGATGATTGACCTCCAACAACCACAACCATCTTCCTTTGTGCTAGGTATTACTCAGGGCTGTGTTCTCGCACCTACACTGTTTGGGATTTTCTTCTCCCTGCTGCTGTCACATGCGTTCAAGTCTTCAGAAGAAGGAATTTTCCTCCACGCAAGATTAGGTGGCAGGTTGTTCAACCTTGCCTGTCAAAGAGCGAAGACCAAAGTACGGAAAGTCCTCATCAGGGAACTTCTCTTTGCTGACGATGCTGCATTAACATCTCACACTGAAGAGTGTCTGCAGAATCTCATCAACAGGTTTGTGGCTGCCTGCAACGAATCTGCCCTAACCATCAGCCTCAAGAAAACGAACATCATGGGACAGGACGTCAGAAATGTTCCATCCATCAATATCGGCGACCATGCTCTGGAAGTGGTTCAAGAGTTCACTTACCTAGGCTCAACTATCACCAGTATCCTGTCTCTCGATGCAGAAATCAACAAGCGCATGGGAAAGGCTTCCACTGCTATGTCCAGACTGGCCAAGAGAGTGCGGGAAAATGGCGCACTGACATGGAACACAAAAGTCCGTGTGTATCAAGCCTGTGTCCTCAGTACCTTGCTCTATGGCAGCGAGGCCTGGACAACGTATGTCAGCCAAGAGCGACGTCTCAATTCATTCCATCTTCGCTGCCTCCGGAGAATCTTGGCATCAAGTGGCAGAACCGTATCTCCAACACAGAAGTCCTCGAGGCGGCCAACATCCCCAGCTTATACACCCTACTGTGTCAGCGGCGCTTGAGATGGCTTGGCCATGTGAGCCGCATGGAAGATGGCAGGATCCCCGAGGACACATTGTACAGCGAGCTCGCCACTGGTATCAGACCCACCAGCCGTCCATGTCTCCACTTTAAAGACGTCTGCAAACACGGCATGAAGTCCTGTGACATTGATCACAAGTCGTGGGAGTCAGTTGCCAGTGATCGCCAGAGCTGGCGGGCAGCCATAAAGGCGGGGCTAAAGTGTGGCGAGCCGAAGTGACTTAGCAGTTGGCAGGAAAAAAGACAGAAGCGCAAGAGGAGAGCCAACTGCGAAAAAGCCCTGACAACCAATTTTATCTGCAGCACCTGTGGAAGGGTGTGTCACTCTAGTATTGGCCTTTACAGCCACTCCAGGCACTGCTCCACAAACCACTGACCACCTCCAGGCACTTACCCATTGTCTCCCGAGACAAGGAGGCCAAAGAAGAAGAAGACTCTAGCCAGCGGAGGGCTTTCCCCCTGATTCCCATTGACCTCAGTTTTGCTAGGGCTCCTTGATGCCATACTCGGTCAAATGCTGCCTTGATGTCAAGGGCAGTCACTCTCACCTCACCTCTTGAGTTCAGCTCTTTTGTCCATGTTTGAACCAAGGCTGGAATGAGGTCAGGAGCTGAGTGGCCCTGGCGGAACCCAAACTGAGCATCACTGAGCAGGTTATTGCTAAGCAAGTGCCGCGTGATGGCACTGTTGAAGACACCTTCCATCACTTTACTGATGATTGAGAGTAAGCTGATGGGGCGGTAATTGGCCGGGTTGGACTTGTCCTGCTTTTTGTGCCCAGGACATACCTGGGCAATTTTCCACATTGCATAGTAGATGCCAGTGTTGTAGCTGTACTGGAACAGCTTGGCTAGTAGCGCGGCAAGTTCTGGAGCACAGGTCTTCAGTACTATTGCCGGAATATTGTCAGGGCCCATAACTTTTGCAGTATCCAGTGCCTTCAGTCGTATCTTGATATCACGCGGAGTGAATCGAATTGGCTCAAGTCTGGCATCTGTGATGCTGGGGACTTCAGGACTAGGCCGAGATGGATCATCAACTCGGCACTTCTGGCTGAAGATTGTTGCAAATGCCTCAGCCTTATCTTTCGCACTGATGTGCTGGGCTCCCCCATCATTGAGGATGGGGATATTTGTGGAGCCACCTCCTCCAGTTAGTTGTTTAATTGTCCACCACCATTCACGGCTGGATGTGGCAGGACTGCAGAGCTTAGATCTGATCCGTTGGTTATGGGATCACTTAGCTCTGTCTATCGCCTGCTGCTTACACAGTTTGGCATGCAAGTAGTCCTGGGTTGTAGCTTCACCAGGTTGACACCTCATTTTGAGGTATGCCTGGTGCTGCTCCTGGCATGCCCTCCTGCACTCTTCATTTTACCAGGGTTGGTCTCCTGGCTTGATGGTAATGGTAGAGTGGGGGATATGCCGGGCCATGAGGTTACAGATTGTGGTTGAGTACAATTCTGCTGCTGCTGATTGCCCACAGCGCATCATGGATGCCCAGTTTTGCATTGCTAGATCTGTTCGAAATCTATCCCATTTAGCACGGTGATAGTGCCACACAACATGATGGACGGTACCCTCAATGTGAAGGCGGGACTTCATCTCCACAAGGTCTGTGCGGTGGTCACTCCTACCAATACAGTCATGGACAGAAGCATCTGCGATAGGCAGATTGGTGAGGACGAGGTCTAGTATGTTTTTCCCTCGTGTTGGTTCCCCCACCACTTGCCGCAGACCCAGTCTAGCAGCTATGTCCTTTAGGACTCGGCCAACTCGGTCAGTAGTTGTGCTACCAAGCCACTCTTGGTGATGGACATTGAAGTCCCCCACCCAGAGTATATTTTGTGCCCTTGCCACCCTCAGTGCTTCCTACAAGTGGTTTTCAACATGGAGGAGTACTGAGTCTTCAGCTGAGGGAGGGCGATAGGTGATAATCAGTAGGAGGTTACCTTGCCCATGTTTGTCCTGATGCCATGAGACTTCATGGGGTCCAGAGTCGATGTTAAGGACTCCTAGGGCAACTCCTTCCCTACTGTATACCACTGTGCCACCACCTCTGGTGGGTCTGTCCTGCCGGTGGGACAGGACATACCTGGGGATGGTGATGGCAGCGTCTGGGACATTGTTTGTAAGGTATGATTCCGTGAGTATGACTATGTCAGGCTGTTGCTTGACTAGTCTGTGGGACTGCTCTCCCAACTTTGGCACAAGCCCCCAGATGTTAGTAAGGAGGACTTTGCAGGGTCGACAGGGCTGGGTTTGCCATTGTCGTTTCCAATGCCTAGGTCGATGCCAGGTGGTCCGTCCGGTTTCATTCCTTTTTATTGACTTTGTAGCGGTTAGGTACAACTGAATGGCTTGCTAGGCCATTTCAGAGGGCATGTAAGAGGTAACCACATTGCTGTGGGTCTGCAGTCACATGTAGGCCAGACCAGGTAAGGGCAGCAGATTTCCTTCCCTAAAGGACATTTGTGAACCAGATGGGTTTTTACAACAATCGACAATAGTTTCATGGCCATCATTAGACTAGCTTTTAATTCCAGATTTATTAATTAAATTCAAATTCCACCTTCTGCTTTGGTGGGATTCAAACCCATGTCCCTAGAGAAATGCCCTGGGTCTCTGGGTTACTCGTTCAGTGATAATACCACTACGCCACCGCCTACCCTTGCCTATTTTACCCAGTGCTACCCCAGTGGCTGCAGCATAGCAGCAGGAAGGCTGCTGACTTTCAGTGAGGGAGACTGCAGATGGCTTTGGAGGATGCCCTTAAGCAGCTCTGGGCCTTGAGGGCCTCGCTTTGGACTGTGCCACCTTCATATTTTTTGGCATCAATCTGAGCTGCTGGCCGAGAGGCACCAGCATGGGAGGACAGCAAGTTCATGTCCCAAGGAGCCACTGACACACTTCCGGAGTGATGTCTCGGCAATCTTAGTAATCTGTTGGAGAATTCCATCACACTCCTGACTTGTGCCATGTAGATGGTGGACAGGCTTTGGGAAGTCAGGAGGTGAGTTACTCGCCACAGAATTCCCAGCCTCTGTCCAGCTCTTGCAGCCACAGTACAAGAATCACAAGAAACACAAGAAATAGGAGCAGAAGTAGGCCATATGGCCCATCGAGCCTGCTCCTCCATTCAATACGATCACGGCTGATCTTGGGCTTCAATTCCACTTTCCTGCCCGCTCCCCATACCCCTTGATTCCCTGCGACACCAAAAATTTATCCATCCCAGCCTTAAATGTATTCAACGATGGAGCACCCACAGCCCTCTGGAGTTGAGAATTCCAAAGATTCACAGCCCTTTGAATGTAGTTATTTCTCCTCATCTCAGTCCTGAATGATCAACCCCTTATCCTGAGACTGTACCCCTGCGTTCTAGATTCCCTGACCAATGGAAACAATTTCTCAGCTTCTACCCTATCAAGCCCTTTCAGAATCTTGTATGTCTCAATTTTTCTAATTCTCATTCTTCTAAACTCTAGATAATAAAGGCCCAGTACTCAAATGGCTGCTCCAGTTCAGTTTCTGGTCAATGGTAACCCCCAGGATATTGATAGTGGGGGATTCAGCAATGATAATGCCACTGAATGTCAAGGGAAGATGTCGGATTCTCTCTTGTTGGAACCCCAAAAATACATGCCTCCACCGGGATAGGCATGGGGAAACCGTGAATTGCAGTCCTCGTGCTTGGAAATAAGAGTAAGCTAATTTCTAACCCTATGTATTCTACCATATAAGTCAACTTTTTTACCTTAAGTTCCAACTTCCTTATGTTACTTGCAACATTGCTGAACTCAAGTTATGGCATAATTTGATTTTGTAACACAAAATTTTTTCGCATTATCAGAAGTATTCATATCTGTACCATTATGACACTTGAAAATGTATAGATAATTTAGTCACTCAACGAAAGAAGTAATTAGAGAATTTTACTTGCTGTTGATTTGCTTAACTTGGTACTCAGTGGCAAGTGTGGGAAGTGAAGACTATCCTCTTTTGTACGTGGACTAATTGCTGCACCGGCTGTGCCAACAGTATGCAGAACTGATCCAAGAGGGTATATTGATCTCCTTTAAGCTGTGCATGGCATTCGGTAAAGAGCAATTTGCCTGCACAGTAGCAGTGCAGTGGCTCATCAGAAATATGAAATACTGATTGGGCTGTGCTCCTGTAGTAACAAGTTGCTTTGATTACTGCAAATATCTCCTGAATACCCTTCAAACCTGATGGAAGAGTCAGTAGAATGTGGTTATTGCAAATCTAATGCAAACTGACCTGAAATCTCCATACTGTTATGACCAGGTGAGAAAGGTATCTAGGTGCCCCTTTCAGCCTTCACCTGGTCTTACCGTAACAGGGTTTAATTTTAAACACACTATTTTTAGCACCCCCTTGGTGAATCCTTGTTAACTGCTTTCCAATTATAAGGCAAATAAACCAGCTCAAACAGGTTTTCTTAGGTTTAAAGAAGAAAAGTTTAAATTTATTAAACTTAAACTCAAATTTGGTTACGCCTACGGATACAGGACGCGCCCACGCTAGCATGCATGCACGATACACACACGCAAATAGAGACAGAAAGGAGCAGAAGAAAAAATAAAGTGAAAAGTTTGAGGCAATATCTGAAGAGTTTTTGTTACAGTTCTTCGAGCTCACTGTAGAGTCCTTGATTGTAGGTCGTTCTTGCTTTTCACTGGGGACCAGTTTTCTTCTTAAACCTTGTTCGCTGTAGGAGACATGGGGTTCATGTGTTTTCAGTGGATTCAGAGGCTTGTGTGAAAGAGATGGGAGCAGACAGGAGAGATCTTCTCAGTCCAGGGCAAACAGTCTTTCTGAGTTCAAACTCTCTGTAGCTAGTTCAAAAGACCCCTGGAACAGCCAGTTAGTCATATGGTCATTTGTCCAACCAGTCCTGGCCCCTGTGGATTGCATCACCCCAGCAGGCCCTGGAATGCACTTCCCCACCCCCTCACTGTTCAGTGATCAACATCCATTGTGGGTTGAGTGCGTCATGGAATGGTTCTTTGTCTACACAAGCACCATCTGTTAATCTGCAAATATCTTTTCCACCCAGGCTGATCTATTTAACAAGTCATTTCCTCGCTCCAGTAACAGTATAAAATCAATATTCATGACAAAATGAATATGCCTCATTCTTGGCAGGTGGAGGCCTAGCAGGACACCTTCACACCCAGCGGAATGGAATGCGATTTTTAAAGAGAGCCTTTCATTGAAAGGGTTGAGACAAAAAATATAAGATACAGGGGAAAAACACGTGTCTCTCTCTCTCTCATTTGTTCACATTCATACATAAATCTTAAAACTTATTAAAAATGCCCTTTTTTGGCATCCCAGTATACATGTGGTTTTTTGGGGAAGCTTTTCTTCAGTTTGCCCATTTCCAGGGCTGCCTAGGGTCTTTGAGATGGTTAGGTTTAATTAGTCCTAAATTGAAATTTTTTTTTCAGGAGTCAGTAGTGGGTGGGTCTATCCTGAACTCTGTTTCAGTGCTTTGCTGAGTCATGCAAAGACTTTTGACTTCAGGGAATGGGTGGTTCGCTTTTCTTCTCACTGTGGGGGAGGATTCTTTGCTAATCTCCCCTTTGTCCTCTGGGACACTCCAACCTGCAGGTATTTGTGCAGACTCTACTGCGTTCCCCTGCAGCACTTTGATTAGGTGAGGCATCACCCTCATGATTTCTCTGCCCCCTAGAGGTCTTTCTTTGTCTCCTGTAAATGCTGTTAGCAACTCTGGTGGAGTGCTTCTAGTGTTTACATTTACATAGGAGGATGTGGGGTCACAATTTTCACATTTTTTGGGGTTGGCTGACAGGACAGTAGGGGTTTTCATCCGGGATTCCTCCCAGACTTCCTTTAACCTGCCCTCTTGGTCACTTTTTCCCCTTCCCTGTCTAACCTTTTGCCAGCCTTAGAGTCATAGAGTTATACAGCACAGAAACAGGCCCTTTGGTCCATCATGTCCATACCAGCCATCAAGCAACTATCTATTCTAATCCCATTTTTGAGCATTTGGCCCGTAGCCTTATATGCTATGGCGTTTCAAGTGCTCGTCCAAATACTTCTTAAATGTTGTGATGGTTTCTGCCTCTACCACCCCTTCAGGCAGTATGTTCCAGATTCCAACCACCCTCTGGGTGAAAAAACGTTTCCTCAAATCCCCTCTAAACCTCCTGCCCCTTACCTTAAATCTATGCCCCCTGGTTATTGACACCTCTGCTATGGGAAAAAGTTTCTTCCTATCTATCCTATCTACCCTCAATCGGGTTCCCCCTCAGCCTTCTCTGCTCTAAGGAAAACAACCCTGGACTTTTCAGTCTCTCTTCATAGCTGAAATGCTCCAGCCCAGGCAATGTCTTGGTGAATCTCCTCTGCACCCTCTCCAGTGCAATCACATCCTTCCTATAGTGTGGCGACCTGAACTGTACACAGTACTCCAGCTGTGGCCTAACAAGCATTTTATACAGCTCCATCATAACCTCCCTGCTCTTATATTCTACGCCTCGGCTAATAAAGACATACCCCATATGCCTTCCTAACCACCTTATCTACATGTGCTGCTGCCTTCAGTGATCTATGGACAAGTGCACCAAGGTACTTCTGACTCTCTGTACTTCCGAACGTCCTACCATCCATTGTATATTCCCTTGCCTTGTTACTCCTCCCAAATGCTGTGTACACTTCACACAGCCTTGTGCCAGCCTGTCCCTTTTTGTTCTCGGCGGGGGTCCCTTACAGTTCACCAGCCCTCTGCTGGAGGGTCCTCCTAACACCAATACAGGACTTAGGGGTGCAGGTTTCACTGTAGGTTGGGGTTTCCCCTTAACCTGGCATATGCGGCAATTCCTGCAGTACTCCACCACATCTTTGTGGAGCTTTTGCCAGTCAAACTGCTGTCTTATTTGGGCTTTCGTCTTTCGTATACCGGCATATTCAGACACTGCAGTGTCGTGGGCCCTTCTTAATATTTCTGTCCAGTACCTCTGCTGCACCACTAGCTGGTGAACTACTGTCCAGTCCTTGCGCTCAGGTCTGTGAGGAGAATTCCATTTCCTCATCAGTAGCTTATTCTTTAAATAGTAGCAATCAGAGACTCCATCTGCTTCACTTTCAGACTGGACAGCCTATCCTAACTCTCGCAAAACTGGGTCGGCTTGCTGAGCCTCAGCCAAGGAAAATCCATTTAATTCATTTCCTAGGTCTTCTACCTTTACAAAGGAAGTCTTAGACAGACAGACCTGATCATCTGCCTGCAGTGCTAATTCAATCTCCTCCGGGGGAGCTGGTTTGATCATGGCCTGATCCACTACACATTCAGGGAAACCGCAGGGGTCCGTCTCCTGCCACTGCCCTGTCTCTCTGACCTCCTGCGGTGTTTTTTTCACTACTGGGGGGGGCTATCAACTTCACCCCTGCCAGATCATTACCTAGGAGCAGGTCAACCCCGTCCACAGGCAAAGTTGGGACAATGCCTACGGTCACTGGTCCCAAAACTAAGTCACACACTCGGTGCACCCGATGTACAAGTACAGGCATACACTGCCCTCCAATACCATTCACCACCATTCTAGTGTTCACTGCACTCTCTGGGGGAAAGGTCAGGCCTTTTCCCAGTAAAGGGGATCTAGTGGCCCCTGTGTCCCTGAGAATTACCATGGGTTTGCTTGCCCAATCGAGGGGTATAGGGTTACTTTCCCTTCAGACACAAAACTCTGATAACCTTCAGGAATCCTATTAAATTTTCCTGCAGTTGCAGCCGTAAGCTTCCTGAGTCTCACTCTTACTGCAGTTAAAGCCACAGCTTGTTCTGCTGTGCTTTCCATTAGGCTCCCTTCTTCACTGAGTGGATGAGCCTTGATTAACCCGATAGGTTTTCCCTTTAGCTTCCAGCAGTCAGCTTTTAAAAATGCCCTGCTTTGTTACAATTGAAGCACATAGGTCTCCGGGTCTCACTCTTTTGGCTAGAGAACGGCCCGCTGTGTCTCCTGCTTTCCTTTCTCTCCCAGGACTGCTTGGGCTCCTATCACCTTCCCATGCTTTGTCCCTTTCGGATTTGTGGGGGTAGCTAGGAAATGTTTCCCCCTGGGAAACCAACTTATAAATTAAAGCAAACTCATCGGCCAAAACGGCTGCTTGCCAGGCTCTCTGGATCTGCTGCTCTCTACATGTGTCTTTATCGAGAGAGGGATAAAGTGTTTAAATTTCTCTGACAGAACTACTTCCCTGAGATTCTCATAGCGGAGCTGCAATTTAAGAGCCCTCAGCCACTGGTCAAAAGCCAGCTGCTTACTTCTTTCAAACTCCGGCAAGTTTGAATAGCTTGCTTCTGAGAGTTTTTGGCGATAGGCTTCGGGTACTATGTCATATGCCCCGAGGATAGCACTTTTTGTTAGTTAATAATTTGATTAACTCTCATCTGGCAACAAGGAATAAACCTGGCTTTTCCGGTTAGCTTGCTTTGCAGTAAAAGAGGCCAGGTCTCAGCTGGCCAATTTAGCTGCCTTGCCAGTTTCTCAAAGGACACCAAAAATGCTTCTACATCCTTCTCATTGAATCTTGGAATTAGTTAAGCTCGTTTTAACAATTCTGCACCCAGCCCTGAATTATGCTCCTCCATATCGGCCATGCTTTTACAGGGGTTACTCTGTCGCCCCCTAGTTAACTCAAGCTACTTCAGTTCTCTTTCTTCACATTCCTTCCAGAATATTCTTTCTCTCTCCCTCTCCTGCCTTTCATTTTCTTCACGTTCCTTCAGGAAGGCTCTCTCTTTCTCCCTCTCCTGCCTCTCTCTTTCTCTTTCTCTTTCCCTGCCTTCTAATTCAAGTTTCCTTTGTTGCAATTGTATCTTTGCCTGCAGTACCCTGTCGGAGTCTGCTTCTAACCCTGTTTCTGCTTCTTCAGATTCAAGGGAAAAATGGTTAGCCGCTTGTCTTAGGAGTTCAGACTTCCTAGCCTTGCCACATACAGTGATCCCACACTGCTCAGCCATTTTCCTCAAGTTCTCCATAGGCAGTGCTTTTAACTTATCCCAAGTTACTTCACCCTGGCTTGGGGAAACACTAGCTTCAGTTGCAGACATATTAGTATTTGATCACACACAACCACAAGAAAACCTGGATTAAAATCTTGCTCTTTTTTGATTGGGAACAATTTGGCTTCCCACTTCCAATTTCTCTCATTTGTCTGTGGTCAATTCCGGATGCTAGCACCCAAATTTCTGTTACAACCAGGTGAGAAAGGTATCTAGGGTTTCCTTTCAGCCTTCACCTGGTCTTACCGTAATAGGGTTTAATTTTAAACACCCCGTGTTTTTAGCTCCCCCTTGGTGAATCCTTGTTAACCGCTTTCCAATTATAAGGCAAAGAAACCAGCACAAACAGGTTTTCTTAGGTTTAAAGAAAAAAAGTTGAAATTTATTAAACTTAAACTCTAATTCGGTTATGCCTATGGATACACGACACATCCACACTAGCTTGGATACACAATACACACATGCAAATAGAGACAGAAAAAAGCAGAAGAAAAAATAAAGTGAAAAGTTTGAGGCAATATCTGAAGAGTTTCTGTTACAGTTGTTTGAGCTCACTGTAGAGTCCTTGTTTGTAGGTAGTTCTTCCTTTTCGCTGGGGCCCAGTTTTCTTCTTAAACCTTGTTTGCCGTAGAGACTTTTCTGTCTTGGGGTTCATGTGTCTTCAGTGGATTCAGAGGCTTGTGAGAAAGAGATGGGAGCAGACAGGAGAAATCTTCTCAGTCCAGGAACAAAGTGTCTTTCTGAGTTCAAACTCTCTGTGGCTATTTCAAGACCCCTGGAACAGCCAGTTAGTCATGTGACCAGCCGGTCCAACCAGTCCTGACCCCTGTGGATTGCACCACCCCAGCAGGCCCTGGAATGTGCTTCCCCACCCCTCACTATCTGGTGATCAACATCTATTGTGGGTTGAATGTGTCAGGGAACGGTCCTTTGTCCTTCCAAGCACTGTCTGTTAATCTGCAAATGTCTTTTGCAGTCACAGCTGATCTGTTTAACAAGTCATTTCCTCACTCAAGTAACAGTTTGAAATCAATATTCATGACAAAATTAATGTGCCTCATTCCTGGCAGGTGGGGGCCTAGCATGACAATACATATCATAAATTTAAAGCAAAGTTTAATTCTCTTGACTTAAAGATAAAACATCTGGATGTTTGGTAGGAATATGGGATTAGTGTAGAATTAGTATAAATGGGTGGTTGATGTTCGGCACAGACTTGGTGGGCCGAAGGGCCTGTTTCAGTGCTGTATCTCTAATCTAATCTAATCTAATCTAATCTAATCTAACTGCATTGAATCCTGGCTTTGCAAAACAATCAAAGAATGGTTACAGCACAGAAGGAGGCCATTTGGCACGTTGTGTCCATGCCGGCTCTCTGCAAGAACAACTCAACTAGTTCCACTCTCCTGCCTTTTCTCTGCAGCCCTGCATTTTTTCTCTTCAGATAATTATCAAGGCCTTTTGAAAGCCAAGATGGAATCTGCCTCCACCATGCTCTCAGGCAGTATATTCCAGATCTTAACAACTCATTGCTGACACTGTCACAAGAACCGCAGTAATTAAAATACATAACCAAGCTGAAGAGTTATAAAAATATGATTTTTCCTTTTAAAAGTGGAAAATGTGTTGAAAAATGGCCACTGAAGGTATGGCTGACTTGGCCTATATATTGAAACTGTCTCACTGTTTGTTCAGGACAGGAAAATATATTCCAAGCAAGGAGGTGTCAATAAAACCCATCCTGAAACCATCAAAAGACATTCCTGAATTGAATGGGTTCTTCTGAAACAAAGAAGGTGTGAAGTAGCCACATCCTGGTCCATTGTTGGTCACCACAGGGAGAGGCCCATGAGTCTCCTAACAGAGGCAAATATGAGAGATTTTTACCGTAAAAAGTAACTGTTTGGAGAGAGAGGAGAGAGATCACAACAAAATCAGAAAAAGCCTGTCCAGCCAAGAACTGTGAGGGACCCTGCAAAAACCAAAGACAGAGCCCTGATGTGAATTCCACACTTCAACTTGGTGCAGCAAAGAGCTGAAAATGACCACTGCCTCCAGACTGAAGTCTTACCACCAGAAAATCTACAAACACCCAGGCCTGCAACTTGAAAAGAGAAACTGTCCTCCAAGATGGTTAAACAGGTTTACCATGAACCCTGAACACCTACCTCACTTCAAACCACTTACCCTTTTCCTCTTTATCTATCTATTCTTGAATGTGTGTGTGTGTGTGTGTGTGTGTGTGTGTGTGTGTGTGTGTGTGTGTGTATGTGTGTGTGCAAGTGAATGCATGCGTGGGTGCAGTTGCAACCATTTTGGGAATGAATATTATTCAATAAATACTTAATCTTCTGTTCTAAACCTACAAGAAAACCTGGCACTGTCTGTTTATTTGACAAATAAAACACAAAGAGGTTAAAACCTAATTAACAAAAATACTTGCTGTGGTCAGTTGGGAGGTGAACAGTGGGAACCACCCACACCCCTTACCACCTGGCCATAACAAACTGGGGGCTTGTCTGGGATCTCAACCATCAGATAAGTGAGAGATTTGGAAATGGGAGGAAAATTGATCTCTAAAATTGTGGAAAAGTAAACAGACAGGTTTTCTTGTATTTTTCCCTCTATGGTGCTAAACACAAAATATGTGGCCACCTTAATGCTAAGGAGTTTGTACAGAAGGGAGGCATATCCCATTGTAAGTTAAATAAATTAAGTATTGAAGACATAAAAAGCTTAGCTACAGAGGTGGGAGTCACTTTTAAACAAAAAACAAAGAAACCTGAAATGAAGAGTCTAGCCAACTATTTTAAACTTACCCCAAACCAGAAGAAGAAAGCTTAGAATCTGAGTCTGAAGAGGTAGCTTTAGCTAGAATCCAGTTGCAGTTGAAAAGGGAAGAAATACAGTTGCAGTTGAAAAGAGAGGAGTTTCAGCTTCAAAAGGAAAAGGAAGAGAGAGAGCTTCAGCTTTAAAAGGAAAGAGAAGCAAGGGAGTTTCAGCTGAAAAGAGAGAAAGTACACTTACAGCAACTTGGGTTAGAAAGGCTGCCAAGCCAAAATGAGAATACTGACAACAATTCAAACAGTATCTCGAATTCAGAACAAAACTTTGATGTACTGAGACACTCCCAATTAGCCAAACTTTGATGAGGAGGAGGTTGAGTCACATTTTATCTCCTTTGAGAAAATAGCTACCAAGCTAAAATGGCCAAAAGAATATTGGACTGTCCTCTTACAAGGTGAGTTAGGGGGTAGGTTTCACAAAGCCTTTTCTGTTATCAAAAGAGAGTTCCTCTGACTATGAACAAACTAAAACAACAACTCTAAATGCATATAAGTTAGTTCCTGAAGCCCATTAACAGAAATTCAGACACACTAGGAAAAGACCCGCACAGACTTACACTGAAGTTGAAAGAATTAAACATATGGCTTTCAATTGCTGGATATTATCTCTCAAGCTAGACCCGTCATATGAAAATTTGAGAGAAGTGATGTCGCTGGAAGAATTTAAAAATAGCATCCCAGTTAATATAAGAACCCATATTGAAGAGCAAAGAGTTACAAGGGTAAGAGAAGCAGCAGACATGGCCGATGACTATGAGTTAATACTCAGACCCCTAACTCAGAATGAATTTGTCTAGTAACTATTACAGGCTTGGTAGAGATAGGAGGGATGCAGATGAAGCAGAAACGGGCTCAAGAGAAAAGGAGAGTAGGGAAAGAAAAGCAGATCAGTCTACAACTTTTAAAAGGAGGATTGCAGATAGGGCATGTCTAATGTGTTTCCAGTGTGGAAAATCTGGGCATGTCAAGGCAGATTGTTGGTATTCCAAAAAACTAACAGGGGAGCTGCTGTCAAGACAGCTATGTCTATAGCTATGGAGGTAGTGAGCATATACTCCAATATAACCCAGGACCAGAATATCTACAAAAAATTTTGCAAAAAGGGAAAAAGACTCCTTTTGTATCCCAGGCACCAGTCAAAGGGATAACCATCCTCAGGGATACCGATTGGTTTCAAACACTACTTGCAGCAAAGGTTACAGAAATTCCACCAGAAAGCAGAACAAATACGAAAGTATTGGTAAAAGGGCTTACTGGCAAATGCTTGAAAGTTTTCTTAGTTAAAGTTTACCTGCAGATTAAGTAGGTTATCAGTGTAGTGATGGTTGGGGTCATTCTGAGCTCACCAATGCAAGGGATTGACCTATTGCTGGGCAATGATTTGGCAGGAACCACAGTATTCTATCCAAAGCGTCCAGAGTAGTCCATGGAGACTGGAGAAACTGAGGGGAACAAACAAAATTCTGCACAGCTGCAGAGGATTGAGTAAGTCCCAAAATTCCAACCGGGGGCAATAGGAAACATAGAAACATAGGAGTAGGAGTAGACCATTCAGCCCTTCGACCCTGCTCCGCCATTCTAGATCATGGCTGATTGTCTCCCTCAATGCCATATTCCTGTACTATCCCCATATCCCTTGATGTCATTAGCAGCTAGAAAGCTATTGATCTCTGTCTTTAACTTACTCAGTGAATGAGCTTCCACCACCCTCTGGGGCAGAGAATTTCAAAGATTCACCACCCTCTGAGTGAAGAAGTTCCTCCTCATCTCAGTCCTAAATGGCTTGCCCTTTATTCTGAGATTGTGTTCCCTGGTTCTAGAACCCACAGCCAGAGGAAACATCCTTTCTGCATTTACCCTGTCTATCCCTTTAAAAACTTTGTAAGTTTCTATGAGATTGTGTCTCATTCTTCTAAACTCCGGAGAATACAGGCCCAAACTCCTCAATCTCTCCTCATAGGACAATCCCATTGTCCCAGGAATCAGTCTGGTGAACCTCTGCTGCACTCTCTCTATGGCAAGTATATCCTTCCTCAGGCAAGGGGACCAGAACTGCACACAATATTCTAGATGCGGCCTCAGCAATGCTCCATACAACTGAAGCAAGATTTACATATGAGCATACGAATTAGGAGCAGAAGTAGGCCATTCGGCCTCTCTAGCCTGCTCCGCCATTCAATAAGTTCATGGCTGATCTGTTTGTGTCTCGAATTCTACACTTGCATCTACCCCCGATAAGCTTTGATTCCCTTGCCTAACAAGAATCAATCGCTGCCTTAAAAATATTCAATTCCCCACCTCCACCATTTTCTGAGGCAGAAAGTTCCAAAGTCGCACAACTTTCTGAGAGAAAAAAAATTCAAATTTCTGCCCTAAAAGGGCGACCTCTAATTTTCAAACAGTGTCCCCTAGTTCTGGACTCACCCACAAGAGGAAACATCCTTTCCACATCCACCTTGTCAAGACCGTTCAGGATCTTATAAATTTCAATCAAATCTCCCCTCACTTTTCTAAACTCCAGCAAAAACAAGCCCAGTCTGTCCAACCTTTCCTCATAAGACAACCCGCTCAGTACAGGTATCAAGCTAGTAAACTTCCTCTGAACCACCTCCAATGCATTTACATCCTTCCTTAAATAAGGAGGCCAAAACTGCACACAGTATTCGAGATGTGGTCTCACCAAAGCCCTGTATAACTGAAGCGTAACATCCTTACTTTTATTTTCAATTCCTCTCCTCATAAAGGATAGCATTCCATTAGCCTTCTTTATTACTTGCTGTACCTGCATATTAACTTTTTGTGACTCATGAACTAGAACACCTAAATTCCTCTGCACCTCGGAATTCTGCAGTCGTTCTCCGTTTAAGTAATATCTGCTTTTTTATTCTTCCTGCCAAAGTGAACAACTTCACATTTTCCCACATTATACTCCATCTGCCAGATTTTTGCCCACTCAGACAACCTATCTATATCGGTCTGCAACCTCCCTATGTCCTCTTCACAACATACTTTCCTACCTATCTTTGTGTCATCTGCAAATTTAGCTACCATGCCATTGCTCCCCTCATCGAAGTCATTGATAAAAATTGTAAAAAGTTGAGGTCCTAGCACAGACTCCTGCAGGACTCCACTCATCACATCTGCCAATCAGAAAAGGACCCATTTATGCATACTCTCTGTTTTCTGCCAGTCAGCCAATCTTCTATCGATGCTAATATGTTACGCCCTACACCATGAGCTCTTACTTTGCGCAATAACCTTTTATGTGGCACCTTGTCAAATGCCTTCAGGAACTCCAAGTAAAGTATGTCAATGGGCTCTCCTTTATCCACAGCGCATGTTACTCCTTCAAAGAACTCCAATAAATTGGTTAAATATGATTACCTTTTACAAAACCATGCTGACTATTCCTGATTACCATGAGTTTTTCTAAGTGCCCAGCTATCACCTCCTTACTGATCAATTCTAACACCTTCCCCATGACAGATGTCAAGGTAACTGGCCTATAGTTACCTATTTTCTGCCTTCCCCCACTTCTTGAACAGAGGGGTTATATGTCATATTTACAACTTTCCGGTCTGATGAAACCTTTCCAGAATCTAGCGAATTTTGAAAAATTAACACCAACACACCAACTACTTCATTAGCCATCTCTTTTAAGACCCTAGGATGAAGCCCATCAGGGCCCGGGGACTTGTCAGCCCGCAGCTCCATCAGTGTGCTCAGTACCACTTCCCTGGTGATATTAATTTCACCAAGTTCCTCTCTTCCTTCCACCTCCTGATTTACAGCTATTACTGAAATGTTTTTTGTATCCTCTATAGTGTAGACAGAAGCAACATATTTGTTCATTTCATCTGCCATTTCCTTATTATCTACTATTAACTTCCCATTCTTACTCTCCAGAGGACCAACAGTCACTTTACTTATTATTTTCATTTTTAAATACCTGTAGAAACTCATGCTATCCGTTTTTACATTTCTAACTAGCTTCCTCTCATACTCTAATTTCTTTCTCCTGATTAACCTTTCAGTCCTTCTCTGTCGTTCTTTATATTCTGATCAATCATCTGATCTGCCACTCAACTTTGCGCAATTATCTGCTTTTTCCTTAAGTATGATGCTTTCCTTAACTTCTTGAGTTAACCACGGATGGTGGGTCCACCCCTCAATTATAGTAGGAATATACTTAGCTTGAATATTCTGAAATATCCCCTTAAATATCTGCCACTGCTTCTCTATTGATCTATCTCCTAGCCGAGTAACCCAATTCACTTTAGCTAGCTCAGCTTTCATGCCCACATAGTTGCGCTTATTTAAGTTTAAAATACTAGTCTTAGACCCACTATTCTCTATTTCAAACTGGATGTAAAATTCAATAATATTGTGGTTGCTGCTACCTAGAGGTGCTTTTACTCTGAGGTCATTAATTAATCCTGTCACATTACACAATACCAAGTCTAATATAACATGCTATCCGACTGGTTCCAGAACGTGCTGCCCTAAGAAACTATCTCAAAAGCATTCTATGAACTCCTCACACATTTCCACATTATGTTCCATCTGCCATGTTCTTGCCCACTCACCCAGCCTGTCCAAATACCCTTGAAGCCTCTTTGCATCCTCCTCACAACTCACATTCCCACCAAGTTTTGTGTCATCTGCAAACTTGGAAATATTACAATTGGTCCCCACATCCAAATCATTGGTTTAGGTTGTGAACAGCTGAGGCCCAAGCACTGATCCTTATGGTACCCCACTGGTTACAGCCTGCCAACCTGAGAATGACCCATTTATTCCCACTCTCTGTTTTCTGTCTGTTACCCAATGCTCAATCCATGCTAATATATCACCCCCAATCCCATGCGCTTTAATTTTGATCAATAACCTTCTAAATGGGATTTTATCAAAAGCTTTCTGAAAGTCCAAATACACCCCTATCCACTCTACTAGCAACATCCTTAAAAGCTCCAACTCCCCCTTCATAAATCCATGTTGACAGTGCCCAATCAGACCATTATTTTCTCAGTGTCCAGTGATCACATCCTTTATAATAGATTCTAGTATTTTTCCAACTACTGACATCAGGTTAGCAGGTGTGTAGTTCCCCGTTTTCTCTCTCCCTCCTCTCTTAAACAGTGTGATTAGATTTTCAACCTGGCAATCTGTAGGCACCTTTGCAGAATTTATAGAATGTTGCAAGATAATCATCCACTATCTCTGCAGCTGTCTTTTTCAACACTCTAGGGCGAAGATTATCAGGTCCCGGGCACTTGTCAACTTTCAGTCCCAATAACTTCTCCAATAATACTTTTTTACTAATCCTAATTTCTTTCAGTTCCTCATTCTCACTAGGCCCTCAAATCTCAAATATTTCAGGGAGACTTCTTGTATCTTCCTCCGTGAAGACAGACACAAATTAATTATTTAGCTTCTCTGCCATTTCTCTATTTCCTATTATAAATTCTCCTGTCTCTGCCTGTAATAGTCCCAATTTGCTTTTGCCAATGTTTACCTTTTCACATACCTACAGAAGCTGTTACAGTCCATATGTATATTTCTTGCTACTTTACATTCATATACTATTCTCCCTCTCTTTACCAATTTCTTGGTCCTTCTCTGCTGGATTCTAAGATTCTCCGGCTTATGACTTTTTTTTGGCAACTTTATAAACCTGCCCCTTTGATATAATACCATCTTTAACTTCATTTGTTAGCCATGCCTGACTCACTTCCCCTATTGGGTTCTTTTGCCTTAAAGGAATGTATGTTTTTTGAAAACCATGCATTAACTCTTTAAATACTAACCATTGCCGATCTACCTTCAAACCTTTTAATGTATTTTTCCAATCCACCATGGCTAACTTGCGCCTCATACCTTCATAATTCCCTTATTTAGATTTAAGACCCTAGTTTCGGATTGAACTACACCTTTTTCAAACTTAATGGAAAATTCTATCATACTATGGTCACTTTTCCCTAAAGGTTCTTTTATTATCAGATTATTAATTAGCCCTTTCTCATTACATAATACGAGATCCAAAATAGCCTGTTTCCTAGTTGGTGCCTCAACACATTGCTCCAGAAAACCATCTCAGACATATTTCAGGAATTCTTCTTCCACAGCATTGGTGTTCATTAGATTTACCTAGTCTATATGTAGATTGACGTCACCCATGATTACTGCATTGCCATCGCTACATGCACTTCTAATTTCCTGATTTATACCATGCCCTACATTACCACTATTATTTGGCGGCCTGTAAACCACTCCTACCAATAATTGTTGCCCCTTGCTGTTTCTTAGTTCCACCCAAACAGATTCTACAGCCTATCCTTCCGATTGAAGATCCTCTCTCACTAATGCACTGATCCCATTCCTTATTATCAGCACTACCCCACCTCCTTTTCCTTTTTTCCTGTCCTTCCTAAATGTCGAATATCCTTTAATATTCAGTTCCCAGTCTTGGTCACCCTGCAGCCATGTCTCCATAATGGTAATTAAATCATACCCGTTTACTTCTACTTGCACCATCAACTCACCTTCCTTGTTGCGAATGCTGCGTGCGTTCAGATGGAGTGCCTTTAATTCTGCCTTTTTAACACTATTCTGTATTTTGACCCTGGTTGGTTCTCGCATTTGTTTCTGCTGCTTTCTACTTTTATTCACAGATTTTCTACTTCCCATAACCAGCTTTGTTTTTCTCCTATCTGAACTCCCTTGCAGGTTCCCAACCCCCTGACAAGCTCGTTTAAACTCTCCCCAACAGCACTAGCAAATCTCCCAATGAGGAAATTAGTCCTGGTCCTGTTGAGCTGTAACCCACCCATCTTGTACAGGTCCCACCTGCCCCAGAACAGGTCCCAATGCCCGAGGAATCTAAAGCTCTCCCTCCTACACCATTTTTCCAGCCACATGCTCATTTGCTCAATCTTCCTATCTCTATACTCACTAGCACGTGGTACTGTGAGTAATCCTGAGATTACTGCCTGAGATGTCCTGCTTTTCAATCTCCTTCCTAGCTCCCTAAATTCTGCTTTTAGGACCTCATCCCTCTTTCTACTTATGTCATTGGTGCCAATGTGGTCCAAGACTTCTGGCTGTTCACCCTCCCCTGAAAGAATGTCCTGCAGTCGTTCCATGACATTCTTGACCCTGGTACCAAGGAGGCAACATACTATCCTTTAATCACGTCTACGGACACAGAAACTCCTGTCTGTTCCCCTAACTATCGGATTGCCTACCACTATTGCCCTTCCACTCTTCTTCAGCGCCGCCTGTGCAGCTGAGGCACTTGTGCCACAAATCTGGCTCTTGCTACATTCCTCTGACGGACCATCACCCTCACCAGTATCAAAGACAGAAAACTGGTTAGTCAGTGAGATAAACTCAGAGGACTCCTGCACAACCTGCCTGGTCTTTCTGGACTGCCTAGCAGTCACCCATTCCCTCTCTGCCTGCATGCTCTGAATCTGTTGTGTGACCACTTTGTTAAATGCGCTATCTATGTAGTTTTCACTACAGTGACTCCAACCTCTGCTTGGGTCCAAAACACAGAGCTCAAGTTTTTGCAGCTGGAGACACTTCCTGCACATGCGATCATCTAAGCCACGTGAAGCATCCACGACTCCCCACATGTCACAGGATGGGCACTCCACACAGCTGAGCTGTCCTGTCATGCCTTAAGCTTGCTTTCAGATTATTTACTTTAAACTGGAGACTAGAAAGTAGAAAGTAAAATTACTCACCAATCAGCTCCTTCTGTGTGTAAAAGGTAGGTACTTAGAGTTCAAGGAAAAAAACTTTTACCTTTCTTCTACCTTTTTTCTATAATCCAATTATTAACCCACCTTTCCTAAAAGCATTGAATGTGTCAAATTCTTTACAAACAGACACTTACACTAGATACTCACCAACCAGTCAGCTTACGACTTTGCTGTGACGTCATGGATTTTTTTCAAACTCAGCGCGCACTGATTCCAAGGAGCCCCTGATGTGTGCCTCTCAACTCCAAGGTAAGGGTAGGTCTCGAGCCTTGGCTACGATTTATATCCTTCTGCACTGGTCTGCTTCCACACAGGTCCGCTGCCTCTCCGACTCCCAGGTAAGGATAGGGCCAGTACAAATTAAACAGGCTAAAGGAATTTAAAGAGGCCAAGATAGAGCCAGAGGAATTTAAAAGAGTTGAGGTGAAAGCAGAGAATGAAGGGAAAGCACCAGAGGTATAGTTTGCAGAAATCTTCTTCAAAGATTTAAATAGGGACAAGGAAAGTTGACAAACAGGCAAGCCAAAAGTGAGGGAGATGCCTCACCTAGCTGAAGTGCCACAGGGGCGTGCAGCAGCAGCTGGACAGCCACCTGTGAGCAGTCGTATCCCAAGGACATGGGGAAGATTAGGGAAAAAATCACCCCCAAAGTAAAGGAAAAAGGAAGGTAAAATGCCCTAAGGTAAACAACACTTGTGAAAGCCACAAGAAAACTAAAAGTGAGGTCAGTTCTGTGGATGTGCCCACTGGAGAATCAAAGGGTCTGGTTCTAAGTCCAAAGCTAACTGAACCCAGCAAATTAGATTCAGAACCCACTAAGGACAAAGTGCAGAAGGAGAACCCAGATGCCTCACAGGGGTTAAAAACAAATTATCACCCACTGTCACCCGACAGATAAGAAGTATCAATGTGCCAGAACCTGAACTATTAAATCACTTCAAAGCACTTACCCCTTTCCTCTCTATCTATCTTGTGTGTGTATGGGCGAGCGAATTCACAAGTGGGTGCAGCTGTGACCATTTCAGGAATGAATATTGTTCAATAAATAGTTAATCTTCTGTTTAAACCTACGTGACAAATAAAACGCAAAGGGGTTCAAACCCTAGTAACAAAAACATTTGCTGTGGTCAGTTGGGAGCAGTGGGAACCACCCCCACTCCTTACCACCTGGGTGTAACACTGTGTAAAAAAATTCTCTCTCATGTGCCTTTGGTTCTTTTGCAATTCACCTTAAATCGGTATCCTCTGGTTCTTAACCCTGCCACCAATGGGAACAGTTTCTCTGTATCTACTCTGTCCAGACTGCTCATGAATTTGAACACCACTATCAAACTTCCTTTCCACATTCTCTTGTCCAAGGAGAACAGCTCCAGCTTCTCCAACCTATCCTCATAACTGAAGGCCTTCATCCCTGGAACCATTCTCGTAAAGCTTTTCTGCATCCTCTCTAATGCTTTCACATTCTTCCCAAAGTGTGGTGCCCAGAACGGACACATTACTCCAGTTGAGGCTGAACCAGTGTTATATAAAGGTTCACCATAACTCCCTTACTTTTGTGCTCTACGCTTTTATTTATAAAGCCCAGGATCCCATTTTCCTTATTAATTGTTTTCTCAACCTTCCTGCCATTTTCAATGATTCATGCACATATACACACATTCCACGAGGTCATGCTGTAGCTGTACAGAACTCTGGTGCGGCCGCACCTGGAGTATTGCGTGCAGTTCTGGTCACCGCATTATAGGAAGGATGTGGAAGCTTTGGAAAAGGTGCAGAGGAGAGTTACTAGGATGTTGCCTGGTATGGAGGGAAGGTCTTACGAGGAAAGGCTGAGGGACTTGAGGTTGTTTTCGTTAGAGAGAAGGAGGAGGAGAGGTGACTTAATAGAGACATATAAGATAATCAGAGGGTTGGACAGGGTGGATAGTGAGAGCCTTTTTCCTCGGATGGTGATGGCAAACACGAGGGGACATAGCTTTAAGTTGAGGGGTGATAGATCTAGGACAGATGTCAGAGGTAGTTTCTTTACACAGAGAGTAGTAGGGGCGTGGAACGCCCTGCCTGCAACAGTAGTAGACTCGCCAACTTTAAGGGCATTTAAGTGGTCATTGGATAGACATATGGATGAAAATGGAATAGTGTCGGTCAGATGGTTTCACAGGTCGGCGCAACATCGAGGGCTGAAGGGCCTGTACTGCGCTGTAATGTTCTATGTTCTATGTTCTATACCTCCAGATCCCTCTGCTCCTGCACCCTCTTTAGAATTGATTCCTTTATTTTATATTGCTTCTCCTCAGTCTTCCTTCCAAAATACATCACGTCACACTTTTCTGCATTTAATTTCTTCTGCCACTTTTTCGCCCGTTCGACCAGCCTATGTCCTCTTGAAGTCTATCTCTGTCCTCCTCACAATTCACAATACTTCCAAGTCACAGGACAAAGACTCACATTGGGTGAGTATACTGGTAAGCTTTTAAATTAACTTCATTTAAATTTGCCATGATCACGCAAGGAGAAATTATGAACTATAAAATGAACAGATGAATTGAACGCAAAACAGCTTTTGCTGCAAAACAAGATGGAGTAAGAGGTCTGGTGACTTCTCCTGTATTGCGAATACACATGGTAACTGCTGGAACTCTGAACCAATCTTCATGTCTGGTCTAGTGTTGAAGAAAACATTAGAAATGTAAATGGCCCATCCAATGTTCATGGCTACCCCTCTTCAACAAGTTGGGCTAACAATGACTTTGCAGACACAGAGACTCCAGACTCAAACTCAGGATAAAGGGTGTGAAAAAAGTCCACTTTATCAAGATGGCATAGAGATGAGCAACATCCAAACACATTGTCCAACAATGGACACACCATCAAACACTATTTATAAAAAAACAATGAGAGAAACTTTGGTCACCTGACAGAAACCCAGGTAAGAGGCAAGGCGGGGGAAGGGGGGGGAATTTTATGGGCCCTGCAAGAGCAGCTTTGGTGGCGGGTGAGGTGATTTAATTAGGCGTGATTTGTTTTTTCAGATTTCCGCATTTTGATTTTGTATTGCAATTATGTCAGCGGTGTGTTTGCGACAGTCTGGGGTTCCCTCCCCCCCGCCTCGCACAGTGGCAGATTGCAGCTTTGCATGCATTTCCATTCCATGAATACTCATTACCTACACTTAATTCGGACTAAGTCCTACCTGCCAGATTAAGTTAGCGGTGAGCAGTACTACCGTGCCACCCAGTTCATGTTCTTTTAAAGGTGGCATGCAACAGTCAGCTTTATGCAGTTGTGTCTGAAGTCAGCGGTTTTATGTCCTGCACTCATCGGGACAAGGAAGGCCAACATTGGAATGGATGTTTGGCTCCAGGCTCGGCACAGTAAGGGCAATTCTTCTCAAGCAACACAATGATTTATTGACATGTGGCTCATGGTGCTTCACAGAGAGACAGTGGGTTCCAACAATGAAAGTCCATCGGCCGCATGATCGCATGTGTCTCCCATGCCTGTTGCCGCACCGTTAATTTACACGTAAAATTCCATGCAAAATGGGAAAAAGGGCAGAAGTGGAAGTTCCAGCAGCTGCCGATTCCACGATCAGAAACACTGTGGGACTCATAAAATCCCAACCCAAGTCTCGGATAAGGAGTTTTAATAAGAGACATTTTTTGTGCAGAAAATCAAAAAAGCCAGAAGCCAGAAGGGAGACTCATCCCAGCAAGAAGAAGGACCCAGTCAGAATACATCATTAAACTACCTAGAGGTAGAGAGTAAAAGTGACCTTGAAACTCCCTCCTTGAGCAATTGTCACAGGATTTTTGCCATTCAACTGTGACCGAAATTTAACCAAAGGAGTCTGCATCTGTCCACCTGAAACTTTCCAAAGTTTGACATCAGTGAACCAGGAAAAAGGAAAAACAGGCCTGCACCGTTTTTAAATCTTCCTACCAGGGAAACAAACAAGGTCCAGAATTTTATGTTGGGCTGGAGGCCCCGCCCACTGGCCAAAAAAGTCAGTAGCGAGCCTGCCTCTGCAGGGCCTGGAAGGCACCCTGTGATTTTACGTGGCCCAGGCCCTTAACTGGCCTCGGGCGGGACTTCTGCCCCTCTGAGGCAGGAAGTCCTGACTGTAAGAGCTGCCACCATTCAGCGGGCAAGCAGCTGTCGGTGCGGCCCCCCCACCGCCACCAGGCGGCGTGCCCTTCATCTCCATATTAAAATGAGGCCTAATGAAATTCAAATTAACCTACCTGCAGGCGACTGCTGTCCGATTCCGATATTACAGCCACCGTTCGTGCTCTGCACGCCTTCGGAACTCCACACAGAGTGGTGGGGAGGGGGAAACAATAGAATTTTCAGGGCGGGAGGGGTGGAGGAGCGGGGAAATCAATTTTAATTGGATGTGAAGATGGTGAGAAGGAGTTGAGGGTCAAAGGGAGTGAAAATTATGGATACTAATAAAAGTTTATTATGGGGGGAGAGGGAAATTAATATATAAATTACCCATTGGGGGGTGGGAGATGGAATTTAGAGTTGAAATTTAAACTTATTTTCATTTCCCGGAGATCAGGACCTCTAAATTTTAAAATGTTACTGATCAGCTTGAAGCCCTTTAAAAATGGCGCCAGCACCTGCACCGTGGTGCTGGACGCCATTGCTGGGGACGCGGTGGCCGCCCTCTTACAGCATCCGGGGGGCCGCTCCGCCCCCTCTATTTAAATGAGCCCCCACACGAAATATTGTGGGGGCTCCTTGGCGTTTGCTGAATGCGGGCACTGCGCTGAGTTTACAGGGCGCCGCTGCAGAGCGTGGTGCCCGAATAAAATTCAGCCTGTTGTCTTCCGTCAGCTGAGAGGTGAATGTGGAAACCATCCCTATTATTTCCCACCTCTCCTTAACAAATTAATCAACTTTAGTGGTAGACTGGATCAATTAATTAGCATAGAACTAAAGTCAATTTGATAATTTATCATATAATTACAATTAGTGTTCAACTAATTAATCAAATTTAAGGGATAAAGTTAAAATTAAATAACACGGGATAGTGACATTAAAGAGTTCTGAATTTTTCAGTAAATTAAAATCTGAGGTATACAGATAATAAGAGTTAAGCAAAACATTTCAGTTAACTCCCTCTTAAATAAAGTGATGTCAGCACAAGGGAAGTAGCTAATTGATGAGTAGTTGGTGAGTCTTAATTTATTTAAGTTTTAAGTTTATTTCTGTTAAGTCAGTTAATAGTCTAATAAATAGAGGTGCGTGCGGCAGGGCATCTCAGTCCCATGGACTGCACATCCTTTTTTCATTTGGGAATTCCAGGACCCTTCTCATGCCCTGGACAACCACATGTGCAGCAAGTATCATCAGCTGGAGCTACTTGAGCTCTGGGTTTGAGAGCTTGAGCAGTAGCCAGCGCCACTGCGGTGCATCCATGTGAATGAAAGGTTTCTGGATAGCATGTTTCTGGATGTGCTCGCCCTGCAGCTTAAGGTTATGTAGGCTGAGATTGAATAGGTGACTGCCAGGCAGTCAATGAGGACCAGGCAGGTAGTGCAGGAGGCCCCTGAATGCATCTTGCTGTCCGATCGGTATTCATTTCTGAACATTGGTGAAAGTGATGGTTCCTCTGAGGACTGCAGCCACAGCCAAGCCAATACACCACAGCTGGCTCAGCTGCTCAGGTGGGCAGGAGGAAGAATGGGAAACCAATAGTGATAGAGGATTCTATAGCTAGAGGAACAGATGTTATTAAAAATTCCTGGTAACATAGTGTTCAGGAAAGATAGGGAAGGAAATAAAGGAGGAGGGATGGCAATATTGATTAAGGAGAATATTAGTGTGCTGGACAGAGAGGATGTCCTGGAAGATTCAAGGACAGAATCTATTTGGTGAGAGCTATGAAACAATAGAGGTACCATTACACTACTGGATGTATTCTATAGGCTACCAACTAGTGGGAAAGATTTAGAGGAACAAATTTGCAAGAAAGTTACAGAGATGCAAAAACTATATAGTATAATGGGGGAACTTTAATTATCCTAATAGTAAGAGGGTAAAAGGCAGAGAGGGGAAGAGTTTCTGAAGTGTGTTCAGAAGAATTTCCTAGATCAGTATGTTTCTGGTTTCTGGTGAGGAGGAAGGCACTGCTGGGTTGTAGGAAATGAGGTGGGTCAAATGCATCAAGTGGCAGTAGGGGAACATTTAAGAAACCATAGTACCACAAGGTTTAGGGTAGCTATGGAAAAGGACAAGGAGCAATCGAGAGTAAAAAAATAATTAATTGTAGAAGGGCCAATTTCAATGGGTTGAGAATGGACCTGGCTCAGGTAAATTGGAAACAAAGATTGACAGGAAAAACTGCAATGGAAATGTAAAGAGGTGATGTTTTGAGTAGTGTTGAGCGACATTCCCACAAATGGTAAAGGTAGAACACACAAAGCCAGAGCTCCCAGGATGACGAAAGAGATAGAGAGTAAGATGAAGCAGAAAAAGGGTGCATAAGACATATGTCAGGTTGATAATACAAGTGAGAACAAGGCTGAATATAGAAAAGTTTAGATGGGAAGTAAAAAAAGAAATGCGAAGCAAAGAGAGAGTATGAGAAGAGAGTGGCAGCTAACATAAAAGCTGGTCCAAAAGTCCTCTTTGGGATATAAATATTAAAACGATAATAAAAGGGGGGCCAAATAGGGACCAAAAAGTAGATCTACGTATTAAGGCAAAGTGCATGGCTGAGGTACTAAATGAGTACTTTGCATCTGTCTTTACCAAGGAAGAAGATGCTACCAAAGTCATAGTGAAGGAGGGAATAGTTGAGACACTGGATGGGCTAAAAATTGATAAAGAGGAAGTAATAGAAAGGCAGGCTGTACTTAAAGTTCATAAGTTACCAGGACCATATCAGATGCATCCGAAGATACTGAGGGAAGCAAGGGCGGAAATTGTGGAGGCACAAGCCATAATCTTCCAATCCTCCTTAGATACAGGGTGGTGCCAGAGGACTGGAGAATAAAAGCAGAACAAATGAAAAAAAAATTGTGGTGGTTTGAGGAGCGGAGCAAAGTCTAATGACTCGCATGGATCTTTCCCAGGTCATGGCTCTTCCCACTATTCATAAGTTATGTGAAGGAGGGCACTTCTTGTAATATCAATAAATTTGTTAATAAACATAAACAATATGTCCAGTTAACAAGTTTTAGGGGTTGCTAGTATTCCAACAAAAGCAAACTAATTAAACAGACCTCCAATATAGGCTTCGTGCATATGCATAGCAGAAGACTGTGGATCGGATTTCTGACAAAAATAACTTTCACACCCTCCCACACCCCTGATAGTAAAGACGCAGGAAGGTGATCCTGCTTTTAGGTCTCTGCCAGTAGTAACTTTCTGCTGGAAGGTTCACATAATGTACATCATGATTAGAAAAGCTAAAAATATAACAAGTGTAAGATTGGATGATGCTATGTGAAGTAATTGTTAAGTCTAAGAAACAAAATGCTTTTGAAATATCAAGAGATAATTCATCGTTACCCTTTAGAGACAGCGACTGATAACCTTTATTAACCTCTGTAAATACATTCATTCATTCGTTAACCCAGGCACCTACATGGAAATGTGTGGGAATTAAATGTTGACAAATTCGCTGCACCTAAAAATTGTCCAGCTCCTGAAATTCTTTTTGGGGCCATAATAGAACCATTAATGTGGGTTTGGTGAACCTGAGGGGAGAAAGGGAGAATTATGAGATAGCTAAAGGAATATCTGTTCAAGGCATGTTCAGATTTACACGCTATGACAGCCCGAGATCTTCAGTCTCCCCTTCCTAAACTTCCTTTCCCCTCTCTCTCTGGCAGTAAAGTTAGCAAAGGAATATGTACACTAATAGATGTTATGTGCTGCCACAGGAAGTAAATTGTTTGGCTTGAAGGGGCTACTGAACAAAAAAATTCAGAAAACAAAATCCTGCAGATGGGAAAACCTGAAATAACAACCAGAAAATGCTGGAAACACTCAGTAGGCTGGATTTTGTTCCCAGCCCGACGTCAGGTTCCGTAGCAGCGGAGGACAGGAGAATTGGAGCAGTAGCGGCCGCCATGAAACCCGATGCCGGGATGGCCGGGCCTGATCTTCCCGGTGGTGGGGAAGCTCCGTGGCGGCCCCTCCGCCGCTCTGCGACGGGACCCAAATTAGCATATGTAAATTGCATGTTAGCATGAATTAAAATGTAAACTGCAGTGATCTTACCTTCAATTCTTGATCTTCAGTGCAACATGCGCGTTCACATACCTTCATATTCCTGTCCAGGGAAAGCTGGTGCCACGAGATGGGGAAGGGATGAACTCTGTACTTTGATGATTATGGGGTAAAGGGTGAACCCTGCATTCTGATGGGTGGGGAGATGGGTTGAACTCTGCACTCTGATGGGTGGGGTGAACTCTGCACTCTGTTGACTATGGGGGTGGGGGGCGAAGGGGTGAACGCTGCACTCTGATGGGTATTGGGGGGGGGGGGGGTGAAGGGGTGAACTCTGTATTATGGTGTGCTGATTACAGACTGGCAGTCTTTTAAAAATGGCACCAGCACCTACTCCTTCAACAGGTGATGCCATGAACGACGTCAGCGAGGTTGCCCCTGCCACGTGATTGGGAGGGGGGCGGCCGCTGTCAATATGTAAAGTGGCTGCCCACCACGTAATCATGGTGGTGCGGGTCCGTAAGGAACGGCCGCCATGTTCTGCGCCCGCCACCGCTCCCGGTGGTGAGACTACAAAATCCAGCCCAGTAGGTGAGGCAGCAACTGTGGGGAGAGAGGAAGTGGAAGGTAAAGTTAATGTTTCAGGTCGATTACTTTTTGTTCTAATGAAACGTCATCCACCTGAAATGTTAAACTTACCTTCCTTTCTCCACACATGCCGCCTGACGAAAAAAATGCAGAACTTGATTTGTACCAGTAAATGAATGTGTTGCAATGTGTGAAAGTATTTGATTTGAGTGCAATCTGATTGAAATGTTGCTCTGCTGCTGTCAGCAGAGTGCATCCTTTATATCTTGTTGCTGATCTGTTCCTATGTCTTAAGCTGCCGATGTCATGTTTGAGTATGTCAGGCACAGGTACAGCTGTACCCCAAGAGAATTGGGGATGAGACCATAAGACCAAATTACACCTGCAATTTAGGCAGAATCTTTCAAACACATCACTCACTGCAACATATTCCTTCCACTTTCCACAACAGCCATCCCTTGTGGTCTTTATGCATGAGGTTGACAATTTCATGCCAATTAGTGCTGAATAAAGGGAATTTTTATATTGGCAGCTGAATAAAGATTGGTCAGACTAATTTTAAGGCCCTTCAGTCTGGACTGGAATTAAACCCAGAGCTGAAGCAACAGTTTGTTAATTCAGTGTGCAACCCAGTCCCTCTAAAATCCTTTAAATTGTGCAGAATGTGCAGCAGAGTCCAATTCACTTAAAACGAGCAGCTGTCACATGCTCCTGAACAACTCGGGGACTTCATTTCATTAGCACTGTGGAGACATGTTGACCCAAAAACTCTGAGGAACCATGTCAAATATCTTCACCAGCAAACAGCATCTTTAGCTATATCCTTTCTATTCCTGTCGTAACCAGAATAATTCACTGCATGAACTCGGACAGCCCTGTGCATCAACAGTCTCTCTCACAGCTGAATATATTACTGTTCATTTCTCCTGCACTTGAGGCTTCCAATAAGCTCCTTGCTGCCAGTGGGAAGTCTCAGTAGTACATCACATTTGATGAAACATCTGCTTCATTAATGGTTGCAAATGTGACTTGTTTAAACAATAGACTGGTTAATCCATACGACTTTGTCTTTGACCACTGCAAGATTATCAGGACACTAAAGAATGTTAACTGATTTGCCGACCAACAAGCACCCATTTATACTAACCCTACAGTAATCCCATATTCCCTACCACCCACCTACACTCGGGGCAATTTACAATGGCCAATTTACCTGTCACCTGCAAGTTTTTGGCTGTGGGAGGAAACCGGAGCACCCGGCGAAAACCCACGCGGTCACAGGGAGAACTTGCAAACTCCACACAGACAGTACCCAGAATCGAACCCGGGTCCCTGGAGCTGTGAGGCTGCGATGCTAACCACTGCGCCACTGTGCTGCCCCAGAGGGAAATGTCCCAGGGTGCTTCACAGAGGTGTAAAGCAAAAAAGCCAAAGAAGCAGAAATTAGGGGTTCCAGCAGCCCTCTGGTTATGTGGTGTGCAGCCACACAGCAAAGCTGAAGTTCCCACACAGGCTGAGCACAAGTCAACCCCTTTATGTTACAGTGCGAGTTCGGCTGCGCAAAGTATTTAAAGGGCCCGCGCACTTAAGTGAATAGGCCATGTATAACAAAAAAAAAATAGAGGGAACGTTGCGTCTGGCGTCTCATCCATGTGGCCATTGTGGGCTATCTGACTGAGGTCATTACTCAGAGTCCACATGTTTACAATTTCCCTGGGATTGGAGGATGGCAGGAAGTCACTACATAGGAACATTCAGGAGTGAGAATTCAGAAAGATTTATTCCTTCCTGCAGGAGAGACATGGAAACCAATTCTACCAGCTACATCACTACTGCAGAGATTATTAACTATTCAGCCACATCAGCACACAACATCCCCTATTCTGTCTCTCTCTGTTCCCCACAAATACAGAAAAGTGTGTGCAAACATGCATACAATGATTTCTTAATATCAAACATGTAGGATAGAAATAGCTTATCTCTGTGATTTGAATTCAAAGCCGCTTAGACTGATGGAATGAATGCCTCTTCTGCCTGCTAGGTGTAACAGTGTTACATAAATCAGCCTGGCAACTTTCGGTGCATTTCTTTAGATATTGGTCTAAAGTACAAAACTACCTCAGTTTGCACTGATTAGCAATATCACTCAACGAGACCACAGGTGTAGCAAGATGAAAAAGAAACTGTAGGGGTGCTTTCTGAGGCTATGGCTGAGACACATTAGGACATGGTAGATGTTACCTTACTTGGGCCTGGATTCTCCAGCATTTTAAAGGATGAGAGGTGATTTCATTGAAACATAAAATTCTTACAGGGCGTGACAGGATGGCTGTGGATAGGATGTTTCCTCTGGCTGGTGAGTCCAGAACAAGGGCACACATTCTCAGAATAAGGGGCAGGCCATTTAATACTGAGATGAAGAGGAATTTCTTTACTCAGAGGGTGGTGAATCTGTGGAATTCTATACCCCAAATGGCTCTGGAAGCTCAATCGTTGAACATGTTCGAGACAGAAATCAATAGATTTCTGAATGCAACGACATCAAGGGTTATAGGGATAGTGGGGAAAAATGGAGTAGAGGTAAATGATCAGCCATGATCTATTTGAATGGCGGAGCAGGCTCAATGGGCCAAATGGTCTACTCCTGCTCCTATTTCCTATGATCATATGATCCTACTCTGCATGCATAAGTATCTTGGGAGTGAATGATAGGACTACAATGAGACATGTTAGTGCTGCAGAATAGAATACTTCCCATTTTGGGTACCTGGTGCAAGCATCAAGTGCTCCCAAGCCAGTAATAGCATGTCCAGATGCGAAGTCTGAAATAGAAAGTGCTCCATTCCTTAGCACTTAAGTTGCTTGCCTTATAAAACGCAAAAGAAATAGTTGAAAGAAATTCGACGAGTTCCTAGTTCTGCTCATAATTCTCCTGATAAATGTTGGTTTCAAACCTGCCTGGCTCACAGAAAGCACATGCAGAATTATTATTACATGTCATAGAGAAAACAGCAACCATGGTCAGATGGATCTCAGCTCCACTGTTACTGTCATTGACAAGGTTCTTTTAACATTATTCACAAGATGTTTTCTTTCCCTCACAAAATTTGAATCCATATCTATCCTGGAGAGCTTGATAGTAAAACTGTAGGGGGTGTTACTGCCAAAGAACTCTTCACATTTTCAGACACTTGGGTGCATTGTTAACCTAGCCTTCCCATTGAAAATACTGGTGGGATTGGGTGCAAAGCTGGTTTTACATTCCGCCTGACTTTGCTGTGGATTATAATCAATGGAGAGTAATATCGGGTGAAGTGCAAAGTCAGCATTATACCCACTTCCATACATTTGCTGCCCAGCGAGGTAGGTTAATGTTATCTTCCTAGTGGTTAGGTCAAATGCTCCCAGGGTCTTTATAGCACAGCTAGATGCAGAGTGAAGCTCCCTCTACCCTGCCCCAGTGATGTGCTTTGGCACATTCAGAAGAGCACCGCCTACTGCACAAATATGAAATTTCTCCCATACCAGTCACCCTGTCTGGGTGAGCTTGCCAATTGTTGTTGACTAAGAACTGCATTGAGGCTTACCAACTCTTCTCATAGGATTCTTACAGCCAGCAGAGCAAACTTTCAGCCTCCGAGTCTTGCTTATGCTTGAACCCAGGTCCCAGGTGAAACGCCAGTGTCTAACCCACTGCACTATCCTGTTCTTGATCAGAATGCTTTTCATTCTATGTTTAGATGGTAATTTTGAAAATATGATTATGGCAGAAAGTTAGTAAAAGGCTTTGACGTCAAAAATGCATGATTGGGTGGTTCTCAACATAAGTGCTAAGTTCTGCCCACAGGGAACCTTTGTTATGATCCCGGTGGACATTCTGGGTTTGGGTTGGTCCCTAGATCTGTGTGGCAATGGCAGGAACCCACACCCCTAGAGATGCAATGAGGGCACCTGCCATATTGGGCAGGCCAGAAAGTCTGGTGCAGGAGGCTTGACTGGTATCGAGGGTGCCAAGAATCCCCTCATCCCACACCCCCCGAAACACCTTTATAATTCCCCAGCGATGTATTTGACAAGAGAGCCGCATTGAAAAACAGTATTAAAGAAATTTGGGTCCTCTTCACAGGTCACATTGATAACTTCACTAAGAAAGATAAATGCACTGATGACAACAGGGTTCCAATACGTTTCTTGTAAATTAGTGCTGGACTCAATGGCTCCACTTCTATCGGAGAACAGTGTTGGGTGGGAATGCAAATGGGGGAGAGCTGTGCTGGAAGCCAGTATAGCAGTAAAAACTCCTATTGATCTTACATTCTGGTGCCCCTTGCACCACCATGTTCTGTGATCTTATTACCATGGCTGAGAAGAGGGCTTCAGGTGGGGTGCCCCTTTAAAGGAACAGGACAACAATCTCATAATTATTATTGATTCATGAAATAAAAAAGCATCATGATTTTACGGAAATGTCTAAAAAGGAGTCCTGAGCGCTGATCTTCCTGCTTCTGTATAGTACCACGAATCAGGTGAAAAGCAAAGGATAATGGTTGCTAAACCTTTGCTCCTTTTCTGCTTTTGTATAGTACTACACCAAAGTTCCCTTATGGCACTTCTGGTGACTGCACCTGATGAATGCATAAAAATGTAAATTACGTGGAAATGGTTCTTAGATGCTTTTGGTCAAACATTTCCCTGAATAGCACCAGGTGCAGATCAAGGGCAAACTGCCCCATAAAGATTTGCTGCCACTGCTTCCTGAGTAGTTGTTCACGCTGTTAGTCTTAAAAGACAGGCTGGTATCATTGAGGAAGGTTTTTATTTTGTATTTTTTTAATAAAGAATGATTTTGCTTCTTCAATGCTTGGAGCAGAATGTCGTCTTTTGGATGAGACATTTGTCCTCTCAAGTGGAATTAAAAGATCCCGAGGCCTGATTCAAAGAAGAGCACAGGAATTCTCATGCTGCCCTGGCAAATATTTATCCCTCAACCAATAACATTAAAAACACAATTGAGACAAACACAATTTTATCTATGCCAATGCGCTGCTGGCTGGTCTCCCACATTCTACTCTCCATAAACTTGAGGTCATCCAAAATTCTGCTGCCCATGTCCTTACTCGCACCAGGTCTCATTCACCTATCATCCCTGTGATTGCTGATCTACAATGATTCCCAGTCAAGCAACGCCTTGATTTTAAAATTCTCATCCGTATTTTCAAATTCCTTCATGTCCTTTTCCCTCCCTATATCTGTAATCTCGTCAAGTTCCACAACCCTCCTGTTGTATGATTGCCTTAAGAGTGATGTCCCTTTAAGATCTCAGTATGCTAATGAGCTAAGTACCACAATGTAGTCATATCACTCAAAACCAGAATTACTCTGCAACTGTAACGCCCAGACAAAGGTTTTTTAGATAGTTTGCTTTGTACTGTATATAATAGTTTAGCTATTAATAAATCTGTTAGAGATCTTCAGCAAACTGGACTCCACGCATCTCATTGAAGTTGCATCATAATATAAAGAACTCATTATATGGTGGCCACAGTGGTGAAAACACAAGGTCTAAGCTTGAAGACCACAGGTAAAAGAGCTTTGAAAATGAACCTTCCTACAGCTAAAAGAGAGGAAGTTCAAAAAAAACACTGGCCCAAAATTGAAAATAAGAAAGAACTTAACTCCAGCTGTAGAAGACACAGCACAGAACAATAGACTGCAAATAAATTTCTGCAATTGGGTGAGTCATTATGCTGACTGTCGAGGAATCCTAGTTTTAAAAAAAAACAAGCTTTGAAGTGCTTAAGGAATTGATTTTTTTTAAAGGCTCCATGAAAAAAAATCAGGGAAGACCCGACTCCTCTGATTGCCATTACAGGAGGCATCCAATAGCAAAAAGCACAGAAAAACCCCGATCACTGCAGAGTTTCCTTTCTCGCAGCCTAATTAAAAAAAGATTATCAAACCATTCGAATGTGAAGAACATAAACAAACTGTAGCAAAACAATCCTATTGAACTTCCTATTGAACAACTGTGTTAACAGACAGGCTTAAGCACTGAAAGCAAATTTAACACAGAATACTGTCAAACACCTGCTCCTCTCTATCCAAGCAGCTAGTCGAGATAACAGAGAATTTTTGAAAGGTGAAACAGCGCAGAGTGAATAGAACAAAGTTAAATACAGAGCAGAAAGCAAAGGAACAGCAGAAAGATGGATACCAAATTTCCCAGCATGAACTGGAAGGCCATTGATATCCTATCCGAGTTCAAACTTTTTAAACAAAGAATGCAGTTATGCTTCACAGACCAAGTGATTGTAGCATTAGAGAAGCAGGCTGAAAAAATAATGATAGCAGCTGGAAATGAGGGGTGACACAGTATCAACACCGCTGGCTTATCTGATGAGGACCAGAAAGATCCCACAAAGATATGAAAAGTGCTAGAAGAATAGCTCTGCTTAAGAGTGAATTTTAGAATTCACTGCCTGGAATTGATGTCCTACAGGCAACAGCCACAAGAATCAATGGATCAGTTTATCAGTGGATGCCGTAGTAAGGGCAACGAATGTGATTTTTCAAAAACTGAGCTGTCAGAGCATCTAATGGAGCTGGTAATTGTCTGAACACCCATTGAAGCATTTCAGATAGAACTTGGGGAAAAAGAAATGTCACAGCATTGATGCGCTGATGGAAGATGGCAGGAAATACAAAGCCATTGTAGCTGGACAACAGCATCTGCAAGCACTAGATACAGCCAACTGTATCGGCATGATAACCAGGTCGCAAAAAGCAAGCAAGCAGTGTGGTAAGTGTGGTTTGTCCTGCTCACCACGAGGTTTTCCTGCATTTCAAGATCTTTGCAAGGCGTGTGGTGCAAAAGGACACTGGGCCCACCTATGCAAGAAGTCTGGCTCCAAAGATGCAGCCAGAAGTCACAGTAGGACAAAAGCAAACAGAAGACAGGTGCAGCAACAGGGCAACAGCAGCAAGCAAAAGTGCCAGAAATCTGCATAAACACAAGTTGATACATGAAGTCAACAGCGAAACAGACCTGAGACAAAACTCAGAGCACAGCAATTCTCAGCCAGAAGACGAGCAGGCATTTCACATTGTGAACCTGACATAGAACATAGAACATAGAACAGTACAGCACAGTACAGGCCCTTCGGCCCACGACGTTGAGCCGAACCTTTAACCTACTCTAAGACCAAACTAACTACCTACCCTTCATTCTACTATCATCCATGTACCTGTCCAAGAGTCGCTTAAATGCCCTTAATGTATCTGCTTCTACTACCACCGCTGGCAGCGCATTCCACGCACCCACCACTCTCTGTGTAAAGAACCTACCTCTGACATCTCCCCGAAACCTTCCTCCAATCACTTTAAAATTATGCCCCCTGGTGATAGCCCTTTCCACCCTGGGAAAAAGTCTCTGACTATCCACTCTATCTATGCCTCTCATCATCTTGTACCCCTCTATCAAGTCACCTCTCATCCTTCTTCGCTCCAATGAGAAAAGCCCCAGCTCCCTCAATCATTCTTCGTAGGACATGCCCTCCAGTCCAGGCAGCATCCTGGTAAATCTCCTCTGCACCCTCTCTAAAGCTTCCACATCCTTCCTATAATGAGGCGACCAGAACTGAACACAATATTCTAAGTGTGGTCGAACCAGGGCTTTATAGAGCTGTAGCATAACCTTGCGGCTCTTAAACTCAATCCCCCTGTTAATGAAAGCCAACACACCATACGCCTTCTTAACAACCCTATCAACTTGGGTGGCAACTTTGAGCGATCTATGGACATGGACCCCAAGATCCCTCTGTTCCTCCACATCACCAAGAATCCTGTCTTTAAGCCTGTATTCTGCATTCAAATTCGACCATCCAAAATGAATCACTTCACACTTTTCCAGGTTGAACTCCATCTGCCACTTCTCAGCCCAGCTCTGCATCCTGTCAATGTCCCGTTGCAACCTACAACAGCCTTCCACACTATCCACAACTCCAGAAACCTTCGTGTCATCGGCAAACTTGCTAACCCAGCCTTCCACTTCCTCATCCAAGTCATTTATAAAAATCACAAAGAGCAGAGGTCCCAGAACAGATCCTTGTGGAACACCACTGGTCACCGAGCTCCATGCTGAATACTTTCCATCTACTACCACCCTCTGACTTCTATGGGTCAGCCAATTTTGTATCCAGACAGCCAACTTTCCCTGAATCCCATGCCTCCTTACTTTCTGAATGAGCCTACCATGGGGAACCTTATCAAACGCCTTGCTAAAATCCATATACACCACATCCACTGCTCTTCCTTCATCAATGTGTTTTGTCACATCTTCAAAGAATTCAATAAGGCTTGTGAGGCATGACCTGCCCCTCACAAAGCCATGCTGACTGTCTCTAATCAAACCATGCTTTTCCAAATAATCATAAATCCTGTCTCTCAGAATCCTCTCCAATAACTTGCCCACTACCGACGTAAGACTGACTGGTCTATAATTCCCAGGGTTATCCTTATTCCCTCTCTTGAACAAGGGAACAACATTTGCCACCCTCCAATCATCCGGTACTACTCCAGTGGACAGTGAGGACGCAAAGATCATTGCCAAAGGCTCAGCAATCTCTTCCCTCGCTTCCCGTAATATCCTTGGGTATATCCTGTCTGGCCCCGGGGACTTATCTGTCCTCATATCATTCAAAATTTCCAGCACATCCTCCCTCTTAACCTCAACCTGTTCGAGCATATCAGCCTGTTCCACGCTGTCCTCACAAACGACCAGGTCCCTCTCATTAGTGAATACTGAAGCAAAGTATTCATTTAGGACCTCCCCTACCTCCTCCGACTCCAGGCACAAGTTCCCTCCACTATCCCTGATCGGCCCTACCCTCACTCTGGCCATCCTCTTGTTCCTCACATAAGTGTAGAACGCCTTGGGATTTTCCTTAATCCTACCCGCCAAGACTTTTTCATGTCCCCTTCTAGCTCTCCTAAGTCCATTCTTCAGTTCCTTCCTGGCTACCTTGTAACCCTCTAGAGCCCTGTCTGATCCTTGCTTCCTCAACCTTAGGTAAGCTTCCTTCTTCCTCTTGACTAGCTGTTCCACATCTCTTGTCATCCAAGGTTCCTTCACCCTACCATCCCTTCCCTGCCTCATCGGGATAAACCTATCCAGCAGTCGCAGCAAGTGCTCCCTAAACAACCTCCACATTTCTGTCGTGCATTTCCCTGAGAACATCTGTTCCCAATTTATGTTCCCCAGTTCCTGCCTAATAGCATTGTAATTCCCCCTCCCCCAATTAAATATTTTCCCATCCCGTCTGCTCCTGTCCCTCTCCATGACTATAGTAAAGGTCAGGGAGTTGTGATCACTATCACCGAAATGCTCTCCCACCGAGAGATCTGCCACCTGGCCTGGTTCGTTGCCAAGCACCAAGTCCAACATAGTCCCCACTCTAGTCGGCCTATCTCCATATTGAGTCAGGAAACGTTCCTGGACACACCTGACAAAATCTGCTCCATCCAAACTATTTGCACTAAGGAGGTTCCAATCAATATTAGGGAAGTTGAAGTCACCCATGACAACAACCCTGTTACTTCTGCACCTTTCCAAAATCTGCCTCCCAATCTGTTCCTCCATGTCTCTGTTGCTATTGGGGGGTCTATAGAAAACTCCCAACAAAGTGACTGCTCCTTTCCTGTTTCTGACTTCCACCCATAATGACTCAGTAGACAAACCGTCCTCGACGACCTCCCTTTCTGCAGCTGTGATACTATCCCTGATTAACAATTTTACCTCCCTCCCTATTCCTTTTGAAACATCTAAACCCCGGAACATCCAACATCCATTCCTGCCCCTGTGATATCCACGTCTCCGTAATGGCCACAACATCGTAGCTCCAAGTACTGATCCATGCTCTAAGTTCATCACCCTTATTCCTGACACTTCTTGCGTTAAAATAGACACACTTCAACCCATCATACTGGCTGCAACTTTGCCCTGTCAACTGTCTAACCCTCCTCACAGACTGTCTGCACTCGGTATCTGCCTGTTCAACAGCTACCCCATCCACTGATCCGTGGCTCTGGTTCCCATCCCCCTGCCAAACTAGTTTAAACCCTCCCGAAGAGCTCTAGCAAACCTCCCGCCCAGGATATTGGTGCCCCTCCAGTTCAGATGCAACCCGTCCTTCTTGTACAGGACATATTGTGTTGATGAATTGAAACAACTGGATACTTTTGCTATCATTAACATAATGTGCCCAAAGAAAGTACGGAAACACACATTCAGGGTTAAGATGGACACTGGAGCTAGTGCAAATATACTACCAGTCAAAACCCTAAAGGATATGTACCGGAGTCATTGAAAATCAATGATACAACCGACAACCGCAAAGTTATCGACCTACAACTGGTTACCCATCCCTTGCAGTGGCACACTAACAATGCAATGCAACTATGGCAAGTCAGCATGAAAACGGCAAATATTTTACCTGTTAGACACGAGTGGATCAGCAGTGGCAGGACCATCATTCTGTAAGGACCTCAACATTATAACTAGCCACGAAGTCACCAAGGTACAGCAGAAAGGACCAAAGGTACCTGCATTGAGTCAGTCCACGACCTGCAACAAACATACCCTGACTGGTTCGACACCGTAGGAAATTTCAAAGGCCATGTTGTACTGCACCTCAGAGAGGATGCAATTCCGTCAATTGACCCTCCCAGAAAGTGTAGCGTACACATACAAGAAAAGCTTAAGCATGAGTTAGATGACATGGAATGCAATGGCATCATCTGTCATGTGCATCATCACACAGACTGGTGCAGCTCAATTACCTGCGTAATGAAGAAGGATGGAGAAATCAGGGTATGTCCAGATCCGAGGCATCCAAATCTCTCCCTAAAGAGATGCCCCCACAAGATTCCGACACGAGAGGAATTGAATTCCAAGTTCACAGGAGCCAAATTCTTCTCCAAGTTGGATGTTAAACATGGAAATTGGTCGATACACCTAGCTCAGGAATCTCAAGAAGTCACTACTTTCAGGACACCATTTTGAAGATACTGCTTCCAGAGACTACTCTTTGGCTTATCTGTCAGTCAAGATCTGTTTCAGCGGCATATGGACAGAATTATAGAAAACATGCCTGGTTGTATATGCATTGCCGATGATAATGCAGAAATAGTCAAAACCAAAGAAGAGCATGATCGAAATCTTCATTCACTGATGGCAGTAGCTCTTCATGAAGGGTATCCAAGGTGACCATTTAATGTAAGTCAGATCAATTTCTTTGGCTCCATCTATTGAGGTTGCGGAATCTGTCCTGATCCTGACAAAGTCAAGATATAAGACATATGCCTACCCCAAAAGACAAGGAAGACCTCCAGATATGTCTTGGATTTTTCAACTTCTTGGAACCATACATTCCAAATTTCTCTGACAAAGCATCATCACTGAGAGAGCTATTAAAGAAAGATGTACCGTTTGTATGGCAGGAGGACCATCAGCATATGTTTGAGTCTCTCAAACAAATATTGTCAGCAGAAACCTGTGCCCTGCAGTACTATGATCCAAGGAAGAAGACAAAATTCTGGAAGTCAACGCCTCACAGAAAGGGCTAGGAGCGTGCATCCTGCAGGGTGGCAAACCAATTGCATTTGGCTCCAAATGTCTATCCTCAGCACAATCCAATTACTCAAACATACAGCATGAACACTTGCTCTGGTGTTTGGGATCACGATGTTCCACATCTACCTATGGTGGAAACTGACCACAAACTGGAGATGATCTGGCGCAAACCATTGACAAGCGCACCACCTCGACTACAGCGGCTCTTCGTGAAAGTACAGGGGTACGACTTCAACGTCTGCTCCAAACCGGATACCAAAATGGTCACCTTGGATACGCTGAGCAGATTGACAAACGCAAGCAAGAATGAAGAAGTTCCATTGGATCTACAAGTGGACAGCATGGACATCGAGGTGGAAGATATGCTCAAAATCAACATATTGTATTTTGGTCAGCACAAATGTGACCAACTACAATCAGAAACAGCCAATGATTCACAACTCAAGGCACTGTGGAGTGTCATCATAGAAGGTTGGCCTGATATGGTAAAAGAGATTCCAGAAACCCTCAGATGCTTTTGGCCTTATGGAGATGATCTTGGTATCTCGAGAGGTGTCACCTTCAAGGGAAAACAATTGATTGTGCCCAAAGCTGTCCGACATGACATCTTGTCACAACTTCGCCAAGGCCATATAGGCATAGAGTGAACAGGACGACTGGCACAAGACACCGTTTATTGGCCAGGGATCAATGATGACATCAAAAGGTTAGTGAAGATGTGTGAGGCGTGCCAGAGCAACCAGCCACAACAACGCAAAGAACTTCTACACCCTCACAAGATTCCGTCAGTCCCTTGCTCCAAAATCACCACTGATCTATTTCCATTAATGGAGATGACTTTATCTTAGTCACTGACTATTTCTCCAAATTTCCAATCGTCAGACAGATAAAAGACACTTCAAGCGCAGTTGTTGCAGACACACTGAGTGCTATATTCAGTCTATTCGGTGCACCTGAAGAAATAATTTCTGACAATGGGCCACAGTATACGGGCAGACCTTTCAGGGATATGTGCGCCAAATTGGGGGTCAACCATGCGACATCCTCACCACATTATCCTAGATCTAATGGTCTTGCCAAGTGAATAGTTCACACAGTCAAATCACTTATCCTGACGGGTAAGACAACAAAACAAGATATTCATGTTGCCATGCTCCACCTCAGAGCTACACCTATGGATATGGGCTTACTATCACCAGCAGAGATCATGCTTGGCAGACAAGTATGAACGACTCTGCCAAGCCATCATCTGTCCAAATTCTCCAAGATACAGGAGACACTGCTCGAAAAACAAGGGCAATGAAGAAGGTGCATGACTGACATGCCAGGTGGGAATTACTTCCGCTACATGTAGGACAAAAGGTCAGGGTCATACACTTCACAGTAAGAACATGGTTACCTGCAGAGGTATCCAAAGTATGCAGCGACCCTAGGTCCTACGAGATTACAACATCTAATGAAGCAGTGTTGAGAAGGAACCGAAGCCAACTAAGAGAAGCGTGCAATACTCCAATTGCAGACAGCGGACTCGAATGAACACAATCGGATGATGAATATAAGAACATAAGAACATAAGAAATAGGAGCAGGAGTAGGCCATTTGGCCAATCAAGCCCTCCCCACTATTTAATAAGATCATGGCTGATCTGCCCCAGACCTCAACTCCTCTTTCATGCCAGCTCCTCATAGCCCTCAAGTCCCCTATATTTCAAAAATCTATCTACCTCCTCTTAAATACTTTCAGTGATCTAGGATCTACAACTCTCTGGGGTAGAGAATTCCAGACATTAACTACCCTCTGAGAGAAGATTTTCCTTCACATCTCAGTTTTAAATGAGTGTCCCCTTATTCTGTAACTATGTCCCCTACTTAGAGATCCCCCACCAATGGAAACATCTTCTCAACATCTACCCTGTTAAGCCCCCTCAAAATCTTGTATGTTTCAATAAGATCACCTCTCATTCTTCTAAACTCTAATGAATAAAGGCCTAACTTGTTTAGCCGTTCTTAATAAGTCAACCCCCTCATCCCAGGAATCAGCCTAGTGAATCTCTTTTGAACTGCCTCCAATGCCAGTATATCCTTTCTTCAATACGGGGACCAAACCTGCACACAGTACTCCAGGTGTGGCCTCACCAACACCCTGTACAGTTGTAACAAGACTTCCCTATTTTTAAACTCCAACCCCCTAGCAATAAAGGCCAAAATTCCATTTGCCTTCTTAATTACTTGCTGCACTTGCATGCTAACTTTTTGTGTTTCATGCACAAGAACACCCAGATCCCTCTGTGCTGCACTTTCTTGAAGTTTCTCTCCATTTAAATAACAATATGCCTTTTGATTTTTCCTTTGATGTATCACCTCACACTTTCCTACATTAAATTCCATCTGCCAAGTTTTTGCCCACTCACTCAACCTATCTCTATCCCTTTGCAGATTCCTTATGTCCTCATCACAACATGCCCTCCCACCTATTTTTGTATCGTCAGAAAATTTGGATATATTACACTCTGCCCCCTCCTCCAAGTCATTAATATAGATAGTAAATAATTGAGGCCCTAGGACTGATCCTTGTGGCACTCCACTAGTTACGTCTTGCCAACCTGAAAAATTAATCCCGACTCTCTGTCTTCTGTGAGTTAACCAATCCTCAATCCATGCTAATACATTACCCCAATACCGTGAGCTCCTATCTTGTGCAATAATCTTTTATGTGGCACCTTATCGAATGCCTTCTGGAAATCTAAAAACACTACATCTACCAGTTCTTCTTTATCAACTCTGCTTGTTATATCCTCAAAGAACTCTAGCAAATTTGTCAAACATGATTTCCCTTTCACAAAACCATGTTGACTCTGTTTGATTGCGTTAAGCTTTTCTAAATGTCCTGCTATTTCTTCCTTAATAATGGACTCGAGCATTTTCCCAACAACCGATGTAAGGCTGACTGGCCTATAGTTTCCTGCTTTTTTGTCTCCCTCCCTTCTTGAACAGGGGCGTCACATTAGCGGTTTTCCAATCTGCTGGGACCCTCCCGGAATCCAGTAAGTTCTGGAATATTTCGACTAATGCCTCCACATTCTCTGCTGCCATTCCTTTAAAACCCTTGGATGTAGGCCATCAGGTCCTGGAGACTTGTCTGCCTTTAGTCCCATTAGTTTGTCAAGTACTTTATCCCTCATGATAGAAACTGTTACAAGATCTTTCCTCCCATTAGCTCCTTGCTTATCTGATATCTGTGGGATCTTTATTGTGTCCTCCACCGTGAAGACCAAAGCAAAATATTGGTTTAAATTATCTGCCATTTCCCTGTTCCCCATTATCAATTCTCCAGTCGCATCCTCCAAGGGTCCCACGCTCACTTTAGCTACTCTCTTTCTTTTTACATACCCATAGAGGCTCTTGCTGTTTGTTGTTATATTTCTTGCCAATTTAATTTCATAATCAATTTTCTCCCTCTTTATTAGCTTTTTAGTCATCTGCTGCTGGTTCCTAAAAAATTCCCAATCCTCTGGCCTACCACTAGTTTTTGCCGCTTTGTATGCCTTAGTTTTTGATTGGATAGTCTCCTTGACCGCCTTTGTTAACCAGGGGTGGTTCATCCTTCTCATCGAGTCCTTCTTTTTGACTGGGATAAATTTTTGCTGAGTGTTAGGAAATATCTGCTTAAATGGCTGCCACTGCTCATCCACTGACCTTCCCCTTAGTCTATTTTCCCAGCCCGCTTTAGACAACTCTTTCTTCATATCTCTGTAAGTGTCCTTGTTTAAGTTGAGGACATTGATTTGAGACTCGAGTTGCTCGTCCTCAAATTGAATTTGAAATTCTACCATGTTGTGATCGCTACTTCTAGAGGATCCTTAACTACGATATCTCTTATTGATCCTACCTCATTACTAGATCTAAAATAGCCTGTTCCCTGGTAGATTCTGCAACGTATTGTTCTAAGTAACAATCCCTGATACACTCTACAAATTCGTCTTCCATGTTACCTCTGCCAATCCGATTTGTCCAGTCAATATGCAGATTAAAATTACCCATGACAATTTTAGCGCCCAGCTTACATGCCTCCGCTATTTCCCGATTTATACTTTGTCCTACAATGAGGCAACTCTTCGGGGGCCTATAGACGACTCCCACCCGTGACTTCTTCCCCTTGCTATTCCTTATTTCCACCCAAACTGATTCCACATCACGATCTATTGCACCTATATCACTACTCACCACTGCACTGATACCTTCCTTTATTAACAAGGCTACCCACCTCCTTTTCCTTTTTGCCTATTTTTCTGGAACGTCAAATACCCTTGAATTGTGAGTTCCCAGTCTTGGTCACCCTTCAACCCCGTCTCTGTAATAGCTAGAAAGTCATACTCATTAATTTCTATTTGTGCTGTCAATTCATCTATCTTGTTACAAATAACTGCGTGCATTCAGATAAAGAGCCTTAAGCTTTGACTTTTTACCATTATTACTCATTATGGTTCTAATTTCTGCTGCACTCTTCTGCTTATATTTTCTGCCCCTTCCTGTCATACTTTGATTACCATTTCCTCTTCACTACCCTGCACCTCAGCTTTCTCGTTTGATGATGAGAATGTGACGGAACAACAGAACAACAGCCAAAACATTGACAACACATCTGTAAACCAAAAACAATCAAAGGTAAAATCCATATTCCCAGAAGGTTATACCATAACCAGATCTGCAAGAGTTGTCAAACCACTGAAACGATAAGCCTCTGCACTTGTAAATTTCACAATCCCTATCCTTGTACCTGTAAATTTTACAATCTCTATCTCGTATAACTAATTTTGATGTTATCTAATTTTTTTTTGTGTTTTTTACTTGTAGCATAAGAGACTTAACTTTGGAAAGAAAGGGGATGTTTTAGATTGCCTCAAGAGTGATGTCCCTTTAACATCTCAGTATGCTAATGAGCTAAGTACCACAATATAGTCATGTGACTTGAAGCCAGAATCACTCTGCAACTGTTACACCCAGACAAAGGCTTTGTAAATAGTTTGCTCTGTACTGTATATCATAGTTCAGTTGTTAATAAACCTGTTAGAGATCTTCAGCAAACTGGACTCCACACATTTCATTTATGATGCATCTGACAACGTAAAGAACTCATTACACCTCCGAAATATCTGCACTCATATAATTCTGGCCTCTTGAGCATTCCCGATTTTAATCGCTCCACTATTGGTGGCTGTGCCTTCAGCTGCCTGAGCCCTATGTTCTGGAATTCCCTACCAACACGTCTCCGACTCTTTAACTCTCTTTCTTCCTTTAAGATGCTACTTAAAATCTTACACTTTGACCAAGCTTTTGGGCATCTGTTTTAATATCTCTTTATGTGGCTCTGTGTTTAATTTTGCTTTCTAATGCTCCTGTGAAGTGCCTTGGGATTTTTCATTACTTGGGCTATAAATGTAAGTTGTTGTTGTTGTTTATGGGACATTGCTGCGTGCAAATTAGCTGCTGCATTTCACTACATTACAAATGTAATTACACATCAAAAGTATTTCAGTGACGGTAAAGCACTTTGGGATGTCCTAAAGGTCCTGAAAGTTGCTATATAAATGCAAATTCTTTTTTTTCCTTCTTTGTTTACAATATATGTGATAAGGTGGAAAATAATTAAAAATTATATCTCCTAATGAACTCAGAAATCTTTTGTTTTTATTTTTGTTCCACCCTTCCCAACCTCAATGAGGCTCGTACTCAGATCTCACATTCAGTAGGGAGTCAATCAGCTGATATTGGCTGTGAGACATATCAGCAATTGACCCCATAGGAAGCAACACTGAACAGAAATGATTTCTTGAATGCTGAATACTGATGGGAAAGTGAGCCAGAGAAAAGCACTATGAGCAACTAAAATTTCATATTACCTTAACAAGGCAAGTCACATCATAGCCCTCAGTACATTTTATGTAACAATATATTGTGTTATTGGATGTAATGGTGCTGTAATTATAATGTAGCACCCTCTTGGCATAATATATAACAAAGTGTACACCTCACTATTAAACGGTATGTTATGCTGCATTAAGCCAAAAATATTAAATACAATTTTAAAAGTAATAAAATATATTATTTGTTTACTCTCCAAATCAATGTAATTCTTCTTTTATGATTTCTTCTACTGCTTTATAAATACAGAATTATATTTCAAAATAAAGATAATATTTGCCAACACAATGACAGTGACTGTACTTTGAATGTAATTCATTGGATTTGAAGCACTTTGGGGTGTTAAGAGCACTTTATACATCCAAGTTCTTTCTTTGTTTTGAAATGCCATAAACTACGATTAAATGATTCATTTTTTTAATTAAACTGATCAAGATATGAAGCATAATTTCGGAAAAGAAACAGGTATCAAAGTCTGAGTGAGCTTCAGGCAAGAGAAAGGAAAGGAAGCCTCGTACCTGGGGTCAACACAGGAAGTGGCACAGAGGCAGTGATAGAAAGCATTCAGAAGTTGAGGGCAGGAGAGAGTCTGGAGAGAACATACTGACAAGGGGGTTGGTGTTGCTGTATCATGAGGGAGAACATTGGGTATGAGATTATATGGGGTGTTAGTGTCAGGGGCTCTTACAAGATGGTGTTGGCGCAGGCTGAAGTGGGAAAGTCCAAGGCTTGAAGTAATGCAGTTTGTTTGGTTGGTTGGTTTCTTATTTCACAACAACCTCATAGAATAATTACACTCCTTGTGCTTGTGTTCTGATGTAGACTTGACCATGTAAAAGCTCTGGGGATTTGTAGTATGATTGTTTGGCTAAGAATGTCAAGCTTTAGCTGAGTGCCTTAGATAGTGAAGTATTAGAGAAGGTTGAGCCTGACTTCAAGGTTCTTCATAAGGCATGGTGCAATGTGTGGGTGAAGAGCTTATTGAATTGATTGGAAGATGCATTATTTAACATGCTTATTTGGGTAAAAATGGTAGTCAGGCATGGACCGTGTGGTCACCTCAATGGATGCTACAGCTGAGCCCTTCAGTGGTTCAACACAACAAGAGTTCTACCCAATGCTAATTCGCCAATGGCTAGGACCATATTCTGGTTGAGTGACTGACTCTGGTCATAATGTCTGAGTTTTGAACTCCTTTCCACCCTGGCACAACATCATCATGAAACAGAGGACCCATTCCAAACATTTTTAACACAGATTTTTTAAACTGTGTAAAATGTTGAATTTTTTTTCAATTCCTATTTAGTATTTTTGCAACTGTTCATGCCTCACCATTGTTATATGTAAATATTGTGCCTTGTCATGTGACATGGATTGCACCCCAATGCTTTATTTGCATACTTGGAAGTATTGTGACCTGTGAGGAGGATAGTGATAGACTTCAAGATGACATAGACAGGCTGGTGGAATGGGTGGCACATGGCAGATGAAATTTAATGCAGAGAAGTGTGAAGTGATATATTTTGGTAGGAAGAATGAGGAAAGGCAATACAAAATAAATGTTACAATTCAAAAGCGGGTGCAGCAATAGAAAGACCTGGGGATATATATGCACAAATTGTTGAAGGCAGCAGCGGCAGGTTGAGAAAGCATTTAATAAGGCATACAGGATCCTGGGCTTTATAAATAGAGACATAGGCCAAGATTTTATTATGGTGGTGGTGGGGTCTCGACGTCTGGAAAAAGTGACACCGAGATCCCTGTGTCACCTCTTCTCTGGAAGGCCCACCGAATGTAGTGCTAATCAGGCACTCAAGCGGACAGCGGAGGGCCTTCCACAGGATCAAGGACCCCATCATTGGACAGCTGCTGGTCAATCAGAGGCCAGCAGCTGCAGCGCTACAGCAGAGGTGTGGCTGCTGCTGGGAAAGCACCTACCGGAGGCCGAGGATCACCTCTGGATGCAGGCCACAGGTAGGTCGGGGGGGTGGGGGGGGCGGGTCTCATGGGGTGGGGGTGGTGGGGGAAGGGCAGGAAGGTGGCTCTCAGTGGGCATCCCATGCCTTCCTGATGCCGGGTCCTTCATTTAGGCACTAAGTGCCTTTCAATGAGGAACCACCCACCCCACCTGCCCGACCCCCCCCCCTCCACCTGCCCAACCCACCCCCCCACCCACCCCCCATGCCCGCCCCGCCCCGACCCTCCCCACCCCGACCTCACCCCCCCCCCAACCCCACCCTGACCCCAAACCGCCCCCCCCCCCCGAGCCAGGAAGCAGCTCGCATGGTTTGTTATGCCACGCTTCCCGTTTGGCGACAGGGCGGCCCGCTGCATGGCTAATAGCGGCTGTGGCAGGAAGAGACTCTTAATTGGGGTTAATTGCCCAGTTAAGGGTCTCAATTGACAGTGAGACAGAAAGTTTACAGGCTCTCCACCCCTGACTATATTTTGGCAGAGGTGGGAACGTCCCACCACCATCCCACCCGATTTTATGCTCTCCCCCACCCCCCCAAACCCATCATGGGGGAGAATATAAAATTTCCCCCATTGAATACAAAAGTAAGGAAGTTATGGTGAACCTTTATAAAACACTGTTTCCGCCTCAACTAGAGTATTGTGTTCAAACTGGGCACCACACTTTAGGAAGAATGTGAAGGCATTGGAGAGGGTACAGAAAAGGTTTACACAAATGGTTCTGGGGATGAGGGATTTCAGTTACATGGATAGATTGGCAAAGCTGGGGCTTTTCTCCTTGGACAAGAGAAGGTTGAGCGGAGATTTGATAGATGTGTTCAAATTCATGAGCAGTCTGGACAGAGTAGATACAGAGAAATTGTTCCCATTGGCAGAAGGGTCAAGGACCAGAGGGCACAGATTTAAAGTAATTGGTGATAGAATCAGAGGCAACACGAAGAAAATTTTTTTTTTGCAGCGAGAGGTTAGGATCTGGAATGCACTGCCTGAGAGTGTGATGGAGGTAGATTCATCCATGGCTTTCAGGAGAGAATTAGATAATTATCTGCAGAGAATAGATTTGCAGGGCTATGGGAAAAAGGGAGGGAAGTGGGACTAGCTGAGTTGCTCTTACAGAGAGCTGGCAAGTTCATGATGGGCCGAATGGCCTACTTCTGTGTTGTAACCATTCTATTGGTATTGTAGTTCTAGTGGAGCAAGATGAATGCAACTACCATGATCCAACACTCTCATACACACAGCATTTGTCAATAGAAGTTGACATTCCCATCATCAGGGCCAAGGTGAAATGTCCAATTGAAACTTCCAGCTGCAGACAATAGCACAGAACAACATGGGGAGAAATTTCTAGCATTAAATAATCAACATTTTGGATATATTTAGTAAAGTTGGGGGTGGGGAGAAGTCAGAATTATGAAATTTTTATGCATTGGTTATGATAGAGATGTTATTTCCAGCTTATACACTGACCAAGCTGAAGGAGGAAAATAGTGGCTTAAAATATATTTTAAAAATTTTTGATCAGTTTGATGATACTTGTGTGGTTTATGAATGCTGGCTTTAAAAAAAAAATTGAGGAATTTGACTGCCCAGTTTTCTGCTGGTTATTCATCCCTTGTTTGCACTTTTAATCTGTTAGCTATTTGAATATATGAATAATAACAACAGCTGGTGTTACAATCTTCTTTGGTTTGACTGCAACAGGGTTTATCCTTTTTACACAGTGATTGAACTCAGCATCTCAGTGAGCGCTTGCTCCTGTTCCTCTAATGTAATTGCCAAAGAACCAATCAGACAGGTTTTCTTGAGTTTAAACAAGAAAGATTTAAGTTTATTATCCTTATTACTTTAAACCAGTTAAAATTACTAAAATACCCTATGCATTCACGCCCACATTCACATGAGAGAGACACACACAAACACAAATAGATCACAAAGGGAAAAAAGAGTTGGGTGGTTGGAATAGAGTCTGAAATAAATGGAATTTAAATACAGTTCAGTAGTCCCAGAGTCCTTAGTTGAAATCATAGTCCTGAAGTCCTTGCTGGGCCACATGCATGGTTGCGGGCTTGCTTCTCAGACTCCGGAAGGCGGACAAAGGGGTTTTGACCCTTGTCCTCTAGTTGTTGGTTGTGGTGGTCTGTAGACTTGGCTTTACCAGCTGCCGCCGGGCCTTCTCTGAATCTTTACTGGAGAGAGAGCGAGAATGATGCCTTCTTGATGGCTTCTCAGTTACTGCTCTGCCTTCTAAGTGACAAAGCTTAGCCTCTCCCAAGCTGCACAGCAGTCACAGGACATTCCCAAACCTCTTTGTTGGGTTAATGAGGCCCTTCTGGAAAATTCTCTGAGATTCCAGGTGCCACACCTTAAGCTCCAGTGACCCGGGTTCAATTCTGGGTACTGCCTGTGTGGAGTTTGCAAGTTCTCCCTGTGTTTGCGTGGGTTTCCTCCGGGTGCTCCGGTTTCCTCCCACATGCCAAAAGACTTGCAGGTTGATAGGTAAATTGGCCATTAGCAATTGCCCCTAGTGTAGGTAGGGAAATATAGGGACAGGTGGGGATGTGGTAGGAATATGGGATTCGTGTAGCATTAGTATAAATGGGTGGTTGATGGTCGGCACAGACTCGGTGGGCCGAAGGGCCTGTTTCAGTGCTGTATCTCTAAACTAAACTAAACTATTAAGTCACACTTGGAGGGGGTTAGCTCTTTCAAAGTCAATGGGTGTTGATGGCTCTTGGTGACTGTGTTGACAAAGTCATTTGAGGTAATTTGATCAGAGATCACCCCATTGTTCTGGCTAGGTTGAATCAATCATGTTGTCTCCAGTCTTATCCTTTGGTGTTTCAAATGCAAATTTCCGTGGCCATCTTGGCTGCCAGGTTACTCTTTTTAAAAGAAGTTATTTGTAAGAATTTCCAGTAAAAGTTTCAGGCAAAGTTCCAACTGATGAACTTAACATTTCCCATTTGGCATTTGGAGCTTTCATAACACCTCCGTACCATGCAAAATAAAATGCGACCATGGGAGCATTTCATTACGGGATTTAAAAGGAAACAAAGGACAACACATTCATTTTTTATTCACTCTCATTCCCTCAGAAGTCTTAAAATTGTTACATCTTGTCTTCTTTTCTTTGCAGCAGCAGTGCTGATTTTAACTGCCCTTTTCCCTTGAGGTTGGTCTGGGATGGTTAGGTGTTGTTCAATGGGGTTAAAGTTTCTTTAGTATCAGTTTGTAATAACCTGGGGATGGGCATCTCAATAACATGTGGTTGTTGGGGAAGCTTGGTGCCTACAAATTTCCATGATTGTGTAGGAAAAGTTCCGTATGTGCAAGCTTTAACCCCTTAGCTGCTGTTTCTGCAATACATGGTTCTAACCCTTCATGTTCCAGTATCTTGATAATTTCCCTCCCTATGGTGGTATTGGGTAATAAATTGGTTTGAAGCCCCTGTGAGGTATCTGAGATTTCCTTTGGGCCCTTGTTCTGGCTGGAGTCTGAAGTGATATTGTGGGATTTGATTGGCTCTGGACTTGAGCCCTGATCATAGGATTCTGCAGTGGGTAGATCCAACTGGACCTCACTTTTAGTGCTCTGGTGAGTCACACAAGTGATGCTCACTTTAGGGTATTTTTGTTTCCCTTTTCTCTTGACTGTGGGGAGGGTTCTCTTTGCTAATCTCCCCCATGTCCTCTGGGACATGCCTGCTCACAGATATCTGTCCAGATTCCACTACACTCCCCTGCGGCACCCCAAGTGTTTGGGGCCTGGGATAGTGAGGAGAGAGGAGGTAAATGGGCAGGTATTACACCTCCTGCGATTGCAAGGGAAGGTGCCCTGGGACGGGGACGAGGTGGTGGGGGTAATGGAGGAGTGGACCAGGGTGTCACGGAGGGAACGATCCCTTCGGAATGCTGACGGGAAGGGAGGGGAAGATGCGACTGGTAGTGGCATCACGCTGGAGGTGGCGAAAATGGCGGAGGATGATCCTTTGGATATGGAGGCTGGTGGGATGAAAAGTGAGGACAAGGGGAACCCTGTCACGGTTCTGGGAGGGAGGGGAAGGGGTGAGGGTAGAGGTGCGGGGAATGGGTCGGACACGGTTGAGGGCCCTGTCAACCACAGTGGGGGAAAATCCTCGGTTGAGGAAAAAGGAGGTCATATCAGAAGCACCGTCATGGAGTATGCTTCCTGGGTCTTACTGCCATTGCAGTTAAAGCCACAATCTGGTCTGCTGTGTTTTCCATCAGAGTCCCTTCTCCTGCATTGGGAGGGTGTGGCCTGATTAATCCTACAGACTTTTCCCTTAGTTTCCAGTAGTCAGCTCGGAGGTGACCTGCCTTGTTACAGTGGAAACACACAGCTCTCTGGGTCTCACTCCTGCTCTCAGCACTATCTTTTTTCGCTTGAGGAGGGCTCCCTGTGTGTCCAGCTTTCTTCTCTCTCACAGGACTGTTTGGGCTCCTATCACCCTCCCACCTCTTATTTTCGAGGTTGCAGGGTGACTGGGGACGGTTTTTCCTTGGGGTACGGACTTGTATATAAGAGCAAATTCATCAGCCAGAACTGTGGCTTGTCTGGTTGAACTAAAAGTCCAGTAGAAGACTCAGGCAAAGTTCCAATCGATGAAATTAATATTTCCCATTTGGCATGTGAGGTTTTCATAACAGATGGTTTTATGTGCCAATTGTAATTTTGTTTTGCTATGCATATATGTGATGTTTTGAGGTGTGGCACCCTGTGATATGACACGTCTCAGTCTACAGTTCCAGTTGTAAAGCCTTTGAAAGGTGGGAGGCCATGGACATGTGTTTCCAGCAAAACTCTCAATTATATAAGTAGATAAAAATAATTTATTAAAGAGTCACAGTAGCATTTCTTTTAAGACTTGTTGCAGTTGTAATAATAAGGAATTTGATAATTGGGTTTGGGAATTGCCAGTAGGTTGAAAGCAATTATCATGTGACACTGATCATGACTTTGAAAAAATGGTGACTGCCCTGGTCATTGGTCTGAAGCATGAACCAAACCTAAATCACAGGTCTACATAAAAAAAATGGGTTAATGAGATTTGTGATGCTACTCAGCTGTTACTCATACTAAATGCCTGTATATAATTTTTTGAAATAAAATGTTACTCCTGGTGAACCGAACCTGATGAGTTAATGACCCAACGGAATTAAAGAACTAATTCTAATTATTTGCCTAATTAATTATATCAACCAAAACCATTCAGTAAAGTTCACACACTGCCACAATCTGCATTGAATATACTATGAATGTAATGTATGCACAACATGTAACTAAAACGCAATATGCAGTAATAACAAAAAAAAAGTTAAAAAGCCGACTGGCTAGTGGTGAGGCTTCATGCAGCAATAACATGAGCTTATTGTATTGAATTTTTATATGGTCATGATAGCAAAGCTAAATTCTGCATTTAATTAACCCTAAAAATTTCTAACTTGGATATACTGAACACACATTGGTCATGGGACCCACATTAACAGAGAAACCAACAAAAAGCATTCTCTTTAAACTTGCTTCTCACTGATGATCAGTTCATTGTCTATCTCCCAGAGACCGTCCATCGCTTACGTGACTGTTTCAAACATTTCCAATTGAGCTTGGACACTGGCATTCTGGCATAGTGCTGAACCATGCAGGTAAGGATGAACCATCTGAATAGCTGATCTGCTGGGGCTGTGGGAGGAGCACATAATTGACTTTAAAAGCTCTTGGAGTAGTTTGAAGAAAAATAAAGTCAGCTAAGGTTTTGATGCCTGTTCACCAGCTAATGATTCATGGTGAAATGTGAATGAATATTGGGTGAGGACAGGATTAGAGACAACTATGAATCACCGTAGTTGAATAGCCTGCTAACATTTTCCCTTTTGTGCAGGAGGCGGGGCTCCCGGTGCCAGGCTGCAAAGGCAGGGGGAACCCCTCCTCAGTACTTTTTTTTGCCCCCTGTCCCCCGGAGCAATCCTCCGGTCTTTTGAGGTCAAAGTTTAGTTTTAAGTTAAAGACTTTATAGGGACGAGGATCCTACCTTCAAGAGCTGCGAGCCAATCAGAGAGCCGGCAGCTCAGCAGTATCGGCAGTGCCACTGGGGGAAGTGGCCACTGCCAGTATTGCAGAGCCCTCAGACCCAGGCCCAGTGGTGGAAACCCAGAACACAGGTAGGTGAGGCGAGGTTGCCGGGGCCAGTCCAGAAGGCCCTGGTGAGGGGGGAGAATGGGGGTGTGGTCATTTGGTCAAGGGGAGGGGTCCAGGGGAGGATAGTTGTTTCCGGGGGGGGAAGGGGGATACTCTGTGGGCCACAAATTGCCCACGAAGAAGGGATTCACCCCCAAGCCCGCAAGGAGGGTGCCTCATTTTACAAGGCGTCCTCCCTCTCGGCAGAGGCCCCCCTCGCCACTAGTAAGATCTCAATGGCATTGGGAAGAGGCCCTTAATTGGTCATTAATATGCCACTTTAGGTTCTCAACTGGCCTCTCTACAGGAAGGCCACCGTTGGCCTATACCACCCCCCGGAAGATCAGAACCGGGAATCCCAGTGTCGGGTTCCATGGCAGGCAGTTGTGCTCCGATCCTCCAGCCATCCCCACCCCCCAACATGAAACTCGCTTTCCTGATGCGCGCAAGATCTGGCCCTAAGAGAGCATCTGATGCCTGTTGACTCATATCTGTTGAATGACTTGGCATGTTCAGGAAAAGAAGTGAAAAACTGGAGGCAAAAAACCCACATTCCCAATTGCAGCACCTGAATCACCGCTATTGATCCAGTTTCTTTATTTGTGCACCATTTTGGCTGGGAAACATACATCCAGTTTGAACCACACTTGTACTGGAACCATATAGCTGCTGCACACAACTTGGATTAAGGTCACACAAAGTGAAGGCAATGTCTTGTAAATGAGTAGTTTCAGTCTGTGCAGCCAGCAGGATTAAACTGGGAGGCTGATGTATATTGCTGAATTGCTTTTCCATGTAAAGAATGCTGGGAAAGTGACATGAAGCAGTTATGCCAGTTCCTCCTGCAGTGCTAATGCCAGCTGCGATATTATCTTTGGGCCCATTTTCACTCGCCACCATCATTGCATGCACTGCCAAATTTTGTTTGACTTGAGCATGAAGAGCATATTCCTCAGCATGTACATCTTTCCCCTTGATAAACATCAACTCTATTATTAACTATATTAAATATTTAGGTGCTACATGAAATTGTTATTTCAGTAATAGAACTTAAATATTAATATCAGCTGCCTAAATGAGTAATGTTAAAGTAGCTGAGAAAGTTATTGAAAATTTTCTTATTTGAACTTAATTTTAACTTGGTTACGAAAATTAGGAAAGAAGTTGTGCCTGGTCAGACCAGGTTGGCAGTTTGCCCTCCACATGGCAGTGGTGTTTGTTCTATTGGGTGCTGCATTTTCTCAGACATTGCTGGAGGAGATGCCGCAGCTAGGTTATTGTGCTTAAATTGTCAAGATCATCTTGAAAACCATATAATCTGTTATTCTTTGCAGCTATTTCATTTTTCTCTTTAGTAACCTCAAGCTATTATTAATTCGGGTAAGTAGGTGAAGGAATTTGGCATTCCTTAAAGTTCCAAGAGGTGATGGGGAGAAGCAGTCCATGACAAAATTGTAGTGTAGCGGTGATTTCACCTTTAAGAAACTGTACCTTTAAGAGATCAGGCCACTGATGACATTATCAGACATATATAAGGAGACACCATTTTGAGCGCTCACTCAGCACATGGCTTTATAGACAGCATATACACATCAGCGAGGAAAAGACCTGTACCCAGATTTTGCAATGTAGATAAGTAAGAGCCAACTGTGCAACAGCCCCAACAAACAAATTTCTCTGCAGCACCTGTGGAAGAGCCTGTCACTCCAGAATTGGCCTTTATAGCCACTCCAGGCGCTGCTTCACAAACCACTGACCACCTCCAGGCGCGTATCCATTGTCTCTCGAGATAAGGAGGCCCAAAAGGAGATATGTAAGACAATAAATAGTATTTGTGTTGAATCTGAATATAAAGCCTGTGGTTATCATTTAAAGAAGACTTAAAAACACAGCACAACACTACAAAAATAAACATACAGAACCTCTGGATGAACTAAGTTGAATTCACCAAATGGCCTATTCTCACTCGAAACTTTATGTTCTTTGGTCTCTCCATGCCACACATCCTGCTCAGCTGAAAGAATAGGCTGAAGCTTGGCTCTCATTCAATGCCTCTTTGGAATTATTATTGCTGTGATCCTTTAAATTATTCTCCCTTCCTCTGGGGAAGTACAATGGCATCCTGTGATTACACAGCAGAATGTGCTAATGCTTCAATTAATTGGGCCATTATTTCATTTCAAGTTTTAAATAGCAGCCATCTTAATTGTGCCGTTTTCAAAGTGGAGGCATTAAGGCAACATTAGGTTAATATTGTTCCGAAGAAGGGTCACTGACCCGAAACGTTAACTCTGCTTCTCTTTTCACAGATGCTGCCAGACCTGCTGAGTGGTTCCAGCATTTCTTGTTTTTATTTCAGATTTCCAGCATTTGCAGTATTTTGCTTTTATATTAGGTTAATATTGTCCTGGCTGGGTTTCCCTGTTTTCATTGCACGTCCCTGCACCCGACCCGTGCCCCACCACCCCACCCAACCAACCTCCTACTGTCTCACGTATAACTAGCTCCACTGCATTGTTGCTGGGCTCAAACACTTTTACTACCAGAACACAGGCAAATCTTTTGTCTGCCTCAGTACCAGATCCAAAAATTCTTTGCCGTGGCAGCAAAAAAAAAAAGTGTTCTGCAATCATTTTAAAAAGATGCATTTCTTGTCTGAAATACAGAAATGTGCCTTTAGTCGCTTAGGCTGAAGATTGCTTTGAAGGTTTACAGTTGTTATACACTCTTCATGGCCATCTTTCAACTCTGAAATATTGTAGTAGCGTTAAGGCATTAAAATTCATGTCAGAAAGATCAATACCAGTTCAATGATAATTATTCTGGATTATTAACTTTCTCTCTGCTCATCAAGATGAAGAATGTCAAAACTGAGCAATTTTCCACCTTATACTCAGTGTCAGCATCTTATGCTCCCAAGTTAGATATTAGATTAGATGATGAATAAAGCTTCCTGTGTGCTCTAATAGTGTTGTTGTGAATATAACTTGTGTACTACCTGGTAGTGGTGCATGGAATGGGGGAGAGGAGAAGACATTATGAAAGTAATTTTCAAATTTGCTGCTTGGTAACTGGTGGAGCATATCAGTCCCATGTTAGAATAACAATGGAAGTTAAAAATCACATGAGTTATACAACGGATGGCCAATCTGCTCTGTCAACTACTGCTCAAGTGGTGAACATGAAAATGATTATCTCTCTCTCTCTCTATCTATCTAATCATAATCTTGTAAGCATTTTACATGTCAACTTTTCCATTATAAATATCTATAATGGAAGCTGCCTTTGTAAACTTGTCAGTTCGTAATTACACCCTCCAGTGACACCTTAGTTTTGTACCCCATCTTGTCAGTTGATACTGCAGCAAATCTCCGACGTACCAACTAACTCTACTTCTCTGTCTCCTCGGTTGTCCAAAGTTTAGATATCAACAATGCAAAATTCAAGTATTGTATCAAAATAAGGACAGGATATGTGAAAAAATGGAAGCTGAATTACATCTGTGTTCTTCAGTTCAGTTATCCCCTGCACTGTAACACTTTTTGAACTGAAGATTACAGTTGTCTTGCCTGCCTGTGTGCAATGCCACAGAATATTGAGTAATATTGTATTAAAAGTCTTGTGGTATTGCTGAAAATAGAAACATGTTGTCGAAGCTTTTTGTTTTGCACTCATCAGGACAACCCACAAGAATACCAATGTAAGGGAAAACAACAATTTTATCCTGTATTAGAAGAGAGTGCTGATTGGTTGGCAAGTGAACTCTGATTGGTAAAGGCATTGCCATGGAGAATGCACCAGTTAATGTTGACTGACAGCCAACTGCCAAGCTTTATTTGAAATCTAAAACAGACAGCTTGACTGGTCAAGGCATTGCCCTGAGGAATGAACCAGTGAATGGCTGTCACTTATTTTATTTAGCTGAAACAGGCGCAATGGTTGTACATATTCTTTATGTCTGCAAAGAACAGGGCCCTGTATATTAATATCTGTAGCTTCCAGTACTTGCAAATGCACAACACTGCGAGCCCTACTGACAATCTTAAATTGGTTGTCAGCGTAATTCTTAGCACACTGAGGAATATTTAACAAATGTTGTCCAATCGCAGCATCATATCAGCCCATGTTTGCAAAACTCAAAACACAGTGTCCAACATTAGATGTGATTTCTTTGTCCCTGCAGGTTCCTGTAAATGCTGTTAGCAACTCTGCTGGGGTGCTGCTAGTGTCTGCATTTACGTAAGAGGATGTGAGGTCTAACTTGTCACATTTTTCGGGCTTGGCTGACCAGACAGTAGGGGTTTTCATCCAGGATTCCTCCCAGACTTCCTTTAACCTGCCCTCTTAGTCACATTTTCCCCTTCCCGTGTGCCTGCCTGTCCCCTTTTGTTCTTTGCGAGGGTACCTTACAGTTCACCAGCCCTCTGCTGGAGGGTCCTCCTAACACCGGTACAGGACTCAGGGGTGCAGGTTTCACAGTAGGTTGGTGTTTCCCCTCAACCTGGCACATGTGGCAACTCCTGCAGTACTCCACCACATCTTTAGGGTGGCACAGTGGCGCAGTGGTTAGCACCGCAGCCTCACAGCTCCAGCGACCCGGGTTCAATTCTGGGTACTGCCTGTGTGGAGTTTGCAAGTTCTCCCTGTGTCTGCATGGGTTTCCTCCGGGTGCTCCGGTTTCCACCCACATGCCAAAGACTAGCAGGTTGATAGGTAAATTGGCCATTATAAATTGCCCCTAGTATAGGTAGGTGGTAGGGAAATATAGGGACAGGTGGGGATGGGTAGGAATATGGAATTAGTGTAGGATTAGTATAAATGGGTGGTTGATGGTCAGCACAGATTCAGTGGGCCGAAGGGCCTGTTTCAGTGCTGTATCTCGAAATAAAAAAAAATCTTTGTGGAGTTTTGGCCAGTCAAACTGCTGTCTTATGCGGGCTTTTGTCTTTTGTATCCTGGCATGTTCAGCCACTGTAGTCTCATGGGCCTTTCTTAATATTTCTCTCCAGTACCTCTGCTGCACCACTAGCTGGTGAACAACTGCCCACTCCTTGCTCTCAGGTCTGTGAGGAGAACTCAATTTCCTCATCAGTACCTTAGTCTTTAAATAGCAGCAATCAGGGACTCCCTCTGCTTCACTTTCAGACTGGGAAGCCGGTGCTAACTCTTGCAATACTGGTTCGCCTCGCTGAGCCTCAGCCAGGGAAAATCCATTTAATTCATTTCCTGGGTCTCCTAACTTTCCAAAGAAATTCTCAGATAGACAGACCTGATCATCTGCCATCAGTGCTAATTCAGTCTCCTCTGGGGGAGCTGGTTTGATCTTGGTCAGATCCACTACACATTCAGGGACCGTCTCCTGCCACTGCCCTGTCTCTCTGACCTCCTGAGGTCTTTCTTTCACTACTGGGCGAGCTACCACCTTCACCCCCGCCAGATCATTACCTAGGAGAAGGTCAACCCCATCCACAGGGAAACTAGGGACAATTCCTATTGTCACCGGTCCCAAAACTAGATCGCATTCCAGGTACACTAGGTATATAGGTACAGGCATACACTGCCCTCCAATACCATTCAACACCATTTTGGTGTTCACTGCACTCTCTGGGGGAAAGGTCAGGCCCCTGTCCCTGAGAACCACTATGGGCTTGCTTGCCCAATCGAGGGGTATGGGGTTACTTTCCCTTTGGGCACAAAACCCTGATAACCTTCAGGAATCCTATTACATTTTCCTGCACTTGCAGCCATAAGCTTCCTGGGTCTCACTCGTACTGCAATTAAAGCCACAGCTTGTTCTGCTGTGCTTTCCATCAGGTCCTGTCTTCACTGAGTGGATGTGCCCCGATTAATCATACAGTTTTCCCCTTTAGTTTCCAGCAGTCAGCTTTTAAATGCCCTGCTTTATTACAATGGAAGCACACAGGTCTCTGGGTCTCATTCTTGCTCACAGCACCTTCCTTTTTGGCTAGCAGAGGGCCTCCTGTGTCTCCTGCTTTCCTTTCCTTCCCAGACTGCTTGGGCTCCTATCACCTTCCCACCTTCGTCTTTTTCAGATTTGTGGGGGTGACGAGGAAAGGTTCTCCCCTGGGAAACTGACTTATAAATTTAAGCAAACTCAATGGCCAGAACAGCTGCTTGCCAGGCTCTCTGAACTGCTGTTCCTCTACAGGGGTCTTTATGGAGAGTGGAATAGAGTGTTTAAATTTCTCTAATAAAATTACTTCTCTGAGATTCTCATAGCTGAGCTGTACTTTAAGAGCCGTCAGCCATTGGTCAAAAGCCAGCTGTTTACTTCTTTCAAACTCCAGATAAGTTTGATTAGCTTGCTTCTTGAGGGTTCTAAACTTTTGGCAATAGGCTTCGGGTACTAATTCATATACCCCGAGGATAGCATTTTTGATCAGTTCATAATTTGATGAACTCTCATCTGACAATAGGAAATAAAGCACATGGGATTTTCCAGTTAGCTTGCTTTGCAGTAAAAGAGGCCAGGTCTCAGCTGGCCATTTTAGCTGCCTTGCCAGTTTCTCAAAGTAAACAAAAAATCTTCTACATCTTCCTCATTAAATTTTGGAATTAGTTGAGCTAGTTTTAACAATTCTGTAACCAGCCCTGAATTATGCTGCTCCATATTGGCTATGCTTTAACTGAGGTTATTTTGTCACTGGCTAGTTAACTCAAGCCACTTCAGCTCTCTTTCTTCACATTCTTTCTGGAATATTCTTTCTCTCTCTTTCTCCTCTCTCTTTTTCTTCCTGTTCCTTCTGGAAGGCTCTCTCTTTCTCCTCTCCTGTCTCCCTCTTTCTCTTTCCCTGTCTTCTAATTCAAGTTCCCTTTGTTGAAACTCCCTTTGAAACTCTGTTTCTGCTTCGTCAGATTCCAGGGAAAAATGGTTGACCACTTGCCTTAGGAGTTCAGAATTTCTAGCCTTGCCACGTATAGTGATCCCACACTGCTCAGCCATTTTCCTCAACTCCTCCATAGACAGTGCTTTTAACTTATCTCGTTATTTCACTCTGGCTTGGACAGCTACTGGCTTTGGTTGCAGTCATGTTAGTGTTCAATCACACACAACCACAAGAAAACTTGTATTAATCTTGCTCTTTTTTGACTGGAAACAATTTGGCTTCCCACTTCCAATTTCTCTCATTTGTCTATGGGTCAATTCCGGATGCTAGCACCCAAATTTCTGTTACCAACAGGTGAGTGAGAGGTCCAGGGTTCCCTTTCAGCCTTCACCTGGTCTTACAGTAACAGGATTTAATTTTAAACACAATGTTTTGAGCTCCCTTTTTTGTGAATCCTTGCTCACCGCTTTCCAATTATAAGGCCAAAAAACCAGCACAAACAGGCTTTCTTAGGTTTAAAGCAGAAAAGTTGAAATTTATTAAACTTAAACTCAAACTCTTAATTCGGTTAACGCCTACGGATACACGCCCTGCCCCATGCTAGTATGCATACGCGATACACACATGCAAATAGGGACAGAAAAGAGCAGAAGAAAAATAAAGTGGAAAAGTTTGTGGCAATATTTGAAGAGCTGTTGTTACGGTTCTTCGAGCTCACTGTAGAGTCCTTGATTGTAGGTATATTTTGCTTTTCATTGGGGCCCAGTATTCTTCTTAAACCTTGTTCACTGTAGGAGACTTTTCTCTCTGAGGGTTCATGTGTCTTCAGTGGATTCAGAGGCTTGTGAGAAAGAGATGGGAGCAGACAGGAGAGAAATCTTCTCAGTCTAGGAGCAAACAGCTTTCTGTCCAAATAGTTTGTACAAATTCAAAAAACTCTGGTTGCCCAGGAGGTTAGTCATGTGACTAGCTGGTTTCACCATGTCTATTTGTGTATTTGGCCATCTTAGCAGTCAACCTGGAATGCGAGCTCACCCATCTTCAACGTCTGGTGATCAAAAGTCCATTGTGGGTTGAATGTCAGGGAATGGCTGCTTTGTCCTTCCAAACACTGTCTTTTAATATGCAAATGTCCTTTCCAGCCACAGCTGATCTGTTCAACAAGTCCTCTCTTAACTCTGGTAACAGTTTAAAATCAATGTTCATGACAAAATCAATGTGCCCTGTTCTTGGCAGGTGGGGGCCAGGCTTGACACTATTCATAATTTGTTATGAATTCTCATGGACAATCAAAACATGAGAGAGGCAGAACTGATGAAAAGCAATGCTTGTTATTGTAATTTCTTTGCTGATGTTTAGAAAAGGAAACAATGAAAGCTCGACAATGGATTTTTAACAATTGATCATTTCCTTATCTTGCTTATACATATTCAGCTAAATATAGTTGTATCTTCTGAGCCAGTTTTGAGACATACAGAATTTGTTAATATAGAACTTGAAAATGGCTAAATTAAGAACTTTGGAACTCTTTTCTGAGAGAGATTTTGATTGCTTATGGCAATTTTTGTTTATTAAAAGCTATATAAGAAAGCAAGCTCAGCAATAGTGCACTAAATTTTCTCCTTCTGCACACCTGATGCATACTGAGAACTGGTGGCTATTGGGCAAAGTGGTGGGCAGGTGCAAATGAGATTGTGGATGAATTGGTGGAAGAGGCTGATGGGCTGTAACATAAATGAGAGTTGTGGTCTGATGGTTCAAAAGGGTACAAAAAAAGCTTGGATCCCATTCTCCTTGGCCTCCTCGCTCACCTGCTCCCCCAATACTGCTATATTTCATTCCAATACGTTCCATTGAAAAACAAAAACTCAGCAAGAAAGACCCATCCGTGGCTCACTCAGGAAGTTAAAGATAGTATTCAATTAAAAGAAGAGGCTTACAATGTTGCAAAAAAGATTAGCAAGTCTGGGATTGGGAGTGTTTTAGAAACCAGCAAAGGGACACCAAAAAGTTGATAAAAAGGGAAAAAAATGCATATGAGAGTAAACTAGCCAGTAATATAAAAACAATTGTAAGAGCTTTTATAGGTACATAAAAAGGAAAAGGGTAGCTAAAGTAAAAGATGGTCCCTTAGAAGCAGAGATAGGAGAAATTATCATGGGGAATTAAATGGCAGAGGCATTGAATAAATAATGTGCGTCTGTCTTTACAGTAGAAGACACAAGTTTCATACCACAAATAGGTAGTAACCTAGGGGCTAACAAGAGTGAGGAAAGTAAGGAAATTAATATCAGCAGAGAAAAAGTATTGGAGTAAGGGACTAAAATCTGACAAATCCCCGGGGCCTGATGGCCTAAAGCCTCGGGTTCTAAAACAGATAGCTGTAGAGATAGTGGATGTGCTAACTATGATTTTCCAAAATTTCTTAGATTCTGGAACGGTCCCATCAAATTGGAAGTCGGCAATTGTTATATTGCTTTTCAAGAAAGGAGGGAAAGAGAAAACAGGGAACCACAAGCCAGTTAACCGAACATCAGTCGTTGGGAAAATGCTGGAATCTATTATGAAGGAAGTCTTAACAATGCACTTAGAAAAACACAGTATGATTAGAACAAGTCAACAAGTGAAATCCTATTTGACAAATTTGTTAGAGTTTTTTGAGGGTGTAACTAGTAGGGTAGATAAAGGGGAACCAGTAGATATAGTATACCTGGATTTCCAAAAGGCATTCGATAAGGTGTCACACAAAAGGTAAATACATAAGATAAGGGCTCATGGAGTTGGGGGTAATACATTAGCATGGATAGAGCATTGTTTAATGGACAGGAAGCAAAGTGTGGCCATTAACATGACATTTTGTTGACAGGCAATGAATAGTGTAGTGCCACAAGGATCAGTGCTGGGGCCTTAGCTATTTACAATCTATATTAATAACTTAGATGAAGAGATGGAGAGTAATGTATCTAAGTTTGCTGATGATACAAAGGTAGGTGGAAACGTAAGCTGTGGGTAGGACACAGAGAGGCTGCAAAGAGATATAGACAAGTTAAGTGAGTGGGCAACAAGATGGCAGATAGAGTAACGTAGGGAAGTATGTAGTTATTCACTTTGGTTGTAAGAATAGAAAAGCAGAATATTTTTTAAAAGCTGTGAAAATTGTAAGTGTTGATGATGGAAGCGAGTTGGGTGTGCTTGTACAAGGAACGCAGAAAGTTAGCATACAGGTACAGCAAGCAATTAGGAAGGTAAATGGCATGTTGGCCTTTATTGCAAGGAGATTGGAATACAGGTCTTGCTACAATTATACAGGGTTTTGATGAGACCACATCTGGAGAACGGTGTGCAGTTTTGGTCTCCACTTTTAAGAAAGGATATACCTGCATTGGAGGTGGTACAGCAAAGGTTCACTAAATTGGTCCCTGGGATGAGGGAGTTGTCCTATGATGAGAGGCTGAGTAAATTGGGCCTAAATCCTCTGGAGTTTAGAAGAATGAGAGGTGATCTCATTGAAACATACAAGATTCTGAAGGGATAATGAAAGCAAAATACTGCGGATGCTGGAAATGTGAAATAAAAACAGAAAATGCTGAAAATACTCAGCAGGTCTGGCAGCATCTGTGGAGAGAGAAACAGAGTTAACGTTTCAGGTCTATGATCTTTCTTCAGAACTGTCAAAGGTTAGAAATGTATTAGATTTTAAGCAAATAAAATGGAAAATGAGGTGCTGTTCCTCCAACAGATGCATCAGAGACGGGGAAATTGGGAGAATGGAATGGAATCCTCATAGGAAGCAGGGTGTGAGGAAGTGTATACAGGTAGCTGTGGGAGTTCTGATGATGCAACCTTCCACAACAGTGCTTCTGATAGGTCTTCCTTTTTCCTCAACCGAGGATTCCCCCCACTGTGGTTGACAGGGTCCTCAACTATGTCCGACCCATTTTCCACACTTCTGCCCTCACCCCTTCCCCTCCCTCCCAGAACCACGACAGTGTTCGCCTTGTCCTCACTTTCGACCCCACCAGCCTACACTCTAAAGGATCATCCTCCGCCATTTCTGCCACCTCCAGCGTGATGCCACCACCCAAATGCATCTTCCCCTCCCCTATCAGCATTCTGAAGGGATTGTTCCCTCAGTGACACCCTGGTCCATTCCTCCATTATCCCCGACACCTCATCTCTTTTCCACGACAGCTTCCCATGTAATCGCAGGAGGTGTAATACCTGCCCTCTTACCTCCTCTCTCCTCACCATCCAAGCCCCAAACACTCCTTTCAGGTGAAACAGTGATTTACTTGTACTTTTTTCAATTTAATATTCTGTATTCGCTGCTCACAATGCGGTCTCCTCTACACTGGGGAGACCAAGTGCAGATTGGGTGACTGCTTTGTGGAACACCTCCGTTCAGTCTGCAAGCATGACCCTAAGCTTCCGGTTGCATGCCATTTCAACACACCCCCCTGCTCTCATGCCCATATGTTTGTCCTTGACCTGCAGCAGTGTTCCAGTGAACATCAATGCAAGCTTGAGGAACAGCATCTCATTTTCCAATTAGGCACGCTACAGCCTTCCGGACTGAACATTGAGTTCAATAATTTCAGAACATGACTGGCCCCTTTTTTTATTATTATTTTATTTTTTAAAATCATTTTTTTTAACTATGTGCCTGCCTTAAACTGGGTTTTTCGTGTTTGTGCTTTTGGCTAGGGCTGTTCTTATTCTGTCAGTTAACACTCTCTCTGCACTAATGCTTTGTCTTTCACCACACCATTAGCTCACTCTCTTTGACTTTGCCCCATGACCTTTTCAGTTAATCTCTCCGGCCCTCTGTCCTATCATACACCTTCCCTTTTGTTCTCTTCCCCACCACCACCACCCCATCCCACCCCCCATCCCTGCTTTACTTGCTTAAAACCTATTATATTTCTAACCTTTGCCAGGTCACAGATGAAAGGTCACAGACCTGAAACATTAACTCTGATTCTCTGTCCATAGATGCTGCCAGACCTGCTGAAGATTCTGAAGGGGCTGGATAGGGTAGGCACAGAGATTGTTTCTGCTGGTCGGGAAATCTAAAACATGGGGGCACAGTCTCAGGATAAGGGGCCGATCATTTAGGACTGTAATGAGGAGAAATTACTTCACTTAAAGGGGTCTGAATCTTGGGAATTCTCTACTCCAGAGGGTTGTGGATGCTTCATCATTGAATACACTTAAGACAGAATTTTGGTCTCTCAGGGAATCAAAGGTTATGGTGAGCAGGTGGGAAAGTGAAGTTGAAGCAGCTGATCAGCCGTGATCATATTGAATGGTGGAGCAGTACGATGGACCATATGGTCTACTCCTGCTCCTATTTCTTGTGTTCTTGTGCTAGATTTTGGCCCACCCTTGCTCCCCAATGTTACAAAACCTCCTCTTTAGTCCAGCTGGAAACCAGAACTCTTTGCCTAGTCTTTGTCTCTCCCCTCACTCCATTCCCAGAATCCCCTCTCAATGCTCCAAAAGCTCTGGACTATATTCCCAGTGCCTAGAAATTCACAATACTCCCATTTCCAGAGACCTTCCTCCCCAAATTCCAGGATCCCTCTATCAGGGATCCCAGATTGCAGGACCTTCCTCATTGTTCTTAGAACCACCCTCTCCAGCGTTCCTAGAACACTGTGATCTCAGTCTCTGGCATCATCTCAAGATGCCCTTAGGATCCTGGGTATTAGTTAGGATTATTGGTAATACTAAACAGTATAACACCCTGTTCTTAATAAAACATCTGACTTAATGTAAACAATACCACAGAGAAATATAACTTGGCTGGCTGAGGATGAAGTAGGAACACAGGAACAGGAGAAGGCCATTTGAGTCTGCACTGTCATTCATTCAGATCATGGCTGATCTGTATCTTTAAAAACAAGAGAGAATTTTCATTATTCAACAGACAGAAATGAACAAATTACACATAGATAGAACATGGCTTTGATTTTTTTTTTGTCTGCTTCAGTTAATAGAAATAATCACTGAACAGGAAAATTGTTGATGTTTGAGCTGAGAGGGAATGCTTCATGCTATTCCGGTCAAAACATTGAAAACAACTATCATTCAACATCTGCACTACCTGCCGACGAACTAAGTGAGAATTAATATGTTGCTGTAAGCTCATCTTCTGTATTCCAGTCATTCTGAAAGCACCCACAGAAATTGTGTGGGCAGCCAAACACACTCTGGGCAGATGTTGAAAGACTAGGCCAACTACAAAACAGCCACATCAACTCTGAATGGTTTTACAAAATTATGAAAAACTCCAGTAAGTTAGCTGGTTGAACAACACAAAAATCAGTACTGTTAATCCTGCACCACCACCCACCCCCCCACACCACAATGAGGACCCTCATCCATGCTGCCAGAACAAGTCAGTTCATCTGCCAAGTAAAGTGATTTTCCATTTCTGTTGAACAGAATTGAAGACTAGTAATTATTACTGGGAATAGTAGCATAGTGGTTATGTTATGGGATTCGAAATCCAGGGACAGAATGGACAAATGATCTGGAGACTCGAATTCCCCATGGCAGCTGGGGAATTTAAATTCAGTTAATCAAATAAATCTGGAATAAAAAACTTACTATCAATAATGATGGTAATGTAAAAACTCATCTGGTTCACTAATGTCCTTTAGGGAAGGGAATTTGCTGTCCTTATCTGGTTCTGGCCGATATGTGACTCCAGACCCACAGCAATGGCGTTGACTCTTAATCTCCCTCTGAAATGACCTAGTAAGCCACTCAGTTGCCAGATAGTGGCTCGCCAGCACCTTCTCAAAGGGCAGTTAGGGACTGGCAATAAATGCTGGCTTTGCCAGTGATGCCTACATCCCACACATGAATAAAAAAGCAAGCAAAGACTACAGAAATAATTCCAATACAAGCTGTATAATTAAAGTGGCAATAGTCTTTGCTATGCAAAAAGCTTCCGTCTGTTTTTTTTTACAAAAATGAGATGTTGTGAAAATTCCATTTTAGCTTAAAATCATTTGTATAGTATTGGCTGTCAGATTTTGAGGGCTGCATACATGTGTAAATGCATATTTTCTAACTTGATGTTCATGATAATCCAATATATTTATATTGCTAAGATGATGTAAATGAATCAAGTCATTGCTAGTTTGATGTCACTGTTGCTGTCTTAACCCTTCATCCACCCACCCCCCAACAAACTTCCCAGCATGAAAGTAGACTGCAAAACGCAAAATATTGAGAAGTCAAACAGCATTAACCTTTCCATCTCTGTCAACCTGTGCTGCAAAGATTAGGACTCTATACTGGGGAAAAAAGAGCTGAAATCATTCTGTTGATTCAAGACTAGAAAGTACCTGTCACAAACTAATAAGGGAGATGCTTTCCATTACTGGTGAAGCCAAAAGAACAAAGCAACCTGCCAGTTTATAATTGATATCTACATGCTTATCCCACTCTCCCATCCATGCCTACAATTTTTTGGTATCTTTCTTTATAGTCTGCAGCAGGTCTTCTCCATTACAAACTCTTTAACACCACTATAAGATGAGCTTTAATAATACAATAATGTTTAGGTAAAGGAAAATGTCATTGAGCCCAAGAAACTTCGATTTGATGTGACCCAAAAGCTCTTGGTGCTGCTATTAGGTGCAAAGAAAAATGGAAATGTTCTTCAGCAGACATCCTGTAGCTTGAAGAGATTTCATATAGTTAGAATAGGAATTTCCATCGTTCTGTATCAAGTATAACTTGGGTACAATTACTTGTTAAGTGCAATAACATTAATTTACCAACTCATCTTAGATTATTATTCGTTAACGAATGATACTGGATATGAGGAAATCCAATTAGGGATGGGAGAAAGAAGAAAATAACTTGAAAGAAGAAGAACTCACCCAGATAAAAAACAAAATATGGTATAAAACGAATACAACTGTTGCAATTCTGGTAGAATTCACAGAATCAGGAAACAAAGAAGGCGGCCATTCAGCTTGTCATGCCTGTGTTGGCTCTTTGAAAGAACTATCCAATTAGTTACACTCCCCTGCTCTTTCCCCTGCAAGTTTTTATTTTTCACATATGTATATGATTTCCTTTTGAAAATTGTTTCCACCATCCTTTCAAGTAATGTATTTACAATCTTCATAATTTGCTACATAAAAATAATTCTGCTCGTATCTTCTCTGTTTTTTTTGACTAAATCTTAGATCTGTGCCCTTTTTTAACCAATGCTCCTGGCATTGGAAACTATTTGTCCCTTTCCATCTATAAATCTCCCCTTAATCTTCACTGCTCAAAGAAAGAAAGAAAGACTTTAATTTACATAGCACCTGTCATGACTTCAAGACACCCCCAAAGCTCTTTACAGCAAATGAAGTACTTTTGTAGTGTAAACATTCAGCTGAATTTTACAGATCCCTGACATTGGGGAGGACCCAGCCCGATAATGCCAGCGGCAGCGAGGCCTCGTGGTGGCCCCTCACAGTTCAGCGAAAGGACTGCCATTTAAATATTTAAATAAATTAAAATCAATTAATTAATTACACTTACACTCCCACCATCTGTCCCGGTGCGATCTTTGTGCTGCTGGCTGACACTCCTGTGCCTTCGGATCCCTGTCCGGGGAAACGAGGCGGAACACTGGTTGGGAGGAGGTGAGGAGGTAAGTTTCTCAGTGCGGAAGTGGGGGGAACGGGTCAAAGAAACATCATTGGTGTAGGGGATGGTAGGAAGGGTTTTGGGTTAACGTTTATGCACTTTGGAGGGGAAAGGCCAGGTGGTCAAGGTAAGTGTTTTGTGGGGGAGAGGACAAGCAATTAATTTTATGGTTATTGGGGAGGGGGGGTGGGAGAGGAGCAAAATTAATGTATTTAATTTTTTTCATTAAGTGTTTCTTTAAATATTTAAATTGAACGGTAGGGCTCAAAGCCCTTTAAAAATGGTGTCAGCCCCTGGCAGCTAACGCCATTGCTGGGGATGGCCAGGCTGTCCGCTCCCTGTGATTGGGGTGCTGGGGGTGGCCCACCCCCACTGTTTTCACACGACGCCGAAGCCATTGTTTCAATGGAGGTAACGTGGCAGCCAATTTGTAAATAGCAAGCTCCCACAAATAGCAATTTGATAATGACCAGATAATCTGTTATTAGAGATGTTGGCTGAAGGATAATTATTGGTATGGACACTGAGAACAAATACCCTGCTTCACTGGGAAGAACAACGCCAGCTATTCCAGTCACTCCATATAACTGAAGACCCTCATCCCTGGTACTATTCTAATAAATCTCTGAGACTTTGGCATTCTTCCTAAACTGTGGTGCCCAGAATTGGACACAATACTGCAGTCGAGGCCTAACCAGTGATTTCTAATTGTTTGAGATTTACATTTTGCAACCTCGGTTTTTACATGCCGTGCTTAATTTGGCTCATGACTTGTCCAAGATAAACTCATTTAATTACGAAGACCCATTTAACTCTTGGCTCATACCAGAGGTAACAAGGACTAAATGGGAAACAGTTTTATGAACAAGTAACTACAATTTTATTACACTACTCCTACATGGTTAAGGACAAAACAAATGGCAATATAATTATTGCAAACAGAGCTATATTTTGGTCTGGGAATTGCAATATTTTAACTGTGTAAAATAGAATATAGTATAACTCAGGTCAGTAATAGTCAGAATTACAGTGTCACAACCTTATCTGGGTTCAGCATAATGTCACAAATCAGTAATATCCAATTTAAATTATTATACTACATGGTTGGCAAGATTAGCTCTTTCCAATTTATGTAGCAGAGTAGCCAATAATGCTTGTACTGTTACTGTACAAGTATATATCTTGGATGACAATACAAAAATAAACAACTACTTTACTTGGATAGCAAGCATATGAAATGTCTTGCTGTGGGGCACATTATTTCAGGTTCTTGGGTACATTTCAGTGAGCTATCCAAAGTTTGTGTCACTCCTGTTTTGTCATCTTTAACATCAGTTAACACCCTGCATGCATTTATACTGTTACAGTATATTTGTGCTTCTCGCAAAATCCTTCTGTGACAAGGCAGTTTCCACATGCATGCCCGAAGTTCCTATGAACTGAAACTTACGCAGCTGATGCATACAGTTAGCATATGTCAGAATTAGCAAATATCCTTTCCTTGAGCTGCATATTGGAAGGATATATTGAATGCTCATTATATTCTCCTGATTGCTCTTAAAGGTGGAAAACCCTCACGCTAACAGATCCAAGCTGTTTGCACCACTTTAATGGGGCCTACATCTGCCACATAGAGGATAATCTCCAGTCTCATCTTAGCCACTCCACCAGATGCCAGTACAATGCTGGAAGCCCAGTGAACTAGGAAGCAGGAGTGCTGATGTAGGGAGTCTTCACATTTGTCACCCCTCCACTGGCAACATTTGTCTTGTAAGGAGTGGGCAGAGATGCTGGAAAAATCCCAGAAATTGCAGAGACAGGTGTTACTAGAGTGATTCTACTTTTTGTAAAATATGTTTCTAAGGATTTATAGCTGAATTATGGGCATTGATTCATTTGGAAGCTTGAAGAGATACTGAACTGTGTTTTTACAAAGAAGTCACCAGAAGATTCCTGGACTTGGCTTGTAAACAAGCCCTTACTGGAAGCAACCTGTTTTCAGATAAATGCCAGCAGGGAGCTTGTTGTTTTGACTTGGAGAAGGTGTTTATAGAGAAGTGACAGGTCAAGATTTATAGAGGTCAAGAAGCTTGATTTCTGGAATGGTTTCAGTTTCACTTTGATTTGTTAAAAAAGACTGTTGGCTTTTGCCTGCCAAGAAAACCCAGATCATTTCTTTCTCTCTCTTGGAAAGAAACCCTGCATATCAAGTGTGTCAGTCTCCTCTTTCCTCCTGTGTTTGAAGAAACCCTGCATATCGAATATGTGGGAACTGAAACCCCTGTTGCCACATTTATGCTGTAAGGCCTATCTGAAGCCTCTGTAGATGCATTTCTTGGAAAGTCTACCCAAACCGATCTTCAAAATCACCTGGAAAGAACTGTTTTAGGAAGATCCCAATGACAGCCCTCTATACGCATTTGGGACGCCAAACCAAAACAAAGGACATCTTTCCACATCTTTTCTTTATTCTTCAAGAATGAGCAAATATTCAGCCTAAGTGGGGTTTTTTTGGTTTTTTTTGTAACAGAGCTCTAAAGCGAAATTTCCTTTTATTCTTCCAGTTAAGTATGTGTGTGAGAGTGTGAGGGACTAAGGTAAAATGGGAATTGTTATACTTCAATCTGTGTGTTTATGCTTTGCTTCATTACTAGTTTGGACTTATTTTATAATAAACTGATCATTTTGTTGTTTATTAAAGAAACCTGGTTGATGTGTTTTATTCTGGGATAAAAATAGAGTCTACGATTGACCAGATTGGTAAGTGGGAAAAAAATTAAATATATGTTGTGACCCATGCAGAAGTGGAACTAGAATAAACAATGCACTCTTCCTGCCTCCCTCATAACACAGGATACAATTGGGTCACTGCAACTTTCTGGTGATTAAAGCCATTTTCCTGCTGATTACCAGCAGAACTCCCACAGATTTTTGGATCTATCTTTTTGATTAGACCTAAAATTATGAAGAAACAAAATAAATTAGAATGTAAAACGAATATATTACATAACTTTAGCTGGTACTTTAAACTGTTTCCCTTTAACTCAGACCCAATGGGGTAATTTTGGCTTTGTGCGATAATGTAAAACCGGTGATAGTGAAGTTGATGGAATTAAAAATTGGGAGAGATGTAAAACAGACTGCCAATTTTCTATCATCCAATTTGCACTCCGGCACAAAGTAAAAATCTACCCCAATGATTGTAGCTGGATGCGTAGCTGCATGGAGTTCCATCTTATTGTTGCAACACGTGGGACCGGTAGCATTGTGGTTATATCACTGTAGTAATCCACAGGCCCCCAACTAATGATCCAGAGACATGAGTTTAATTCTCCCCATAGCAGCTGGAGAATTTAAATTCAGTTAATTAAAGAAATCTGGAAAATAAAAAATAGGAGCAATGGATTATATGGTCCCTCAAGCCTGCTCTACTGTTCAATAAGGTAATGGCTGATCTTTGACCTCAATTCCATTTTCCCACCTGATCCCCAAATCCCTTGATTCCCCTAAAGTCCAAAAATCTATCTCAGCCTTGAATATACTCAATGACTGTGCACCCAAAGCCCTCTGGGGAAGAGAATTCCAAAAATTCACAGCCTCTGAGTGAAGAAATTTCTCCTAATCTCAGTTTTAAATGATCAACCCTCTACCCTGAGACCATGCCCCCGTGTTCTAGATTCCCCAGGTAAGGGAGACAATCTGTCAGCATCTAACTTGCTAAGCTCCCCAGATAATTAAAAATTTTGATTAAATCAACTCTCATTCTTCTGAACTCTAGAGCGTATAAGCCCAATCTACTCAATGGTCATCATAGGACAAACCTCTCATCCCAGGAATCAATGTAGGGAGCCTTTGTGGCAAACCTCCAAGTAAAGTATATCCTTCCTTTTATAAGAAACAAAAACTGTGCACAGTATTCCAGATGTGATCTCACCAAAGCCCTGTACAATTGTAGCTAATGTCATGCCCAGTAAACGCATGTCCTATCACTAATTTTAAACATGGAATGCATTCAGCATAGAAACTTCTGGAACTGAATGTTCCTTTTTTTAAATGAATCGCAATGGACTTAAAAGGCTACATAAGCTGAGGGTCAGGTGACTTTTGCAATTTCGGCCCAGTCTCGTAAGTATCTCAAGCATCCGACAGTATCTAATTGAATGACCATGGGTGGTGTCCCTTGAATGGACAGACCAAGATGAAACCATTTGTGGAATTCCCACCTCCTATTGTTTGTGGTCTTACCTAAACTCAATATCCAGGGACTCCTAGACTCACTGTCTCTGAGCTCAAAGCTTAACAAACAGAGTTGTAAGAAACCAACTACATCATAAGTACAGGTGAATGGCCACCATCTATCCCTGACTATGTAGTAATAGCTTTGAACTGCAAATCATTTTATGTGGACAATGGAAGTATTGATCGGGGGTTCCCTGACCAAAATTACTCACAGTTAACAGATCCTATTATCCAAAGAACCAGGGAGAAACTGGTCAATCTTCAAACAACAGCTGCAGAGACAGTAGCAAAGGTAAAACACCTATGCTTTAAAACTATAGACTACAACACCTTAAGGTCTCCAAGCCTGTTCCTTTTCAAGTCCACCAGGACAGAAAACTGACCTCCTAGTAATGAGACTACAAACAACTAACTTTGTGACCTGCTGAAACCCCACCTCTTCAAGAGAATCCTACAGTGACTTTGATATATGACTCTGGCTATCGAATCCACCTAACTACACTTCAGGAGTGAAAACGCCTTCTTCACCAGGCCTACAATGCATGCCTTTTCCCCGGGATAGGCCAAAATTACGTGACTTATGAGCTAGCCCTTTGTTTGTAATTGGTAAAAGGTGTACTATCCTCTTTAACGGCTTTCCTTCCTGACCATGTCTATGTGTGAGTGATGAATGAGTGACATAGTGTTAGATTTTCGGGATGAACATATGAATAAAAATAATCCTCTTGATTTAAACCCATGAAAAGCATGCTGCTGGTTATTCAAATTGGCCATACATTCAAGGGTTAAACACATACATCTTCCTTATCAAAAACACACTGATTACGGACAGTAAAGGGAAGGGAACTGGGGTTTCAGTTCTCTCTCAATTCTGTCCGTAACACAAGACTTCCTTACTGTTGTACCCTAGCCCCCTTGCAATAAAGACCAACATGCTACCCTGCTAGTTACATCCTTAAAAAGCTCTAATAAATTTATCAGGCACGATTTTCCTTTCATAAAATTGTGTTGACTCTACCTCATCATATTATGGTTTTTTAAGTCCCTTGTTAACATTTCCTTAATACTAGATTTCAGCATTTTCCCAATGACTGATGTCAGGCTAACTGGTCTGTAGTTCCTTGTTTTCTCTCTCCTTGCTTTCTTGAAAAGCAGTGTTACATATGCTACCTTCAACCCACTGGGACCACTGCAGAATCTAAGGAATTTTGAACGATAACAACGAAAATCTAGTATCAGTAATGGTGACTATGGAACCACCAGATTGTCACTAAAAGCCTCTGGTTCACTTATGTCCTTTAGGGATAAAAATCTGCTTTCCTTACCTGCTCTGGCCCATATATGACTCCAGACCCGCAACAATGTGGTTGACTCGTAACTGCCCTCTGAAATGGCCCTAACAAGCCACTCACTTGTATCAAACCTCGACAAAAAGGTCAAATAAGCATCAAGCTGGACAGAACACCTGGCATTGACCTAGGAACTGGAAATGACAAAGGCACAACCTGCCCAGTCAACTCTGCAGAGTCCTTCTCACTAGCATCTGCAGGCTTGTGCCAATATTTGGAAAGCTGTCCCACAGAACAGTCAAGCAACAGCCTGACATAGTCACGCTCACAGAATCATACCTTATAGCCAAAGTCCCAGATTCCTCCATCACCATCCCTGCATATATCCTGTCCCACCGGTGGGACAGACCCACCCGAGGTGCTGGCACAGTGATATACAGTCGGGAGGGATGGCCCTGGGAATCCTCAACATTGACTCCGGACCCCATGGCACCAGATCAAACATGGGCAAGGAAACCACCTGCCACCCTCCCTCAGTTGATGAATTAATACTCCTCCATGTTGAACATCACTTGGAAGAAGCATTGAAAGTAACAAGGGAATACAATGTACTCTGGGTGGTAGAATTTAATGTCCATCATCAAGATTGGCTCAGTAACACCACTACTGACTAAACTGGCCGAATCCTGAAGGACATATCCGACAGACTGGGCTTGCGGCAGGTGGTGAGAGAATCAATAAGATGGAAAAAGCTACTTGACCTTGTCCTCACCCATCTACCTCTTGCAGATGCATCTGCCCATGACAGTATTGGTAGGAGTGAACACCACTCAGTCCTTGTGGAGTCGATATCATGTCTCTACACTGAGGACACCCTTCATTGTGTTGTGTGGCACTACCACTGTGATTCAGATCAGATCCAGCAGCTCACAGCTACGCTGTGGGCCATCAGCAGCAGCAGAATTGTGTTCAACCTCAATCTGTAACCTCATAGTGTGGCATATCCCCCACTCTACCATTACCATAAAGCCAGGGCATCAACCCTGGTTCAATGAGGAGTGCATAAGAACATGCCAGCACCAGGCATACCTAAAAATGAGGTGCCAACCTGGTGAAGCTACAACACAGGACTACTTGCAGGCGAAACAGAGAAAGCAGCAGTCTCTAGACAGAGCTAAGCAATCCCACAATCAACAGATTAAATAAAAGTTCTGCCACATCCAGTTGTGAATGGTGGCCGGCAATTAAACAACTCAAGGGAGGAGGAGGCTCCACAAATATCCCCATCCTCAATGATAGGGGAACCAAGCATATCAGTGCAAAAGACAAGGCTGAAGCATTTGTAACCATCTTCAGCCAGAAGTGCCCAGAGGATGATCCATCTTGGTCTCCTCCTGCGGTCCCCCACTTCACAGATGCCAGGCTTCAGCCAATTTAATTCACTCCATGTGATATCAAGAAAGGAATGAATGCACTGGATATAACAAAGGATATGGGCCCTGACAACATCCAGGCTGTCGTACTAAAGACCTGTGCTCCAGAACTACCCTCACCTCCAGCTAAGCTGTTCCAGTACAGCTACAATAATGGCATCTATCTGACAATGTGGAAAATTGCCCAGGTATGTCCTGTCCACAAAAAGCAGACAAATCCATCTGGACAATTATGGTCCCTTGAGTCTACTCAATCATCAGCAAAGTAATGGAAGGTGTTGTTGACAGTGCTACCAAGTGCCATTTACTCACAAATAACCTGCTCATCAATACTCTCTTTGGGTTCTGCCAGAACCATTCAGTTCCAGACCTCATTACAGCCTTGGTCCAAACATGGACAAAAGAGCTGAATTCCAGAGCTGAGGCAAGAATGACTGCCCTTGATATCAAGCAGCCCTGACAAAATTGAAGTCAATGGGAATCGAGGATAAAATTCCCCACTGGCTGGAGTCATACCTAGCACAAAAGAAGATAGTTGTGGTTGTTCAGAGCCAATCATCTCATCCTCAAGACATTGCTGCAGGAGTTCCTCAGGTCAGTGTCCTGGGCCCAACCATCTTCAACTGCTTCATTTATAACCTTCCCGCTATTATAGACAGGCGGGAGATGATAGGAGAGTTCCTCCTTTTCATCTCTCGACTGACTGAAAACTGTTTTTTTTAAGGAAAGGATATTTTTTAACAGAAAAGCAAAATATTACAGATGCTGGAAATATTAAATAAAAACAAGAAATGCAGAAAATACTCAGCAGGTCTGGTAGCATCTGTGGAGAGAGAAGCAGAGTTAACGTTTCAGGTCAGTGACCCTTCTTCAGAACTGAAAAATATTAGAAATGTAAAAGATTTTAAGCAAGTAAAGCAGGGCATGGAGCAAGAGATAATAAAAGAGGTGTTGATAGGTTAAGATCACAAAGAATAGCTGACCAGAAGGTCATGGAGCAAAGGCTCCAATATATTAATGGTGTGCTGAAAGACAAAGCGTTAGCACAGACAGGGTGTGAATAGACTGTAAAGCACAAAGCACTCCAAGCACAAACATTAAACTTTTTTTTTAATGGAAACCGTGGATAGGCACAGTAGAAACAAACTAAACACACTAAAAATACCTAAAATAAAATAACCAAATAAAAAAGAAAAAAGAAAAAAAGAAAAAATAACTAAACATAAAAGGGGGTGGGGGGGGTGGGTGCCCATCATGCTCTGAAATTATTGTATTCAATGTTCAGTCTGGCAGGCTGTAGGGTGCCTAATGGGTAAATGAGATGCTGTTCCTCGAGCTTGCATTGATGTTCGCTGGAACACTGCAGCAATCCCAGGATAGAGATGTGAGCATGAGAGCAGGGGGGCGTGGGTGTCGAAATGGCCAGCAACCGGAAGCTCGGGGTCATGCATACGGACTGAGCGGAGGTGTTCCACAAAGTGGTCACCCAATCTGCGTTTGGTCTCCCCAATGTAGAGGAGGCCACATTGTGAGCAGCGAATACAGTATACTAAATTGAAAGAAGTACAAGTAAATCGCTGCTTCCCCTGAAAGGAGTGTTTGGGGCCTTGGATAGTGAGGACGGAGGAGGTAAATGGGTGGGTATTACACCTCCTGCGATTGCAGGGGAAGGTGCTATGGGAAGGGGACGATGGAGGCAATGGAGGAGTGGACAAGGGTGTCGCAGAGGGAACGATCCCTTCGGAATGCTGACAGGGGAAGGGAGGGGAAAATGCGTTTGGTAGTGGCATCATGCTGGATGTGGTGGAAGTGGCAGAGGATGATCCTTTGGATCTGGAGGCTGGTAGGGTGGAAAGTGAGGACAAGGGGAACTCTGTCAAGGTTCTGGGAGGGAGGGGAAGGGGTGAGGGTAGAGGTGCGGGAAATGGGCCGGACACTGTTGAGAGCCCTGTCAATCACAGTGGGGGAGAAATCCACAGTTGAGGAAAAATGAAGACATATCAGAAGTACTGTCATGGAAGGTAGCATCATCAGAGCAAATGTGTCGAGACGGAGAAATTGGGAGAATGGAATGGAGTCCTTACAGGAGGCAGGATGTGAAGAAGTGTTGTCGAGGTAGCTGTGGGAGTCGATGGGCTTATAATGAATATTAGTAGACAACCTATCCCAGGAGACGGACCATGTGAAGGTGACAGAAGGGTGGGAATTAGAAACAAAGTTGATAATGTTTTCTAGTTCCAGGTGGGAGCAGGAAACGGCACCGATACAGTCATCAATGTACCAGAAAAAGAGTTGGGGGAGGGGGCCTGAGTAGGACTGGAACAAGAAATGTTCGACATATCCCACAAAAAGACAGGCATAACTAGGACCCATGCGGGTACCCATAGCAACACCATTTACTTGAAGGAAGTGAGTGGAGTTGAAAGAGAAGTTGTTCAATGTGAGAACAAGTTCAGACAGGCGGAGGAGGGTGAAGGTGTATGGGGACTGGTTGGGCCTCTGCTCAAGGAAAAAGCTGAGAGCCCTCAAACCATCCTGGTGGGGATGGAGGTGTAGAGAGATTGGACGTCCATAGTGAAGAGGAGGCGGTTAGGGCCAGGAAACTGGAAATTGTCAAAATGACGTAGGGCATCAGAAGAGTCACGGATGTAAGTGGGAAGAGACTGGATCGGGGAGAAAAAATAGAGTCAAGATAGGAAGAAATAAGTTCAGTGGGGCTGTCAGTGGGGGATGTTTTTTTAACCCCTGAGTACTTTAATTGTCAAGAATAGACAAATAAATGTTTATTATACAACACCCAAAAAAACACAAAACCCATTCTGACACTCATACAGATACACATACACTCAAGAAAAGATAGAGATTATAAAAATAACATACGTTAGGTCTGATGTTTTGTAAAGAGTTCTCTGTTAAATTTGCTTTTCTCTGGGGTGAAGACTTGAAATGGTGCAGGCCTGTAATCTTTTCCCTTGTTCACTCAGGAGGTCAGGAAGATGGATGTGTGTTATATCAACAGTATGCTGATACTGGCAACAGAAGCAGTTTCCATGAAGTACTAAAATCTGTCTATGGACCAACACATCAAACCCAAAGCCCCTTGAGGAGCGCCGATGGCATGATTCTACACACCAACAAGGAGTCAGTCAGATCGGTGGTCAGAGCACTTTTAAACTCTCTTCAGCACCACGTGCACAGTGCATGATACTGCCATCAATTGCTTCCAACAACAGCCCGTTAAAGAAGGACTGGATGAGAGCCCAACTCTGGAGGAAACTGACTGCCATCAACTAGATGGAGGGCAACAAAGCCCCCGGAGTTGATGGAATTCCACCCGAAGCCTTGAAACATGGTGGCCCTTCCCTATACACCAAGCTCCATGAGTTTTTCACGGCTTGCTGGGAACAGGGTAGGATTCCACTGGATTTTCATGATGCCATTATCATCACTTTGTACAAAAACACAGAAGAAAAATCAGACTGCTTCAACTACCATGGGATCACCCTCCTTTCTATTGATGGGAAGATTCTGGCTAGTATACCTCTGAACAGGCTTATGCCTACCATTGTGGAGAAAAACCTCCCAGAGAGCCAGTGTGGTTTCAGAGCAAACAGAGGCACCACAGACATGGTATTTGCACTTAGACAATTACAAGAAGTGTCGTGAGCAAAACAAAGGCCTGTACGTCACTTTCATAGACCTCACCAAGTCATTCAACACTGTGGACAGAGATGGACATTGGAAAATCCTTGTAAAACTTGGATGCCCACCCAGGTTCCTGGCCAGGGTGAAGCAGTTTCATGAAAATCAGTATGGACAAGCCAAGCAAAACAACGACCTCTCAAGTCCCTTCTGAATCTCCAATGGCGTGAAGCAGGGATGTGTGCTGGCCCCAACCTTATTCACCGGGCTGAATTTTATTTGGGCGCTGTGCTGCGTGGTGGTGCCCTTTCAACTCAGCGCGGCGCCCTTATTTAGCGACCACCGCAGAGCCCGGGGGCTCATTAGCATCACTGCGCTGAGCCTCCCCCCCGACATTACATGGGGAGAGGCGGGACATCTGGCACAGTGAGGAACCCTTTGACAGTTGTGCAGCAGATGCTAGGGCCCTATTTTAAGTGCCCCAGCACCTGCTTCCTGACAGCTGTCAAAGAAATACTTACCTGACTGCTGAAGAGTGGGGCTGCAGTCAATCTGGCAGCAAAGTAGAAAGTGCTGCAGAAATCCAGCAGGTCAGGCAGCATCTGTGGAGAGAGAAGCAGAGTTAACTTGCCCAAGTTCACAGACCTGAAAGTTAACTCTGCTTCTCTCTCCACAGATGCTGCCTGACCTGCTGACTGACCCCAGCACTTTCCACTTTGCTGCCACATACTTACCCTACTGTGTCCCAGTGTCCTGTAAAGTTGCGATCCTCTTCTTCCACTCAAGTGTAACATTCCTTCTTGTAGGCATGCTGCACCTGGGTGAATAATCTTAAATTTGCACATTCCAGGACATGAGACTTAAATAGACGATAAAAGGTATTTCACAGGTTTACAGAGAACACACTGACACAAGTGGGAATGTCATGGGTGTCACAGCAATGTAAATAAGTCTTTCACTAAATGTTCCTCACCAGCAAGTGTGTCCTTTTCTCTGTGCGAATGATGTGTGCCAGCATGTAGCCCCAATGTCACATCCCTTTGCACCGTTGGCCCTTCAGAAGAGCCAACGTGTGCAATAACATCATTGCCATGCCACCATTACTCATGAGCTTCTCCACGGATACAGTGACATGCACATTAGCTCAGTCAGCTGCTGCCTCTAAAGGTTTACTCAGGGATGCTGCAGATGTGGACTGGTGCACAGCAGGTGATCGAGGGTGATGTGTGGCCTGCAGAGCTGATGTCGGTTCCTATGGAGCAGACAGCCCTTGTCTGATAAGCTACTTCCGTACATCCCTACCTCACTGCTAGCCTGCGTGCAGATCCTGGGTGCCATCTGCCCTCCCTTGTGTATTCATGTTGTAGGTCCTCAGCCTTGTAGTCTGAGGAGGAATCCTGTTGATGTCAGTCCTCATCACGCCAGGCCTGGCCCCTTTTGGGTGCATAGTTGTGCAGAGCAGCAAAGAAAGGAGCTGGCCTTTTCAGCCCATAGTACAGGGCATCACCCTATCCATACAGGCACTCGAAGCACACTTTCAGCATGCCGATCTCCTGCTCAATGGTGGCTCTTGTAGATCAGTGGCTGGCATTGTATCTCTCCTCTGCAGCAGTGGTGGAGTCGCTCACCGGTGTCGAGAGCCATGTCTGCAAGGGATAACCCTTATCTCCAAGAAGCCACCCCTCCATCTGAGCCAGTTCAGTGAACAACGGTGGCAACCGGGACTGGCGCAAGACCCAGGTGTCATAGCAGCTGCCTGAGAAGCGGTCATACATTCGCAGAAAACATCGGCGGTGATCACATACCAGCTTCACCTAGATTGAAAGGGCTCCTTTATTGGGACATCTGCAGGTGGTAGCCTGGCAGGAGGCCTGATGTCCACATGAGAGCAGTCTATGAACATTACAACCTATGGTTCTCCAGCAATGGTGCCAGAACTAATGGCCCTCTGGGCCTGGCTGTGAGAGTCCGTCCTGAAGTGGACATACTCACTGGCCCTCCGGTGCAGGGCATTGCTGACCTCTATGATGCAGCGGTGCACTGCTGACTGTGTGACCCCACAAAGGTCTCTGGTGGGCCCCTAAAAGGCTGCAGAGGCGTCAGGCTCGAGAACCAATGCCACTATAAGGAACAAAGGCATGGGATGTCCCCTGGAACCCATGGGCTGCAGGTCATCCTTGAGCAGGGCACAAAGACGTGTCACCACCCTCTCTATATGCGCAATCTCCTCTGACACCGGTGCTTCGACATCCGATGGCATGTCATGTGGGGCCTGTGGATGCACGGCAACTGTAATGGCGGGCTCCCCTTGGGGGCTGCTGCTCACGACCAGGGGCCTCTATGTGGACCGCACGTAACCGTTGGTATTGCCTCTGGCGCATACGCATCCTCACATACAGAGGATCACACAATGTAGGATAAGCCATACTTATTTCCATGTGATAAATAAAGTTGAACTCTTCAGAGGTTCCTAACAGGGCAGGGATTGGTGTTGATGGGTACATCAGCTGCTTTCCTGAATCAACTATGTGGTGCGCCATGGCATTGCCCATCTTGGCCAATACTCAGAGTGGCACAGCATCACCACATCAAGATCCTACCAGCTGAATCCATTGCCCCCACAATCCATAAAACCTTAATGCTCCTGCCCTTTCTGGCACCCTCCCCACACACAGGGTGCCTAGTGTACATTGCCCCCTCACAAACACAAAGTGTACACTGTTAACGGAGGGATGGTACACAGTAGCAGAGCTTTCCCTCCAGTAATCCCAGACCCCCTCCCCTTCAGAATGCAGAGTGAGACCACTGCATATCCCCCCTCCCTCCTCCCTTTAAGAATGCAAAGTTAGACCCCTTCATATCCCCCCTCCTGTAAGAATGTGTATCCCCCCCCTACCTCCTCCCTTCTGTAATGCAGAGTGAGGACACACCGGCTTTTCAGATCATGAACGGAATGGCACGTGACGGCCGTCTGTTCAACGAAAAATCCGCAAGTGTCAGTGAAGAGGCGGCGGGCTGCATAATCAGCATAGGTAAGTAATCATTCCTACATGTTTATTTATTTATTTAGAGATACAGCACTGAAACAGGCCCTTCGGCCCACCGAGTCTGTGCCGACCATCAACCACCCATTTATACTAATCCTACACTACTTCCATATTCCTACCACATCCCCACCTGTCCCTATATTTCCCTACCATCTACCTATACTAGGGGCAATTTATAATGGCCAATTTACCTATCAACCTGCAAGTCTTTTGGCTGTGGGAGGAAACCAGAGTACCCGGAGGAAACCCACACAGACACAGGGAGAACTTGCAAACTCCACACAGGCAGTACCCAGAATTGAACGCGGGTCGCTGGAGCTGTGAGGCTGCGGTGCTAACCACTGCGCTGCCCTGTTGATTATGGCGCTGCCGCTGTGCGGCGGGGGGGGGTGGGGCCTGCACCGAGGTGCTGCCGCTGGTAATATGTGGCGGGCCCTTCTCGACGTTGCGGGTCGAGGCCAGTCTCTCCCCATAACATTTTAACGGCCTCTGCGCCATGACCCGCGGCGTCGAGGGGCTGGTAAAATTTAGACCACCATCTTTTTCAGCATGATGCTGCAGCAGACAACGGAAGACCTTAAGGAAGGTGTTATGTACACTTCCGGACTGAGGGAGGCCTTTTCAACCTCGGGTATCTTCAGGCTCACACAAAGACACAAGAAAAACTCATCTGTGAACTTCTTTTCGCCGATGACTGTCCTCTCCTGGCCCACAGTCATACAGACCTGCAACGTATAACAACACATTTTTCCGAGGCGGCACAACTCTTCGAACTAAAAATCAGTTTAAAGAAAACTGAAGTCCTGCATCAGCCTGCACCCCAAGAAGAATATAGACCATCAAGCATTGTCATCGAGGGAACCGAGCTGAATGCCTTCAAGCAATTTACTTATTTGGGGAGTGTCATCTCATTTGATGCCACCATAGACAAGGAAGTGGACAATAGGCTCTCAAACGCAAACAGTACATTTGACAGACTCTACAAACGAGTGTGGAGCAACCACAGCCTCAGAGCAAAGACCAAACTCAAAGTGTACAAAGCCATAGTCCTCACCACCCTTCTGTATGGCATCCAGTCATAGGTCCTATACCGCCATCATGTACGCCTTTCAACAGCACTGCCTCCACAGCATCCTCAAGATCCACTAACAGGCCTGCATCACAAAGATTGAAGTGCTGGAAACAGCCAACATCACCAGGGGTCATGTCGCCCGGATGGATGACAGTCACCTGCCCAAGATTGTGTTGTATGGAGAGCTGACCACTGGTAAAAGGAACAGAGGGGTCCCATGCAAACGTTTCAAGGACTCCCTGAAGAAGTCCCTCTCTGTGTGCCACATCGACCATCACCACTGGGAAGCGCAGGCCATAGATCGTGATGCCTGGAGATGTTACATCAGGAGGGTTACAGACACCTCTGAGAGTGAGCGACGAAGCAGCAAGAAAGAGAAAAGGAGGAGAAGGATAGATCCAATTGCCCCCAGCAGTGACCACACCTTCACTTGTACCCGCCATGGAAGAATCTGCCAATCACGGATAGGCCTGAGTAGCCACCAGCGGGCCTGCAACCGATGAGTTCAACCTTCCCAAAATCTTCATCTGTGAAGAAATGCCAAGAATATTCCAGGTGACGGTCAATGGTGAGGTCCTGGTATAATTTCTCAGGTCGGAGGTTCAAGATGGTGATCTTAGGCAGGGTGTTTCCTCTTCACTGGAATTAGATGAGATCTTCAATTTTGAACTAATAACTGAATTAACCAACATTGATTCCACTCTGATTATTCCAGAATGCACTGCCACAATCCTTAGGGGAGGTGGTGGCGTACTGGTATTGTCACTGGACTAGTAACCCAGAGACCCAGGTATTGCTCTGAGGACATGGATTCGAATCCCAGAACAGCAGAAGGTGGAATTTGAATTCAATTAATAAATCTGGAATTTAAAGCTAGTTTAATGATGGCCATGAAACCATTGTCGATTGCTGTAAAAACCTATCTGGTTCACTAATGTCCTTTAAGGAAGGAAATCTGCTGTCCTTACCTGGTCTGGCCTACATGTGACTCCAGATCCACAGCAATGCAGTTGACTCTTACATGCCCTCGAAAATGGCCTAGCAAGCCACTCAGTTCAAGGGCAATTAGGGATGGGCAATAAATGCTGGCCTGGCCTGCGACGCCCACATCCCATGAAAGAATTAAAAAAAAAATCCTTGCTCCTGATTGGTCAGTTTGAATCCGGGCCGCTTCAGCGAACCTCAAGTCTGTTTGGGTTTGTTTCATAAGTTTATTATGTTGTTCATAATTTCTCCTTGCATAAGCATGACACCTCCTCACAAAAAGGGAAAAAATGAAAGTCCTTTAATATTTCATTTGCTTTTTAGAAAGAAGGAAAAGTAAGAACACATGATAGTATACATCTACATGCATTCATTCACATGCATTCCTCAGGGTTATTGTCTCCAGACCTTCCACAGTTTACTGGTGGCATATTGCCTGTTTAAATTCTGGACAGAGCATCCACAATGACATTGTTTTTCCCAGCTATGTCCCTGACTTTTAAGTTAAAAGGCTGGAGGAGCAAACTCCATCGGAACAGCCCGGGGTTGATAACTTTGAATTTCTCGAGGAAGGTTAGTGGTTGTGGTCAGTGTACATTAAAGTTTCCCTGTGTCCATTATTAACATAGACCTCGAAATGTTGAAGGGCTAACAGAAGTTCCAAAGCCTCCTTTTCTATGCTGGAATATTTCTGCTGATATTTGTTTAAGTTTTTGGAAAAATAGTCAATTGGTCTGTCAATACCTGAGTCATCTTCCTGAAGTAAGACAGCTCCTACTCCCACATTGCTCGCGTCAATAGCCACCTTGAAGGATTTGTTAAAGTTTGGTGCTGCTAATATGGGTTCATTTGTTAGGATAGCCTTCAATTTCTCGAAAGCCATCTGGCACAGTTCTGTCCACATTATTTTAGCATTTTTCTTTAATAGATTGATCACTGGTCTAACTAAGGTGCTGAAATTAGGGACAAATTTTCTATAGAAACCGCGCATCTCCAGGAATTGCATTAACTCCCTCTTGGTCTTGGGAATAGGGCAATTATCAGGACTTGTACTTTTGCTGCCCATGGCAACACCTGACCTGCTGGCCTACAACATGCTCCAAGACCGTCACTTTGGCCTTTAGAAACTGACTTTTAGCTAAATTTGTCACTCGGTTAGCATTTGTAGACCTTTGAATAATGCCCTTAAATGGCTTAGGTGGTCTTCCCAGCTGTCGCAAAAGATCAGCAGGTCATCAAGGTAGACAACACTGTTGCTTAGGCCAGTCACCACTTGATTCATCGGTCTTTGAAAGATTGCTGGGCATTCTTTAAACCGAATGGCATGACTTTGCATTGGAATAAGCCATCTGGCGTTACAAAAGCCGAGATTTCTTTAGCTTGAGCGGTCATGGATACTTGTATCCTTTTAATAAATCAACTTTACTGATGTAAGCGGAGTTGCCTACAATCTTCAATGACAGGAATCGGGTATGAATCTGTTCAGGTCACTGCATTGACTTTTCTATAGTCGATGCAGGGTCTCTTAGATCGGTCCAGCTTAGGAACTACTACAATAGAACTCCAGCTGCTTTGACCGGGTTTGACTAGCATGTATTGGATCTCCTCTTGGACTTGAGCCAATTTATCTGGTCTCGGACGATATGGGTTTTGTTTAATAGGTGGGGTCTCCCCTACATCCACATCATGAATGGCCAAAGAGAGGCGACCCGGTTTGTCCCTACAAGCTTCCTGAAACACTCTTAACCTTTCCTGTGCTCATCATTTAGATAATTAAATACAGTATTTAGCCTCCCTAAGATTTATGTGTTAGCTAATTTCACAGTAGAGGTTTCAATATGAGAATTTTCTAGGTTTCCTTCTTTCTCTAGTTCCTCTTCACTATTGTTTCCATCCTCAATTGTCCTCATTACCTGGCATACATCCACTCGTTTGTCTTGTTCCCGATTATAATATTTCTTTGACATGTTTATGTGGCACAGCTGTTGTTTCTTTCTCCAGTTGGGGTGTTAATCAAGTAATTGACCTCACTGATATTTTCCCCCATGCAGTGTGGGTCACTAAATCTGGCTTTCAGGGGTTCGCCCTGTAACGGCAACAGCACCAGGACCTGATCCCTTGTTTTAAATGTCTGAACCTCAGCATGTCTGTCTGCCTGCTGAGCCTCAATCAAGAAGGGTCCTCCTTCTTCTCTCTTAAATCTCTGATAAAGGTTTCGGCCAGCCAGACCTCTAGGTCATCTGTCCAAATTACTCACTCAGCTCCTTCTAATGGAGCTTGCTTACCATGAATGAATAAAGAAAAAACATGGAGCTCAATGATTGAAGCAACTGAACTCATGATATGACCAAAATTATGTTTTATGCATCCCTAAACTGTGAGTCAAGCCAGATCAATGTGCACCCAAGCAACTTTTGGAAAACAAATCTTATTCTCGATGGCTCATACATTTGAGGTAGCAACTATATCTGTAAACTCATATTCTGTGATGCTTATACGACTGGACACTACAAATGGAATTACCATTGTCCTTCAAAGAATTTAGTTAGCTATAGTCAAAATCCACTGGGGTATCGATAGGTTCACAGGCAGGAGAGAATTTCTATTGCAATTTAGCAGGTAGTGAGCATGAAGCACGCATGCACAATTCACACACAATGCACACACAAGAAATTTATCCCAGAATGCAAGCAACAGACCAGAGTTTAAATTTTCCACTCTAGGCCTTGTTAAAAATCACAGATTTCTAAACTACATATCTTTTCAAAATATGATACAGCATGAAACTGATTTCTGTCATCATCTAGTTCTGCTGTCACAAGCACTGTTGGATTCTTTTCTGAACTGAGTTTGAACATAACTGCCTTCTTAGTTTCTTTCAATTTTCTATTTATTTGTGAATTAAAATTTCTGAAACAAATATATAAAAGCTAGATAAGCTTCTGTCCTTTTTAGCTTAATTGAGATTAAAACATTACATCAGGAACATAATCACTCTTTGCCATTAGAGTCATAGAGAGATACAGCACTGAAACAGGCCCTTCGAGTCTGTGCCGACCATCAACCACCCATGTATATTAATCCTACATTAATCCCATATTCCCTACCACATCCCCACCTTCCCTCAATTCTTCTACCTACACTAGGGGCAATTTACAATAGCCAATGTACCTATCAGCCTGCAAGTCTTGGGCTATGGGAGGAAACCGGAGCACCCAGGGAAACCCACACGGTCACAGGGAGAACTTGCAAACTCCTCACAGGCAGTACCCAGAACCAAACCCAGGTTGCTGGAGCTGTGAGGCTACAGTGCTAATCACTGCGCCACTGTGCTGCCCGATGTTGCAACTTTTGCTAAAATTATATGTACATGCAGCTCTAACTTTAATACAGCATAGAGAATGAGCACTTAAAGCATTTATTTTTAATAAACTCAGCTGAAATCTTTTTCTGTTCTGGAGGGCTCTTTTTTAATGAACTCTTCCTCAGCAAGCTTCTGCCAAGGTTAACATTAGTCCAAGATTCATGTCTATTTAACCTCATCAGCAGGTCTCCATGTTTTTGCTGATACATTAACAATGTCATCTAGAAATTCCTACATGAGAGAAGAACATTTTGTAACTAAACTGAAATTTATTGCCACATGGGCAGTAACTGGATAACCCTGGGATTCCGAGTGTGCCGCAGTAGGTTGGGGATTCATGCTCATTTGTGAGCTTGATGGCTCTTTCCAATGCTCAAATACCTGTAGTCTGGATGACAACGTATGCAAATAGGAAGAAGATTCAACTTCTGCCTATTCACTGTAAGTATCGGGCTTTTAAATCTCCTTCACCTTCACCTGCGCATCATATCATCATCTAGGAAACAATGAATCTCCTCTTAATTACCTGAGGTCCTCTGGTAGTGTGGCCTCTGATTGGCAGCTGCAAGTTTGAAATATTGTAGAGCTTCACTCTTCTCCAAAGATAGTCCATTCCTGCTCCCTGTTTGGTCTTTAAATTCACAAACGCTGGCAGCCACAGATTCGGAAGAGATGAAGCACAACCCATCAAATTTATCATGTGACTCCGTGAAGTCTGCAGCAATGCCTCAGGCAACACCCTGCTCTCCCTGGACTCTATTACTGAATTATATAGTATCCTCTTTCCTGCTGAAAATCATGTCATGCTGGCTAAAGTTTGGCAGCAAGAGCAGCTCATGCTCCACATCTTCTAAATCTTTCAGAACCTACTTAAGATGCGAAAAGATTTCTTTCAAAAAGAACTCATCTAGTTTTCAATAAAAACAACTTTTTTAGCTCCAGGAAGAAATGTCTTTGGGTTTTGTGTCGTGCATTCCAAGGTCATTTCATCCCCAACACCCGTATTTCAACAAAAATGAACCAATATCTCCTTCTGTGCTGTAATTTTCGTGAGTCCAAGAGTGCACCTGCAATTGATGGAAATTTGCTTGTTGATATTTAAGCAGTGGCGTTGCTCATGCCATTCGAAAAATATGCAAATCAGTGCCTCAGGGTACTGTCAGCAAATGCACAGGGACATTTAAATTAGAGAGAGAGAGAGAAACACTCATGTCTGAGACTAATCTGCAGACAAAATTCAATTTCATAGAGAACTCATTCAAATATGAGAAGCACGAGGGTAGTGTGGCCAGTTTGAGCACTGGCTCTTTATTTTACCTTCAGCAAAAGATTGAAACAACAAAAAATAAAAACCCATTTGCACTGGGTGCCAGTATTTGTACAGTATTGGTGGAGGTCTGGGGGGGAGGTGTTGGAATGAGGGTGAGGCAGTGGGCTCACGCCCATGGAGCTCTGTGAACTTGCCTTTTTGCCCAATACATTTTTTTCAATCCTTTTAGTTTAGGTTTCAAGGAGAGAAGGCTTTTGAAAGGATATCACACACCTACATGATGGACGTGCACTCCAAAATGGGGTTTGGGGAGGGAATCTGCAATTGGATCAAACTGCTCGACACAAACATCAGTAGCGCACTCTCAATCAATGGGTGGGAACTGAGCAGGATGAGATGTGCTCGCATTACTTCTTCCAAGAGGTACACAGAGAGAGCTCTGTGATCAGAAGACTGAAGGAAGAAGATGGCTCAGCAACATCTTCGCAGTCCGACATACTAAGGATCAGCAAATCCTTTTATGCTGGGCTGTATGACACGAAACCCTCAGACAGCAGAGCCTCCCAGTCCTTCCTGTCATCTATCACAGAAGTCTTAGATGACAGCATGAGGGAGAGACTGGACAAGCTGCTAACTCTGGACGAGCTGACAAAGGCCGTCAAGTCCTTTGAGACGAGTAAAACTCCCAGAAGCGATCGCTTACCGGTTGAGTTGTATTCTGCCCTCTGGGACTGGGTCGGCCCGGACCTGCTGGAAGTATACGAGAGTATGCTCCTGACCGGCAGCATGTCAGAATCCATGAAGAAAGGCATCATCACCCTCATCTACAAGCGGAATGGGGAGAGGGCAGAAATCAGAAATTGGCGGCCCATCTCACTGCTTAATGTTGACTACAAGATTCTGTCAAAAGTCATAGCCAATCGAGTGAAGTCTGCTCTGGAGTTAGTGATTCCCCCTGATCAGACCTGTACTGTACCCGGCAGGAAGATCTCTGATAGTCTTGCGCTACTCGGGGATACGATCGCCTATGTACAGGACAGGAGGGTGGACACCTGCCTCATCAGCCTGGACCAGGAGAAGGCTTTTGACAGGATATTGCACACCTACATGATGGACGTGCTTTCCAAAATGGGGTTTGGGGAGGAAATCTGCAATTGGATCAAACTGCTCTACACAAACATCAGTAGTGCAGTCTCAATCAATGGGTGGGAATCAGAAAGTTTCCCGATCCAATCTGGAGTCAGACAGGGCTGTCCTCTCTTCCCGGTCTTGTTTGTTTGCTGTATTGAACCCTTTGCTGAGTCTATTAGGAAGAATGTGAGCATAAAAGGGGTGACAATCCCAGGCAGTGGAGGCACTCAGGTTAAAACCTCCCTGCACATGGACGATGTCGCCTTCTTCTGCTCAGATCCGCTGTCTGTGCGCAGACTGATGAGCATCGGCGACCAGTTCGTACTGGCGTCGGGAGCCAAAGTTAACCACGGCAAGAGCGAGGCCATGTTCTTTGGGAACTGGGCTGACCAATCCTTTGTCCCCTTCACCACTAAGGCAGACTACCTGAAGGTGCTGGGGATATGGCTCGGAAGGGCCGGGGCGTGCACCAAAACCTGGGAGGAGCGAGTAGCCAGGGTACAACACAAGTTGAGCATGTGGGGGCAGCGATCTCTCTCCATTATCAGTAAGAACCTGGTCATCAGGTGTGAGGCACCCACGTTGTTGCTGTACGTGGTGCAGGTCTGGCCCATACCCCACTCCCCTGCGCTGTGACGATCACCCGAGCCATTTTCTGCTTCATCTGGGGATCCAAAATGGACCGGGTCTGGAGGGACACGATGTTCAAACCTCTGGATAAGGGCGGGAAAAATGTACCCAATGTGGCCTTCGTCCTGATGACTACCTTCGTGTGCGGCTGCATCAAGCTGTGTGTAGACCTCCAGTACGTAAACTCCAAGTGTCACTACACGCTGAGGTTCTATCTGTCCCCGGTGTTGTGAAGGATAGGCCTGGTCACATGACCGTGGAATGCTCCATCCAGTTGGACCGTGCCGTACTACCTATCCTTCGTGGAAAAGTTTCTGCGGAGAAACACCCTTGACCACCAATCCATCAGGCAGTGGTCTGCATGGAATGTCCTCAAGGCCCTACAGGAAAAAGAGATGGTGGATCCTGTCGGATAGTTCCCCGAGCAGACTGCCAAACTCATTTGGCGGAATGCCTCATCACCAGAACTTTCAAACAAGCACCAAGATGTAGCTTGGCTGGTCGTGAGAAGAGCCCTCCCCGTCAGATCCTTCCTGCACGCCTGAAGTCTCACCCCCTCTGCACAATGCCCTTGAGGTGGCTGTGGTGGGGAAGAGACGGTTGCCCATCTTCTGGAATGTATCTTTGCAAAGTAGGTGTGGAAAGAGATGCAGTGGTTTTTGTCGAGGTTCATCCCAAGCAGCTCTGTAACACAGGAGTCTGTGCTCTACGGGCTGTTACCGGGGACGCATACTGAGTTAAACATCAACTGCTGCTGGAGGACTATCAATCCGGTGAAAGACGCCCTTTGGTCTGCCAGAAACTTGCTGGTCTTCCAGCGCAAAGAGTTGTCCATGACCGAATGTTGCACACTGGCACATTCCAAGGTCCAGGACTACGTGCTGAGGGATGCACTAAAGCTTGGGGCAGCCGCAGCAAAGGCTCAATGGGGAAAGACCACCGTGTAAGGACCCCCACCAAGATGAACCGAGGGGCTGGATCCATGGAAAACCCCTCGAGCTGTATCCGGAAAATATTTGTTTGCTGTAAAATGTACATGGCATGTAAAATGAAATGGAAGGATTGTGAGGGAACTTACTCCTGTATTGAAGGAAACTGATCTCCTTTGCACTCTTTGTATTGTTCGACTTGGTGCTGTTTGGAACTGTTTTGTAATGTATTTTTTACAGATTTTTATGAATAAAGAATATTTTGAAAATAAAAAAAAAGAATCAGAAAGTTTCCCGATCCAATCTGGAGTCAGACAGGGCTGTCCTCTCTCCCCTGTCTTGTTTGTTTGCTGTATTGAACCCTATGCTGAGTCTATATTGAAGGAAGCGGGCATAAGAGGGGTGACAATCCCAGGCAGCGGAAGCACTCAGGTTAAAGCCTCCCTGTACATGGACGACATCGCCGTCTTCTGCTCGAATCCGCTGTCCGTGCGCAGACTGATGAGCATCTGCAACCAGTTCGAACTGGCCTCGGGAGCCAAGGTTAACCACGGCAAGAGTGAGGCAATGTTCTTTGGGAACTGGGCTGACCAATCCTTTGTCCCCTTCACCGTTAGGTCAGACTACCTGAACGTGTTGGGGATATGGTTCGGAAGGGCCGGGGCGTGCACCAAAACACGGAAGGAGTGAGTAGCCAGGATACACCATAAACTGAGCATGTGGGAGCAGCGATCTCTCTCCATTGTGGGTAAGAACCTGGTCATCAGGTGTGAGGTGCTCACATTGTTGCTGTATGTGGCACAGATCTGGCCCATACCCTACTCCTGTGCCGTGGCGGTCACCCGAGCCATTTTCCGCTTTATCTGGGGATCCAAAATGGACCGGGTCCGGAGGGACACGATGTTCAAACCTCTGGATAAGGGCAGGAAAAATGCACCCAACGTCGCCCTCATCCTGATGACTACCTTCGCGTGCGGCTGCATCAAGCTGTGCGTAGATCCCCAGTACGCAAACGCCAAGTGTCACTACGTGCTGAGGTTCTATCTGTCCCCAGTGTTGCGAAGGATGGGCCTGGGCACATTGCCGCGGAATGCTCCATCCAGTTGGACCGTGCCATACCACCTATCCTTCGTGGGAAAGTTTCTGCGGGAAATCACCTATGACCATCAATCCATCAGGCAGTGGTCTACACGTAATGTCCTCAAGGCCCTACGGGAAAAGGTGATGGTGGATCCTGTCGGATGGTTCCCCGAGCAGGCTGCCAAAGTCACTTGGCGGAATGCCTCATCACCAGAACTTTCAAACAAGCACCAAGATGTAGCTTGGCTGGTGGTGAGAAGAGCTCTCCCCGTCAGATCCTTCCTGCACACTCGGAGTCTCACACCCTCCGCACAATGCCCTCGAGGTGGCTGTGGTAGGGAAGAGACGGTTACCCACCTCCTTCTGGAATGTGTCTTTGCAAAGCAGGTGTGGAAAGAGATGCAGTGGTTTTTGTCGAGGTTCATCCCAAGCAGCTCAGTGACACAGGAGTCTGTGCTCTCCGGGCTGTTCCCAAGGACGCACACCGAGATAAACCTCAACTGTTGCTGGAAGACCATCAATTCGGTGAAAGACGCCCTTTGGTCTGCCCGAAACGTGCTGGTCTTCCAGCGCAAAGAGTTGTCCACCACCAAGTGTTGCAGACTGGCACATTCCAAGGTCCAGGACTACGTGCTGAGGGACGCACTAAAACCTGGGGCAGCCGCAGCAAAGGCTCAATGGGGAAAGACACCGTGTAAAGTCCTTTCACCAAAGTGAACTGAGGGGCTGGTCCCATGGGAAACTCCTTGGGCTGTATACATCAAATATGTGTTTGCTGTAAAATGTACATGGCATGTAAAATGGAATGGAAGGGTTGTGAGGCAACTCACCCCTGTATTGAAGAAAACTGATTTCCTTTGCACTTTTTGGAATGTCAACTTGGTGCTGTTCTGAACTGTTTTGTAATGCATTTTTTACAGATTTTTATGAATAAAGTATATTTTTGGGGGGAAAAAAGGTGCTGCCTACACAGTACTTAGATGATCGTTTGGATGGAAAACTGAAACCATGGCCTACTAACCAACTTTGATCGACAGATCTTGATCAAGCCTCTTGCTTGCTTTGGCTGAAATCTTAGTCTTTGTGTATATATTATAACCATTTTATGTCCAGTGTCCTATGCTCCATAATGAGCAGAATGTTTTGATCATTCCTATCAGTGTGCTGCAAGTTTGAAAAGTGTCATTGTCATTGCTCTGATGGAAACTTGTCTTCAAAGATGTTAGCTTTCAACATTCATACTTGACTCCCTATAGCCACAACCAACTTTGCAACCATTTGCACCACTAGTGAGTTGCATTGTCATGCCTATTGCAGATGTATTGAGGAGTCACTCCTGGTCTTTATGATCTATGAATGAACAACACATGCAGTTTACTGTCTTTTGAAAGCTAGTCTTGCTGTGAATTACACCATTAATGTGGGATGTTATCACCCATTGAAGTACTAGTGGGTACTGCCTTCATGCTAACATTACCAGAATAAAAATGCTAACGTCCTGAATTTCTTCTATGGCAGTTATGCCATTGTTACATTGTTGTGCTGGAAATTTACACCATTTACCAGCAGAGGGAGTTAAAGATATCCATCATCTGGCGTATTTTGTTTTCTGGTTTAGAGATATCCTGCGGGTAAACATTTATGTCAAAATCGGCTTAAAATCATTAAGTTCCATAAGGTGGATGTGATATTCAGTTGTGTGTAGTATTCCCTATCCATGCGTTCGCTGGAGTGGAACGCCATGATATTACATCAGGGAGATTCATGCACAAAATGTCTGCTTGGACTATCTTCATAACTGAAATTCCTCATCCCTGGAACCATTCTCGTGAATCCCTTCTGTACTCTCTCCAATGCCCTCCCGTCTTTCCCCAAGTGTGGCTCCCAGAACTGGATGCAATACTCCAGCTGAAGCCGAACTAGTGTCTTATACAAGTTCAACATAACTTCCTTGCTCTTGTACTCTATGCCCCTATTAATAAAGTCCAGGATACTGTATGCTTTATTAACTGCTCTCTCAACCTGTCCTTCCACCTTCAATGACTAATGCACATATACACCTAGGTCCCTCTGCTCCTACACTCCCATTAGAATTGTACCCTTTATTTTATATTGTCTCTCCATGTTCTTCCTACCAAAATGAATCACCTCACATTTCTCTGCATTGAACTTCATCTACCACCTGTCTGCCCATTCCACCAACATGTCTATGTCCTTTTAACGTTCTACACTATCCTCCTTACAGTTCACAATGCTTCCAAGTTTTGTATCATCTGCAAACTTTGAAATTGTGCCCTGTACACCAAGGTCTGTGTCATTAATATATATCAGGAAAAGCAAGGGTCCCAACACTGATCCCTGGGGAACTCCACTACAAACCTTCCTCCAGCCCGAAAAACATCCATTAACCACTACTCTTTGTTTCCTGTCACTCAGCCAATTTCATATCCATGTTGCTACCGTCCCTTTGATTCCATGAGCTACAAGTTTGCTCATAAGTCTGTTGTGTGGCACTGTATCAAATGCCTTTTGAAAGTCCATGTACACTACATCAACAGCAATGCCCTCATCAACCCTCTCTGTTACCCCCTCAAAAAACTCCAACAAGTTAGTTAAACATGATTGTCCCTTAAGAAATCCATGCTGGCTTTCCTTAATTAACCCGCATTTGTCCATGTGACTATTGATTTTGTCCCGAAGTATTTTTTCTATAAGTTTTCCAACCACCGAAGTTAAACTGACTGACCTGTAGTTGCTGGGCTTATCTTTACACCATTTTTGAACAAGGGTGCAACATTTGCAATTCTCCAGTCCTTTGGCACCACCCCTGAGTCTAAGGAAGACTGAAAAATTATGGCCAGTGCCTCTATGATTTCCATCCTCACTTCTCTCAGTATCGTTGGATGCATTCATCTGGTCCTGGTGTTTTATCCACTTTCCGTATTCCCTATTCCCCCCACATTAAATGCCAATGCTTTGATAAAGGAGACTGCCACACTTTCAGTATTTGTTACGTTTTACATTTCCATGGTTTACTGTCCTCTGACAAGTTTTATGCAAGGACATAGGAAATGTGAGATGGAAAAATGCCAAGGTCCAGTTCACCTTCTACCATCCTGTAGTTACATGATACAACAATAATTGAGTTATTGACTACTCATGACAATCAATCTCTATTAACTGACCCAGTTAAGTGGCAATAAAAGCTTTAAGAACCAGGGCCAGAATTTTACATCCACCGGGAGCAGACTAGAGGTGGGGTGGGGGTGGGGGGCATAAAATCGAGTGGGAGGCGGAGGGTGCTGTTCTTGCTGCCTACCCACCTGCGGCCATTTTACCAACAGCGGGGGAGGCTGTAAATGGCCTTACTGTCTCAGGCCAATTGAGGCCCTTAAGTGGCCAATGAATTGCCACTTACAGGCCTCCTCCTGCTGCCGTTGGTATCTTACCAGCGACGGCTGGGCGCCATTACCTGGAGAGGCTGCCCGGTAAAACCCAGCAGCCACCTTGCGGACTGGGGGGCCCCGCCTGATCGGGCACCCTGGGACACACAGAGGGCCCCCCATGGCACAAGCCACCCCCACTGGAGCACCTTCCCCCCCCCCACTCCTAATCGACCCCTAGCCCCCTCCCTGGAGGCCAGCCGATTATCCCGGCAAGGACCGAAACCCTACTCACCTATTGGGGCCAGCGTCCATCCTGCTCTGCTGGCTGCATGCAGTTTCAGCAGTGGCCACTGCTCCCGGTGGTGCTGCTGGGACCGAGGAGCTGCCAGCCGGTTGATGGGCCCGCCGGCTGGGCTTCCTGTCTCAAAGGGGTGGAAGCCCCAAGCAAGGCCAATTAAGAGCCTGAGTCATGCAAAATTACAGCGTGGCTTCCAGGTCCGGAGGAGACGGGCTCACCTCTGACATTTCAGCTGGTGGGTGGGGCCTCCGCCACAATGTAAAAATCTGGCCCATTGGTCCAAAGCCACCTGTTCTTCCCAAGCTTACTACTATCGTATGCCATGAATCACATTACTCATATACTGTATCCCAAAATATTATTTTCTGAAATAAATCTAATTTGCATTTGAATGAATGAATGAATCAACACTATCTGCTGCTACTGTCTCTCTATGCAGCCTGTTCCATAAATCCCTCTTGTAACCAGGGATTGGTCAGTAGAACTCCCATCTGAGCGCCCCTGGATTACACTATTGTATAATTAGCGATAGGGCAGTATACACAAGCTCCTGAAGGTAAGAGGCATGAAGTTAATTTCCAAGAGTGATCAGTGCCACTGAGCCTCAGTGAATGTCTAAGATAGTCCCAAAATTTTTAACAGTAACCTTTATTTCTTTATTGTGGAGAAACTTTACACTTTCCCACTATTATGTCTCCATCACACAGTAGACAACAAAAGACCTCACCAAAGCTTGATTTACTGCTCACTCAACTCTGGTTTATTAAGAAGTTAGCATATTCTTCAAAAACAGGACTTAAATCTAAACCTGTTTATAGCAGGTGGCACCAGAGGAAAGCTTTTCAAGAAAGTTTGTTCAACATACTGACGACAAAACTAGGGTTTTAGATCTTAGATATTTATATATTTTCATGCAACAGCAACTGACAATTTTGTTCCACTCAACATTATTAATGGTGGAGCAGGTAAGATGACATGACTGTGAAGGATTATTTTCAGTACCCTGATTCTGGATTGCAAGAGTCACCAGGGACAAGTACTATACAACATTAATAACAGCTTAAAAGCACTTTACTTTCCCCAGTGCCAAGAGAGCTTTGAGGCACTTTTATGTTCGCCAATTCCTGTCAATTGTATACGTGAAGTACTCCTGCAGTCAATGACACTGTAATATAAAGTGGTGGTACTCTGCAGATCTGTTGGGATTGGAGATCTGCATTATTTTGGGTTTCCTGAGCTGCTGTCAGGTTTTCAATTTAATATAAAAGCACAAACAGGGCCCTTCTCTTTTGTTGTTTACAGTTGTGGGTCTTTGCCTTTCAAAGGAGTTTCGCCAGAATGGAGGCACAGGATAACAAACAGGGGCAAGCAGTGCAGAGAAGATCATGGGGGCAATTTTAGATTTGGGTGACTATCGAGTGGGACGATCAAATTGCCTGTTGATGTCGCCAATGGGAGGCCCAAACAATTTATGTGATTGAGCCTCATTAAAATGGAATTGGAAAGTTGTCAACACTAAATGGCAACTTACTGATAGGAGAGGGAGGGGATAGTGCAAATTAGGTAATCCAGTGTCAACTCCACACAGGCAAACCTTGAGGACAACATTGGAGGGCAGGCAATAGCAGCAGCAGATGGGGGAGGGACAGGGAGGGTGTGGGTGGGTGGTTGTGGAGGGGCCATCAGCAGGCAGGATGATTTCTGTGCAACCAGAAAGGACAGTCATGCTCCTCCAGCGCCCACAAACATCTCTAAGAAACTTATCTTTAATGCTTTAGAGTGATTTCCAGCAATTCCTTTCATCATTTATGCATTGCCCTCGGTGACATCATCCAGAAGCATGGAGTTAACTTTCACATTTATGCTGGCATCATCCTGCTTTAGCTTTCCAGCTCCACCTTCACTTTCACCTCTGTTGCTATTGATCTACTTGTCTAACTCATAATTTATGGGTATAATTTAATTTTCTCCGGCCTAATGTCTATAATATCTTAGACATTGTATGCAACTCTCACCTGGACTCATTAATTTTCCCAGTTGTTTCCTCAAGCCCCTGCACGCCACCTGATCCCAAGCTGAGTCTCTTCTATTCTGATGAGTTACTTTCTTTCACCTCTAAAATATTGTAAGCCTGAGACTCTAACTCTCCTTCACCACTGCAAAGACCATATTCTACAGATCCGAATGATCCAGCATGCCTCCTACCTCTGCAAACTACAACTTGTCTGCACTATCATGGCCTGAGCCTCTCCCAGACAGATCTCCAGGCCCTTACCCTTGACAAGTTTCCCTGAAAACCTGTACCCGAACGTATTACAAAATGCTTGTCTTCATGTAAAAATCACTTGAATCACAGAATCACACAATTGTTACAGTGCAGAAGGAGGCCATTTGGCCCATCTTGTCCACACTGGCTCTCTGAAAGACCAATTCCCTCAGTCCCATTCCCCTGCCTTCTCTCCATAACCCTGCACTTTTCATATAACTGTCTAATTCCCTTTTGAATGCTTCAATTGAACCTGCCTCCACCACTTTCTCAGGCAGTGCATTCCAGACCTTAATCACTCACTGCATGAAGAAGTTTTTCCACCGGTCACTTTTGCTTCTCTTACCAAATACTTTAAATCTGTGTCCTCTCGTTCTCGACCCTTTTACGAGTGGGAAGTTTCCCGCTATCTACTCTATCCAGACCCCTCATGATTTTGAATACCTCTATCAAATCACTTCTCAGCCTTCTCTTCTCCAAGGAAAGCAGTCCTAACTTCTCCAATCTATCTTCATAACTGAAATTCCTCATCCCTGGAACCATTCTCGTGAATCTTTTCTGTACTCTCTCCAATGCCCTCACGTCTTTCCCCAAGTGCGGCATCCAGAACTGGATGCAATACTCCAGCTGAGGCCGAACTAGTGTCTCAGACAAGTTCAACATAACTTCCTTGTTCTTGTACACTATGCCCCTGTTAATGAAGTCCAGGATACTGTATGCTTTATTAACTGCTCTCTCAACCTGTCCTTCCACCTTCAATGACTTATGCGCATTTACACCTAGGTCCCACAGCTCCTGCACCTGCTTTAGAATTGTGCCATTTATTCCATATTGTCTCTCCATGTTCTTCCTACCAAAATAAATTACCTCACATTTCTCTGCATTGAACTTCATCTGCCACCTGTCTGCCCATTCCACCAACTTGTCTATGTCCTTTTGAAGTTCTACATTATCCTCCTTACAGTTCACAATGCTTCCAAGTTTTGTATCATCTGCAAACTTTGAAATTGTGCTCTGTACACCAAGGTCTGTGTCATTGATATATATTAGGAAAAACAAGGGTCCCAACACTAATCCCTGAGGAACTCCACTACAAATTATCCTCCAGCCCAAAAAACGTCCATTAACCACTACTCTTTGTTTCCTGTCACCCAGCCATTTTCATATCCATGCTACAATCCCTTTCTTTGCAATCTCTTCAAACTGCTTATTTCTCCACATAGCTTTGTAACTCCCCCAGTTCCACCACTGCTGGTAATTCCTTCAACCATGATGGCTTTGTCCTCTGGAACTTCCTCTCAATATCCATCAATCTTCCCAACTTTTCGTGCTGCTTTCAAAAGTCTCCTTTAAACCTCCCCTCTTTATACTTTCATCTGCTCCTAACTTCGCTGTTTTCATCCTCTCCTGTTCAATGACCACTTACTTCTGCAAAGTGCTGTGAGACATTTTTCACCTTCTGGGCATTACTGGAGGAGAGAATGTTTTTGTTGTATTCCTTGGCCTGAAGAGGTTATTTTGTGAAGACCACAACACTTGCTTGATTAATAATAATTGAAAACATTACCTCGTGTTAAATTTAATATTTGTCTGATTTCCGTTTGTTTTATTTAAATCTTAGATTTCCAGTAGATGCCAAATACTTCCAGGTTCCTGGCACTGAAGGCTTTCGGTCTCAGTACCCAATAATAACAATTCTTCACATTAGATACCCAAGCCATATTATCAGCTGCAACAGGTTATTGATTGTTTTCTCAGTATTTGTACCAAGCAGAATCAGTCCGAAATGGATTTAAATTCCATTTCTAGAGCATATATCCGACATGGTTTGTTATGTGACAAAACAATCACAAATCTGTACAATTGGGTGGTTAACCCTAATTAAGTAATTAATTAATAAGTAGAGGAGTAACTAAACCGGAGGGAGGAGATTACTGTATTTGGCATTTAATATTTCTAGCAGAAATCTAACCATATAGTTAATTGTAACTTAATTTAGCAAGGATTTCATAAGTACTTATTTTAAATTAATTTATTAATTAGTGCTAGAAATGTCAGTTAGAGGGGTAAAGTGCTTCACCTGTGAGATGTGGGAGGTCTGTGACGCTTCCAGCGTTCCGGACAACTACATCTGCAGGAAGTGTACCCAATTGCAGCTCCTCACAGACCGCATGGATCAGTTGGAGCAGCAATTGGATGCACTTAGGAGCATGTAGGTGGCAGAAGGCATCATAGACAGGAGTTTTAGAGAAGTGGTTACACCCAAGGTGCAGGCAGATAGATGGGTGACCACTAGAAGGGGCAGGCAGTCAGTCCAGGAATCCCCTGTGGTTATCCCCCTCTCTAACAAGAAGAGCGTTTGGATACTGTTGGGGGAGGATGGCTTATCAGGGGAAAACAACAGTGGCAGCCAGAGCAGTGGCACCACGGCTGGCTCTGTTGTTCAGCAGGGAGGGACAAAGTGCAGAAGAGCAGTAGTTATAGGGGACTCTATAGTCAGGGGCACAGATAGGCGCTTCTGTGGACGTGAAAAAGACTCCAAGAAGGTATGTTGCCTCCCTGGTGCCAGTGTCCATGATGTCTCTGAACGGGCAGGGGGCATTCTGAAGGGGGAGGGTGAACAGCCAGAGGTTGTGGTACACATTGGTACTAATGACATAGGCAGGAAAAGTGATGAGGTCCTGCAGGGGGAGTTAAGGGAGTTAGGTAGTAAGTTACAAAACAGGACCTCTAGGGTTGTAATCTTGGGATTACTCCCTGTGCCACGTGCCAGTGAGGCTAGAAACAGGAAGATAGTGCAGCTAAACACGTGGCTAAACAGCTGGTGTAGGAGGGAGGGTTTCAGATATCTGGATCATTGGGATCTCTTCCGGGACAGGTGGGACCTGTACAAGAAGGATGGGTTGCATCTAAACTGGAGGGGCACAAATATCCTGGCTGCAAGGTTTGCTGGTGTCACTGGGAGGTTTTAAACTTGTGTGGCAGGGGGGTTGGGAACCAGAGCAGTAGGTCAGCAGGTGAAATAACTGAGGGGGAACTAGTAAATAAGGCCAGTAAGACTGAGAGGAAGAGCAGGCAGGGAAATGTTGCTGAGTACAGCGGGACTGGTGGTCTCAAGTGCATTTGTTTCAATGCGAGAAGTATAACAGGTAAGGCAGATGAACTTAGAGCTTGGATTAGTACTTGGAACTATGATGTTGTCACTATTACAGAGACTTGGTTGAGGGAAGGACAGGATTGGCAGCTAAACGTTCCAGGATTTAGATGCTTCAGGCGGGATAGAGGAGGATGTAAAAGGGGTGGGGGAGTTGCATTACTGGTTAAGGAGAATATCACAGCTGTACTGCGGTAGGACACCTCGGAGGGATCATGCAGTGAGGCAATATGGGTAGAGCTCAGGAATAGGAAGGGTGCAGTCACAATGTTGGGGGTTTACTACAGGCCTCCCAACAGCCAACCGGGAGATAGAGGAGCAGATATGTAGACAGATTTTGGAAAGATGTAAAAGCAACAGGGTTGTTGTGGTGGGTGATTTCAACTTCCCCGATATTAACTGGGACTCACTTAGTGCTAGGGGCTTGGATGGGGCAGAATTTGTAAGGAGCATCCAGTAGGGCTTCTTGAAACAATATGTAGATAGTCCAAGTAGGGAAGGGGCTGTACTGGACCTGGTATTGGGGAATGAGCCCGGCCAGGTGGTTGAGGTTTCAGTAGGGGAGAATTTCGGGAACAGTGACCATAATTCCGTAAGTTTTAAGGTACTTGTGGATAAGGATAAGAGTAGTCCTCGGATGAAGGTGCTAAATTGGGGGAAGGCTAATTATAACAATATTAGGCGGGTACTGAAGAATTTAGATTGGGGGCTGCTGTTTGAGGGTAAATCAACATCTGACATGCGGGAATCTTTCAAATGTCAGTTGATTAGAATCCAGGACCAGCATGTTCCTGTGAGGCTGAAGGATAAGTTTGGCAAGTTTCGGGAACCTTGGATAACGAGGGATATTGTGAGCCTAGTCAAAAAGAAATCGGAAGCATTCGTAAGGGCTAGAAGGCTGGGAACAGACGAAGCCCTTGAGGGATATAAAGAAAGTAGGAAGGAACTTAAGCAAGGAGTCAGGAGGACTAAAAGGGGTCATGAAAAGTCATTGACAAACAGGATTAAGGAGAATCCCAAGGCTTTTTATATGCATGTAAAGAGCAAGATGGTAGCCAGGGAAAGGGTTGGACCACTCAAGGACAGAGGAGGGATCTATGTGTGGAGCCAGAGGAAATGGGTGAGGTACTAAATGAGTACTTTGCATCAGTATTCACCAAAGAGAAGGACTTGGTGGATGATGAGTCTAGGGAAGGGAGTGTAGATAGTCTGGGTCCTGTCGATATCAAAAAGGACGAGGTGTTGGGCGTCTTGAAAAACATGAAGGTAGATAAGTCCCCAGGGCCCGATGGGATCTATCCCAGAATACTGAGGGAGGTAAGGGAAGAAATTGCTGGGGCCTTGACAGAAATCTTTGCATCCTCATTGGCTACAGGTGAGGTCCCAGAGGACTGGAGAATAGCCAATGTTGTTCCTTTGTTTAAGAAGGGTAGCAAGGATAATCCAGGAAATTACAGGCCGGTGAACCTTACATCAGTGGTAGGGAAATTATTGGAGAGGATTCTTCGGAACAGGATTTACTCCCATTTGGAAACAAATGGACCTATTAGCGAGAGGCAGCATGGTTTTGTGAAGGGGTGGTCGTGTCTCACTAACTTGATCGAGTTTTTTGAGGAAGTGATGAAGATGATTGATGAAGGAAGGGCAGTGGATGTTGTCTAAATGGCCTTCAGTAAAGCCTTTGACAAGGTCCCTCATGGCAGACTGGTACAAAAGGTGAAGTCACATGGGATCAGAGGTGAGCTGGCTCCGTCACAGAAGACAGAGGGTAGCAGTGGAATGGTGCTTTTCTGAATGGAGGGCTGTGACTAGTGGTGTTCCACAGGGATCAGTGCTGGACCTTTGCTGTTTGTAGTATATATAAATGTTTTGGAGGAAAATGTAGCAGGTCTGATTAATAACTTTGCGGACGACGCAAAGGTTGGTGGAGTTGCAGATAGCGATGAGGATTGTCAGAGGATACAGCGGGATTTAGATCGGTTGGAGACTTGGGTGGAGAAATGGCAGATGGAGTTTAATCCAGACAAATGTGAGGTAACGCATTTTGGAAGGTCTAATACAGGTGGGAATTTTACAGTAAATGGCAGAACCCTTAGGAGTATTGACAGGCAGAGAGATCAGGGCGTACAGGTCCACAGATCACTGAAAATGGCAACACAGGTGGATAAGGTAGTCAAGAATACATACGGCATGCTTGCCTTCATCGGTCGGGGCATAGAGTATGAAAATTGGCAAGTCATGCTGCAGCTGTACAGAACCTTAGTTAGGCCACACTTGGAATATTGCCTACAATTCTGGTCGCCACACTACCAGAAGGATGTGGAGGCTTTGGAGAGGGTACAGAAGAGGTTTACCAGAATGTTGCCTGGTCTGCAGGGTTATTTGCTACGAGGAGAGGTTGGATAAACTCGGATTGTTTTCACTGGAACAACGGAGGTGGAGGGGCGACCTAATAGAGGTTTACAAAGTTATGAGCGGCATGGACAGAGTGGATCGTCAGAAGCTATTTCCCAGGGTGGAAGAGTCAGTTACTAGGGGACATGGGTTTCAGGTGCGGGGGGCAAAGTTTAGAGGGGATGTGCGAGGCAAGTTTTTTTACACAGAGGGTGGTGAGTGCCTGGAACTTGCTGCCGGGGGAGGTGGTGGAAGCAGGTACGATAGCGACGTTTAAGGGGCATCTTGACAAATACATGAATAGGATGGGAATAGAGGGATACGGACCCCAGAAATGCAGAAGGTTTTAGTTTAGACAGGCGCAGGCTTGGAGGGCCGACTGGCCTGTTCCTGTGCTGTACTGTTCTTTGTTCTTTAACTGTACTTAGGTGATTCAAAATTCGTGGCTAACACATGGAGCCCAACAGTTCAGTAAAATGACCTAAGGGAAATCTCCAGTATTTATCTGGGTTCAAACACCTCTACATAAAGAGCAGTCAAAGATCAATAAAGTTCAAAGATATAATGGAGTATAACATGAATACAATCATTTGGTTTGTAACACCCTCAGGGACATAGTAATCTCTGCAAACGAAGCTGGACAAGGGGGTTGGATACAAATCTGTCTTGGATGGTTGCATAAAACAGCCCATAGTGAATTGTCTGCTATTTTACACTGACATCAATGGAAAAGAAAATTGGATGCAGCATGACAGAGGCTGTCAGTTTGTTGTTGCTCAGTTTATGTTATCGCCCAAGATGGATTTATAGCCCAGGAAGTCAGCTTCCATCTTAACTCTGGCTCAATTTGTTTGTTGAAACTAACTTTCAAATCAATTTATCGAGTTATTAAAAAAAATGAAAATCTTGCCAAAACATCAAGAACATCACTTTTAGATACAGTGGGCACCTTGGGATGCCACTCTTGAGCACTTAGCTTGATTGTATCATATTTTTAAAAAGCTTTTAGCTGTTTCCTATCTCATATATATATATATATATATATATATATATATATATAGAGTTGCTGTGCGAATTATGGTATTAGCCATGAGGTCTGCGGATTACTAAGGCTTCCTGCTAGATACCAAAGTTAACTTTTTTGAAACTGTTTGCTGTGTAGTTCAATGATTGCATAGTATACAGCACAGATAGCCTGTTTCTGAGTTTGACAACAACTGCTGCACTAAGGAGCATTTTTTATTTCTTTGAAAAGTTGCATGCATTTTTTAAAAATGCATTGCTCATCCACATTCAGATGCTGTAAGAACTGGAATCTGGAGATTCATCTAAAAGAAAAAAGATATTAATGCTTTGGATGGGATTTTTCAGATGAAGGATGCCACTCAAAATCTTTTTGTTGTATCGTTTGGTAGGCTGCCACCTTAATATGCTTAGGTAGTTTAGTTTAGTGAGATTCCTTAGTCTGGAGTAATGCGAACATTAACCTTTATAACATTACAAATATGTACAGCTTTACACCAGTCTGTGTGACTCCGCAAAAGCAACGCTACATCTATCTTCAAGTCTCTCTCATGTGATCTCTTACATCATCGTGGTAGGAGGTATTATTTACGCTCTTTCAACATTAACCCATTCAGGCCCTTATACTGCATCTCCCCCTAAGTCTTTATCAAATATATATATTTACATACATTGACTTTTATTTACATATTACCCATCTTCCCCCAAGACTCTGACTTCATAGATTCAATCTGTCAGGAGGCTTCACAACTCTCCCTGATCTTCTTGTCATCAGATGCGGAAGACTGATGGTCTTTTTCTGAACTCTTATTTCTTGACTTGGAAGGCCTTCATTGAGATTTGCAGTATCCGGTGCTTCCTGAATTTCAGGTTCAACATCTGATTCATCCAAATGTATGACTGATTGGCATCTTTGATGAATAGGAATAAGATTCCTTCTGTTTCTTATTATAGTACCATATGAAGTTCTACAAATAAATCGCTATTGATTCTCCTCTGCCCGCACAACTGCTCCTGATATGTTTTGATCTTGTACCCATACCTTTTGCCCTTCTGACAACTTTGGTAGGTTCCTGGTACAGTATTTCCTGTTATAATTATAAGCTTGTTGTCTTCTAAAAACTTTTCTCTGTCTTGAACTCTCTGATAATCTTGGACATGTATCCCTGGAAGTAACTTCTTGGGTAGGATTGGAAGTTGCATTCTAAGTTTTCTTCCCATTAACAGTTCGGATGGTGTTAATCCCTATAACAATGGAGTCGTTCTGTAGTTCAGAAGTGCTGTTGAAAATCTTGATTTTTGTTTAACAACGCTTTAATAGTTCTGACTGTTTGCTCAGTTTCTCCATTAGATTCTGCATACCTGGGAGAACTTGTTAGATGTGCAAATCCAGTTTTTAGCAAATTATGTGAAGTAATCATTTGCAAATTGTGGTTCATTATCTGACACTATCTGATCAGGTAGATCATGTGTTACGAAGAATTCTTGTATCACTCAAATGACTGCTTCAGTTGTTATGTACAAAAGTTTAACTGCAATCAACTAGGATTTCCATTAAAGATGAATAGATCCATTGCTAGACGCTCCAATGATCTGGCTGGGAATTGGGTCGAGATACGAGGTTCTCGCTGATCCTGTCTCTGCACTGCACATACATGGCAATTTGAAATAATTTCTGCTGTATCCTTCAATATTCTTGGCCACCACACGGGCGTCTGAGTCCATGCTCTACATTTAGTTATGCCCAAATGACCCTGGTGTATTTTCTCCAAGATATCTACTCTGAGTGACTCTGGAATCACCAGTCTCGCGTCATAAACCAGCAAATCATCCACTATAGTAAAGTGTCTTCTGTGTTCGAGGAAAATTTTCATCCTCGTACCCTTGGGACTCTGTTGCAGCCAGCCTTTCATGCAATATTATAGATGCATTCTTCATCTTGCATCTACTCATGATGAATCTGTTGTACAGAAATAGGAAGTGGAAATTTGCTCACTGGCTCTTGTCTTTTGTGGGTCTGCCATTATGTCGCTACTGTTGACAATGTGTCCTAAAAAAAATGAATGGATGTTTTTGAAAACTTGCACTTCTCAATAAGTGTTAGGCCTTCCTCCTGCAGACAACTCAAAACCACTCTAACCCTCTGATGACGTTCTTCATTTGACTCACCGTGAACAAAGATCTCACCCGTATAACATATTACACCTTCAAGGCCCGTAGAATATTCAATATAGTTCTTTGGAATATTTCCAGTGCTGACGTGATATCGAATGGTAGACGGTTAAAACAAACTCTCCAAACAGAGTAATGAAGGTTGTCAATAACCTTGACTTATTATACAATGGAACTTGCCAAAAGCCACTATTCGGGTCAAGTATCGTGAAGACTGTACTTTTGGATAACTTTGCCAAGCTTTTGTCCACTGAGGACATCGGATGAGCTTACCATACCACAGCTTTATTGAGTTAAGTCTACACAAATGTGAAGATCACCGTTAGGTCTAGGAACTGGAACCATTCCCGAACACCACTCTGTAGGTTTAATAACAGGAGAAATGCCTCCCATCCTGGTCATGTCTTCTAACTGATGTTGGATATGCTTCATTAGAGGGTGTGGAATCTTCGTTGGAGTGATAAGACAAGCTGGTTTAGCATCTTTTCACAAAGTAATACAATATTCGGCCTTCAGTCCCCCTAGACCAGTAAACAATTTTGGAAATTCCTCCTGGAAGTGACTCCTGGATTCTTGTCGCTTAACTTCTCTCACTTTCTTTATAAGATGAAGGTCAACACAAGCTCTTTTACTTGTTATGACTGAGGTGGGAGGAGTGCACTGTCTTTTCTAGTCCCAATTCTCTGCAGATCACAACATATACTTTTAAAATGTTTATCCAGTTACTGAAGCAGTCAAACATATACTCTACTCTTTATCCCAGAATAAAATACACCAACCAGGTTTCTTTAATAAACAACAAGATTATCAGTTTATTATCAAACAAGACTTATTCAGTAATGAAGCAAAACATTAACACACAGATTGAAATATGAAAGTTCCCTTTTTAAATTCCCCACACACACACTCATTCACACACACACTGAAAAAATACAGAAATTCTCTCTGTAGAGGTCTGTTACAAAAAAAAAGGGAAAAAAAAGAATACTTTGGCCAAATACTTGATAATTCTTGAAGAAAAAAAAGATACGGAAGGGAGTCAGTTGTCCCTTTTGGTCTGGTGTCCGGGTATAAGGAGACGGGTCACTGGGATCTTTTCAGAAGCAATTCATTATGGAGATGTCGAGAAATCATCTGATAGGCTTACCAGGACATGTGGCATCAGGAGTTTCAGCCAACACACACCTGAATCGCTCGGTTTTCCTTAAAACTGGAGGACAGAGGAGCTGACACATTGGCTATCTCAGTGTCTCTTAGAAAGGTACAGGCAAAATTAGCTGAGGTTTCTTTTTCCTGGGCAGGCAAAACATCTTCAAAACAGTTCACACCCCAACTGAACTGAAAACGCCGAACAGAAAGTCAACCTCCTGACCTCCATAAACCTTGACATATGGCTTCTCTGTAAATATCTTCCCCAGGTCACCCAGGTTTCTGTTGTTTATTGAGCTTAAGGCACATGATTTCCAGTAAAGGTTGTTTTCAAACAACATCTCAAGTATCCTTTCAGTGAACTTGGTAAAAAAATATACATCCATGGAATCTTTTTAGTTTTAAAACACGAGTGCTCAAAAAATAAAATATTAAAAAATGGAAGCACTTTCATAACATACTTAAGAGATAGAATTCCTGATTTGTTAGAACATACAGTGTTTTTAATATTTCCTTTCCCTTGCACAGGAGTGTTGCCTGTAGCTTCTCCTTTACTTTGAGCTCAACCCCTCCTGGGCTATGTAACTGAGTTTGACATATATATCATTGACACATATATCTGCAGACCAAAATGCCTGATTTGGATCATTGATCTCACCAAGAAAATGTTTTGGTTGCTCTCCTGAAGGAGGTTGTTTAAGTTCATTAACCATTCTATTCTTGAATGCTTTTTCCTTTGAACTTTATACCAAAATGCCCTACTTTTCTTACAGTGGAAGCATACTGCTTTGTTTGCAGGACACTGTTCGCATCTGTGGGTACTTTTGGCACCACATCGCTGGTAGAGTTTAATGGTATCTTTCACTTCCCCCTGCCAGTGTAGCTTTTTTTCTGGTGCTTCATTTACAGCTCTCTGGTTAAGGAACTGTACAGTTGCTGGAGGTTTCTTGAACCAAGGACTTTCTTCTCCTCTTGGGATTGCTCTGTTCTTCTTCTGGATCTCTGCTTGTCTCACCAGCTGAATAGCTTTGTCCAGGGTGAGGTCTTCTTTGGACTGCAATAAATCTGATAGGGATTCATCAGCAATATCTATTACAATGCGGCCTCTTATTAATTTTGTTTTAAGATCTCTATATTCACATCCTTCAGCTAGCCTGTAAAGGTCATTGATAAAAGCATCAACTGTTCCATTTAGTTTTTGCACCCTCCTGTTGAATCTTGCTCTTTCTAAAATCTTGTTGCTCTGCAAATTGAATTAAGAATCAAAAGCTTTTAAAATCTAATCAATTTTGGCAGATGTCTCACTAATGCCTTGTCTTGAAATAACATCATCTGCTGTAGCCCCAATAGAACACAAAAATGTGTTAACTTGCTCTGCTTCAGACTGTGGCTGTCTAATTTGGAAGCAATTCTGTATCTCAGAAATCTTTTTTGCCAGAGTGACCAATTTTGGGTTTGGTTTGGTCCTTCCATGTGGCCAAACCTCTCTGGTACTGTGAATTTTAGCTCCATAGCTTCAATTTGTTTTAATTTCAGGTTTGGGTTTTACTGTTCAGTATCAAAAGTTTCCCATACTTTTCAGCCCTGCACTGACTCTCACTATGGCCAACGTTTCTGCCTTTGAAATATTGCTGCTAGACTTAGGATTAATTTGCTCCTTGTATAGAACTCAGTTTTATAGCATTACTGCTATACTGTTTTAACTCCCTTCTCACAGAGAATCAAATATTTGCAGCCTCATTGTTTGTTTTTTTCTCTCTCTTCACTCAGTCGCCACGTGTAATGGTGCTGACCTTGGATCAGCCCTTGCTAAGGACTTTCCTGGTGCTGCCTCCTCAGTGCCATTAGGGACAATTTTTTTTTTACCTTCTTTCGGGGTTGCTCACCAGATCCTTGATCATTGCTTGGTTCTCCAACTTGAAGTCTTAGATCGCTGGACCAGCCTTGTACCACTTGTACCCCAACTCTCAATGTCATAGAGTTAAATAGCACAGAAACAGGCCCTTCAGCCCAATGCACCTTTGCCAACCATCAAGCACTCATCCAATCTAATCCCATTTTCCCGCACTTGGCCCGTAGCCTTGTATGCTATGGTGTTTCAAGTGCTCATCTAAATACTTCTTAAATGTTATGAGGGTTCCTGCCTCTACCACTGCTTCAGGCAGCATGTTCCAGATTCCAACCATCCTCTGGGTGAAATTTTTTTTCCTCAACTCCCCCTCTAATCCTCCTGCCCCTTACCTTAAATCTATGCTCCCTGGTTATTGACCCCTCCACTAAGGGAAAAAGTTTCTTCCCATCTATTCTGTCAATGCCCCTCATAATTTTATAAACCTCAATCAGATCCTCACTCAGCTTTCTCCGTTCCAAGGAAAACAACCCTAGCCGAACCAGTCTCTCTTCATAGCTGAAATGCTCCAGCCCAGGCAACAGCCTGGTGAATCTCCTCTGTACCCTCTCCAGTGTAATCACATCCTTCCTATAGTGTGGTGACCAGAACTGTACACAATACTCCAGCTGTGGCCTAACCAGAATTTTATACAGCTCTAACATAACCTCCCTGCTCTTATATTCTATTTTTTTTAAATTTCCAAAATATACTTTAATCATAAAAATCTGTAAAAAATACATTACAAAAGAGTTCCAAACAGCACCAAGTCAAAAATTACAAACAGTGCAAAGGAGGTCTGTTTGCTTCAATACTGTCATGAGTTGCCTCACAACCCTTACATTTCACATTTGTCATGCCAGATACATTTCTACATTTTACAGCAGACAAAATTTCCCGATACAGTTGGAGGGGTTTCCCATGGATCCAGCCCCTCAGTTCAGCTTGGTGGGGGACCTTACATGGTGGTCTTTCCACATTGAGCCTTTGCTGCGGCTGCCCCAAGCTTTAGTGCGTCCCTCAGCACGTAGTCCTGGACCTTGGAATGTTCCAGTCTGCAACATTCGGTCGTGGACAACTCTTTGCGCTGGAAGACCAGCAAGCTTCGGGCAGACCAAAGGGCGTCTTTCACCGAATTGATAGTCCTCCAGCAGCAGTTGATGTTTGTCTTGGTGTGCGTCCCTGGGAGCAGCCCGTAAAGCACAGACTCCTGTGTTACCGAGCTGCTTGGGATGAACCTCGACAAAAACCACTGCATCTCTTTCCACACCTGCTTTGCAAAGACACATTCCAGAAGGAGGTGGGCAACCGTCTCTTCCCCACCAGAGCCACCGCGAGGGCATTGTGCGGAGAGGATGAGACTTCGGGCGTGCAGGAAGGATCTGACGGGGAGGGCTCTTCTCACCACCAGCCAAGCTACATCTTGGTGCTTGTTTGAAAGTTCTGGTGATGAGGCATTCCGCCAAATGATTTTGGCGGTCTGCTCGGTGAACCATCCGACAGGATCTCCCGTCTCCTTTTCCCGTAGGGCCTTGAGGATATTCCGTGCAGATCACTGCCTGATGGATTGGTGGTCAAAGGTGTTTTCCCGCAGAAACTGCTCCACGAAGGATAGGTGTTGCTGCACAGTCCAACTGGACGGAGGGTTCCACGGCAGTGTGACCAGGCCCATCCTTCGCAACGCCGGGGACAGATAAAACCTCAGCACGTAGTGACACTTGGAGTTTGCGTACTGGAGGTCTACACACAGCTTGATGCAGCCGCACACGAAGGTAGTCATCAGGATGAAGGCCACATTGGGTACATTTTTCCCGTCCTTATCCAGAGGTTCGAACATCGTGTCCCTCCAGATCCATTTTGGATCCCCAGATGAAGCGGAAAATGGCTCGGGTGACTGCCACAACACAGGAGTGGGGTATGGGCCAGACCTGCGTCACGTACAGCAACAACGTGAGCGCCTTGCACCTGATGACCAGGTTCTTCCCCATAATGGAGAGAGATCGCTGCCCTCACATGGTCAACTTGTGTTGTACCTTGGCTACTCGCTCCTCCCAGGTTTTGGTGCACACCCCGGCCCTTCCGAACCATATCCCCAGCACCTTCAGGTAGTCTGACCTGACGGTGAAGGGAACAAAGGATCGGTCAGCCCAGTTCCCAAAGGACATGGCCTCGCTCTTGCCGTGGTTAACTTTGGCTCCTGAGGCCAGTTCGAACTGGTCGCAGATGCTCATCAGTCTGCGCACGGACAGCGGATCCGAGCAGAAGACGGTGGCGTCATCCATGTACAGGGAGGTTTTAACCTGAGTGCCTCCACTGCCTGGGATTGTCACCCCTCTTATGCTCGCATCCTTCCTAATAGACTCAGCAAAGGGTTCAATACAGCAAACAAACAAGACTGGGGAGAGAGGACAGCCCTGTCTGACTCCAGATTGAATCAGGAAACTTTCCGATTCCCACCCATTGATTGAGACTGCGCTACTGATGTTCGTGTAAAGCAGTTTGATCCAATTGCAGATTCTCTCCCCAAACCCCATTTTGGAAAGCACATCCATCATGTAGGTGTGCGATATCCTGTCAAAAGCCTTCTCCTGGTGCAGGCTGATGAGGCAGGTGTCCATCCTCCTGTCCCGCACATATATTCTGTCATGTATCCTGTCCCTGTTCTTATATTCTATGCCTTGGCTACTAAAGGCAAAAGTATCCCATATGCCTTCCTAACCACCTGTGCTGCTGCCTTCAGTGATCTATGGACAAGCACCCCAAGGTTCCTCTGACCCTCTGTACTCCCTAGGGTCCTACCATCCATGGTATATTCCCTTGCCTTGTTAGTCCTCCCAAAGTGCATCATACCACACTTTTCAGGATTAAATTCCATTTGCCACTGCTCCGCCCATCTTACCAGCCCAACTATATCGTTCTGTAATCTAAGGCTCTCCCCCTCACTATTTACGACACCAATAATTTTTGTATCATCTGCGAACTTACTGATCATACCTCCTATATTCACATCTAAATCATTAATGTACACACAAACAGCAAGGGTCCCAGCACCGATCCCTGCAGTATTCCACTAGCCACAGGCCTCCATTTGCAAAAACAACCCTCGACCATCACCCTCTGCCTCCTTCCACTAAGCCAATTTTGGATCCAATTTGGCAAATTATCCTGGATCCCATGGATTCCTACCTTCTTAGCCAATCTCCCATGCGGGACCTTATCAAAAGCCTTACTGAAGTCCATGTAGACTACATCAACTGCTTTACCCTCATCTACACTTCTAGTCACCTCCTCGAAAAATACAATCAAATTTGTTGGACACAATCTCCCCGACAAAGCCATGCTGACTATCCATGATTAATCCCTGCCTCTCCAAGTGGAGATTAATCCTGTCTCTCAGAATTTTTTCCAATAATTTCCCTACCACTGACGTTAGACTTACAGGCTTGTAATTACCTGGTTTATCCCTGCTACCCTTCTTGAATAATGGTACCACATTCGCTGTCCTCCAGTCCTCTGGTACCTCTCCTGTGGCCAGAGAAGATTTGAAAATTTGTGTCAGAGCCCCTCCTTCCTTGCCTCACATAACAGCCTGGGATACATCTCATTTGGGCCTGGGGATTTATCCACCTTTCTTTTGGGCCTCCTTATCTCGAGAGACAATGGATACGCGCCTGGAGGTGGTCAGTGGTTTGTGAAGCAGCGCCTGGAGTGGCTATAAAGGCCAATTCTGGAGTGACAGGCTCTTCCACAGGTGCTGCAGAGAAATTTGTTTGTTGGGGCTGTTGCACAGTTGGCTCTCCCCTTGCGCCTCTGTCTTTTTTCCTGCCAACTACTAAGTCTCTTCGACTCGCCACAATTTAGCCCTGTCTTTATGGCTGCCCGCCAGCTCTGGCGAATGCTGGCAACTGACTCCCACGACTTGTGATCAATGTCACACGATTTCATGTCGCGTTTGCAGACGTCTTTATAACGGAGACATGGACGGCCGGTGGGTCTGATACCAGTGGCGAGCTCGCTGTACAATGTGTCTTTGGGGATCCTGCCATCTTCCATGCGGCTCACATGGCCAAGCCATCTCAAGCGCCGCTGACTCAGTAGTGTGTATAAGCTGGGGATGTTGGCCGCTTCAAGGACTTCTGTGTCGGAGATATAGTCCTGCCACCTGATGCCAAGTATTCTCCGAAGGCAGCGAAGATGGAATGAATTGAGACGTCGCTCTTGGCTGGCATACGTTGTCCAGGCCTCGCTGCCGTAGAGCAAGGTACTGAGGACACAGGCCTGATACACTCGGACTTTTGTGTTCCGTGTCAGTGCGCCATTTTCCCACACTCTCTTGGCCAGTCTGAACATAGCAGTGGAAGCCTTACCCATGCGCTTGTTGATTTCTGCATCTAGAGACAGGTTACTGGTGATAGTTGAGCCTAGGTAGGTGAACTCTTGAACCACTTCCAGAGCGTGGTCGCCAATATTGATGGATGGAGCATTTCTGACATCCTGCCCCATGATGTTCGTTTTCTTTATCCACCTTTAAGCCCGCTAATACAACTAATACTTCCGCCTTTTCAATGCGAATTTGTTCAAGTATATTACAATCCCCCTCCCTGATTCCTACACCTACATCGTCCCTCTCCATAGTGAATACAGATGAATAGTAATCATTCAAAACCTCACCTATGTCATCCGGCTCCACACGCAGATTGCCTCTTTGATCCCTAATGGGCCCCACTCTTTCCCTGGTTATCCTCTTGCCCTTAATACACTTATAAAACACCTTGGGAGTTTCCTTTATCTTGTCTGCCAGTGTTTTTTTATGCCCCCTCTTCGCTCTCCTAATTACTTTTTTTAAGTACACTCCTTCACTTTCTATACTCCTCTAGAGCCTCTGCTGTTTTCAGCGCTCTGAATCTGCCATAAGCCTCCTTTATTTTCCTTATCCAATCCTCTATATCCCTTGACATCCAGTGTTCCCTTGACTTGTTGGTCCTACTCTTCACCTTTGTGGGACCTAAACCCTCATTATTTCCTTTCTGAATGACTCCCACTGGTCTGATGTTGACTTTCCTACAAGAAGTTGCTCCCAGTCCACTTTGGCCAGATCCTGTTTTATCACATTGAAACCTGCCTTCCCCCAATTCAGTACTTTTCTTTCTGGTCCCTCTATGTCTTTTTCCATAACTACCTTAAATCGTACAGAGTTAAGGTCACTATCCCCGAAATGCTCCGAAATGGAGGACTACGTGGATGGCACGTTGCAGGAGGTAGTCAACCCAGTACCTAGGCGAGCACAGTCGGGGGGTGGGGGGGGACTGGGTGGCTGCGGGATGGACAAAGAAGTCAGGGTAGGTAGTGCAGGAGTTCCCAGAGGACATACCACTTTCTAACCGGTATTCAGTTCTGAGTACTGATATCTGGAGCTCTGGAGCTTTTCCACAACCTCTTCTCAATTTCAGCAGTTTTGCCACTTTTCCCAGGTCAGCCCTCTTCTAAATTTCTTCAAAATCTTCTTCTGGGTGTAGCATGGTAAGAACCACTGTTGTTCTTGATCTCACTGCTGATTATCATGTTGTATGTTTGTTTGGTAGGCTGCCACCTTAATATGCTTACTTAGTCTAGCTTAGAGAGATCCCTTAGCCTTGAGTAATTAGAACATCAACCTTTATTACATTACAATTATGTACAGCTTCACAACAGTCTGTGTGACTTCTCTAAAGCCACACTACATCTATCTTCAAGTCTGTCTCACCTGTGATCTCTTACATCATCATGGCAGGAGGTGTTATTTACACTCTCGCAACATTAACCTTTTCAGGCCCTTATACTATACTTTCCCTTTCAAATGCTTTCTGAGCGAAAGCGCATTTGAAATTTTTTCTTTTCACCTTTGGAGCGACCTCCAAGCACTCTACTCACCTGGTTGTGATGAGTCAGAGTTTAGGTTCACCTCCTGATAAGAATCATGCACAAGAACTGTAATGTAACAAGTCTGTATCCAACCTTTCAGACATCAGAATCATTGCTCAAATTATTAAACATGAATAACTCCATTAGAAATCCCTCAGGAACACACCTATCATTTCGGGGCAATCACATGTCACAGTGTTCAAAATCTTAATTCACCAGCTCATTGTAAGCATGAGCACTCAAAACAAGAGTGCTCATATTTCAAGTCTAAATTGGCAATGTAACAAGAGTGGCTTTTTGGGAAATCAAAATGTCACACCTGTGCAATAGGAAGAGAGCTTCTGAAGTTACAGATAAGGCATGTTGTTGGGACAATGTTGAGTGCTTTACTCTTCACCTAACCCATGCTGTAACTGACCTTGGAAGTGTTTTATGGTGCCATGCACAGAAAACATCAATCTGCATCTACCTGTACCCTACATGACCTTGAAGTGCCAATATGGATGCTATTATACTCATGGAAGGAGCAATGATGAAAAATAAAATGAACTGGAGGAATTATGAAACAAAAATCAACTGTTTGAACTGAGCTACAAGAAAACGGACACATCTAGGCTACAGACAAGATGGAGGAGAGTTCAGTTGACCCTCTCCTGTACTGTCAATAAGCAAGCCCATCTGGAAAGAAGACACTCAATAACTGCATCGAAATTAGCTTTGGGGAAAACACCTTGAAATGGACAGAAGCACTTTTCATGTTAATGAATCGTATCAACAGGAATGGGACTAACAAAGGTTCTGTAGACAGACTGACTCCACAGCCCAAATCAAGATGAATATTGTGAAGTAGCACCATTGTAACAGGATAGTCCCCCATCCAGGTGCCAACAGAAGCAATGGTTTCCATATCTTAGACCATTGTGTGGTCACACCAGGGAAGAGTGCCCTTTGTCACCTGACAGAGACTCAAGTGTGATAGATTTTTACCTTAAAAGGTAGCCCTTCGGAGAGAGATAGGGGAGATCAACAAAAGACCACAGAAAGCCAGTTCCAGCCAGAGGCTGTAAGGTACGGTTCAGGTAAGCAGTAAAATCCTGCTGAACAACCACTGGGGCAGAGAAATTGCAAGGTTATTTTGAGACTCTCCATCTGTGAAAGGAAACCAGGATTCACACCACCAACTTGGGGCTGAGTTTTAGCCACAGAAAACTACAACACTTCACCACTTCAAGACAAGGAACAGGCTTGCAACACTGTTATAAAATTTCCTCCTGAAAAAAACTCTGGAAGGTTTTTATTTTAAGCATCAGACATGGATTGCATCCTACCCTTTTCTCTCTATCTATCTATTCTTGTTTGTGTATACATGTGTGAATGCGTGCATGGGGGAGGTTGCGACCATTTTGAGAATTGTTTAAAAAAAAGTTACCTTTTTTTAACTGACAAGAAAACCTGTTGTTTGCCTGTTTATTTGATCTGAAAACACTCAGGGACTAACACACCATTGTTATCAAAACACTAGGCTGGATTTTGTAAGCTCGCCGCTGATCTAAAGTGCGGTGGCTCATTTAATAGCTGGGGCAGGCCAACCCCCCTCCCTACCCCACCCCCGCCCCCGATCACGTGGAGAGGGGAGGCTGTCTGTCCCTGGCAATGGCATTTTTAAAGGGCTGTTAGCCCTATCAGCTTATTTAAATATAGATTAAATTAAATAAATACAAATCCTTTGCCAATCTCCTGCCCCCAATAACAATTAAATTAATTATCTTCCCTTTCCCCCCCAAAACACTTACCTTTACCATCTGAACTTCCCCTCCCACCCAAACTGCACAAATGTTAAACTACAACCCTTCCCACCATCCCCTACACCCATGATGTTAATTTGACCCCGTCCCCCCACCCCGCACTGATAAACTTACCACTTCCCCACTCCCCACCAGTGTTGCGCCTCATTTCCCTGGACGAGGATCCGAAGGTGTGGGAGTGCAGGCCACCAGGTCAAAGATTGCGGCGGGCCATCAAGAGGAGGCGTGAGTATATTTAAATTAATTATTTTAATTGATTTGACTATACCAATTGTGGTCCTGTCGCCCAGTGGTGGGGAGGCTGCCACAGAGCCCCACCACTGCCAGGAGGATCAGGCCAGGCCCTACCGGCATCGAGGTCTGTTTCGTGCCTCATCCGGGGCCATCTTAATGACCCCCTGTCACGGATCCCAATGTCGAGGGCTCCTTAAAATCCAGCCCACTCTCTGTGGCCAGTTGGGAGGTAAAAAGTGGAAGACACCCCACCACTTACCACCTGTCTGTTATAATACTTAGATCAAAACCTAGAGGATGCTCACTTCCCCAGAAGTGACATCTTTCATACAAAAATCCATGAAAAAAACAGAAAATTCATACTGGGGCCAATGCTTCTCTATAAATGCACATTTGCACACACTCATATTGATTTTTTTTTCTATGGACAGTGTTATGACCCGTCAAAGCCCCCAATCAAAATATACGATTCTGACTGTGATGGGACCAACGCACTGTTAATTCAATCCCCTCACTCCACAGATTGGCTAACATATCATTTAAAATTTTACAAATTAAAGAAAGACCCAGCCAAATTGTACCAGCTATTAACCCCCTGAATGAAGCTAACCAAACCATGTGTCTTTAAATCAAAAAATTAACTCTTTAATTAGAAGAACTAAATTCTTAAACACTATGAATATATAAACATTTAAAATAGAAAAAATTACAGTCCTTGCAAATTTACAGTCCAATGTTGCTTGAAGTCTCACAGAATGTTGCTTGAAATCCTCACAGAATGTTGCTTTCCTTCTCCAGAAAATTTCAACAATCAATGACTTGCAAACAATTTCAACAGAATCAATCTAACTTTAGAGTTTTTGAGGGATAAAAGATTGTCACAGTCTAACTTCCCTTTCTGCAATTTAAATTACCAGAGATCTCTGTTTTGACTTGACCTTTTTAGAATTTTGAGAGATGATAATTAAACAGACTAAAATCCTATTCCTTCAGTTTAAATAATTGAGAGCTCTTTTTCAGGTCTGCTAAACACCACAGCTGTGTCTGTATGTCTTTGTGTCTGTCTGTTAGAACAAACTGTCTTCAACTAAAAGCCAGTTCAAAATTGAATTGTAACAAATGTATTGCATGAGACTCACTCCCATTGGCTATAACTATGCTAATGAGAATGCACCCTTTGAATCGCAGTCTCCAAATGGCTGTTTCTAAGGCAACAAAATTGCACCTTCCTATAACTCCAGAGGCTTGCTTGTTCTTACAGCAATACTGATCCCCTGAAAGCCTTAAAGACAAACCGCATATTCTGAAAAAAAAAACTACAGGACCATGACAATATCTTGAAACAGGAGCAAAGCACAAACTACTTTAATTTAAAAGCAACATCTCCTGCAGTCAGACATAAACTGGACTAATACAGGATAAAAACAAATGGAAGCATAAAATTAGAAATAGCCATCAGCCCCATGAGGCCTATTTCCTCCATAGACCAGTAATGGACATAGATTCATTTTTATTTTTTCCAGTGTGTATCAGTAGCTGAACCTTTGAGCTATTAGGGAATCCCTAGCATTTGAACAGCAATGTATATAACTGGTCTAGTGATGGGTGTCCCACCTTCATCTTCCTCCTCCTTCTCCTCATGCTCTTTAATATTCTCATCATCTATGATAATGGCTGACCCCTATGGTCGTACTCCACTTCTAATCCTCCTTGCTGTGCAATGTTGTGCAGGAGAATCATTCTGGACATTCTCACTGGCAATTACTGAAGGGCACCCCAAACCTATCTACAAGCACTTGAAACACATCACTACACAGTCCTTAATTCTATTTCCTGGCATGGAGAGGTTTGGAATGTTTAGACTGCCACAGTATAGAAGCATCTCCCAGGAAATCTGGCCCACATTGGGTCAAAATCCTGGAATTCTCTCCCTAACGCACTGTGGATGTACCTACACCACATGGACTGTGGTGGTTCAAGAAGGCGGCTCACCATTATCTGGGCAATAAATGCTGGTCTTGCCAGTGAGACTCACATCCCATGATAATGATCCCCCGATAATGATCCCCATGATAATGATTCCTTGTGATAGATATAATGAGAATTTTTTTTTGTTGTCTGATGCAACTTAAATGAGATACGTGGAGTCCAAGTTGTTGAAGATCTCAAACAGTTTTATTAACAGCTGACAAGTATACAGAGTCCAGAGCTATATATTTACATGACTTGCCTCTAGATGTTACGGTAGTAGAGTGATGCAGGCTCTGAGTCACATGACTGCATCCTGGCACTTGGCTCATTAGCATACTAAGATCGTAAAGGGACATCACTCTTAAAGGCAATCACTCAATATCCACCTTCTTTCCAAAGAGAAGTCTCATATGCTAAAAGTAAAAATACATAAACTCAGATAACATCAAAATTATTTACACATGTGTAGAGATGATGACATTTACAAATATAGAGGGTCAACAGCCCATATATCGACTCGGTAGTTTAGCAACTCTTGCTTGGGGAGTTTGCGTCTCATCTGTTGCTGTTCTTTCTGAAGTTTCTCCCTCTCTGCGTTCAGGTTCTGTTGCTCTGCTTTCAGCCTGCTAACATATTCTGTTGCTTTTCTCAAGATGACCACCTTTGAGGCCTCATCGTTCTTGGAAAGTTCTGGCACCTCATCTCGAAGAGCTAATAGACAATGCTTCAACTCATTCCTCCTCTGCCTCCTCAGGACATTGTGTGTCCTTCACCTCTCCTCATCCTCTGCGTCTGAAGGCCTGGAGCTCAAGGTTGAAGACGTGTTGGGGGAAGAGTACTTGGTCTCATGGAGGTACCTGCCTGTTCTGGCTCATTGTGGTGCTGGTGGTTCTCTCGAGAGCAGAAGTGAAGGCATGGCGTAGTTGTTCTGTTGCTGGGTTTCCAGACTGCACAACTTGATGCTGACCAGAGTCTGCGAGCAGGTTCTGGTCCTTGGAACTTTCCCCTTGGAAATGCTCTTGTGGATAGTTATAATGCTGAGATCCTTACACGCTGGTAGTCCTGCCACTGCTGGTCCGTTCGTGTCTACTAGGTAGAACGTTTGTGGTTTCCATGTTGACTTGACGTATCTGCATTGCATTGTTAATGTGCCACTGCAAGGGATGGGTGACCCGTTGTATGCAGATAATTTGGAAGCTGTCGCTTGCATCATTGATTTCCAATGACTCCGGTACATATCTTTGAGGATTCGGACTGGTAGGATATTTGAACTAGCACCAGTGTCAATCTTTACCTTGAGTGTATGTTTGCCAGCTTCCTTTAGGCACATGATGTTAATAGTGGCGAAAACTTCCAATTGTTTGACTTCATCAACGTGATGTGTCAGGTTCCCAATGTGGAATGCCTGTTCGTTTTCTGGCTGAAGATTGCTTCTCTTTGGGTCTTGTCTCGGGTCTGTTTTGCTGTGGATTTTGTGTATTGGCTTGCATTCACACAGGTCTCTGGCGCTTTCCTTGCTGCTGTTGCTCCCTCGGCTGTTTGCTTGTTTCCGACCATTAATTTTGTCTGCGTCTGTGGAGCCAGAATTCCTGCATAGTACTTTTACACTGCACGCCTTGCACAGATCTCAAAATGCAGGACAACTTAGCCGTGAGTGGGACCAACCACACTTACCACATGGCTTGCTTCCTCTTTTTGACCTGGTTATGGTGCCGATACTGTTGGCTGCACCTAGTGCTTGCAGCTGCTGTTGTCCAGCTACAATGGCTTTGTCTTTCCTGCCATCCTCCAGCAGTGCATCAATGATGTGATGTTTCTTTTCCCTCAAGAGGTCATTCTGAAATGCTTTAATGGGTGTTGAGACAATCTCCAGCTCCATTATTTGGTCTGACAGCTCAGTTTCTGAAAAATTGCATTCGTTGCCCTTACTACAGCATCTACTGACAAACTGGTCTATTGATTCCTGTGGCTGTTGCCTGTAGGACATCAATTCTAGGTGGTGAATGTGAACATTCACTCTCAATCGGAGCTGATCTTCTTGCACTTTCCATATCTTTGCAGGATTTTTCTGGTGCTCTACAGATATGCCTGAGGTATTAATTCTGTGTAACCCCTCATTTCCAATTGCTATCATTATTTTTACAGCTTGCTTTTCTGCTTCTGAAATTACTTGATCTGTAAAGCATAATTGCATTCTCTGTTGGAACAGTTTAAACTTGGATAGGATATCCAAGACTTTCCAGTTCATGCTGGGAAAATTGGTGTCCATGTTCTTTTGCTTTAGAACTTGCTTTAAGACCTGTTTCTGTGACTCTGTACTGTCTTCCCCTTTAAGAAACTCTCCTGGCAGTTTTGAATTGACAGCAGCAGCTTGTCTATTTATCTAGCTTTGAGCACGCTAGTTAATTTGTTTACACGGTTGTGCAATAGGCATTTCAGGTGCTCTTTTTTTGCTAGGGTTTGTTTATACATTTGTGCAGTAGGCAATTTTTCATGGTTGAGTGGCTTTAATGTTTTTTTTCAAATTTTGGCTGAGTAAATGAAAGCTCTTCATGCTGGAATGATTTAATGGTTTCTATCTATAGCTCTAGCTGCGAGCTACATGAATGGAGGATTCCCAAGCTTTTTCTTGTCAGGCGCCTCCTGGTAATGGTGCGGACCTGATCAGCCTGAGGGAGCCTTTGAAAACAGTCGATATGCCTGAAATAGGGATTCGGATGTCCCTGTGTTTTTTTTTTTACTAAGCCTTTTAAAAAATCAACTTTGCAAGCACCTCAAAACTATTTTTAAACTGGGGTTCCTATACCGACTCACCTGCTCACAGTGATTGATTTGTAGCTTGTTGTTCAATTCTGTCTTCTGTAGCTTGCGGTGAGTTTTTTTTCTTCTTTACACTGTTTGGGCCAGTGTTTCTTTTAACTTTCTCTCTTTTAGCTGTAGTTAGTTTTTGAAGTTAGTTTCCTGTGGTCTTCAATCTTGATTTCTGTCTCCTCACCACAGCTGCCAACATGTAATGAGAAGCTTTTTGTGTTGTCTGATGCAACATAAATGAAATGTGTGGAGTCCAGGTTGTTGAAGATCTCAAACAGGTCAATTAACAGCTAACAAGTATATACAGTGCAGAGCTATCTATTTACACGACTTGCCTGTAGGTGTTACAGTAGCAGAGTGGCTCTGGCTCTGTATCACATGACTGCATCCTGGCACTTGGCTCATTAGCATACTAAGACCTTAAACGGACATCACTCTGGGCCAGTTTTTGTTGCCCATCCCTAATTGTCTCGGAGAAGGTGTTGTTGAACTGGCTTCTTGAACTGCTGCAGTCCATATGGTGCTGTTAGGAAGGGAGTTCCAGGATATCGATTCATTGACAGTGAAGGAACAGCGATATATTTCCAAGTCAGGATGGTGTGTGACTTGGAGGGGAACTTGCTGATGGTGGTGTTACCATGTGTCTGCTATCCCTGTTCTTCCAGGTGGCAGAGGTTGCGGGTTTGGAAGGTTTGGTGAGTAGCTGCGATGCATCGTGTAGATGGTACACACTGCTGCCATTGTGTGTCAGTGGTGGAGGGATTGAATGTTGAAGGTGGTGGATGGGGTACCAATAAGCGGGCTGCTTTGTCCTGGATGGTGTCGAGTTTCCTGAATGTTGTTGAAGCCACAATCATCCAGGCAAGTGGAGAGTATTCCATCACACTCCTGACTTGTAGATGGTGGACAGGCATTTGGGAGACTGGAGCTGAGTTACTCACTGCAGAATTCCCAGCCCCTGACCTGCTATTGCAGCCACAATATTTATGTGGCTGCTTCAGTTCAGTTTCTGGTCAATGGTAACCCCTAGGATGTTGATATGAATATAGTATACTACATTAAGTATCCATATGTAAATTTGTCAATCAGAATTTCTAGGTTTTAATACCTACATATTGCCTTGGTTTGGAGATCATCCCAGGACAGAGATTTGGTCTATCGTTGTACCTGGTCCTCATAAAATACATTTTTCAAGTTGATATAATAGACTGATACAACAGCCTACACAGTTTATAAATTGTAAGGTATATGTTTTGAAATGTTTCAGTTGCTTGAATTAACGCAAACGCTGCCAGTTCTACTAAATTCTGACAATAACACAACAGCAAGAAGTAGTTCGGGTGGGAGTTAAAGTTTTAAAGTACCCAAATGTTTTGACAATGAGGATGCGAAAAAGTAGTAAATATGCCAAGTAAGTACTTCTTGGAGGTTTTTAAGCTGGGAGGATAGGAAAATGCCATTCAAAGTCAAACATAATGTGCACTCTGAGAATTTGATATTACTGAATTGGAAATTCTGGATAGACTTTAGACCTTAGGAGTTCAAGGATGTAGATTTATAAAGCACTGGCTGTCATGCTGAGAGAATTAATAAAGATTGGGATGCTCTACAGATGCAAAATAGACTAAAAAGGGCAACAGAAATATGCCTGGCAACTATTAGTAATTGACATCAATAATTGGAAAATTAATGGATTTAGTCGTCAGAGACAAAATGTCATTTGTCAAGTTAACATTTTCAGAAGGACTAAGATCTCACCTGACCAATTTCACAAACTTACTTTGAGGATGGAGGAAGTTACAATAATTTGTACATCTAGACATCCAAAAGGTTTTTATAAACGTCTGCATGCAAGATGCCACAAGCTGAGATCTGTTTTAAAAAGATTGATTCTTAACCAGAACAGAATGCTAGCTCTTTTCACAGATGCACCAATTGAAGGTAATTAAAAATATATAGGAATTGTTGCAGCTAGTAATGACCCAGGCTACCGCTATTGCCTCGAGTATGTCAAGTGAGTCCCTAGTGGTTGCCATTGCTAGTTTAAAAAGTATTAGAAAATCTAATGATGCAGAGATCCAAGCAATGTGAATGAGTTATTGGAGACTTCCAGAGGAGAGAAACTGTGATGTACTCCATCTTCATTTCTAGCCTGCTGAGAGAAAAGTCATGGTGCAATTGTGAGTGCATTTCAAACATCTCTCAATTTCATATTTCATACTTCCAGACTTTTTTCTCTCAGTTATCTGAGGCTTCATTCAACAATCTAGATCTGAGGTTTGAGAAGCTGTATGACAACAATTAGGGTATCCGTAAACATGTAAAAATAAGATGTTGATATTATGTGTAATTGGAAGAAAGGGATGATGAGGAAGGAACTGATCAAGCAGTCCTGGAAGTATGCATTAAAAGATGGCCAGCCTGGTAAATCTGATTGAACGGTAGCACCTATTATGCTCAGATCTCTACACCAAAGTAAACTGCTTTAGTTCATAGACTCATAGAATGGTAACAGCACAGAAAGAAGCCATTCAGCCCATCATGACCGTTCCAGCTCTCTGCAAGAACAACTCAGCTAATCCCACTCCCCTGCCTTTTCCCTATAGCCTTGCAAAGTTTTTCTATTCAGATAATTATTCAATTCCCTTTTGAAAGCCATGATTGAATCTGCCTCCACCACACTCACAGGCAGTGTATTTCAGATCCTCACCACTTGCTGCATAAAAAAGTTTTTCCTCATGTCACCTTTGGTTCTTTTTCCAATCACCATAACTCGATGTTCTCTAGTTCTCTGTCCTTCAGCCAATGGAAACTGTTTCTCCCTATCTTTTCTGTCTTGACCCCTCATGATTTTGAACGTTTCTATCAAATGTCCTCTCAACCTTATCTTTAAGGAGAGCAGTGCCAGATTCTCAAATTTATCCACGTAACTGAAGTCCCTCATCCCTGGAACTATTCCTGTAAATCTTTTCTGCATCCTCTCCAATGCCTTCACAGCCTTCCTAAAGTGTGTTGCCCAGATTGGACACAATACTCCAGTTGAGGCTGGACCAGTGTTTTATAAATGTTCATCATAACTTCTTACTTTTGTACTTTATGTCCCTATTTATGAAGCCCAGGATCCCATATGCCTTATTAACCGTTTTCTCAGCCTGCCACCTTCAATGATTTTTGCAAATATAGCCCTAGGTCTCTCTGTTCTTGCAACCCCTTTAGAATTGTATCCTTTATTTTATATTGTCTCGCCCCATTTTTTCTACTAAAATGTATCACTTTACGCTTTTTTGAATTAAATTTCATCTGTCACGTGTCAGCTCATTCCACTATGTCCTCTACGTCCATCACTATCATTCTCAGAGTTCACAATACTTTAAATTTTGTGTCATCTGCAAATTTCAAAATTGTGTCCTGGACACCCATGTCTAGGTTATTCTTTTCTTTTCTTTTTTCTTTTGGGCCTCCTTATCTCGAGAGACAATGGATACGCGCCTGGAGGTGGTCAGTGGTTTGTGAAGCAGCGCCTGGAGTGGCTATAAAGGCCAATTCTGGAGTGACAGGCTCTTCCACAGGTGCTGCAGGGAAATTTGTTTGTTGGGGCTGTTGCACAGTTGGCTCTCCCCTTGCGCCTCTGTCTTTTTTCCTGCCAACTACTAAGTCTCTTCGACTCGCCACAATTTAGCTCTGTCTTTATGGCTGCCCGCCAGCTCTGGCGAATACTGGCAACTGACTCCCACGACTTGTGATCAATGTCACACGATTTCATGTCGCGTTTGCAGACGTCTTTATAACGGAGACATGGACGGCCGGTGGGTCTGATACCAGTGGCGAGCTCGCTGTACAATGTGTCTTTGGGGATCCTGCCATCTTCCATGCGGCTCACATGGCCAAGCCATCTCAAGCGCCGCTGACTCAGTAGTGTGTATAAGCTGGGGATGTTGGCCGCTTCAAGGACTTCTGTGTTGGAGATATAGTCCTGCCACCTGATGCCAAGTATTCTCCGAAGGCAGCGAAGATGGAATGAATTGAGACGTCGCTCTTGGCTGGCATACGTTGTCCAGGCCTCGCTGCCGTAGAGCAAGGTACTGAGGACACAGGCCTGATACACTCGGACTTTTGTGTTCCGTGTCAGTGCGCCATTTTCCCACACTCTCTTGGCCAGTCTGAACATAGCAGTGGAAGCCTTACCCATGCGCTTGTTGATTTCTGCATCCAGAGACAGGTTACTGGTGATAGTTGAGCCTAGGTAGGTGAACTCTTGAACCACTTCCAGAGCGTGGTCGCCAATATTGATGGAGGAGCGTTTCTGACATCCTGCCCCATGATGTTCGTTTTCTTGAGGCTGATGGTTAGGCCAAATTCATTGCAGGCAGACGCAAACCTGTCGAGACTCTGCAGGCATTCTTCAGTGTGAGATGTTAAAGCAGCATCGTCAGCAAAGAGGAGTTCTCTGATGAGGACTTTCCGTACTTTGGACTTCGCTCTTAGACGGGCAAGGTTGAACAACCTGCCCCCTGATCTTGTGTGGAGGAAAATTCCTTCTTCAGAGGATTTGAACGCATGTGAAAGCAGCAGGGAGAAGAAAATCCCAAAAAGTGTGGGTGCGAGAACACAGCCCTGTTTCACACCACTCAGGATAGGAAAGGGCTCTGATGAGGAGCCACCATGTTGAATTGTGCCTTTCATATTGTCATGGAATGAGGTGATGATACTTAGTAGCTTTGGTGGACATCCGATCTTTTCTAGTAGTCTGAAGAGACCACGTCTGCTGACGAGGTCAAAGGCTTTGGTGAGATCAATGAAAGCAATGTAGAGGGGCATCTGTTGTTCACGGCATTTCTCCTGTATCTGACGAAGGGAGAACAGCATGTCAATAGTCGATCTCTCTGCACGAAAGCCACACTGTGCCTCAGGGTAGACGCGCTCGGCCAGCTTCTGGAGCCTGTTCAGAGCGACTCGAGCAAAGACTTTCCCCACTATGCTGAGCAGGGAGATTCCACGGTAGTTGTTGCAGTCACCGCGATCACCTTTGTTTTTATAGAGGGTGATGATGTTGGCATCGCGCATGTCCTGGGGTACTGCTCCCTCGTCCCAGCACAGGCATAGCAGTTCATGTAGTGCTGAGAGTATAGCAGGCTTGGCACTCTTGATTATTTCAGGGGTAATGCTGTCCTTCCCAGGGGCTTTTCCGCTGGCTAGGGAATCAATGGCATCACTGAGTTCCGATTTGGTTGGCTGTATGTCCAGCTCATCCATGACTGGTAGAGGCTGGGCTGCATTGAGGGCAGTCTCAGTGACAGCATTCTCCCTGGAGTACAGTTCTAGGTAGTGCTCAACCCAGCGGTCCATCTGTTTGCGTTGGTCAGTGATTATGTCCCCCGATTTAGATTTGAGGGGGGTGATCTTCTTGATGGTTGGCCCAAGAGCTCTCTTCATGCCATCATACATTCCTCTGATGTTTCCGGTGTCTGAGGCCAGCTGAATATGACTGCATAGGTGTTGCCAGTAGTCGTTTGCGCAACGCCTAGCTGTTCTTTGTGCAGTACTTCTGGCTGCTTTAAGTGCTGCGGATGTTAAATCGCTGGGGGCTTTCTTGTAGTTCAAAAGTGCAATGCGCTTAGCGGCTATGACAGGTTCCAGCTCTTCATTATGAGATTGAAACCAGTCTGCATTTCTCTTCGCACTTTTGCCGTAGGTGGTCAAAGCTGACTCACAGATGGCGTCTCTGATGTGGGCCCACTTGGTCTCAGCATCCCCTGTGGGAGTGTTTTGAAGGGCTGTTACAAGTGGATTTAGAAATTTTTGTAACAGCTGTGGGTGAGAAATTCTGCTCGTGTTGATGCGCGGGTGGCCCTTCTGCTTGGAATGATGCAACTTCTTTGGTCTGAGTCTAACCTTGCTGCACACCAGGGAGTGGTCGGTGTCGCAGTCCGCACTGTGGAAGCTGCGTGTGATTTGAACACTGTTTAAGGCGGCTCGCCTTGTGACAATGAGGTCTAGCTGGTGCCAACGACGTGATCTTGGGTGCCTCCATGAAACCTGGTGACAGGGTTTAGTGTGAAAGAACGAGTTGGTGATGCAGAGGTTATGATAGGTACACAACTCAAGCAGTCTCTGCCCGTTCTCATTCATCCTTCCAACGCCATAGCGCCCAAGGCAGGAGGGCCATGAGTCATGGTCGGCCCCAACCCTGGCATTAAAGTCCCCCAGCAGGAATAGGTGTTCGGTGTTGGGGATGCTGCTAATGATGTTATGGAGTTGTTCATAGAACTGGTCTTTAGCTTCAGGTGCGGAACAGAGTGTTGGAGCATAGATGCTGAGTAGGTGTACTGGACCAGAGGTGGTGAGCAGTCGGATGGACAGTATGCGTTCCGAGCCATTTGAGGGAGGCTCTATCATGCTGAGCAAGGAGTTTCTGATGGCGAAACCCACTCCATGCTGTCTTGGTTCTTCAGGATCCCTGCCCTGCCAGAAGAAGGTGTAGTCTTGCTCTGCTAGAGAGCCACTCGCGGGGAGGCGAGTCTCCTGAAGTGCTGCAATGTCCACATTGAGTCTACTGAGCTCGTTGTTAATGATGGTGGTCTTCCGAGAATCGTTGATTTGTGTAAGGTCTTCCGACAGGCCAGGACACATAGTTCTGACGTTCCAGCTTGCAAAGCGAAGGGCTGGTACCTTCTTTCCTTTTTTCATGTTGTTTGGTGCGGTGTATCAGTCCACCTTTCGGGCAATGACCCTGAGCTCCAAGCACCCATTGAAGCAGGCAGACTGTGGCGGGACAGAACCTTATTGACCGGGGGCTGCCCGGTTTGAGGCGGGCAGTAGCTGTCCAGTGAGGTGCAATGACCTCTCCCACCGACAAAGGCAACCTGTGGCGCCCAGTTTCTACGCCAATTTATCTGGACTTATAACCCGTAACTGCTGCCTTCCGTGTTGTTTCAGTCGCTGTGAGGCAACTATGGAGTGACCTCTCCATGGCGCATGCCTGGGCAAATTTATGGAGGTTGAGAGTTGCCCAGTCGTCAAAACCCCCCTCTCGGCCTTTCTGGTGGGGTCCAAAGGAGTGCAGGACACGACGTTTGGCACCAGTATGGCTGCAGGAACTGCCGGAAACATGCCAAAGGTGACACATGACCGCCTACGGGGTTCCGCTCCGGATTTTCTGTTAGGGTTTACTCCCTTAGCCTTGGTCTCTCCCGAGACGCCCACAAGGCAGTGGGGTTGTTGGGGCCCCTACACAGGTGTAGGATGGTGCCGGTGGGAGGAGGGGATGCAAGGGGGAGGGGTAGAGGGAGGGGGTGGGGGGGGGTGCAGGGGAAGGGGGTGCGGGGTGAAGATGGTGCGAGGGGGGGGGCGGGCTGGGACGGGGTTGTGAGGGGGTGAGCTGAGAGGGTGGAGCAGGGAAGGGGACGGGGGTGGGGGGGGTGGAAGGGGGGTAAAGGGGGGGGGGAGGGGGGGTGGAATCTGGTGCAGGTAATAAGCCATTTCCTCAGTGCCCACCATCGACGTCCGGAAAGCTCATCCACGTCCTTCGGGCGGTGAAGCATCATTTGGCAGACTTAGAGGTGATTACATTTGCTAAGGGTTTTTTTTCAGTGGTTTAAATAAAGGCATGCAGCATTGCCGACAGTGCGCTGCAGATGCTCTCCGAGCCATCTCCCGCGGGCGCTTTGAAGTTGCGGCCGGGGGGGCCGTTCGTGGATGTTTTGGGTGTTCGGGGCACCTTTTCACAGGACTTCTCTCGGGTCCCGCAGCTCCTTCTTCACCTCAATGGACTTACCGCATGCCGTGGCTGCAGACACTCTGGACTGTGAAGACAGCAGGATCGGAGATTGAAGTATCGGCAGCTGTGCTCGTCAGTTTCATCCGGATCAATTTCATTGAGAAAACAAAGAGCAGGTGTGGCTGGGGGAGGGCAGTGGGCCCAGGTAACATACACTAAACTAACTGTTAGCCTTTAGATAGGGCTAAAATGAACTGATTTAAAGAGCCAGGGGAATTTAAACAGTTTAAGAGGGCAGATTGGGGGAGAAAACGTTAGGGATGGGAGCAGATGGCCATGGATAGAGTTGAACAGCAAGGGAGCTTCCTAGGGAGCTTCCAGCCCAGGAGCCATCTTGAAACAACCTAGGTTATTAATAGAAGTATAATGGTGGTCCTAGTACCCATCCCTGGGGAACCCCACTGTATACCTTTCTCCAGTCCGAAAAACAACTGTTCACCATTACTCTCTGTTTCCTGTCACTCAGCCAACTTCATATCGATGCTGCCACTGTCCCTTTTATTCCCTGGGCTTCAACCTTGCTGACAATCCTGTTATGTGGCACTTATCAAAAGCCTTTTGGAGTCCACACCACATCACCCATATTTCCCTCATCAACTCTATCACCTCATCAAAAAATTCAACTAAGTTAGTTAAACATAATTTGCCTGTAACAAATCTATGCTGGCTTTCCTTTATGAATCCACATTTTTTCAAGTGACTGTTAATTTTGTCCAGGATTATTGTTTCTAAAAATAACTAAGATAACTAAGAATGTTAAAAAGACAAGCCTAAAAGCATTGTGTCTCAATGCGTGGAGAATTCACAATAAGGTAGGTGAATTAATCGCGCAAATAGATGTAAATGGATACGATATAGTGTCGATTATGGAGACATGGCTGCAGGATGACCAAGGTTGGGAATGGAACATCCAAAGGTATTCAATATATAGGAAGGACAGGCAAAAAGGGACAGGAGGTGGAGTAACGTTGTTAGTAGAAGAGGAAATCAATACAACAGTGAGGAAGGATATTAGCTCAGAGAATCCTGATGTGGAATCTGTACGGGTGGAGCTAAGAAACAACAAGGGGCAGAAAACGTTGGTGGGGTTGTATATAGACCCCCAAACAGCAGTGATGATGTAGAGGATGACATTAAGCAAGAAATTAGAGACGCATGCACTCAGGGTGCAAATGTAATTATCGGTGAGTTTAATCTGCATATAGATTGGACAAACCAAATTAGCAATAATACTGTAGAGGAAGAATTCCTGGAGTGCATACGTGATGGTTTTTTGGACCAATACATTGAGGAACTAACTAGAGAACAGGCTATCCTAGACCGGGTATTGTGTAATGAGAAAGGATTAGTTAACAGTCTTGTTGCACGGAATCCCTTGGGGAGGAGCGACCATAACAGGATAGAATTCTTCATGAAGCTGGAGAGTGAGAGAGTTGATTCCGAGACTAGAGTCCTGAATCTAAATAAAGAAAATTATGAAGGTATGAGGAGCATGTTGGCCATGATAGATTGGGGAACGTTACTTAAAGGGTTGACAGTGGATAGGCAATGGCTAGCATTTAAAGAGCGCATGGATGAATTACAAAAATTGTTCATTCCTGTCTGGCGCAAAAATAAAACAGGAAGGGTGGCTCAGCCGTGGCTTCCAAAAGAAATTAGGGATAGTATTAAATCCAAGGAGGAGAAATATAAAATGGCCAGAACAAGCAGCAAACCTCAGGATTGGGAGCAGTTCAGAATTCAGCAAAAGAGGACAAAGGGATTGATTAAGAAAGGAAAAATAGAGTATGAGAGTAAGCTTGCAGAGAACATAAAAACTGACTGTAAAAGCTTCTATAGATATGTGAAGAGAAAAAGATTAGTGAAGACAAATGTGGGTCCCTTACAGTCAGAAATGGGAGAATTTACAATGGGGAACTAAGAAGTGGCAGACCAATTAAATTTGGTTCTGTCTTCACAAAGGAGGACACAAATTACCTCCCAGAAATGCTGGGTAACATAGGGTCTCGTGAGAAGGAGAAACTGTATGAAATCAGTATTAGTAGAGAAATTGTGTTAGGGAAATTGATGGGATTGAAGGCTGATAAATCTCTCGGGTCTGATAATCTACATCCCAGAATACTTAAGGAAGTGGCCCTTGAAATAGTAGATGCATTGCTGGGCATTTTTCAAAATTCTATAGACTCTAGAACAGTTCCAACAAATTGGAGGGTAGCTAATGTAACCCCACTATTTAAAAAAGGAGGCAGAGAGAAAACAGGGAATTATAGACCAGTTAGCCTGACATCAGTGGTGGGGAAAGTGCTAGAGTTCATTATAAAAGATGTAATAGCAGAGCACTTGGAAAACAATTACAGGATCGGACAAAGTCAACATGGATTTACAAAAGGGAAATCATGCTTGACAAATCTACTGGAATTTTTTGAGGATGTAACTAATATAATAGATAAGGGAGAACCAGTGGATGCAGTGTATTTGGACTTTCAGAAGGCTTTCGATAAGGTCCCATACAAGAGATTAGCGTGCAAAATTAAAGCACATGGGATTAGGGATAAGGTACTGTCATGGATAGAGAACTGGTTGGCAGACAGGAAATAAAGACTAGGATAAAAGGGGTCTTTTTCCAAGTGACAGGCAGTAACTAGTGGGGTACTTCAGGGATCAGTGCTAGGACCCCAGCTATTCACAATATATATTAATGATATGGATGAGGGAATTAAATGTAATATATCCAAATTTGCAGATGACACAAAGCTGGGTGGGAGTGTAAGCTGTGAGGAGGATGCAGAGAAGCTCCAGTGTGATTTGGACAGGTTGAGTGAGTTGGCAAATACATGGCAGATGCAGTATAATGTGGATAAATGTGAGGTTATCCACTTTGGTGGCAAAAACAGAAAGGCAGATTATCTGAACGCGATAGACTGGGAAAGGGGGAGGTGCAGCGAGAACTGGGTGTCCTTGTGCACCAGTCTCTGAAAGTAAGCAAGCAGGTGCAGCAGGCAGTTAAGAAGGCAAATGGTATGTTGGCCTTCATAGCAAGAGGATTTGAGTACAGGAGCAAGGATGTCTTGCTGCAATTATACAAGGCCTTGGTGAGACCACATCTGGAGTATTGTGTACAGTTTTGGTCTCCTTATCTGAGGAAGGATGTTCTTGCTATGGAGAGAGAGCAATGCAAGTTCACCAGACTGTTTCTTGGGATGGCAGGACTGACGTATGAAGAAGATTGGGTCGATTAGACTTGTATTCGCTAGAATTTAGAAGAATGAGAGGGGATCTCATAGAAACCTACAAAGTTCTAACAGGACTGAACAGACAAGATGCAGGAAGGGTGTTTCCAATGGTGGAGCAGTCCAGGACCAGGGGTCACAGTGTAAGGATAAGGGGTAAGCCATTTAGAACTGAGATGAGGAGGGATTTCTTCACCCAGAGAGTGGAGAACCTGTGGAATTCTCTACCACAGAAAGCAGTTGAGGTCAAATCATTAAATATATTCAAGTAAGAGTTAGATATAGTTCTTAGGACTAAAGGGATCAAGGGATATAGGGAGAAAGTGAGAACAGGGTCCTGAGTTTGGATGATCAGCCATGATTGTATTGAATGGCAGTGCATGCTCGAAGGGCTGAATGGCCTACTCCTGCTCCTATTTTTTATATGTTTCTAAAAGCTTTCCCACGGCTGAGGTTAAACTGACTGGCCTGTAGTTGCTGGGCTTATCCTTACCAATTTTTTTGAGTAAGGATGTAATATTTGAATTCTCCAGTTCTCTGCCACCACCCCTGTATCTAAAGAAGATTGGAAGATTATGGCCAGTGCTTTCGCAATTTCCACCCTTCCTTCCCTAAGTATCTTTGGATGCATCTGATCCGGTCCTGGTGACTTATAAGCTTTAAGAACAGCCAGCCTTTCTAATACCTCCTCTTTATCAATTTTTAGCCCATCCAGTATCTCAATTACCTCTGCTTTTACTATGAATTTGGCAGCATCTTCTTCCTTGGTAAAGACAGATGCAAAGTTCTGATTTAGTACCTCAGCCATGCCCTCTGCCTGCATGTGAAAATCTCCTTTTTCTTCCCTAATTGGCCCCACTTCTCCTTTTATCACCTTTTTAATATTTACATGCCTATAGAAGACTTTTGGATTACATTTTATGCCAGTCTCTTCTCATATTCTCTCTTTGCTTCTCTTATTTATTTTTTTAGTTCCCCTCTGGACTTTCTATATTCAGTCTGGTTCTCACCTCTATTATCAACATGACACCTGTCATACACAGCATTTTCTGCTTCATCTTACTTTATCTCTTGTCATTCGGGGAGCTCTGGCTCAGTCTGTCCTACCTTTCTCACTCGTGGGAATGTACTTGAACCATATCCTCTGTGAGAACAGAATTTTTAAGAACAGAATTTTATGGGGACATTTAAGATGAAATAATTAATCAATCATGTATTGCTAACAAGCTAGCTTCAGTGCTGCAGGGAGGGACAGCTTATCAGAAATGACTTCAGGGCTGCAGAGGCAACTTGGCCTTGCAGCTGGTACAGCGCAATAGCAGAAAGAGACATTATGCTTCAACAACACTCTTCTTATCTCATCACCTAGACATGACACATTCCTAAGGAACAGTTAGTGTGAGAAACATACTGACCAGGCAAACCCATGCCCCTTGTCCGAGGGTGGCTCAGCTTAACGTTCCCAGGGAGATAGGGGAATAAGAAACTGCTTGAGGAGAGGATGACAAGGCAGTGCCCAATCAGGCCCTAACACCAAGAAACTACAGAGTTTGAAAACCAATTGGGAACATAAAGGGGGTGTCACTGATTTGTAAGAATAACTATAATAAGGCTTGATTTTGCGCGAAGAGTTCAGTTCAGTTCAGTTTAGTTTAGTTCAGTGTTAGTTCAGTGTGTGTGTTGCTTTTAGTTTTAGTTCAGTTCATTGTTAAGTTTTCTGAAGATGTAACAATTAAGTACTGCAATAAAGTTTCTTAAAGCTACAGTCGGACTTCGTCTCTCTTTGTGCAACTAATGGGATCCAACATCCTCTTTAAAGGCAGCCCATTGTTTTGTTTCAGTTTTGCCTGCCAATCTTTGATTCCAATTTACCCATGCCAGATCTGTTCTCACCGCACTGAAATGAACTGTCTCCCAATTATTTCTACTCTGCATTGCTCCTTGTCCTTTTCCATTGCTAATCTAAACCTATGAGACTATGATCACTGTCCCCTAAATGTTCCCCTACTGACACTTAATCCTCTTGACCCACCTCATTCCCTGGAACCAGATCCCGCAATGCCTCCTTCCTCGTAGGCCAGAGACATACTGATCTAGAAAATGCTCCTTAAACCAATTCAGAAATTCTGCCCTTTACACTATTACAATCCCAGTCTATATTGTCCCACTCAAGCATGGAGAAATTATGAACTATATAATGAACTTATAAAACAAATCCAAAGCGGACACTTTTCCTAAAAAAATGATGGCATTGAGAGGTCAGGTGACCATCTCTTGTACTGCCAATACACATAGAAACTACAAGAACCTGAGTCAATCTTCATGTCTGGACCAGCCTTGGAGAAGGTACTAAAATGTAAATGGCCCATTCTATGTAAATAGCTACCTTTCCTCAACAAATTGGGTTAGCAATGGTATGGCAGACATGTTGTCTCCAAAGTTAAACTCAAATGAATGGATGTGAAAATACTCCACTTTATCAAAATGGAATGAAGATGGGTGACCCCCTTGTCTAAGAATGGCCCCACCATCAGACACCCTTTATGAGGACAATAATAAAGAGAAACCATAGTCACATGACAGAAACCAGGGGTCTGATAGTTTAATAAAAGTATATGTGGCAGGAAAAAAGACAGAGGCGCAAGGGGAGAGCCAACTGTGTAACAGCCCCGACTAACAAATTTCTCTGCAGCACCTGTGGAAGAGCCTGTCACTCCAGAATTGGCCTTTATAGCCACTCCAGGCGCTGCTTCACAAACCACTGACCACCTCCAGGCGCATATCCATTGTCTCTCGAGATAAGGAGGCCCAAAGAAGAAGAAGAGAATGTGGAGTAGACAAAGAGAGAGCCAGAGAGAGAGAAAGGGAGATTCTATCTGCTCCAGTGGATAAAGAAGGACCCTGCCTAAGAACACCATTTTTAACAACAAGTAGGCAGTGACTGGAAGTGGCCTTAAACTTCATACCTGAGAAATTGTACCAGAGTTTTCAACATTGTATCTCAGTCACAGTTCAAAAACAAAGTCTGCAACATTGCATTTGCCCTCCTTTCCAGGTTTTGTCTTCAGTGAACCGGAAAAAGGAAAAGCATGCCCGCACCATTTTTGAAATCATCACCCCTGGGGAAGAACACAAGGTTTACAGTGAACTCTTTTAAAAACCATCAGACCTAAATGCACATTATCTTCTAATCTCTATCTTTTCTTGTATGTTTGTGTGTCTCTGCTGAAGTTGTAGTATGTGAGAGCTGGTGGGCTCTGGTGTGATCCACAGTTGCCACATCTCTAGCAAGTGTTGCCTGTTCAGGGACCTTCGGCTCAAAGTTGATGATCTGGAGTCCGAGCTGCAAACACTGCGACACCTCAGGGAGGGGGAAAGTTACCTGGACACTGTGTTTCAGGAGACAGTCACGCCTCTTAGATTAATTACATCAAATTTGAGCCGTGGTCAAGGGTGTGACTGCAAGTGAGGCAGATATGGAGATCCAGAATTTAACTTTAGAAGAGCCTTAGCCAGTGCCCTTATCCAATAGGTACAAGGTTCTTGCTCCCGGTCTGGACGAGAGCACAGACTGCAGGGAGGATGATCGAACTGACCGCAGCACCATGGTTCAGAGCGCCATTCAAGTGGGGGCAGAAAAGAGAAATGTAGCAGTAATAGGGGATAACATAGTTAGGGAAATAGATACTGTTCTATGCAGCAAAGACAGGGAGTCACGCAGGCTGTGTTGCCTACCTGGTGCCAAGGTTAAGGACATCTCTTCTGGGGTGGAGAGGAACTTGGAGTGGGAGGGGAAGGATCCAGTTGTCATGGACCATATAGGTACCAATGACATAGGTAGGACTAGGAAAGAGGTTCTGCTGAGGGACTATGAGCAGCTCGTGGCTAAATTAAAAAGAAGATCCTTAAAGGTAATAATCTCCAGATTACTACCTGAGCCATGTGCAAATTGGCGTAGGGTAAATAAGATTACAGAGGGAAACGCGTGGCTCAAAGATTGGTGTGAGAGACATGGGTTCCAATTCATGGGGCACTGGCACTAGTACTGGGGACGGAGAGAGATGTGCCATTGGGACGGGCTGCACTTGAACCATGCTGGGACCAGTGTCCTGGTGAATCATATAACTAGGGTTGTAGATAGGACTTTAAACTAATTAGTGGGGGGGAGGGTTCAATTGAAGGGAAGTTTAAAAAATCAAAAAGAAACGAGAGAGCAGAGGTACAGGGTAGTGACCATGTGAATGGTAATCAAAGTGTGAGAGGAAGGGGCAGAAAATATAAGCAGAAGAATGCAGCAGTAATTAGAAGCAGAATGAGTAATAATGGCAAAAAGTCAAAGCTTAAGGCTCTTTATCTGAATGCACGTAGCATTTGTAACAATATAGATGAGTTGACGGCACAAATAGAAATAAATGAATATGACTTGATAGCTATTACAGAGATGTGGTTGCAGGGTGACCAAGCCTGGGAACTTAATATTCAAGGGTATTCGACGTTCCTGAAAAATAGGCAAAAAGGAAAAGGAGGTGGGGGTAGCTTTGTTAATAAAGGAAGGTATCACTGCGGTGGTGAGTGGTGATATGGGTGCAATAGATGGTGATATGGAATCTGTTTGGGTGGAAATAAGGAATAGCAAGGGGAAGAAGTCATGGGTGGGAGTCGTCTATAGGCCCCCAAAGAGTTGCCTCATTGTAGGACAAAGTATACATTGGAAAATAATGGAGGCGTGTAGGAAGAGTGCTACAATTGTCATGAGTGATTCTAATCTGCATATTGACTGGACAAATTAAATTGGCAGAGGTAACATGGAAGACAAATTTGTAGAGTGCATCAGGATTGTTACTTAGAGCAATACGTTGCAGACCTACCTGGGAACAGGCTATTTTAGATCTAGAAATGTGTAATGAGTTAGGATTAATAAGAGATATTGTAGTTAAGGATCCTCTCGGGGGCAGCGATCACAATATGGTAGAATTTCAAATTCCGTTTGAGGGCGAGCAACTTGGGTCTCAAAGCAGTGTCCTCAACTTAAACAGGGGCAATTACGGAGGTATGAAGAAAGAGTTGTTTAAAGCCGGCTGTGAAAATAGACTAAGGGGAAGGTCAGTGGATGAGCAGTGGCAGACATTTACGCAGAAATTTCATAATGCTCAGCAAACATTTATCCCGGTCAATAAGGACTCGATGAAAAGGATGAACCACCTGTGGTTAACAAAGGCAGTCAAGGAGAGTATTCAATCAAACACTAAGGCATACAAAGCGGCAAAAACGATTGATAGGTCAGAGGATTGGGAATTTTTTAGGAACCAGCAGCAGATGATTAAAAAGCTAATAAAGAGGGAGAAAATTGATTATGAAATTAAATTGGCAAGAAATATAAAAACAAACAGCAAGAGCTTCTGCGGGTATGTAAAAAGAGAGTAGCTAAAGTAAGCGTGGGACCCTTAGAGGATGCGACTGGAGAATTGATAACAGGAAACAGGGAAATGGCAGATAATTTAAAACAATATTTTGCTCCGGTCTTCACGGTGGAGGACATTATAAACATCCCACAGATATCAAATAAGCAAGGAGCTAATGGGAGGAAAGATCTTGTAACAGTCTCTATCATGAGGGATAAAGTATTTGACAAACTAATGGGACTAAAGGCAAACAAGTCACCAGGACCTGATGGCCTACATCCAAGGGTTTTAAAGGAAGTGGCTGCTGAGATAGTGGAGGCATTGGTCAAAATATTCCAGAACTCAATGGATTCCAGGAGGGTTGGAAAACCGCTAATGTGACACCCCTGTTCAAGAAGGGAGGGAGACAAAAAGCAGGAAAATATAGGCCAGTAAGCCTAACATCGGTCGTTGGGAAAATGCTAGAGTCTATTATTAAGGAAGAAATAGCAAGACATTTAGAAAAGCTTAACGCAATCAAACAGAGTCAACATGGTTTTGTGAAAGGGAAATCATGTTTGACAAATTTGCTCGAGTTCTTTGAGGATATAACAAGCAGAGTTGATAAAGGGGAACCAGTAGATGTAGTTTATTGGATTTCCAGAAGGCGTTCAATAAGGTGCCACATAAAAGATTATTACACAAGATATGAGCTCACGGTATTGGGGATAATGTATTAGTATGAATTGAGGATTGGTTAATTCACAGAAGACAGAGAGTCAGGATTAATGGGTCTATTTCAGGTTGGAAAGACGTAACTAGTGGAGTTCCACAAGGTTCAGTCCTAGGGCCTCAATTATTTACTATCTATATTAATGACTAGGAGGAGGGGGCAGAGTGTAATATATCCAAATTTTCTGACGATACAAAAATAGGTGGGAGGGCATGTTGTGATGAGGACATAAGGAATCTGCAAGGGGATATAGATATGTTGAGTGAGTGGGCAAAAACTTGGAAGATGGAGTTTAATCTGGGAAAGATTGAGGTGATGCACTTTGGTTGGAAGAATCAAAAGGCAGACTATGATTTAAATGGATAGAGACTCCAAAAAAGTGCAGCACAGAGAGACCTGGATATTCTTGTGCATGAAACACAAAAGGTTAGCATGCAGGTGCAGCAAGTAATTCAGAAGGCAAATAGAATTTTGGCCTTTATTGCTAAGGGATTGGAATTTAAAAATAGGGAAAACTTGTTACAACTGTACAGGGTGTTGGTGAAGTCGCACCTGGAGTCCTGTGTGCAGTTTTGGTCCCCATATTGAAGAAAGGATATACTGGCATTGGAGGCAGTTCAAAAGAGATTCACTAGGCTGATTCCTGGGATGAAGCGGTTGACTTATCAAGAATGGCTAAACAGGTTAGGCCTTTATTCATTAGAGTTTAAAAGAATGAGGGGTGATCTTATTGAAACACACAAGAATCTAAGGGGGCTTGACAGGTTAGATGTTGAGGAGATGTTTCCACTAGTGGGGGATCTCGAACTAGGGGACATAGTTACAGAATAAGGGGACACTCATTTAAAACTGAGATGTGAAGGAATTTCTTCTCTCAGAGGGTTTGGAATTCTCTACCCCAGAAGGTTGTGGAGGCTAGATCACTGAAAGTATTTAAAGAGGAGGCAGATAGATTTTTGAAATATTAGGAAGTTGAGGGCTATGAGGAGATGGCACGAAAGAGGAGTTGAGGTCTAGGGCAGATCAGCCATGATTTTATTGAATGGAGGGGCAGGCTTGAGGGGCCGAATGGCCTACTCCCACTCCTATTTCTTATGTTCTTATGTATACGTGTAACAGTGGGTGAAGTTGTGAATATTTTTGGGTATTGTATAATAAACATTTATCTTTCTTTAAACCTATGAGAAAACTTGTCATTTATCTGTTTGTTGACTATTAAAATGCTCAGGGATTAAAACACATTTCTAACAAAAACACTGTCTTTGGTCAGCTGAGAGGTGGAAAAGGGGAACCATCCCTATCATATCCTACCTGTCTGTTAAAATATGAGGATATTTATAACTACTCTATAGTTTGCTCACCTCTCTGTAATTTCCTTGTAAATTTGTTGCTCTAAATCTTTTCCACTTGTTGGTGGCCTATAGAATACACCCAGTAGTGCAACGTACCTCTATTGTTTCTTAGCTGTAACCAAATAGGTTCTGTCCTTGACTGCTCTAGGATATCCTCTCTCTCCAGCACTGTAATATTCCTCCTTAATCAATACTGCCACCCCTCCCCCTTTCTTTCCTTCCCTATCTTAACTGAACACCTTGTATTCAGGAAGATTTAGTACCTAGTTCTACTCTTTTTTGAGCCAGATCTCCATTATAGTTACTACATCATAATTTCATGTGGCTATTTGCGCCTGCAGCTCACCAACCTTATTTACTACACTCTGTGCATTCTCATAAATGCACTTGTTATGGATAGGTGGTAAGGAGTGTGGGTGGTTCCCACTGTCCACCTCCCAGTTGTTTGGTAAAAATGATGCTTTAGCTAGAAGTGTCTTTAGGTCAAATAAACAGACAGTGACAGGTTTTCTTGCAGGTTTAAAACAGAAGATTAACTATTTATTGAACACTTTTCATTTCCTGAAATGTTTGCAACACCGCTCACATACACATTCACTCTCACATTCAAACTCAAGAGAAGATAGATAGAAGGTAAAGGGTAAGAGTTCAAGATGGAGTAGGTGTCCGTGGTTTACAGTAAACCTGTTGTTTCTTCCATGTAGGACAGTTTCTTTTAAAGATGCAGGCCTGGGTTGTTTGTAGTCTTGACTTGTTGAGGTGTTGTAGATTTCTGGTGGTTAAGATTTCAGATTGGAGGTGGTGGTCACTTTCAGTTCTCTGCTGCACCAAGTTGAAGTGTAGAATCAACAGCAGGGATTCATCTTCTTGTTTAGGCTGGTTCTTTCCACAGCTAGACTCCTTTTGTGAGGTTGCTGTGATCTCTCTCTCTTTCTCTCCCCAGAGGATTGCCTTTTAAGGTCAAAGTCCATTAAATTAAAGTCTTTGTTAGTTGACACATGGTCCTGTCCCCTAGTGTGACCACACAATAGACCAGGAGGTGGAATCCATGGCCTCCATTAATGTCTGGATAAGTATAATCCTGTTATGATGTGGCTTCTACACACCTTCTTTGTTTCAGAAGAACCCATTCAATTCAGGAATGTCTTTTGATGATTTCAGGACGGGTGTAGTTGATACCTCTTAGTCTGGATGTATCCCTTTGTCCTTTTGAGATAGTGAAGCAATGTTTAAATACACAGGCCAGATCGTCTGACCAGCTGTCATCTTTTGCAGCATTGTTCACCTTTTTTTAAAAGGTAAAGCCAATTTTAAAGAGTCACCTTGAATAAAGTTTGTATCTTAAAACTAGGAATATGATAGGTCTTACTGGGCATGACACACTGTTAACCTAATTTAAACCTTATTGCATTTCCTCTTACTCTGACCCCACCTAATACCTTACTATTACTTACTGCAGTGCTATCTATCTCTCCTATTTCTGTGCGCACCTTGTTTTTCCTCTCTAATGTTATATCCTGGTTCCCATCCCCCTGACAAGTTAGTTTAAATTCTCCACGATAGCCCTAGCAAACAAGCCCCCCAAAGATATTGGCCCCAACTCCGTAGAGATGCAATTCATCCAGACTGTACAGATCTCACCTCTCCCAGAATTGGTTCCAGTGTCCAAGAAATCTAAAGCTCTCCCTCCTGCACCATCTCTCCAAACATACATTCATCTGCTCTATACTCTGCTTCAATACTCACTAGTGTAATACTCACCAGGAGTAATCAGAGATTATTATCTTTGAGGCACCGCTTGCTTGTTTCTTTCCTAGCTCCCTAAAATCTGCCTGCAGGACCTCATCACTCTTTCTACCTATGCCATTGGTACCGACATGGAATATAACAGCTGGCTGTTCGCTCTCCCCCCTCAGAGTGCTCTGCAGCAGCTCTGTGACATGCTTGACCCTGGTGCCAGGGTGGCAACATACCATCCTGGATTCTCATTTGTGGCCACAGAAACACCTGTCTGTCCCCCTAACAATAGACTCCCCTTTCACTGTTGACTTTCCAATCTTCCTCCTGCCCCACCCCCTGGCACCGCCTGCCTGGTGTTCCTTGGCTGACTGGCAGGTACCTATTCCCTTTCTGCCTGCACAACCTTAACCTGTGGGGTGACCACATCTGGAAACATGCTATCCACATAACTCTCAGCCTTGTGGATGCACTGCAGTGGCACCAGCTGCTGCTCAAGCTATGAAACTTGAAGCTCAAGCAGCTGCAGTTGAAGACACTTCCTGCATATATAGTTGTCCAGGATGTGAGAAGTTCCTAGTGTTCCCACATGGAACTGGATGAGCACCAAAAGGGACCGAGGTGCTCTGCCATGTCCCTATTTATTAGACTATTAACTTACTTAACAGAAATAAACTTAAGACTTAAATAAATAAACAATCACCAGCTGCTTACCAATCAGCTCTTCCCATGTGCTTACGTCACTTTATTTTACAAGGAGGTTAATTTAAATAAATGGTAAGGCTTATTTAGACTTAAGCCTAGTTCAATGTACCAAATTTAAAACATATCAAACTTATAAACCTGTCAGGCAATTAACTAAATTTGTTAGTTTAACCCACTATCCACACTTAGAGAAATAAAGATGATGGTAATACTCACCAACCAATCACCTACCTGTTACCCTGTGACGCCACTCCTTGATTTTTTTTTGCTGAATATATGCTGCCACCTCTCCTGCTGCTGCTGCCGCTCAGGCCTGGGCTGTGTGTGTCCGAGTCCCAATCTCCTACTCTATTTATTGCTATTGCCGCCTCTCCTGCTGCTGCCGCCACTCAGGCCTGGGCTCTGTGTGTCCAGGTCCTAATCTCCTACTCTATTTATTGCTGTTGCCACCTCTCCTGCTGCTGCCGCCACTCAGGCCTGGGCTGTGTGTGTCCGAGTCCCATTCTCCTACTCTATTTATTGCTATTGCCGCCTCTCCTGCTGCTGCCACCACTCAGGCCTGGGCTCTGTGTGTCCAGGTCCTAATCTCCTACTCTATTTATTGCTGTTGCCACCTCTCCTGCTGCTGCCGCCACTCAGGCCTGGGCTGTGTGTGTCCGAGTCCCATTCTCCTACTCTATTTATTGCTATTGCCGCCTCTCCTGCTGCTGCCGCCACTCAGGCCTGGGCTCTGTGTGTCCAGGTCCTAATCTCCTACTCTATTTATTGCTGTTGCCACCTCTCCTGCTGCTGCCGCCACTCAGGCCTGGGCTCTGTGTGTCCAGGTCCCAATCTCCTACTCGATTTATTGCTGCAGCCGGTCCTCCTGCTGCTGCCACTCAGGTCCGTGCTGTGTGTGTTCGGGACACTGACTCCCGTGGAATCTATTGCTGCTGCTCCTCCTGCATCCGCCACTCAGGCCTACGCTCTCTGTGTCTGAGGTTCTGTCTCCTGCTTTACCTATTTCTGCTGTAACTGCTCCTTCTGCTGCCACCACTCAGGTCCACGCTTTATGTACTGTCATTATATCAAACTATCTTTAAGACAGAGGAATAGCAATCAAAACCAAATTTTCTTCCATTGGATAGAGATGTATCACACATTTCATTTCCTTTTAATAAGGTACTGTTTATACAGAGTGAACACTTTTATAAAATGCAGTGCATAGGAACGGTAGGTACAGGAATAAGCTATTCAACCCCTCCAACCTGGTTCACCTTTCAATTAGACGATGGCTTATCAGTACCTTTTTACAGCCACATGGTGAGAGGTTTGGGTGGTTCCCACTGTTCAACTCCCACCTGACTATAGCAATATGTTTTGTTATTAGGGTTTAACCCCTTGGTCATTTGTCAAATAAACAGACAGCGACAGGTTTTCTTGTAGGTTTAAGCAGAAAATCAATTATTTATTGATCAATATACCTTATTCCGAAATTATCGCAACTGCATCCACTCATTCATTCATTGTCACACACACACACATGCACGCATGCACACACGCACACAGATGTGCGCACACAAACTAATTCACTGTTGTATAAAGTGTCGCTGTAGAATTCCTCAGCAGGGCACGTCCCTTCTGGTTTGCTGGAAACAAGCTTCTTGGATTCTGCTTTCTGGGTGTGTGTGTGTGTCTCTCTCTCTCTCTCTAGGCGGCCTTCTAAGTTAAAGGTGTGTTATATCTTGCCTCCATTGAAAGATAGGTATTTTCTTCCCTGTAGTGATCAACAATGGCCTAGGATATGGCTTCTTTGTTTCAGAAGAACTCATTCAATTCAAAAGGTTGTCTTGATAGGTTCAGAAAAAAATCTGGTTATGATGTTTTCACTTCACACCTTCTTTGTTTCAGAAGGACCCATTCAATTCAGGAATATTTGAGGATGGTGTAGGTTGGGTGAAATTGACACCTCTTAGCTTTGAAGATTTTCCTTTGTCACTGTCAGACGGTTAGAATGTACAAAGGCCAAGTATTTTAACCTTCGGTGGCCATTTTGGAGCACATTGTTCACTTTTTAAAAAGAAAGGTCAATTTTTTAAATGACAAAGTCAATTTTTAGAACGCTTCAGTTTTTGTCCATCATTTTTTATCATCACACTTCTTGTACGCATGACAACCTCAACTCCATTTACCTGTCATTTTTATTTGTTCATGAGATGAGGCCAGCAATTATTTCACATCCCTAATTGCCCCTGAGAATGTGTTGATGGCAGTACTGGACCTAATCCTAGGGAATGAAGCTGGACAAGTGGTAGAAGTATCAGTGGGGCAGCATTTCGGGAATAGTGACCATAACTCTGTAAGATTTAAGGTAGTTTTGGAAAAGGACAAAGACGGGCGAGAAATAAAAGTAAATTTCAATTTGATAAAACAGGATCTGGCCAAAGTGGACTGGGAGCAGATACTTGTGGGAAAGTCTACATCAGACCAGTGGGAGTCATTCAAAGAGGAAATAGTGAGGGTTCAGAGCCAGCATGTACCCATTAAGGTGAAGGGTAGGACCATCAAGTCCAGGGAACCCTGGATGTCAAGGGATATAGAGTATTTGATAAGGAAAAAAAAGGGAGGCTTGTGGCAGATTCGTAGTGCTGAAAACAGCGGAGGCATTAGAGGAGTATAGAAAGTGTAGGGGGGTACTTAAAAAAGTAATTAGGAGAGCGAAGAGGGGACATGAAAAAACATTGGCGGGCAAGATAAAAGAAAATCCTAAGCTGTTTTATAAGTAAATTAAGGGCAAGAGGATAACCAGGGAAAGAGTAGGGCCCATTAGGGACCAAAGTGGCAATCTGTGTGTGGAGCCAGAGGACATAGGTGAGGTTTTAAATGATTACTTTTCATCTGTTTTCTGTGGAGAACGTCAATATGGGTGTAGAGATCAGAGAGAGGGATTGTGATATACTTGAACAAATTCGCATTGAAAGGGAGGAAGTATTAGCTGTTTCAGCGGGCTTAAAATTGGACCCACATGAGATGTATCCCAGGCTGTTACGTGAGGCAAGGGAGGTGATAGCAGGGGCTCTGACACAAATTTTCAAATCCTCTCTGGCCACGGGAGAGGTGCCAGTGGACTGGAGGACAGCGAATGTGGTACCATTATTCAAGAAGGGCAGCAGGGATAGACCAGGTAATTACAGGCCGGTGAGTCTAACATCAGTGGTTGGGAAACTATTGGACAAAATTCTGAAGGACAGGATTAATCTCCACTTGGAGAGGCAGGGAATAATCAGGGATAATCAGCACGGCTTTGTTAGGGGGAGAGCGTGTCTAACTAACTTGATAGAATTTTTTGAGGAGGTGAGAGAATTTTTCGAGGAGGTGACTAGATGTGTAGATGAGGGTGAAGCAGTTAATGTAGTCTACATGGAGTTCAGTAAAGGCTTTTGATAAGATCCCGCATGGGAGATTGGTTAAGAAGGTAAGATCCCATGGGATCCAGGGCAATTTGGCAAATTGGATTCAAAATTGGCTTAGTGGCAGGAGGCAGAGGGTGATGGTCGAGGGTTGTTTTTGTGAGTGGAAGCCTGTGACCAGTGGTGTACCACAGGGATCGGTGCTGGGACCCTTGCTGTTTGCAGTATACATTAATGATTTAGATGTGAATATAGGAGGTATGATAAGTAAGTTTGCAGATGACAGGAAAATTGGTGGTGTCGTAAATAGTGAGGAGGAAAGCCTTAGATTACAGAACGATATAGATGGGTTGGTAAGAGGGGCGCAGCTGTGGAAAATGGAATTTAATCATGAGAAGTGTGAGGTGATGCATTTTGGGAGGACCAACAAGGCAAGGGAATATACAATAGATGGTAGGACCCTAGGAAGTACAGAACGTCAGAGGGACCTTGGTGTACTTGTCCATAGATCACTGAAGGCAGCAGCACAGGTAGATAAGGTGGTTAGGAAGGCATATGGGATACTAGCCTTTATTAGTCTAGGCATAGAATACAAGAGCAGGGCGGTTATGATGGAGCTGTATAAAACGCTAGTTAGGCCACAGCTAGAGTACTGTGCACAGTTCTGGGCACCACACTATAAGAAGCATGTGATTGCACTGGAGAGGGTGCAGAGGAGATTCACCAGGATGTTGCCTGGGCTGGAGCATTTCAGCTATGAAGAGAGACTGAAAAGGCTAGGGTTGTTTTCCTTAGAACAGAGAAGGCTGAGGGGGGACATGATTGAGGTATACAAAATTATCAGGGGCATTGATAGGTTAGATAGGAAGAGACTTTCCCCCTTAGCGGAGGGAGTCAATAACCAGGGGGCATAGATTTAAGGTAAGGGGCAGGAGGTTTAGAGGGGATTTGAGGAAAAATGTTTTCACCCAGATCCCAGATGGTGGTTGGAATCTGGAATACACTTCCTGAAGTGGTGGTAGAGGCAGGAACCCTCACAACATTTAAGAAATATTTAGATGAGCACTTGAAACGCCATAGCATACAAGGCTATGGGCCAAGTGCTCGAAAATGGGACTAGAATAGTTAGGTGCTTGATGGCCAGCACAGACACGATGGGCCGAAGGGCTGTTTCTGTGCTGTATAACTGTATGACTCTAGGTCAGCAGAGAGGCAGATTGCCAGGAGGACATGGGTGAAGAGTGCACTCGTGTGAACAGCGAGCAAGCATCTCACAAAGTTAATTTGGATCAACATGCAATGCTATTACGCAATCTGAGGCATTTGGCATGATTGGGATTATATGTCCGCAGGACAGTAGCAAGCATAAGCTCAAAGTGAAAATTGACATCAGAGCAAGTACAAACATTCTACCCATCCATCTACTGAAGGACATATACTTAAAGAAATGGGAATCTGTGGTACAACCCCCTACAGCTAGGCTGACTGCCTACAATAGTTCTCCAATCAAGTGCATTAGAGCAATAACCTTACTGTACAGCTATGGGAGCTCCAAATGGCTACCACAAATGTTTTGTATTGTAGACACAACTGGACTGCTGTCGCGGGACTTCCAGTGTGCTGAGGTCTACGAATTGTCACAATACGCATCGAAGATGGTAGAAAATATCCAGGTTGAGTTTAAAGGGTCGGTCCATGTAAAGGGTGACACAAAGGCTGGGAGCCTTGACATAAAGCGACAATGTGACCATGAGTCTCTCCTCAGGCTTCAGTTCTTTACAGTAAGTACCCGGAGGCCAGAGGGTTGCCGGTGATTGGTGATGTTGCCAGTCATAATTTTCTAAGTTTTCCAAACAAGGGAAGATGAGGCATGGCATGACAGGCAAGCAGAACCAGAATGAGCTTGATTGCAAGTAGGACAGAAGGTCAAAGTTCTCCGTCATGCATCGGGAACTTGGTACCCTTCAGAGGTTGTAAGGGTATGTGACCAGCCCAAATTGTACGAGGTCCAGGCACCAAATGGTGCAATTCTCAGACGGAACTGAAGTCAACTCAGAGAGCTACATGTGACAACCCTGTGGCATTGTGGACACATTCAAAGACAAAGTCTGAAGATGAATATACAGAGGCTATGAGCAAAGAGGAAGAACATGCTAACCAGAGTTCCGAGTCACCAAAGTCTCAGAGGACTTGTCAAGGCAAGCTCAGCTCTGGGAAGAGATTGACGATAACAAGATTGGAACTAATAAGGAAACCTCCTCTACGTTTTAGAGAGTGTTAAACTTGCTTGCCTGTTCATAATATTTTGATTTATTCATGTATAGTCAGTCTGAACCACAATATCATTGCATATTGTACATACATTTTTATCTTTGGCAAAAAGGGGGATGTTGTGAGACAACTTTAAGAGTGGACTTCCTTAAGAAGTTGTAAGTGAAGGTCACTGGAGGAAGTGATGTCATGTCACACATGACCAGGGAGTTGTGTGTGGAGTCCAACAGAGTGAGATGTGTTTAGATGTGCTCTTGCAGTAACTTTTTGCATATATATATGTTCTAATTAAGTTATAATAAAACCCATGTTTTCTTTAGATATCATTTGTAGCCCTGTGAGTTAGAGCATGGCTACCCGACGGGACCCGACAACATGTGTCGGGTTCGGGTCGGGTCGCTCTTCCAGGTCTGGCATTCGGGCTCAGGTCGGGTCGGGCCGGGTCGGACACACTCTATCACCACCTCCGGTATGTAGCTCCAAGGTTAATGTACTTTTTAAACAACCTTTCAAGTCCAGTTGCAGTTTTTTTAAGTTTGTGCAGATAAGCAACAAAGTGAAAAACGGAATCTAGGTTAACTGATGGTCGGGTCAGGTCGGGTCGGGTGTGGGACGGATGTGGTTCTGTCAGGCTCGGGTTGGGTTTCATTTGCAGACCCGAGCCAGCCTTTACTGTGAACCTTTCAATAGTTGACATATCAAAGGAACAAATAATATTACACACACTGCTGCCACTGTCCACCAGTGGTGGAAAGAGTAACTGTTTAACGTGGTGGATGAGGTGTTCACCAAGTGGGCTGCCTTGACCTGGATGCTGTTGAACTTCTTGAGTGTTGTTGGAGCTGCACTCATCCAGGCAAGAGCAGAGTTTTCCATCACACTCGTGACATAAGGCTTTTGGGAGTCAGGAGGTGAGTCACTCACCACAGAACACCTAGCTTCTGATCTACTCTTGTAGCCACAGTATTTATGTGGTTGCTACAGTTAAGTTTCTGGTCCATGGTGATGCTGAGGATGTTGATAGTGGGGGTTTTGACAATGGTAATGCCATTGAATGTCTAGTGGAGGTGATTAGACTCTTTCTTGTTGGAGATGGTCATTATCTGGCACATGTCTGGAGTGAATGTTACTTGCCACTTATCAGCCCAAGCCTGAATATTGTCCAGGTCTTCCTGCATTTGGGCATGCACTGCTTCATCGTCTGAGAGGTTGGAATGGAACTGAACACTTTGTAATTATCAGCAAACATCCCCACTTCTGACCTTTGTTCCATGTCCCCTGGTACTGTAACAAAAATCTGTTGATCTCAGTCTTGAAAGTTCCAATGGTGCTAGCATCCACAGCCTTTTTTGGGGAGTGAATTCTAGATTTCTACTCCCCTTTGTGTGAAAAAGTCTTATTGATTTTACCCAAATGCCCTAGCTCTAATCTTAAGTTTATGTCCGTTGTTATGATTCCCACACCAAAGGATAAGGTTTCTCTGTATTTACCATGTTGGATGCTCTATCAGATCACCCCTCAATTTTCTATACTGAAGGATATACAAGCCAAGTTTATGCAATAAAGTAACATTCCCAAAGGTTGATGGTAGCTTGTCTGTATCTTTTAAGTTTCATGAAGATTGTGCTGAGAGGCTTTATGTAATGAGAAATCTTTAATTAGCCATATTTAAATATAAAAAGTACTCCTGATATATCATAAATATTTCATTCCAAATTAATAGCATAGCATTTATACCCTGTACATTTCATATTGACAGGACTTTGATGCCCAGTTTCTATTAACTTAAGTTGCACATTAAACTCGTTCTGATTAGAAGGAGTCATTAAGAATTTATTCTGACAATACTATACCCTCTGAGTTTTGGAATACGATCGCATTTGGGGATTGATCCTTGCAAATTTCTACTCCACAATTTGTTGCAAAGGTTGCAAAGTTTATCACAATCCTGCTGCATTTCTTTGAGTGAATGTATGTACAGCAATACCCTACCTTTTATATATTCACTTAATATTTTTGAAGTTCAAAATGAGTGGAGGCAATAACACATAGAGAATAAAAACGGAGTTTCCATAGAAATAGGTGCTAATTAAATGCATGAAGGAATAATACAAGGCTTTTTTGGTAGGATTTGACAATAATTTTGTTTCACTAACTGTCTCCATAGCAACTCTTTCAAAGTACATTAGAGTGGCAAAAAGCCATTGTGAAGCAATTACTGGGTCAATTACTTAGATGTGTTTAAATTAGCTGATTAAAATTTGTCAAGATAACTAACTTGTTGTAATTTTAAAGTGAAAAACCAGTTGTATGGAAAACCAGAATTTGCATTTTTGAATAAGGCACAAAGCATTAAGGCTTGTCTTTTTGAGATTACCTGTCCACTTCCCACTATTTTTCACTGTGGTCCTGTTTGATTCTGGCCCTTGATTTCTCTGCCCATCACTTTTCTTATTCCCCTTACTGTCTTTTGTTCTTGTCCTTGATCCCCCTTCCTCTGACTTCTTGCAAAGGTTCCCATCCCCCTGCTATTTTAGTTTAAACCCTCCCCAACCACTCTAGCAAATGCTCCCCCTAGGACATCAATCACGGTCCTGCCCAGATGTAACCCGTCCAATTTGTACTGGTCCCACCTCCCCCAGAACCAGTCCCAATGTCCCAGGAATCTAAAATCCTCCCCCTCACAAGCCTAGCCTGTCCAATCTTTCCTCATAAGACAGCTTGGCCATTCCAGCTATTAGTCTAGTAAATCTTCTCTGAACTGCCTCCAAAGCATTTACATCCTTCCTTAAATAAGGAGACCAATACTGTACACAGTACTCCAGATGTGGTCTCACCAATGCCCTGTATAGCTGAAGCATAACCTCCCTACTTTTGTATTCAATTCCCCTCGTGATAAACGATAACATTCTATTAGCTTTCCTAATTATGTGCTGTACCTGTATACTAACCTTATGTGATTCATGCACTGGGACACCCAGATCCCTCTGCATCTTAGAGCTCTGCAATCTCTCACCATTTAGATAATATGCTTCTTTTTTATTCTTCCTGTCAAAATGGACAATTTCACATTTTTCCACATTATACTCCATTTGCTAAGTCTTTGCCCACTCACTTAATCTATCTATATCCCTTTGTAGCCTCCTTATGTCCTATTCACAACTTACTTTCCTACATATCTTTGTGTCATCAGCAAATTTGGCAACCATACCTTCAGTTGCTTCATCTAAGTCATTTATATAAACTGTAAAAAGTTGAGGCCCCAGCACAGACCCCTGTGGCACACCACTTGTTACATCTTGCCAACTAGAAAATGACCCATTTATGCCTACTCTCTGTTTCCTGTTAGCTAGCCAATCTTCTACCCATGTCAACATGTTACCCCCCTACATCATGAGCTTTTATTTTTTGCAATAACCTTTGATGTGGCACCTTATCAAATGCCTTCTGAAAATCTAAGTACAATACATTCACCGGTTCCCCTTCATCCACAGCACATGTAACTCTATAGAACTCTAATAAATTGGTGAAACATGATTTCCCTTTCACAAAACTACATTGATTCTGCCTGATTACCTTGATTTTTTCTAAGTTCCCTGCTATAACGTCTTTAATAATAGCATCCAACATTTTTCCTAAGACAGATGTTAAGCTAACTGGCCTGTAGTTTCCTGCTTTCTGTCTCCCTCCTTTTTTGAATAAAGGAGTTACATTCGCTCTTTTGCAATCCAACTGAACCCTCCCCGAATCTAGGGAATTTTGGAAAAGTAAAACTAATGCATCAACTATCTCAGTAGCCACCTCTTTTAACACCCTCGGATGAAGTCCATCAGGACCCGGGGACTTGTCAGACCCCAGCACTAACAATTTGCTCAGTACAACTTCCCTGGTGATTGTAATTTTCTTGAGTTCCTCCCTCCCTTCCATTTCCTGACTCTCAGCTAATACTGGGATGTTACTTGTATCCTCTATAGTGAAGACCTATGCAAAATATCTGTTCAGTTCATCTGCCCTCTCCTTATTATCCATTATTAATTCCCCAGACTCACTTTCTATAGGACCAACGCTCACTTTGTTAACTCTTTTCTTTTTAACTATCTATAGAAACTCTTACTATCTATCTTTATATTTCTAGCTATCTTTGTCTCGTACTCTAATTTTACCTTCTTTATTAATCTTTTACTCATTCTTTGCTGTTTTTTATATCCTGTCCAATCTTTTAACCTGCCACCCATCTTTGCGCTATTATATGTTTTTTCTTTAAGTTTGATACTATCTTTAACTGTTTTAGTTAACCACGGATGGCGGGTCCCCCCCTTGGAACTTTTCTTTCTCGTTGAAATGTATCTATTCTGTGTCTGCCACTGCATTTCTATTGATCCATCCATTAACCTAATTTGCCAGTTCACTCTGCTTTCATGCCCTCATAATTGCCCTTATTTATGTTTAAAATACTAGTCTTGGATCCACTGTTTTCTCCCTCAAACTGAATGTAAAATTTAATCATATTATGATCACTGCTACTTCGGGGGCCTTAACTATGAGGTCATTAATTAATCCTATCTTGTTACACAATACCAGGTCTAGTGTAGCCTGCTCTCTGGTTGGCTACAGAACGTACTGTTCTAAGAAATTATCCCGAAAACATTCTATATACACCTCATCTAGGCTACCTTTGCCCATCTGGCTTTTCCAGTCTATATGTAGGTTAAAATCCCCCATGATTATTGCCGTACCTTTCTGACAAGTTGCTATTATTTCTTCCTTTATACCCAGTCCTACAGTGTGGTTAATGTTAGGTGCCCTTGTACACCACTTCCGCAAGTGAATTCTTGCCTTTATGATTTCTCATCTCTACCCAAACTGCTTCTCTATCCTGGTTTCCTGAAGGTAGGCCATCCCACTCTATTGTGCTAATACCATCACTAATTAACAGAGCCACCCCTCCACTTTTTCCTAGCTTCCTGTCCTTCCTAAATGCCATGTATCCTTCAATATTCAGGTCCCAATCTATGTCATCCTGCAGTCATGTCTCTGCAATGGCTCTCAGATCGTACTTATTTATTTATATTTGCGCTCTCAATTCATCTGTTTTGTTTTGAATGATATGTGCATTCAGATACAGAGCCTTTAGTTTTGTCCTTTTATTATTTTTGTAACCTCTAGCCTTATCTGTTGACTTACTCTTAGATTAGATTAGGACATGGCAAAATTAGTCTGCTGGATTAACCTGAATTGTGCAGAGTACAGGATGAAATGCACCACCTCTGTGATTCTGAGCCACGTAGACCAGGGATTGGTTCAATTCCTTATATGTGTTGAGTTAGCTCATCTTAACTGAGGCAATGGTAGAGGTGCAATAACTGACTAGCTCCCTTGAAATAGTGAGGATAGAGAGAAAAAAAAAAACAGGGTTTCGGTTCCTGATTGCTACTCAGTAACTAGGAGAGAGCAGGATCTGGCTCAGTTGTAATGCCCCTGATTGTCATAGCCCATTATCAAGAGTTGATATAAATGTTAAGTATCCTGAGTGGAGGGATGTGATGAATGGGATCCTACATGACTTGATGTTCGGACCAGTACCTTTTGACATTTTCATAAATGATCTGGAAGAGGAGGTCAGTAGCAGCATCTCAAAGTTTGCAGATGACACAAAAATAGCAGAGATGGTTAAAACAGTGAATTTGAGGAAACATATTACAGGAGGACTGAGACACTTTGGGGAGTTGAGCCTACGATTGGCAGATGCAGTTTAATGCCACTAAGTATAAAGTGATGCAATAGGGATGTGAAATAAGCATTAAGGGGTTATAGGATTAGTAGAAAAATGCTAACTAGGAAAGGTAGCTTGTAGCCATGATCAATAAATCTCTCAGGACATCAATCCAATGTCTGTCTGCTGTCAAGAAAACTAATTGGATGTTAGCTTATATAAAAAGAGGAATAAAGAGTAGATTGAAAGGTGTTCTCCTGCTGCTGTACACAGCATCTGGCAAGCTGCATCTGGAATATCATGTGCAATATCATGTGCAATTTTGGAAACTTCAGTACAGGAAGTTCTGTTCAGAATCTAGATGGATAATAACATGAACCAAGGATCATACATTACTCTATACAGTGGCTATTAGAATATGAGATGTGGCGACATGCAAATTCCCCTCTCTTTACAGAAAGGGGACTAAAAAGCATTCTAATCAAGGCCATCAGACCAAGAATTGGTTTATCTACATAAGACCCATGAATTCACAGGATATAGTTTTCCCATTAAGGCAATCAATTGCCTCTTGTTTCTTAGTGAAGGAAAAAAACGAAGAAACAACTTACCAACTCTCAAAACATGAGCACAATGTCTGTAGATAAGCTTTCAAAGCTATGCTCTTCCAGACTTTTAGAACACAGACATGTTCTTGGCACCTCAGCAAAAACTATCTCCCTTATCTCTATTGATCTTAATTTAGTTCCATCACATTGCTGTGCTCTATATTTCTAACTAGCTACCTCCTGCACAAATGAAGATTACTTCAATAAATAAAACTCACCATCCTTATTCCTACAGTTTGAAGACTCTCTTATCTCTATTGATCTTAATTTAGCTCTGTCACATTGCTGAGCTCTATAATTCCAACTAGTCACCTCCTGCACAAATGAAGATCAATAGAGATACTCCAAACTGCAGCAATTCCCATTTTTAACATTGAGATGTTGGATCCAAAACTGCAACAGCAAGTCTGCAATTTGAATGGTCAAGAATGTTTTGAGTGAGTGGACATCCTAACTAGATGTCTCTGGGACTTCAGTAGTTAATAGACAATTCTAAAGGCAACAGCAGATAACCAGTTACCTGTTCCAAGCATAGAATGGTCAACCAGTTTCCCATTCAATCTCACTGGATAGAATTTCAAGACCAATTCCATCACTGCCATCGGATAGAAAATCACTGCAGGGATACGATGACATTGTAATTATGTTCCTAGACTAGTAATCCAAAGGAATGTGAGTTCAAACCCTGCAGTAGCAGTCTGAGAATTTGAATTCAGTTTTAAAAAGAAAAAATATCTGGAAATATAACGTTACCATGAAGCTGTAGGATTGTCATAAAAACCCAACTAATGCATTTTAGGGAATTAAACTTGCCATTTTTATTCATTTTGGCCTATATGTGACTTCAGACTCTACACAATGTAGTTGACTCCTAACTCCTGTCTGAAGTGGCTTAGTTGTATCAAAAAGTGCTGAACTACCTACCTAACAGCAATGTAGGAATACAGTCACCGCAGGGATTCTAACGGTTTAAGAAGATGGCCTAATTGACAATAAATTGCCCATATCCCGAGAATGTATAAAAGCTTCTCTTGAGTTCCAAGGATAAAACTATTTCCTATCAGTCCCATCAAATTCTGCACTCAAAGCACTTAATGCAAATTATTTAGGCACAAAAATATTCAGCATATATTGCCCTAGACTCAAAATGCATCTTTACATCAACAATTCCATCTGCTCTTTTATAAAAAAAGGAATATCATGAAAAATACGACAATATTTTGCTACAGAAAGTACATCATCCATATCCTAATACATTTTCATATCTTAATACATTTACATTTTCCAAAGGGATATTGTAGGGCTTTTCCACTTCAAAGTGTACCAAATGCTAAGAATGGGGTTCTGTTTTAAATTCGGGAACTGCAGCCATTTAAAAATTAGGTGAATAATTTCTCTTATCACCCATGCCAGCATAAAATATTTACCTTCTTATCCTTAGACATACAAGTGGTGAAGAAAATGCAGGGGTACCATAACAAACTGCCAGTCAGACAGTGATTCACTCCAAGTGTTCAAAAGGGAGCTGGACAAGTTCCTATCAATGGCTGGCATTAGTGTACAAAAAGCAGGTGGGGTATTGAATGATGTGTCCCTAAAACTTGTTTGATCACCTTTGAGGGTCAGAGAAGAATTTCCCAGATTTTGTCCCTTGAATTGCCCTAGGGTTTTTTCTGTGTTTTCTCTCTCCCAGAAGATTATGTGGCTGCTAGTGAGTGGGAAGCAATGGAGTCATGATGTTAACTTGCACCATGTGACTGCATGTGACCCACTTAATAGACCAGCTGATCTCTTCCTCTCCCTAATATGTGAGGCGCAACAATATGTAGTGCCAAGACATATTAGGATGTAGGTTCATGCCCATAATCCCTCACACTGCTGTTTTCTCAATTTGGTTATGAGGAGTCATTTGGCAGAGGCCAAGTAGCTTTCCACAAAAGAGAATGAAAGTAAGATGAGTTTCCATTATTGGAGTTGCCCTCCTGTACCTCCAAGTGACTGGTTCAGAATTACACTGGCGGAGGCTTGAGAAGAAGTGACACCCACCTCATCTCAGTCACAACTGAGGTGCGAGGTGGTGAAAGCAGAGGGAAAAAAAACAAGAGACGCTCCTCAAATTTATACGGCAACATTGTCATGCAAAGCTGCCTGAAAGCAAATAAGGTAATTCTTACCGTAATAGTGCGGTAATCCGTTTGTTTGCTTTCACTATTTTCCAAACCTGTTTGAAGATTAAATTCGGGCCATCTGATGCAGGACAAAGAATAGTTTTGATTTTCCAGTGTGGGATCTCAATGTCTACTGCATCAGGCAACAGGACCTAAATATTAAATAGATGACAGAAATGTGAACAAATATATATTTTGCAATAGTAACAAAAGAACATGAACAGTATGGGATGTAACAAGTAAATGACAAAATCACACATCTTTTCCTCCATGTGCTACTTTCACCTGAAAAGATAGACACTGGTATAAAACTGTTAAAAAAAACTTGCAGATGCTGGAAATTTGAAATTAAAAGAGAAAATGCTGAAATTATTCAGCAGGTCAGGCAGACGTGAAGATGGAGTTCTGATGAAAGGTCATCGACCTGAAACGTTAACTGTGTTTCTCTCTCCATAGATACTGCCAAACCTACTGATATTTCCAGCACTTTCTGTTTTCATTTTAGATTTCCAGCATCTGCAGTATTTTGCTTTTATTCCCTGCTTTCTACTAGTGTCTACTTTTGCCACTAAAACTGGTGTACAAGAGAGAACATGTTCCTACAATAAACATAGTAAATCGGGGGAAAGAAATAAAGCAACTCAGCATGTGAATAAGGCAGAGACAAGAACAATGAGGAAAAACTAGGTGGCAGTTTATTCCATAAGTTGACAACTTGAAATATGAACAAACTGCTTTTGTTTGGCAGATTTCCCTTCCTTTTCTGAAGGGACTGATCCCTACTAGATTATAATTATTACAAAAATATATGCAGCTTCTAATTCCCTTTCCTTCAATCACCTAAATACATATTGGCATTAGCTCCCATTTTAACTGTGCCGTCACTTTTCTATGGTTCGATTGTTAAGTGCTGGATCTTACTTAAATGTTAGAATGCTGATTCTGTTGGAATGATGCGAAGACCAGTGGGCGGGAGTGAGGTTTTGCGTGGCTGAAGGCTGCCAATAAGGTAAGTAGTCAGGGGGTAGTCATGATAGAGGAAGGTGGAGGTTGTGTGTGGTGTGGGGGGGGGGGGGGGGGGGGGGGGGGGGGTGGGGGGGCACCCAGGGCAAAAAATGAACCAAGGTCTCTTTGTTAAGTTTGGTGGGGCACTCATACTCCTTCTGGCTTACGTGGAAACCTTTAAAACATCTTTACAAATCTCTTGCCCAAGCCATTTCTGGCCACACTCCTGCCTGCAGCAAGGTTTCATTGGTAGCTCTGGCACTGGGCGTTGCAGACACAATCCACCTTCCAGATCATATTGGGGTTTAAATGACATCATCAACCCCTAAGATTTAAATATTGAAGAGGTCCTTACCTGCCTGTGGCAGGCACCTACCTCACAACCAGAAGCAACAAAGTTAAAATGGTGGTGGGCATGAACACACAGGAATTAAATGCTGAGGAAAGTGTCTGACCAATACTGTAACAACTAATCTGTCCTTTCCTTTCCAGTTGGGAAGATTTAAAATCAGACCTCTGCTTTAATCACTAACTCCAATAGTGTATTCCACAGCCTTACAACCTCTGTTTAAAAACATTTTACTTATTCTCTGTGCAAAGCTCTTATATTGGATCTTATACCTATGACTCATTGTTCCAGACTCCTCAATCACTGGACGCAGTCTGTTTCTATCTGCTCTGTACCAATCTTTGATAAATTTAAATGCCTTAATCTCCTCAGTTCTACCAAGCCATGCTCCAACTTTTCAAGTCTTTCTTCATATTTGTAGTTCCTTATGTTAGGCATCATCCTAATCATAATTCCTAATCAAGAAAAAAATCTGCTCCGCAAAATATTGAGAAAAGCTAAAGTCCAATTATTTTTGTTATTTTGTTAATGTCGCTAGATTTTTTTTCCTGCCCTTTGACAGAAGTTTCTACTTCTTAGTCATTTGGACAATAGATGGAAAGTATTGTGCCTTGAACAATTATATCCTTGGAGTTACATGCAAGGGATGATGGTACAGAGGCTGTGATGACTTCTGATGTTCTATCCTGCCGGGAGTAGAGAATCTCAACACATGGTTCAAACGAATTTCAAACCATGAAGCTAAGGATTTTATTTTTTTCTCTCTCTCATTAAGTAAGATGTTTATGGGAATTGGAAGCACATTCTTTGCAAGATAAAAGCATGGTCCCTTGGGCTGGCTTAAGAGAAAGAGCAGCTCACTTAGTCACCTCTTTAGCAATGAAAATTTCCTTTTTTCTCCACTAGTCCTTCAGGTGACATTGTTATAATGAGGAAGAAATACATTTTATGTACTAAGAATTATAAGTAACAGTAACACTAACCACAGGAGGACAGACACAGTATGGAACCGACTATTGAATGGTTGTGATGTTCTGGCTTTGATTTCCCTTCTGCTTTTTGTTTTCCTGGAGGAGGTAAAAGGAGAAGGGAATTTTAGTTTAGCTTACAGATGATGTGGTCTCATAAAATCTTCAGATGGTTAGCAACGAAGCCTATTTATTCCCCCATTTTTGTTCACCAAGTAAATACAGTACCTGTTCATTAACATTTTAAAGGTCAGCATCCAGTATATAATTCAAAATTTAGCAGAATTGTTGATAAGCAAAAGGTTCCATGATGGACTCCATTTAAGTAACAAGGTTCTGTACAAATATGCGGCCTGATATCTATATTTTGCATCGATATCTATCCAATCTGTAAATTTCTGCATTATTCTTTTCCAATATTGTCTATGGAGTTCATTTTTAAACTGGACAGTGTGAGGATTTCTGAACTATAAAATGGACACTGTCAGTCTGTTTTGTTAAAGCCCATGTTTTTCTCTTGGTGATGGGGTGGCCTCACTTGTTAATGTTAAAGTTTTCAAATGAACACTCATCATCAGCAAAGCAAACACTTGAATTTGAAACTTAATTCCACTTCTTGTCCCACACCTCAATTATGCTGTTTGGTTTTATACTTTGGAGATGCAGCAATCCTACCCATCTCATCACACCAGAAAAACCTCTTTGACCGAGCCTTTTGATTATAAAAAGGTATGCACAAATTTCGGACGGTACATTCGTCAGTAAAAAAAAAAATTCTTTGTGCTAAATAAAATTTAAACAACAAGCATTATGATGGTAGTTAGAAAAACATTTCCACCAATCCCGGTCTCTAATTCGTCCAAGAATTAATTTCTTCTTGGTTATCAACCAAATTCACTCAAGGAGCTATTTTAATTTTATACTTCCTGCTTCTTTAATACACTCAACCTCACCTTGAGAATTAATCCTTTAATCCTGTCCATTTTATGCACATTTTTTTTTATTTTCCCAGATCATCTCTGCGCTATGTGTGCTGTTCTCATCATTTTTTTTTTAAATTGGCCTCTGTCATTTTGCCTATAAAGAATCCCAAATAACACATGAGAACAAGTCCCACTTCCACCTCACTCTAGACCTGAACTAGTAACTAGACTGAACAGGTACACAGAGCAGAAGAAAACAGGCTATATACTTAGACTGAGCTCTCTGATTTTGTCCAAAATGTAGAACACCACTGCACATGTGTCAAACTGTAAGCCTCCTCATGCACATTGGCCCTATGAATTTTGGGGGAACAGCAACCCTGATTGGAATACTGATGGGTGTTAATGAGGTGCCATTATCTACTTCTGTTTCACTCATACAATTCTCATACTGTTAGAACATAGGACATAAGAAATAGGAGCAGAAGTTGGCCATTCAGCTCTTCGAGCCTCCTCCAACATTCAATACAATTTTCAATGATCTTCTACCTCAATTCCACTGGCCTGCACTATCCCCATATCCTTTAATTCCCTTAGTATCCGAAATGTATCAGTCTCTGTCTTGAATATATTCAATGACTGAGCATTCACAGGGTTCCAAATATCCACAACCCTTTGAGTGAAGAAATTTCTCCTCATCTCAGTCCTAAATGGGCATCCGTTGTTAGCAGTGTGACAGTGAGAATTAGAGCATGGCTACCTGACCCGAACTGGATGGGACCCGTCGACATGTGTCGGGTTCGGGTTGGGTCGCTCTTCCGGCTCCAGCATTTGGGCTCGGGTCAGGTCGGTCCGGGTCGGACACGGTGACAGCCAGGACGTCAAGGCAGGAAACACTCTGCACTAGTCTGCAGTGAGCGATTCCATCCAAGGTGGGGCACAACCTCTTCAATAAAGTTCATTATATTCTGGTGGTCGGGTTGGGCCGTGTTGGGCACGGGAAAAAAAATGAAAGGATGCGGGCCGGGTCAGCCTCGGGTCGGATGTGGTTCTGTGGGGCTCGGGTCAGCTTTCATTTGCAGACCCAAGCAGGCCTTTAGTGAGAATTAGTGATTCATTCCTGACTCATTAACCAGGTTGTGGTTAAAAACCAGGACATTAGAGGGCACATGAAGCAGAATAAGCTGGAGATGTGCATTCATCATGGGGGTGTACTGAGGTGAAACCAAATTTCAACATATTGGATCAGTTGCTCAAGAAGCATTTGTGGTTTCATGAAGTATCCAACTCTCAACAATTGGAACAAGTGAATTTCATGAAAGATCACATGTTTATTGTTTCTATCCTTTTGCATTTTCTTTGCAAGCATGCAAAAAATGCGGGAGTGAAAATAAGTGAAGGGTCCTTAGGAAACGGTGCAACCTGATCAATAAGTGGTCGTCAGTGGAAGACTTATAATGCAGATTTGGCTCCAATGGAATTTGGTATCATTTGGTTTGCATTTTTTGTGCAGTGTGGGAATCATAAGTTAAGGAAGGTGTTGTATAGATCACAAGACCAGAACGATTTGGTTTATTCTAATGATACGTATGTGGGCCGGCTGACCAATTTGCTATGATCCTGTCACCAGCCTCTTTCGGCATATGCGGTGCGCACTATTCACTACAGGTATTCCATGTCCCGCACACACTGTGGTGCTACAATTCCTTGTATTCACCTTCAATATATATAATTGATAGAAAAAAACACAGCACATTGTGTTCTGTTAATGTAATCAATGAAGCTTGTCCACAAGTGCTGTGGCCTAATTGTGAACTCTAATTTTCTCATTACTGCTGATATGCTAGATGGATTTCTGATTTATGTATCTTTACACCCAATTTCTTCAGCATCAAGCTCATTAATGCATAATTGCCTGTTGTTTCAGTGATCTGAAACATGAGCAAAACACTTCTCAGCTCACCTATGAGATTGCAGGCTTATCAACTCGTCCACCATCCTCATACAGTGACATCGCAAAGAGAATTAAGGATTTCCTGGCTGTCTAGCATCTGATACCGGGATAATTCCTTCAAAGTTCAATCACTCATCACATTCCATTGAGCAAATCTTCAAAACCTCTTCATCAGCATCAAAATCAAAGTGAACTTCTGGCACACTGGTGCTGTCACTTGCCGAATCAGTACGCAGCAGCTCATGCATGCTACAGGCTTTGACACATATGTAAACAGCAGCTTTAATGTTCTGCTATACGCAAAATTTTCCTGAACACAATGCATCAATGCAATGAACTCAGGAGCAGCCTTGCGAGCAGCTTGCACTCTCTGGCACAACTTGGTCCATAAGTGGACAATGCCCAGAACGCTAGGTTGTAAGGCTTGTAAATGAATCACCTGCTGTGAAATTGAGATATACAGGTAATGACAGTCTTCAGTTCAATCACTGTTTTTTTGCTGAGTTAGTTGAGCTCAGCCTGTGCAACAATGACAATTGTGCAATTATCCATAGTGCCCCTTAGACAAGAGAGAGTTTTTTTTTAATGACCCATGCTTCCTGGTCCTGATTGCCATCCAACATCAGCTGCAAGAAAGTATATATGTGTGAATATTGAATGAGGAATGGTCTCCATTGTGATGGTCCCTTGGTCAAGTAGTCTGCTGACACCTTAACCAGGTTTCATTTCAAAAATGGGTACTTGGGTGAGTACAGAAGGAATTTAACAGTCTTGGAACCAGACTCCAGTGTATCTTGATGCCATCAGAAGAAGGGCTTAAAAACTGGTGGAAAGAAGAGTGTGAAATAAAAAAACTCAGTTATCACTATGCTGCATTGGAAATTATTCAGCTCAAGGGTGGAAATTATATTAGCAATACACGAACCTTGTTTGTGAATGGCACTTCAGAAAAGCTACTAAGTGCGTAAAATAGTCACAAAGCGTATCCTTGGACTCCACAGGAGTGGACCACAGCCAACGTAGTGGGCTGGATTTTATTTTCCCACTGGCAGAAGTGGCGGCGGGCAAAAAAATAGCGGCATGCACATGCGGGCCATGTGCTGCCACGCCACTGTGATCTTGAGTGCGGCAGCTCATTTAAATATGCACGGCGGCGCTCCCTCCCCCCCACCAGATGCAGCCTAGGCAACGCTATGAATGCTGCTCAGAAAATGCAGAGTTACCACCTCCCACTACTCTAAAAATAAATGTTTGGCCCGTTCCCACCTCCCCCCCACCAATACAATAAAAATGCAGAGTTGACTCCATTCCCCCCTCCACTAAACTAAAAATGCAGAGATTCCCCCTTCCCCACCTCGGTGGCACCAGCTTCCCTGGACGGGAAAGTGAAGGTGCGTGAGTGATGCCACCGGGAAGATCGGGCTTAGCAATCCCGATGCAGGCTCCATGGCGGGCTGCTGCCTGTGTGATCTGCCAGCACCCCCCAGCCGCACAGCCCAATGTCAGGAGCTGAACAAAATTCATCGGTAAATCAGGAAAGCCACAATGAGTGAAGATTTACAGCAGTATGCTCAGCAATGGAAGCCAGACCTTTTTTTATTCTTTCATGGGATGTGGGCGTCACAGGCAAGGCCAGCTTTTGTTGCCTATCCTAATTGCCCTTGAGGAAGGTGAGCCACCTTCTTCAACCATTGCAGTCCATCTGGTGCGGGTACTCCCACAGTGCTGTTAGGAAGGAAGTTCCAGGTTTTTGACCCAGCGACAGTTAAGGAACGGTGATATAGTTTCGTCAGGATGTTGTGTGGCTTGGAGGGGAACTTGCAGGCGGTGGTGTTCCCATGTGTCTGCTGCCCTTGTCCTTCTGGGAGGTAGAGGTCATAGGTTTGGAAGGTGCTGTCAAAGGAGCCATGGTGAGTTTCTGTAGTGCATCTTGTAGATTGTACACACTGCTGCCACTGTATGTTGGTGATGGAGGGAGTGAATGTTGAAGATGGTGGATGGGGTGCTGATCAAGTGGATTGCTTTGTCCTGGATTGTGTCCAGCTTCTTCAGTTTTGTTAGAACCGTACTCATCCAGGCAACTCACACTCCTGACATGTGCCTTGTAGATGGTGGACAGGCTTTGGGGAGTCAGGGGGTGAGTTACTCGCCTCAGAATTCCCAGTCTCTGACTTGCTCCTGTGGCCACAGTATTTATATGGCTCCAGTTCAATTTCTGGTCAATGGTAACCCCCAAGATGTTGATAATTGGGGATTCAGCGATGGTAATGCCATTGATGGTTGGATTCTCTCTTGTTGGAGCTGGTCATTGCCTTGCACTTGTGTGGCGTGAATACTACTTGCCATGTATCAGTCCAAGCCTGAATGTTGTCCAGGTCTTGCTGCATATGGGGATAGACCTCTTCAGTATCTGAGGAGTTGCAAATGGTACTGAACATTTTGCAATCATCAGCGAACATCCCCACTTCTGAACTTATGTTGGAGGGAAGGTCATTGATGAAGCAACTGAAGATAGTTGGGCCTAGGACACTACCCTGAGAAACTCCTGCAGCAGTGTCCTGGAACTGAGAAGATTGGCCTCCAACAACTACAACCATCTTCCTTTGTGCTAGGTATGACTCCAACCAGTGGAGAGTTTACCCCCGATTCTCACTGACTTGAATTTTGCTTGGGCTCCTTGATGCCACACTTGGTCAAATGCTGCCTTGATGTCAAGTGCAGTCACTCTTACCTCTGCTCTTGAGTTAAGCTCTTCTGTCCATGTTTAGACCAAAGCTGTAATGAATGATGTCAGGAGCGAAGTGTCCCTGGCAGAACCCAAACTGAGTATCAGTGAGCAGGTTATGGCTGGGTAAGTGGTGCTTGAAAGCACTGTTAATGAATCTTCCATCACTTTGCTGATGATTGAGAGGAGAACTGCTGGGTGGTAATTGGCTGGATTGCATTTGTCCTGTTTTTTGTGTACAGGACATGCCTGGGAAATTTTTCACATTGTCATGTAGATGCCAGTGTGGTAGTTGCACTGGAACAACTTGGCCAGGGGCGCGGCTAGATCTGGAACACAAGTCTTAAGTATTATTGCTGGGATGTTGTCAGGGCCCATAGTCTTTGCAGTATCCATTTCTTAATATCACGTGGAGTGAATCAAATTGGCTGAGCATTGACACCTGTGATGCTGGAGGACCTCAGGAGGAGGCCGAGATGGCTCATCCACTCGGCTCTTCTGGCTGAAGACTGTTGCAAATGCTTCGGCCTTATCTTTTGCATTGATGAACTGGGCTTGCCCATCATTGAAGATGGGGATATTTGTGGAGCCTCCTCCTCCTATTAGTTGTTTAATTGTCCACCGCCATTCATGACTGAATATGGAGGACTGCAGAGCTTTGATCTCTACCATTGGTTGTGGGATCACTTAGCTCTGTCTATTGCATGCTGATTCCATTGTTTGGCATGCAAGTAGTTCCCTGTTGTAGCTTCACTAGGTTGACACCTCATTTTGAGGTATGCCTGGTGCTGTTCCTGGCATGCCCTCCTGCACTCTTCATTGAACCAGGGTTGGTCCCTCAGCTTGATGGTAATGGTAGAGTGGGGGATATGCCGAGCCATGAGGTTACAGATTGCGTTTGAATAATCTTCTGCTGCTGCTGATGGCCCACAGCACCTCATGGATGCTCGGTTTTGAGTTGCTAGACCTGTTTGAAATCTATCCCATTTAGCACGGTGGTAGATGCAGGGTATCCTCAGTGTGAAGACGGGACTTTGTTTTCTGAAGGTTTGCGCGGTGGTCACTCTTACCAATACTGTCATGGACAGATGCATCTGTGACAGGTAGCTTGGTGAGGACAAGGTCAAATCAGTTTTTCCCTCTTGGTTCCCTCACCACCTGCCGCAGGCCCAGTCTGGCAGATATGTCCTTCAGGTCTCGGCCAGCTTGGTCAGTCGTGGTGCTATCGAGCCACTCAACAACTCTTGTTGATGGACATTGAAGTCCCCCACCTAGAGTAAATTCTGTGCCCTTGCCACCCTCAGTGCTTCTCCCAAGTGGTGTTTGTTCAACATGGTGGAGTACTGATTCAACAGTTGAGGGAGGGTGCTAGGTGGCAATCAGTAGGAGGTTTCCACTTGTCTTAGCGATGGTCCCAACTTTATCTTCGTAAGACTTGAAATTGTTTGGTTGCAGTTTGCAACAATCTGCCAGCACTCATTTGGCTGTGTACACCAGTACAAAGAACCGTCATCCCAACTAAAAACCTTGTCATGAATAAACTATTTCTAGAAAAAAGAGGTACTCATTCCTTAGAGGTACTCATTGCTGGACATCATGCCTGAAAAGAACTGGAGGCTGTAACATCTTAAAGTCTCTGGACGTGCTCCTTTTCAAGTCCACCAGTACAGAAAACCAACCTCCTGGTATTGAGACTGCAAGCAACTAACTTCATGACCTTCGAGAAAATCCTGCAACGACTTCGATGTATGATCTCGGTTATCGAATTCACCTAAATACACTTCGGGAGTGAAAATGCCTTCGTTACCGGGCGGGCAATGCATGCCTTTTCCTCAAAATGAGCCAATTCACGTGACTTACGAATTATTCCTTTGCTTGTAACTTGTAAAAGTGCACTATCCTTTTAACAGCTTTCTTTCTTGAGTGTGTGCATGAGTGATGAACATAGTGTGTGAATAAACATCTATAAAAAAATAATCCTCGTTATTTAAAACTTCAAAAAGCATGCTGCCGGTTATTCAAATTGGCCATACACACAGGGGTTACAAAAAACACACATCTTCCTTGTCAAAAACACGCTGATTACGGACAATAAAGGGAAAAGAACTGGGGTTTCAGTTCTCTCTCAATTCCATCCGTAACACCCGCATGAATTAAAAGGTTCCCACTAAATGTGAGGCCAAGTGGTAGACCCATGCATGGGGCAACACCAGGTACCAACGTCCACATCAAAGCATCCAGTTCATGCGCACCTGAACCCCATGGTCAGTGCTGGGTGAATGTTGCGTTTCGATGGCTGAATGACCACATCACCATTTACAGTGCCTCTGAGTGGCCAGCTCAGATGGGCCATGAGACAGGAGTGACACTGAGTATGTCTGCGCTTGCAGGAGAATCACATTCATAATGCTAGGGATCGCCCACGCACTGGAAGTGGGAATGCCATTCATCACCGTGGTGACACAGATGGAGGAGGAGACCATAGACAGCAGGTGGGTCACAGCAGACAGCGTGTCGCTGAGGGTGAGGCAAGTGTGGAAACTATGGAGGACGAGTAAAACTTGGTTGCGTCCTTCATACAAAGGAGGGGGTCTTACAGCAACAGAGACAATGTGTGGGCTGTGGCACTTGTGTGGGCCTTTAATGTCGCTGGAAGCTCCTGTTCTAAGGAATGTAACAGAGGTTGGTTAAAAGAGCAGCTGTTTCACTAAAATCATGTCTCTCCAGCAGGTACAGCAATAGATGAGAAAGGGATGAGAGCACCTGCGACACTGGAAAGCTCAGAGGATACACTGCCATCTCAAGACACTGCATCACCTTATTCCAGCACACCCTCCACCAGTATAGGTACACTCACATTGGGAGGCTTTGTTACAAGTGTAAAATGAGTGGCACAATCTGGTGAAGATTGCACAGAAGCACAGGAGAAGGTAATAGAGGCAGTGACAACTGTGACCACTTCCCCTCTGAGGTGTGAGGAGAGGCCCAGCAATGCTCAGCTTCATGCAAATGGCGAGCCTCTGGTGTCATTAGCAAAGCAGCAGATGCTTCAGCAGCAGCGTCAAATGTGTAAACATCTGTCAGAGTTTCCAGAAGCAGCGAAGTCTTATGTGCAAATGATGGAAGAAATCCATCTATGCTATGCGTGGCGCCATTTCTCTGTCATGTGAGTGCATGGCGTCCACCAAGGAGACACGCACAGAGCATAGCACCGAGTGGATGTAGGGGGTGCTTACAGACCTCCATAGCATAGCCCTATCCATGAGATCTATAGAGCGATGGGTGGGCGAGATGGGCTGGCCACACATCTCCCCATTGTCAGGAGCTGCACCACTCCAGGCAACAGGAGCTTCCAGCGTCATTAAAGGGAGTGCATGTAGGGCCTGAAAGGGCTGAGGAGGGGCAGGTTGAAGGCAATGGGGACTCCTCTCAAGGCACTTTGATAGCTGAAGGTGGATCCTCAGGCCCTTTGACGATGACATCAATGCTGCATGCTGATGACTGAGGCAGCCCGTGTACAGTTGCATGTGTCCCGGAATGTGCTGGCCCCAGTAGGGTCAAAGGACACAAGCCACGGCCATCTAATGCACTGGAGCAAGAAAGGCAGCAGCCTGCCTCCACATTAACTCCAGGTGCAGGGAGAACACTGTGTAGAAGTTACCGTAAGCGAGTATGTAAATGCATGGACTAGCACTTGGGGTTTCACTGGGTGAGAATCAATTGTTAAATGCTGAAGCCTTTAGTATTAAATGAGAGTTAAAGGTTTTGACATTTGATGTGTAATGACTCATGTATTTATTTTTGTGCACCAGTTGAGAGTGGCCAGATGTGGAATCAAATAGACAGTCTGTAAAAGTGACTGCCTCACAAGTGTCTGTGTTCACTGAAGGATTTGGCATATAGTGCTGACGGGTACAGAGAGATGGTAAGGGCCTCTTGTGAAAGGTCAGTAAGGCCTTGAACTTCTTGGTTCGTTGGCCCCTTGCAATTGTCCTCATGTGAAACATCAGCTGATCAGAGAGTTGCGAGTCTCCCTGCCACACATGTCACTACCTGGTGAGCTGGGCCCTGCAGCATCATCTTCATCAGCTGGCACCTCAAAGCACCTCATGCTCATCCTCCTTCTCTGAGGATGCCACTCACATAGTGTCCTCCTCTGGCTCCAATGCTACTCCCCTCTGGAGCGCCAGAACATGCAATGTGCAGTAGACAATAATGATGCGAGATTCCCATGATGGTGTGTAGCAGAGGCCTCTAAACCGCATCTCCAAATGACCAATGGGCTGTTCCATTGTGGCCCTCGCAGCCATATGCCAGCGATTATATGTGTCCTCTGTCTGTGTCTTGGCGTTGCATGCATGGCTCACCTGGGAAGAGGAGCACATGCCAGGGGATCTCAGGAACACTAATCATGAGCATCTTCAAGAAAGGAGATCATCCAATTGCGGTAATTACAGGAGAGTCTCCCTGCTGTCTGCCACAGGCAAGATCGTTGCAAGGATCCTCCTCAACTGCCTCCTCCCAGTGGCCGGAGAGTTCCTCCCAGAGTCGCAATGTAGATTTCGCCCACTGAGAGGCACTACAGATATGATCTTCACTGTGTGCAAATCCAGGAAAATGCAGGGAGCTGCACCAACCACTGTACATGGGCTTTAACGACATTACGAAAGCCTTTAACTCCGACAATCGTGAGGGTTTATGGAGAGTCCTGCTCAAAACTGGCTGCTCTCAGAATTTTGTCATCATTCTTCACCCTACTGCAAGCTGTATTCCTTATTAACGGGACCAAAGCAGACTTTATTTCAGTGAAGACTGGGGTCAAACTAGGTTGTGTCATCGCCCCAATCCTTTACTCCATCTTCCTCACTATAATTTTGCAACTCATCTCCAGCAATCTCCCCACTGGAGTGGAGATAATTTACAAGGTGGATGGGAAGTTATTCAACCTTCGGCACCTCCATTCCAAAACCATGGTCACTCCAACCTAAGCCATTGAACTTCAGCACGCAGACAATGTTTGTATTTGAGCACACTCAGAGACTGAGCTCCCAGTCATTGTTAACTCCTTAAATGAAGCAAATGAGAGGGTGGACCTTACTTTAAATATCTGGACAACTAAGGTCCTCTTCCAACCCATTCCAACAGCGCAACATCACCCCCGTCAATCAGGATCCACGGCAAGGCCCTGGAAAATGTGGATGATTTTCCATATCTTGGGAGTCTCCTGTCAACGAATGCAGACATAGATGACGAAATCCACCACCATCTTCAATGTGCTAGCTTGGCCTTCAGCTGAGAAAAAGGGTATTCAAGGATTGGGACCTCAAACACAGGACTAAGGTCATGGTGCACTAGGCAGCACTGATCCCCATGCTCCTATATGCTTCAGAGACTTGGACAATCTACAGCAGGCACCTCAAGGCATTGGAGAAATACTACCAACACTCCGAAAAAACCTTCACATTTGTTGGTAGAATAGGTGGTCTATTTTCAGTATCCTTTCCCATGTCAACATTGCCTGGCATCGAGGCCATTCTCCCAAAACAAGCTTCACTGGGTAGATCACATGGGTAGGTCGCATGCCTGACACCAGGCTTCCGAAACAACTGCTGTGTTCCAAACCTGGTCAGAGCAAGAGACTTCCAGGAGATCAGAAGAAATGCTTTCGGGACATTCTCAAAGCATCCCTGAAGAGTTCCAGAGAATCTCTGGCCTGCGACTGCCCAAAATGGAGAAGGAGCATTCAGGAAGGTACCAAGCTCCTTGAGAGACTTTAATGGGAGTAAACGGAGGCCAAGTCCAGGCAGTGGAAGGATCACACAGCCCTCCAAGCAACTCATCTACTCAACCCTTCAAACACCATCTGCACTTGTGGTAGCGTCTGCGGATCGTGCATCGGACTAATTAGCCATATTAGAATGCACTGAACCGGAGTGGAATCAAGTCATCCTCAATCCCAAGGGACTGCTTAAGAAGAAGAAGGACAAGGATCATAAGCCATGTCTTCAGTGGCTACACCTTGTCGCGCAGTATCCAGCCATGAAGACGTTCGGGTGGCCTGCAGAGCTGAGACAATTGGGACTGTCTAAGGATGTAGGGGTTATGGCAGCTTCCCAGAAACCTTGCACACACCTGGATGATCCATTTACAGTGGTCGCAGATAACATGAATATTCAGGGAGGAACCCCTTCCTGTTCACAAAGGCACCTGGCTACTCTGAGGGAGCCTTGATGGCCACATGAGTACTGTCAATGACCTGCTGCACCTGGGGAAATCCAGCCATGGCCCTCTCGGACTGACTGGTCTGAGCAGTTGTGAACTTGATATATCGTCCAGCCCGACTGAACTTGGCATCCGTGACCTCCTTTATACAGTGATCAGCTACTCACTGAGAGATGCCATATAGATCTTCAGACGATCTCTGGAATCATCTCCAGGCAAAAAGGTGGAATGCCAACCTCACCTTTAATGCAACTGGGTTTGGGTGTCCGCCACTTCTCAATGGCATTAGCTCCTGCTCCAGCATACTGCATAGCTCCACCACCACCTCCTTGGAGAAACGCAGTATTCGTAGACATCAGTGCTGTGACATCTCCATGAAGCCAAGCTTCTGATGGTACACCCTTTGAGCTGTGACCGTGAGGCTGCCCTCTTACACCCAGTCACCTTCCTCGTCCACATCCAATGGCTTCCTTAGGCCACTGGAGCTCTCCCGGTTGCTGCATAGGCACTCCATGTGGCTGCATCCCCATCTCTATGTCATTCTCCTCCTCACTGGAGTAGTCAAGGTTTGGAAACATTGAACCCATAGCCAAATGAAGCCTCCACTACAATGTGCCTCTGAAGAACCTCTGAAACCTCCTGTTTCCAGTGGCTGCTGTGGAGTAGGCAGACACCTTTCCGCTAGCAGCACTTCAGTTTGGTCCCACCCATTGCACTGCCTCCAAACTTACTAGCATTGCTTCTTCAAGACACAGCCTGCAGAGAACTTCACAGTATGGCTGCCAGTTCCCTTCACAACACAACTGCCACTCAGATCTCGACTCCTTTGCGTAGACAAGACTCCGAGTCTCTGTGCATCTCGTGCACCATTCATAACTTAAGAGGTGAGGTGAAAGCGACTGCTCTTGACATCAAGCAGCGTTTGACCGAGTATGACATCAAGGAACCCTAGCAAAACTGAAATCAATGGGAATCAGGAGAAAACTCTCCATTTGTTGGAGTCATACCTAGCACACAAGAATATGGTTGTGGTCAGTCCCAGGATATCATTGCAGGAGTTCCTCAGGTTAGTGTCCGAGGCCCAACCACCTTCAGCTGCTTCGTCAATGACCTTCCCTTCATCATAAGGTCAGAAGTGGGCATGTTCACTGATGATTGCACAATGTTCAGCAACATTCGCAACTGCTCAGATACTGAAGCAGTCCGTGTCCATATGCAGCAGGACCTGGACAACATCTAGGCTTGGGTTAATAAGTGGCAAGTAACATTCGCGCCACACAAGTGCCAGGCAATGACCTTCTCCAACAAGAGAGAGAATCCAAACATCGCCCTTTGACATTCAAAGGCATTACCATCACTGAATCCCCCACTATCAAAATCCTGGGGGTTATCATTGACCAGAGACTGAAATGGACCAGCCATATAAGTACTGTGACTGCAAGAGCAGGTCCGAGGTGGTAATTCTGCAGCGAGTAACTCAACTCCTAACTCCCCAAAGCCTGTCCACCATCTACAAGTCACAAGTCAGAAGTGTGATGGAACACTCTCCACTTGCCTGGATGAGTGCAGCTTCAAAAACACTCAAGAAGCTGGACACCATCCAGGACAAAGCAGCCCACTTGATTGGCACCTCATCTTCAAGATTCACTCCCTCCATCACTGACGCACAGTGGCAGCAGTGTGTACCATCTGCAAGATGCATTGCAGCCACTCACCAAGGCTCCTTAGACAGCACCTTCCAAACCCATGACCTCTACCACCTAGAAGGACATGGGCAGCAGATGCATGGGAACACCACCACCTGCAAATACTCCTCCAAGCCACACGCTATCCTGACTTGGAACTATATCGCCATTCTTTCACTGTCGCTGGGTCAAGATCCTGGAACTTCCTTCATAAAAGCACTGTTGATATACCTACACCCCAAGGACTGGTTTAAGAAGGCAGCTCATCGCCACCTTCTGTAGGGCAATTCAGGATGGGCAATAAATTGGCAATAAAGGCTGGCCTAGCCAGCCAATGCTCACATCCCATGAAAGAATTTTTAAAAATTGGAAAAAGGTAGGAAAATACCTGACAATTGGCTGTTTAATGACCTTAATTATCTGTCCACCACTGCTCTCTCAGCCACTGATCCATTCTGCTGCCCGCATCTGGTAAAATTGGTTGTCGGCAGGAAGACATCAGGGAGCCGGGCCGATGAGGGCCCTCACCATTTTACCGGCCCCCACCCCCACCACAGCCCCCCACCTCTATTCCTGCCGCCATGGGGCCGGTCACATTCTGCTCGTTAACTTTGTTTCTTTCTCCACAGATGCTGACAGACCTGCTGAGTATTTCCAGCAATTTCTGTTTTTATGTGTAAAATAAGCTTGGATGTGAATCTTGGGCTTTCCTCTTACAATTGGTAAGAATAAGTTTGTTTTCTATCTGCTAAGAAAACCTTAATGATTCAATTGATGTTAGATGCCTCGAGACCAGACCATAACCTGAGTGACTTAGAGGACAGGTGGAAATGGGTCCACACCTGGGGGAGGGTTGGGGGAGTCGGGGTGGGGAGTGGGGGAGGTGAATCATTGAGATTGAAGCTACAGTACCTGTGTTTTTAAAAAAAGTCACATGAAGAGAGATGATAGAACACTGAAAATAATTACCTTCAGTTGACTGGACAAATTATAACTTGTGGAGCTTTGTACATAATTAGAAAGGTCATGGCAAAACACCGGTTCTATTGTTTTTCTCCTGTAAGTATAGTGGAGCCACCTGTATCAATTAGAATGGGCCTGCCAACTTTGTCCTCATTAACCCTGGATTTTACATTTCTGTTTTACTCTAATAACAATACCTGGCCCGTCTTTGTTTTCTGGGAGGGGAGGTGGGGGGGGGGGGGGCGGGGGGAGGGGGGGAGTTGGTTGGGGGGAGTGGATGGAGTGCACGGTTTGTATTGTTGGAATAACCAGAGTCATTATCAAGTATTCAGGCATTATATATCGTACAGGATAGATGCAGAACAATGATTCCTCTGCTCCACCTTTGTGTAATGTCCCTTTTATTTTCACTGTGGGCTGCAAATAGCTGCTGTTGATTGATTGCAGGGGGACCAAAATCATCTGTTCTCTCGACTCTGACAATGGTGCTGGGGAATGGTTGAGTGAGGCTTTCCCTCTTAGACTAAATGCTGCCAATGCCAACATGTAGGCTCCAAACAGCAAGCCCAGCAACATCAGGACATTCATTTCAACACTTAGGGCTGAATCCTAAATTGAAGGCAAGGATCTTGGTGGCAGCACTGGAAGCGGGGGCCATCGCCACACAAGGGAAATGCGGCCAGCTGCCCGCGATCACATGGTGGCTGGCCAATTAAGGAAGGGGAGGCGTGGGACCCATGGAATCAAGAGCCTGAGGTGGGCAAGGGGACACCGATGGCGTTGTTATCTCACGCAATGGCAGGTACTGGCGCCATGTCTAAAGGGCTGCCAGCCCTGCATTCACTCCTGCCTGGATGGGAAACAAAACTTTCTGAGTGCCTTCTGTTCCCCTTGGACTTTTGCTGCTGCCAGTACAGCCCCTACTGGATCTTGTCAGCTGCCTGTTCAGCCCCTGGACCTGACCTGCTGCCTGTACAGCCCCTGAACCTTATTAGCTGCCTGTACAGCCGCCGGACATTGTCAGTTGCCTGTACAGCCCCTGGACCTTGTCTCTTGCCTGTACTGCCCCTGGACCTTGTCAGCTTGCCTGTACAGCCTCTACTGGATGTTGTCAGCTGCCTGTACAACCCCTCAACCTTGACAGCTGCCTGTACATTGTCTGGCTTCCTCTGTTGAAAGATAGACAACTCTCATGGAGAGTCATATCCAGCAGACTAATCAATGGCTGCTGGAGTTGCAGGCAGACCTTCACTCTGTCGCTTTATCCATGAGCTTCATGCAGCAAGGTGAGAGGAGGATGAGGCACCTGGAGTCTCCAATAGGTCCACATCCCTCTCAGGTTAACAGGGAGGTACAAGTGTGCCTTGTAAATGGAGAGGAGAGGCTGCCTTTCATATCTGGAAGTCCCTTTCGGGTGCTCCTGGTTTTGACAGTAGCTTCAAAGTTAGCTCCTGAATCAACCCTGTTGACAAAGGTGGTCCCTGCACCTTTGCAGGATGCCCTCAGTGTGCCGTGGCCCTCCAGGTCTCAGACAGCCATAGGACGGCCGCCAAGGTCATCCCAAGCCAGGGGGCAGCAAAGTCAGCACCCTGCCTCTACCTCAGCTGACAGCGCAGGGGGAGCACCATGTAGGAGCACCCAGAAAAGATTCAAAAAGAGTACCTAGATGCACAGGGGATCATGGGTGATGATGCAGTCAAAATGAGTTGTCGTACATTTGGTGTGACATGGTATAAAATAATGAAAGCAAAATACTGCGGATGCTGGAAATCTGAAACAAAAGCAAGAAATGCTGGAATCACTCAGCAGGTCAGGCAGCATCTGTGGAAAGAGAAGCAGAGTTAACGTTTCGGGTCAGTGACCCTTCTTCGGAACTGACAAATATTAGAAAAGTCACAGATTATAAACAAGTGAGGTGGGGGTGGGGCAAGAGATAACAAAGGAGAAGGTGCAGATTGGACCAGGCCACATAGCTGACCAAAAGGTCATGGAGAAAAGGCAAATTCTCCGTGACCTTTTGGTCAGCTATGTGGCCTGGTCCAATCTGCACCTTCTCCTTTGTTATCTCTTGCCCCACCCCCACCTCACTTGCTTATAATCTGTGACTTTTCTAATATTTGTCAGTTCCGAAGAAGGGTCACTGACCCGAAACGTTAACTCTGCTTCTCTTTCCACAGATGCTGCCAGACCTGCTGAGTGATTCCAGCATTTCTTGTTTTTGTTGTATAAAATAATGATGTTCACTCATTATGTCTCCTTTCCATTGTTGATACTCTTTGAGAATTCATTTAAACCCTTTCTGCCAAGGGACTGGAAATCAGGGACCAAGCCACAAGCGCTCAATGCTTCGGCCTTACCACTGTGTGAAGTGCATCTGGGTGCTGCAGTGCAGGAGGAAAGAGGCAACAATAAGGATGCTTAAACGTAAGGCTTTATTGTTGCAGCTCCAGGTAAGACTCAAAGGAAATGTGAATGTAGAACAGCATCACGTGCCTCCCTTGTGCATATCTCATGGTGCCTTTTCTGCTGTGCCTGATGTTGTGTATCACTAAGTAAATCTACATAAGGTCTTTACTGTAGGTAGCCATTGTGGAACTTTTATTTACACCTCCCCAACAGAGAGGGCAGCAGAGAGGCAGTATTGCAGAAGAACAAAATGCTTAGCTATCACAATGCATTAGCTCAGCCAGTTCAATACAATTCAGCTATTTCAATACATTACAGTCCCTCCCCACTTAAAAAAAATCAACCTAAATAGTAAATTGTTAAATGGTACATGAACATAATTTCCCAGAATACAATAACAATATCCTGAAATTTAACAGGTTGGATTATTATATTAATTTTTATATTTAGAGATACAGCACTCAAACAGGCCCTTCGGCCCACCGAGTCTGTGCTGACCAACAACCACCCATTTATACTAATCCTACTTTAATCCCATATTCCCTACCACATCCCAACCATTCTCCTACCACCTACATACACTAGGGACAATTTACGATGGCCAATTTACCTATCAACCTGCTGTGGAAGGAAACCGGAGCACCCGGTGGAAACCCATGCAGTCACAGGGAGAACTTGCAAACTCCGCACAGGCAGTACCCAGAACAGAACCTGGGAGCTGGAGCTGTGAGGCTGCAGTGCTAACCACTGTGCCACTGTGCCGCCTCGATGCTTGTCATTACTGTAATCACAACTAAAATATATATGACCAATATTTCCAGAGTAACTTATATGTTAAGAAAATATTTTTCCTCAACACTGTATTTCTTTAACAAAAATATCATTATTTGCCAAAAAAGTAATGAAAAGAGCAACTTATTTGTTCTGCCTTTCTACATACTTTCAATTAACCGATCTGGTTTCTTTCTCTTTCTGTCTGGGTATCTTCTTTCATTTCTATTAGATTGACTCTGCTCTCCCAACATGTCAGAAAGTGCCGCCCCTGGACTTTGATTTTGATTACCAACTCCACTTTATGGTTGGGACTGTGAAAGTGACTCTGATTCACTTTGCTCTACCGGTGGATTCTGAGATACCAGCAAACTTTCATTTTTTTTATGACTTTCACTTTTATTCCGACTTTCCCTTGGGACTGTAGGAACATGGACTATAGGAGGTTTCTCATGCTCTCCCTTTGTCAGATTTCTTCTTAAGCAAATGATCTACATGACACTGACTGAGTCTCTCTCCAATCTTCACTAGATATGTGAATGCACCTCGTCTTTTTATAACAACTCCAAACACATATTTCTCCTTATCACCACGGTAGTTTTTCACCACGTCCTTCTGACCTGCACTGAGCTCTCTAAGTTTCATGCCTCGGGTTTAATGACACATCTTCATTCTGTCTTATGTAGGTCTTCCTTTTCTTGTACTTTGCTATTGACGTCTGGTTTAAGCAAACTAAACCTTGTCCTAGGATTGTGTTTAAACACTAGCTTGTAAGGTGAGCAACCTCCTACAGGCTTAATCTGTAAGAAAACAGAAAATTGCCTGGAAAATGCCTCCGGGAAAGGCCTGCAATGGGCTTTGATGCTGGGAAGGCCCAGCCCCATATTACTGGCAGCGGTGAGGCCTTGTGGCAGCCCCCTGTCGCTTGGCGAAGGATGCAGGATTTAAATATGTTAATTAATGAATTAATGACTTACCTGCTCCCGTCGGCTGTCCCGCTGCCATATTCTGGCTGGTTGTGCCTTCGGATCTCCGACTGGAGATTTGATGCAGGAAACTGGTGGGGAGGGGGTGAGGAGGTAGGTTTTCAGGGTGGGGAGGAGTGGGTGAAACCTTTCTGATTGGTCTAGGGGGTGGTGGGAAGGGGTAAGGTTCAAAGTTTATAACTTTATGGGGGGGAGGAAGGTCAGGACTGAAAGGTAAGTGGTCTGCCCCGGCCACATAAATGAGCTGCCGCACTAAATATCGCGTCGGCTCCATGGAGTAAATATTGTGCGTGCGCCCTGTCGTTTTTGAAGCGAGATCAGCGGCAAACTGGAAAAATTCAAACCATTATCTGAAACCAACACTTTGGCAACCCATAAACTGCAAACTGACATCTCCAAACCTGAACAGTTTTGGCACTTGTGGCACTGGGCATAGACTCAACATTTATCCACTTGCTATAGTTATCAACCAAAGCAAAATACTCTCCCTTCCACTTCAAAGATTTTGACGTGTACTCATTCCTACCATTTTCTTGTGTTTGACCATGGAATGAAAGGAACCTTGGTTGGATCATTTCTTATTCTGAGACACACTTCACAACTTTTCACCAACTCTTCAATATCTCTATCTACCTTTGGATACCAAAAATAGCTTCTTGCTACTGCTTTCATACGGACTATCACTGTGTACTTCTTGATGAAGTTCCTCTAACAAACTTTTGCTAAACCTTGGTGGAACAATGACTCTTAAACCCCATAGGAGACAGCCTTGATCTACACTCAGTTCATTTCTACGTGTGAAATACTCCTGCAATTTCTCATATCATACACTTTAGGCCAACCATTCATGACATAATTGAATACTTTACTGAGCACCACATCCTTGCGAGTTTCTTCAGAAATTTCTCTGGCTGACACCGACATGTCATTTGTGTATGTAAAATAATTCACAGGTAACTCATTTGCTAAAAATGAATCAGTCTTCAGTTCCTTAATGTGAGACGTACAATTATTGATCCCTACTGCAAATAATGCAGCCCAGTTTAAGTGTATTTTCTTAAGCCAATATCTTCCAATCAGGGAGACTTTGTTCTGTCCTACGACTACCTATGGAAAGTAATAGGATATATCATTGTATTCCACCCTAACACTAACTTCATCTAACACTGGAATACTATTATTGGAATAACGAGTCAGTTTCACACTAGTTTTTTTGTAAGAGAATGCGACTGAGGGACTTCTTGTACTCTTTTTCCAAGATAATAGACACTGTTGCAGCTGTAGCAACATTGAAGATAAGTTGTGAACCTCCGAATTTCATTTTTACTGTGGGCACTGGAATTATATCTTCAGCCCTTTTACTGTCATCTTCCATATCCTGTTTTTTTGCTCTCTGACTGAGTACAACTCCTGATCTTCCTGCTCGATAATATCAACTTCTGTTTCCATATCTATCATGAGCGCATTTGAGGACTTCCAGGCTCCTGAACTAGCTTTAGGTTTACCATGACCTCGACCCGGTGCATTGCTGTGACCTGGAGCTTTACCGCCACCTGGAACTTTACTGTTCCCTGTACTCCTGCATGCTGTCTGGATATGACCGACTTTCCCACAGGCATAGCACTTTAACTGGAAATGGGAGCATTTAGATGGTTGGTGGCTACCATGGCAATGGTAGCATCTAAATTTGTGACTCTGAACTTGGCTGCTGTCGCCTTGTTCCCACTGAAATCTGGTGGACTTCCCTGCTGGCTCAGGAAATGAACTTCCTTGCAATCTGCAACTATCTCTTCCTGCCATTTCCATGGCTGTGGCCTCATCGCAGGCCTCCTTCCACATTAACTTATTACCTTTACTGAAAAGCTTGACCTAGATTTTACTGTTCTTTAAACCTCCAATGAATGTGTCCCTAAGGTTAACGTCTAAGTTTGTGCCATAACCATAGTGACGAGAGAGTTTTTTCAACTCAATGCCAAAATCTGCAATAGTCTCACTTGGCAAACACTTCTTTCACGGATTGCAATTCGGTGCAACTTCATTCTTAGTCATGCAATACTATGAGTCCAGAATCTAATTAATTTCAGAATAGTCCAAAGTCTGTGGTCTCACAGGCAATATTGGTTAAACACCACCTCAAAAGCATCTGGCCCCATCATGGTGAGGAAAACATTCACTTTATCCACATTTCCAACTTCATTAGCTTGCAGCCAAATGTGTAACTTTTATAATTACACCAGTCCTCTTTGTTAGGGTTGAATTCCCCATCGTCCCAATATATGTCTTCAGTGCCAGTTTTTTTCAATAACATACCGTGCTGCAGACACAAGTAGAGCAATCTTTCAAAGTGCCCAAATGTCCTCAAAATCATATTTGGGAGTTCCAAAAAGTGTGTCACAATGATCCTCAGACTGTAATCTTTCGAATGAATGTAAAAAAAATTCAATCCTGTTCTCTTGTCTTCAGCTTTCTGTGTGTATTCACTGAGTAAATCTACATGAAGTCTTTACTGTAGTCTGCCATTGTGGAACTTTTATTTACACCTCCCCAACAGAGAGGGCAGCAGAGAGTCAGTACAGTAGTATAACAAAATGCTTAGCTATCACAATACACTAGCTCAGCTAGTACAATACAATTCAGCTATTTCAATACACTACACCTGGGGCCCTTCATCTGACACTGCCTGGGCAGCATCCTCCTTCACATCCTCATCATCAGAGGAGGCATCACACTCCACAATATCCTCACTGGTCAATGCCTCCACCTCTGTAGTACCAGGTTGTGCAGTGCACAGCAGACCACCAAGATACATGAGACTCTCACTGGGGCATACTGACTGGTTCCTCTGGATCGATCTAGGCACCTAAATCTCATCTTCAGTAGACCAATGGCCTTCTCGATGGTCGTGTGGGTTGACCAGTGGAAGGTGCTGTACCTCTCCTCTGCATCCGTGCTTGGGTTCCTCACAGGCTCCAGTAACCATGTCCTCAGTGGCTAGCCTTTTTCTCCAAGGATCCATCCCTGAAGGCGAGTTGGGCATGGAAAAGTTCTGGCACCTGAGACTGCCTTAATTTGTCATGGCCGTTTCCCAGGAATAGTGCACACCTAAGGTCTGTTTGTGGTGGTTGCAGACCAGTTGTGCATTGAGGTAGTGGAAGGCAGCAGGCTGGTCACTGGAAGACTTGATGGCCACTTGTGTGTAGTGGATGACCCCCTGCACATGGAGGAATCCAGCAATGGCCCCGAATCCAATAACCCTCTCAGCTTGACTGTTTGAATTGGTGTCGAAATGCACAGAGTCACTGGCCCTCCTGAATAGGGCACTGGTGACCTCCATGATGCATCAATGTGCTGTAGTCTGGGAGATTCCACACATGTCTCCAGTGGACCTTGGAAAGATCGGGTAGTGGAGAAGTTCAGTACCATGGTGACCTTCAGTGCCATTGGCATTGGGTGCCCACCAAGTCCCATGGGCCTCAGCTCATCCTGTATCATGGCACATAGATCATTGACTGCCTCCCTGGAGAGGCAGAGTCTTTGGAGACACTGCCACTTGGACATCTGCAAGTAGATGAGCCTCGGCCGGTAGACCATCTCTGGAGGGAGCTTCTTCTGTTCGCAGGAGGCAGCAGACTTGTCCTTCTGCATTCTTCTACAACCTCGCGTTCCTGAGGCTAGCCATCCTGTGTGCCCCCAGACAGTGGTCGTACCTCTGCTGGTTCATGCTTCTCTCTCTCGTTCTGCTGCTCCTCCTCCTCAACGCCAGCCTCAAAATCAGGGTGAATGAGGCCCATGAGAGGCTGCCTCTCCCTGAGTGCAAAGCCTTCAAGTCAAACATACCCTCCCCCTGCTCCACGATGAGGTGGCACTGCCCTGATGGCACCCTGGTATTGGCTCCCCCACAGTGCTGTCACCTTGGCCCCCCCACTCTTGGCAGTGTTTCCCAATCCCCAACCCTCCACCCTTCCTGCCAAGTGACACTGTCTTACCTGATGGCTTTCCACTGAATTTAACACTGAGCTCCCATCTCCTTATTGTCTCCTTTCACCAGGCAAGGCCCTGAAGCCCAGTGATTCCCATGTGCCATCAGAAAAATTCAAAACAGAGAATAAAATTGTAGTGTATTTGGGATGTGAAGTACCTTTATTGACTTGCTGCCTCATGAATGTGCAAAGTTTTCCCTCCATGTCGGCTGTCAACAGTAAAATCTGGAAGGGGCGCCTCCCCACTCACTGCCTCTCAAACAGTCCCTTAAAATTCAACCCTTGACCTCCAGATTGCGATGAAGCAAGTCACTGGATGGGTGAGTTTGCCGAGCACCACAGCCAGATGGAAGGTGGTGCTTCTGTCTGGCAGGCAGGAGTATGTCCGTACTGCCAAACCTTCCTAGTTTCCAGTGGGCAGGATAGGGTTAAAATAAATTGCATATGCGTTTTACTTCTGCCAACAATCCACCTTCTAGTTTTCATCTCACCATATCCAATTTGCATGTTAGTTTATGCTCAAATGTCTATTTTGGGATTTCCAGTCTCATTACCTTTTGATTTCCTAGTTTCTTCTATGCCAGCTTTATCAATTTATGAGAGTCATTAAAGTCACTGTGCTGACAATGATTAATCATAGACATATTCTTTAAAGTCATAATAGTTTAATAATGGCACAGTTGATCACTTTGAGAATACCTGTATGGAATCAATGCAAAGGAGCTCTGTGCTTTGAGAAGATTTCTCAAAAGATTATCACAAATGTAAAAGGAATCTGCTGGGTGTCTTTTGATTCTTCTAATGGGTTGAGAAAATGGTATTGTGGTCTAGAATGTTAATGTATAGCACCACAGTGCTGGTTCAGTTCTCAGCCAGTGCACATCCCCCATGCCTATAAGTTCCAGATCTCAATTACAAATTTGTTATAAAGCAACGAAAATAAGAGGGAGAACAAAAATGCAGGTTACTTCCTCGTTCAGAACTCATCCCTTCCTTGCCATCTCTGCTTTTAACCTGCAGATGAGGCATCTGCTTAAAGCAGGTGGGATCCTCATGAATTTGTGCAAACCAGAGTCCTATTATGCTAGTAGAACCCACGTCGCATTTTAACCAGGCCCTTATTGGGGAATCCGTGCATTGTTTTTCCGCTAAGCTAATACGGGTCAGCAGCAGGTTGGCAGTGCTTCTACAAGCCCCACAAGTAAAGTTGCAAACTTTCCTCCCTCAAGACTCTCTTGAAACCCCTGCCCCACTACTTTCCTGCCAAAGACTGACTGATCTTTGCCTGTCGGTAGCCACTCTGTTCCCTCTTCCTGTCTGGAATGGATGGCAAGTGTATCAATGGCTTCAAAGTGAGTTAAACTACCCCAGGCCTGAAATGCCAGCCAACAATGCTTTTTTGCACTACCCCCACCCCCAAAATCTGCTTCAGGTGGAGACTGACCCCTACTTTGAAGTTTTGTATAAAAATAGTAGAGTTCTAAAGACCAAGGAAGTGGGAAGGGCAGCGACAAGAATAATGTGGATGTATTTAATAAATTCTTCACGAATAAAAAGCGGACAAATTCCAAATTAGTTAAATCTTTTCATAGAAGGGTTATAGCCATACACAGACCAATTTTACCAACACCAGATTATTCAACATTCTCCCAGCTGAAGTCAATTTTCAGGATCACTATTCCAGATAAATCATTCAGTCTCCATGATGCCCAGGACTGAGATTACAGCAATAGAAACTTGCCCAATTCCTTCTACAAATAGTTCATTGAATCTGCATCCCACTCAAGGTACTATTTCATTTTCTACATTTACAACTCTAAATTTATAGCTAGACTTAGAATAATGATTCCTTGAGCTCTCCCAGTTGCTTGATTGGCAAATGCAGGAGGATTCTAGCTTCAGCCTGTGGTGGTCACAGGGCTTGGAAAGAGGTAAAAATCATCCAAGGTTCCTGCTTCTAATCAGCAGCATTAACTCCTGCACACATGAGGCACAAAATGATGGGGTATAGGAGAATAGGTTTTGGGGATTTGTGAGAGCTCGATGTGGAGAGTCTTAAGAAGGGTGGGAGCAGAGGCTCGAGCTGTGATGCGGAGGATTGAGAATGTAGTGGAAAGGGCATCATTGATTGATAACTATCACATGAGAAAGGGCGTTGGGAAAAAATGACTGTGAAAAATATGGTGGGGCAGGCAGCTAACACCCCTTGCTAAATGGCGTTCGAGAGGCCTAAATTATTATGATGTGGGCAACACTGGATGACCTGCATAGTGGGAGAAGCAACAGTTTTGCTTTGATTTATTTGGTTTATTGTGAGAGGCAAAAATAAATGAGCTGACCAAATAGGAAAACTCCCCTATTTTAGGTTTGGTTTCCCAAAGCAAGTGGTGTAAGCTATGTGACATTATCATCTGGTGATCAAATACCGTTAATGGTCTAATTGAACTCTCTGTTGAACATTATGGTTCAGGAGTTGTTTGGGCTCATGAAAAGGTTATGCCAAGGACAACAACTGATACCAGATGTATTGTTAGGCGTGCTTATACTACTGTAAGGTCATCGTGGAATGCAGAAGCAACTCCAAATTCTCCTACCCCACCACAAACAACCTTATCAGACTGCCTCCTCCACACCTTCCATTCTACCTAGGATTCAAAGGCACGACTTCATGAAATAAAAACAGAAAGTGCTGGAAATACTCAACAGGTCTGGCAGCATCTGTGGAGACAGAAGCAGAGTTAACGTTTCAGGTCTGTGATCTTTCATCATGACTTCATGAGTTGCATGACAATCATGACTTTTTTGTGTCCAAAGTTGAGTCTATTTGCAAAGCTGCTGTTCATCCTTTGACTGTCCCTTAACTTCCACTCAATTCCTTCCCTCACCCATTCTGTTCTCTGCAGTTTCTCACTCATCTTCCCATTAGTGCACTCATCTCACCCATGAGGTCTACCACCTGGTCGCTCAGTTCCCTATTCCAGCAACCCCTCAGGAAGAGAGAAAGTTTAATGGGTGATGGGGGATGAGAAGGGGACCGCTGTTGGGAAAATATAAACTATCAGGATTGGCTAATAGTGAAAGGAGAAATACATGAGGAGAATAATTAGGCAGAAAACAATATAGCAAGAGGGTCATGGAGTAAAAGAATAACATTGAATTGACTATATGTAAACAGAGAAAAGATTGAAGTGATGGTATGGGGTGGCTTAGACAATAACAAACATGAGAAAAGTGGGAGTGCTAAAATGCATGCATTGCAATGCACAAAGTGTGGGAAATGACCTATAGGAACTGGAAGCAATTATTTTACAGGAAAATCTAGACTTAATAGCATTGACAGAAACCTGACTAAAGATAAGAAAGGAGATGGGGTGGCAATATTAGTTAAAGAGGATATCCATGCTCTAGAGAGGGTGGATATAGACAAGGATGGGGTACAGATAGTTAGTATGATTGGAGCTCAAAAATAAAGGGCTCAGTAGGGTTGCATTACAGGACACCAAATTATGGAAAAGAAATCAAAGAGGAAATTTGGAGTCAGGTCAGATAGGAACATAGGAGCAGGAGTAGGCCATTCAGCCCATCGAGCCTGCCCCACCATTCAATACAATTATGGCTGATCATCCACTTCAATGCCTTCTTCCCACACTATCCTCATATCCCCTTATGTCATTTGTATTTAGAAATCTGTCAATCTCTGCTTTAAACATACTCAGTGACTGAGCTTCCACAGCCCTCTGGGGTAGAGAATTCCAAAGATTCACAACCCTCTGAACAAAGAAAATTCTCTTCATCTCTATCCCAAGTGACTTCCCCCTTATTTTGAAATTGTGTTCCCTGGTTCTAGACTCCCCAACCAGGGGAAACATCTTAGCTGCATCTACCATGTCTATCCCTTTAAAAGTATTTTGTAGGTTTCAAACAGATCGTCTCTCATTCTTCGAAACTCTAGAGAATACAGGCCCAGTTTCCCCAATCTCTCTTCTTAGGACAGTCCCGCCAACCCGGGAACAAGTCTGGTGAACCTTGGTTGCACTCCCTCTATGCCTAAGGTAAGGGGACCAAAACTGCACACAGCACTCAAAGTGTGATCTAACCAAGGTTCTATACAATTGAAGAAAGACTACACTACTCCTGTACTCAAATCCTCTTGTGATAAAGGCTAACATACCATTAGCCTTCCCAATTGCTTGCTGTACCTGCATGTTAGCTTTCAGTGACTTATTGACAAGGAGCACCCAGGTCCCCTTGTACATCTACACTTTCTAATCTCTTACCATTTAAGAAATACTCTGCTCAACTATTCCATTTCCCAAAGTGGATAACCTCACATTTTTCCACATTATATTCCATCTGCCATGTTCTTGCCCACCCACTAAGTCTGTCAAAATCCCCTTGAAGCCACTTTGCATCTTTCTCACAATTCACCACCACCTTCACAAGGGCAATTAGGGATGGGCAATAAATGCTGGCCTGACCAGCGACGCCCACATCCCATGAATGAATAAAAAAATCACATTCCCACCTAGTTTTGTGTCATCCGCGAACATTTGGTCCCCACATCCAAATCATTGACATATATTGTGAACAGCTGGGGCCTAAGCAATGATCCCTGCACTACCCCACTAGTCACAGCCTGCCAAAGCGAGAATGACCTGTTTATTCCAACTCTCTGCTTTCTGCCTGTTAAACAATCTTTAACAGTATATTACCTCCTATCCCATGTGCTTTAGTTTTGCTAGCCAACCTCCTTTGGGGAACTTTATCAAAAGCCTTCTGAAAATTCAAGTATACCATGTCCACCGACTTCCCTTTATCAAGTCTGTTAGTAACATCCTCAAAAAACTCCAACAGGTTCGTCAAACATGATTTCCTATTCATAAATTCATGTTGACTATGCCCAATCAGATCATTATTATCCAAGTGTCCATTTATCACATCCTTTAGAATAGATTCTAGCATTTTCCCAATGACTGATGTAAGGCTAACTGGTCCGTAATTCCCTGTTTTCTCTCTCCCTCCCTTCTTAAATAGTGGGGTGACTTTTTCGACCTTCCAATTTGCAGGAACCACTCCAGAATCTGTAGAATTTTGGAAGATGATCACCAATGCATCCACTATCTCCATAGTTACCTCTTTCAACACTCTGGGATGTAAAATATCAGGTCCTTGGGACTTATCAACCTTCAGCCCCATTCATTTCTCCAATACAACCTTCTTACTAATACTAATTTCCTTCAATTCCTCATTCCCCCTAATCCCTTGGATCTCTAAATCTGGGAGATTTCTTGTATCTTCCTCAGTGAAGACAGACATAAAGTAATCATTTAGCTTCTCTGCCATTTCTCTATTCCCCATTATAAGTTCTCCTGACTCTGCCTGTAATGGACCCACATTTGTCTTAATGAAACGTTTCCTTTTTACATACCTGTAGAAGCTTTTACAGTCCGTTTTTATATTTTTTGCCAGCTTACATTTATACCCTATTCTCCCTTTCTTTATCAGTTTCTTCGTCTTCCTTTGCTGTATTCTAAAATTCTCCCAATCCTCAGGTCTCACTACTATTTCTGGCAATTTTATAGGCCTTCTCTTTTAATCTTATACAATCCTAAACTTCCTTTGTTATCCATGGTTGACTGCCTTTACTTTTGGGGCTTTTGTGCCTTGAAGGAATGTATAGTTGCTGTAAACTATGTAATATTTCTTTAAAGACTATCCATTGCCTGTGTACTGTCATACCTTTTAATGAATTTTCCCAATCAACCTCTGCCAATTTGCCCCTCATACCTTCATAATTTCCTTTGTTCAAATTTAACACCCTGGCTTTAGATTGAACTGCCTCACTTTCAAACATAATGTAAAATTCTAATTATTATGGTCACTCATCCCTAAAGGTTCTTGTACAACAACATTATTAATTAGCCCTTTCTCATTACATAAAACTAGATCTAAAATAGCCTGTTCTCCAGTTGATTCCTCAACATACTGTTCTAGAAAACCATCCCTAGATGAGAGATTTGAGTAAGAATAACAAAACTATTGTTGCGGGGAAGATTTTAATTCACCATTTATCAATTGAAACAGAGAATGGGTAAATGGAGAAAAGGGACTGGGTTCCCTAAACTGTGTAGAGGATTCCTCCTCAAGCAGTATCTCAGTATCCTTACAAGGGTGGAGTGGTTGTTAAGTCTGGCTATGACTACTGAAATAGATCAGGTAGATAAACTAAATAGTGCAAATAAAGGAAAATGCGAACAAGTTAAATGAGGTGAGATGAAAGGAGAATTAGAAGCATAGGATCAGGAATAGTCCATTTAGCCCTTTGAGCCTGTTCTGCAATTCAATGCGATCATGGCTGAGCTGTGACCTAACCCCATGGGCAGGATTTTACACAGGCTTTGGCACCCCAATGTCGGGATCAAATGGGGATCTCAAGCCCACATTTGCTGGCAGTGGGACCGACTCAGCAATTTTCATGGAAGTGGCCTCCTAATTGGCCACCTCCAGGCTTGCTGTCCAATTAGGGACAGCGGGAGGGATGTAGATGCTGCAGGCCCAATCAGAGAGCCGGCAGCTCTGAAGTCTCGGTAGCCCCACCGGGAGAGGTGGGCACTGCTGAGGCAGGTTGGGGATTGAGAGGGTGCCTCAGTATGAAGTCACCCTTGGAGAGGTAAGTAAAAAATTTAAAATCAGAGGGGCCAAGCAGGCAGGCCCCTCTAGTTGGCCCATTCGGGCCGCGGGGGTGACCTTCCCTACCTGCGCCCCCCTTCTTTGAGACATGGAGCCTCCACCTCCAATGGGTCCCAGAATGGCCGCAGGGAGGCCACCTCCATGAAGCTGGCGGCCTCCCCACGTGTCAGGGGGCTGCTCTACCACCATCAAAACACCAGCGAGCTGGGAAAATTGGCCTTAATGGGGCCTTTAATTATTTAAATTGGCTGCCCGCCTCCATTCAGCAGACAGCCAATGTGCATCCAGTCCCTCCGCAGGGAGACTTCCTTGTTGGTGAGACTGTTAGGGAGCCATCCCACTAGTCTCCCTGCTATTTTCCCAGCCCCCTGCCTCGCAGCCCGCCACCTGGGGTGGGGTGGGGGGGGTGGGTGGAGGCAGGAAAATCCTACCCCATGTACCTACCTTTTCCCCATATCCCTTAATAACTTTGGTTAACAAAAATATATGAACCTTAGATTTAAAATTAACAATTGATCAAACATCAACTGCCATTTGCAAAAGCGAGTTCCAAACTTGCATTACTCTGTCTGTGTAGAAGTGTTTCCTAGTTTCATTCCTGAAAGGTCTGACCCTAATTTTTAGATTATGCTGCCTAGCGCTAGATTCCCCAACCAGCAGAAATAGCTTCTCTCTCACTACCCTATCACCTTCATATTTTGAAAAACTTAATCAAATCACCCCTTAACCCTTTAAATTCTGGGAAATTTATAACTCTAGCTTCTGTAATCTCTCCACGTGATTAAATCCTTGGAGTCCAGCGGCTGGATTTTCAAAGGGCTGTGGAGTTGGGACCCAGTGTGGCCGGGATTTCAAATTCACGGTCCTGGAGATCATCTTGGGATCCAGGCCAGTTTTGAATTTTCAAAGGACCGGCGGTGGGGGGCGGGGGGAGGTGGGGGAAAGTGGGGTGTTGGTGTGTTCGGGCGGGCAGAGGGAACAAGAAACGTGCTCGCCCCCAAATAACGGCCTCTTAAGTTCCTTAAGGAGCTCGTTAAGAGGCCCATGTGATCGTGATTAGAATTTTCAATCTTTACTTTGGTGAACCCGATCAGTCTGGTGCACGTTGGTGCACAGCTGCTGGGTTCACAGCGGGGACAGCAAAAACTTTCTCTCCATTTAATTTAAGTTGACCTTTCCTGGACCTAATTGTGCTGGTTTGAGTGCTCTGCCATCATCTCACCTGCATGGTCACTTCCTTCCCCAGGGACGCTGCTGGCCCTGTAAGGAGCTGCCTGCTCTTTTTGGCAAGGCAGCGGCAGCCCCCAACATGGCTGCTGTGTGCCTTTGCCACTGGTGCCAGGCAGGCAGCTCCTGCCTCCTGGAGGTGCTTGGTGCCTCTATTGGCGGTGAGCTTGCCTCCTGCCCAATTCGGGCATTTACATTTTAAAGTAGCGTCATGAGAACGACACAGCTCAGACATGGTGTCAGGACCCACAATTCATCTGAGTGTCGGGTTCCTGACCCCGCTTTGAAAATCTGGCCCTAGGTGTTATTCTGGTAAATTTACATTGCATGCCCTCCAAGGCCAATATATCCTTCCTAAGGTGTGGTGCCCAGAACTGCTCGCAGCACTCCAGGTGTGGTCTAACCAGGGCTTTGTATAGCTGTAGTATGACTTCTAGTATTCTATTTCTCTAGATTTAAAGGCCAGCATTCCATTAACCTTTTTGATTAATTTTAGTACCTATTCATGACATTTTACTGCTTGATGTGCTTGGATCCCCAGGTCTCTTTGGACCTCCACTGTTTCTAGCTTTTCATTATTTAGAAAGTACTTGATTCTATCCATTTGATGTCCAAAGTGGATGACCTCACATTTGTTGACATTGAAATCCATTTGCCACAGTTTTCTCTTAATCTATTAATATCTCTTCGTAATTTTATGATCCCATCTGCACTGTTTACAATTCAGCCTCCCATTGCGTCCTTGGCAATCTTGGATATGTGTCTTTCTATCCCATCATCTAAGTCATTAATAAATATGGTAAATGTTTGATGCCCCAACACAGATTCTTGCAAGACACCACGAGTCACATTCTGCCAATTAGAGTACCTTCCCATTATCCCTACTCTTGTGTCTCCTGTCACTCAGCCAATTTCCAAACCAGGTCAATAATTTGTCATGAATTCCATGAGCTTCAATTTTAGCTAACAGTCTCTTATGAGGGACTTTATTAAATGCCTTATGTAAGTCCATATAAATAATATTCATAGACATTCCCCTCTTCACTACTTTAGTCAGCTCTTCAAAAATTCAATCAAGTTCGTCAGGCATGACCTACCCTTTACAAATCCATGCTGGGTCTTTCTAACCAACTGAAAATGTTCAAGGTGTTCATTCACTCTATCCTTAATTATAGACTCTAGTAATTTCCCAACAGCAGATGTTAAGCTAACCAGTCTGTAATTCTCTGGTTTCCCTCTCTCACCATTTTGAATAGCAGAGTGACAGGCACAATTTTCCAATTTAGAGAAACAGTTCTTGAATTGAGAGAACTTTGGAAGGTTATAGCTAGGTCATCTGCAATGTACTCGCCTGCTCCGTTTAAAACCATGGGATGGAAACCATCTGCTCCTGGGGACTTGTCACGAGCACTGTTATTTTCTTCATTATTGTTATTTTGCTTATGTTAATTTTTGGTGAGTCTCTGTCCCTGATTTAACATTAGTATCCTTGGGTGTTGGCATGCTCTATTTTTCCTCTACTGTAAATACTGATGTTGAGCAATTACTCAACATATCCACCATTTCCTTATTTGAGTGATAGAGAGATACAGCGCCAAAACAGGCCCTTCGGCCCACCAAGTCCATGCCGACCATCAACCACCCATTTATATGAATCCTACATTAATCCCATTTCCCTCTCCCATCCCCGCCTCCCCTCAATTCTCCTACCACCTACCTACACTAGGGGAAATTTACAATGGCCAATTTACCTATCAACCCACAAGTCTTTGGCATGTTGGAGGAAACCGGAAGGGACCCAGGTCGCTGGAGCTGTGAGGCTGCGGTGCTAGCCACTGTGCCACCCATTATTTTCATTGACCATATCACTGCTATCAGTTTTCAAGGGGCTCACATTATTCCTGATCACACTTTTTCCAGATATCCACTTCTTTTCATATTCTCTTTTGTAGCACTTACTCTTTGTTTTGTCACCCTTTGCTATTTGTGTCTTTCCCATTTATCAGGATCTGTGCTATTTTTTGCATTTTATTTATTTATTTATTTAGAGATACAGCACTGAAACAGGTCCTTCGGCCCACCAAGTCTGTGCTGACCATCAATCACCCATTTATACTAATCCTACATTAATCCCATATTCCTACCACATCCCAACCTTCCCTCAATTCCCCTACCACCTACCTATACTAGGGACAATTAATAATGGCCAATTTACCTATCAACCTGCAAGTCTTTGGCTGTGGGAGGAAACCGGAGCACCCAGTGAAAACCCACACAGTCACAGGGAGAACTTGCAAACTCCGCACAGGCAGTATCCAGAATTGAACCCAGGTCACTGGAGCTGTGAGGCTGCTGTGCTAACCACTGCGCCACTGTGCTTTATCTTTTATTTTTATTTCGTCTCTTATCTCTTTAGTCATCCATGGCTGCTTTTTTTGGCAAGTAGAGCTCTTGCACTTTAGGGGTATAAACTGGCTTGATATCACATGAGATTATTTTTTGTGCACCTGCCACTGATCTTCTGTTATTTTACACATGAACAGATTTGCCCACTTTACTGTGGTGTCTCTATCTCAATTGACTGAAGTCACCATTACCCAAATCTAGAATCTTAATAGCTGCTTTGCATTTCTCCCTTTCAAACACTACATTGAACTCAATCATATTGTGATCACGATTAGATAAATGTTCATACATTGTTAGGCTGTTAACTCAATCTAGCTCATTACTCATTACTAAATCAAATATGGCCAACCCCCATGTGGGTTCTAGGATGTATTGTTGCAGTAAACTATCATGGACACACTCAAGAAATTTGCTTTCTTTCAAACATGCGCTAGTCTGCATGCTACATGCTACATGCATGTCAAATCTCTGCATGTCGAATCTACCGCTTCACAGCTGCTACAATTGGTACACAAAGCAATGGTGGGATGTTTTTAGAAAGGAGATTGCAAAGGTACAGAATAATAGATTACATTAAAAAGAGAAGGAAAATACTAGTAGTCTCAGGATGCCATGGATTAATGAAGAGGTGAGAAACCAATTAAAGCAAAAGAAGAGAGACAATTAGGACTAATAATACTAATGAGAAAACTAAAGAACACCGAAAAATAAGAGGTTAAGAATGGGATAAGGAAAGCTCAGAGGGAGTCTGTAAAAAAGTCACAAAACATACAAAGGAACAGAAAGGTGTTTTACAAAGATATCAGTAAAAAGAGAATTGTTATGAGTGAAGTAGATCCCCTGAGTGATGAGAATTGTATGTTGGAAGAGGATGATCAATAATTGCAGAGGCATCTATTAAGTACATTGGGCTGGATTTTACCAGCCCTCTGGAGAGGGGTTGGGAGGCAGGAGCCCTTGTAAAATGACGGCGGAAGGCATTAGGAAGGGAGCCCGACGTTTTCCTGCTGCCATGGGATAATACCAGCAGTGGCGTGGCCGCCCAGCAACTGGAGGCAGGGGGCTAATTAAACTAATTAAGTGGCCAACCAAGGGCCAATTACTGCCCCTGTTGACATTTTACCAGCATTGGGAGGGGCCGCTGCTGCGTGGGGAGACTGCCAGTAAACCCTGGCGGCTTCCCAGCGGCTTCCTGTGTGGGGGGAGCTTCCTTTATGGCTGCTTCATGGCCCATGGAGGGGCTCCCTGGTGGCAATGGCTGCCCGTATGGGAATGACACCACTGTTGGATGATGAACATCCCTGATCACCGGGGCCTGCCTGGCGGGCCCTGTCATAGTAAATGAAAAATTGTACCTTGCCTTCGAGTGTGACTCAGCATGGAGACACCTTCTTCTTCTTGCTACAGCCTCAGCAGTGGCCACCTCTATCAGAGACGCTGCCGAGGCTGCTGAGCTACCGGCCCATTGATTGGGCCGACAGCTCTGCGGGGTGGGCCACTATCCTCAGATCGACAGTGGTCCCAGCGGCGGTGGCTTCTTAATTGCGCGTTGTCGGTAAAATGCCACCCAGGGTTGCGCTGCCCACCTATGCAGGGTCAGCTCCTGCTTTCACTCCTGGCAGCGGGACAACCCTGGACTTGAGAAAATCCCAGTCTTTGTATCCATCTTTTTAAAGAGAAGGATAGCAGAGAGGAGGTGAATTCTGAAACAATTGCAATGAGAGATGATTTACATTGGATAAAAGGACATTTTTAGTTGGGTAAGCTAAGGGGAGACAAAGCACCAGAGCTTGACAGGATGCATCAAAGATTCCTCAGATAAAAACAGAAAATGCTGGAAATAGTCAGCAGGTCAGGCAGCATCTGTGGATTGAGAAGCAGAGTTAACAGTTCAGGTTGCTGACCTTTTGTCAGAACTGGCAGAAGTTTGAGATGTAACAGGTTTTAAGCAAGTACAGAAGCAGGCGGAGGGGGAAAGGGAGGAACAAACAAAAGGGAAGGCCTATGACAGAGTGGAAGGATGGAGAGATTAAATGACAGAAGGGATGATGGTGCAAGACAAAAGGAGATGGTAATTAGACAAGCAAATAAACAAAAGATGAGTCTAGAGGAGATGTAACTGACAACAGCACAACCATTACCAACACCAGCAGTGGTTATGATCTGAAATTGTTGACCTCAGTGCTGATTCCGGATGGTTACAAAGTGCCTAACCGAGAGATGAGGTGCTGTTCCACAAGCATCCATTGATCTTCATTGGAACAGTGTAGAAGGCTGAGGACAGATAAGTCAGAGTGGGAGTGGAATGGAGAATTAAAATGGCAAGCGACCAGAAGTTCAGGATCATGCTTGTGGACTGAACGGAGACATTCAGCAAAGTACCTTTGGTCTTCCCAATGTAGAGAAGATGACATCGTCAGCGGTGAAAGAAGTGCAAGTAAATCACTGTTTCACCTGGAAGGAGAGTTTGGGCCTCTGGATGGTGGGGAGGAGAAAGGATAGATACTGCATTTGCATGGGGAGGCACCATGTGAAGTGGGTTGGGTGTTGGGAGTGATTGAAGAGTGGATCAGGGTGTCACAGCAGGACAGTCCATTTGGAATAATGAAAGGGGAGGGAAGGGGATAGTGTGTTTAGTGATGACATTGTTCTAGAGGTGGTGGAAACAATGGAGGATGATCTGTTGAACACGAAGGCTGGTGGGGTGGAAGGTGAGGACAAGTGGAACCCTATCGTGATTCTGGGAAGGAAAGGGGTGAGAGCAGCAGTGTGGGAAATGAGATGGACATGGTCAAGGGTCCTGCCAATCAAATGTGGACGGAATTCTTGATTAGGGAAAATGGAAATACATTGAAAGTACTGGTATGGAAGGTGGCATTGTCAGAACAGATGTGACAGAGACAGAGGAATTGGGAGAATGGAATAGAGTCCTTACAGGAAGCAGGATGGGAGGAAGTGCGGTCAAGATATCTGTGGCGGTCAGTAGGCTTGTAGTAGATATTGGTTGGCAGCCTATCCCCAGAAATGAAGATAGTGAAGTCTAACTTTTGACACTTCTCACGAAATGCCATTGGCCTGAAATGTTTTAACTTTGTTTCTCTATCCACAGTTGCTACCTGACCGGCTGAGTATTTCCAGCATTTTCTGATTTTAATTCAGATTTCCAGCATCCACAGTATTTTATTTATGCGATAGAATCCTGAGAGTTGAGGGAGAAAATTGCAGGGGTCCTAGAAATTATATTTTAGATTTCTATTGAGTATGTATATAAGTCAGAAGACTTATAGAGTCATCGAGTTATACAGCACAGAAACAGGCTCTTTGGCCTGGCCATCAAGGACCTAACAATTCTAATCCCATTTTCCAGCACTTGACCCGTAGCCTTGTATGCTATGGCGTTTCAAGTGCTCACCTAAACTTTTCTTAAATGTTGTGAGGGTTCCTGCCTCTGCCACCTCTTCAGGCAGTGTGTCCCAGATTCCAACCACCCTCTGAGTGAAAGATTCTTTCCTCAAATCCCCTCTAAACCCCCTGCCCCTTACCTTAAATCTATGCCCCCTGGTTATTGACCCCTCCACTAAGGGAAAAAGTTTTTTCCTATATAACCTATCAATGCCCCTCAATTTTGTATACCTCAATCAGGTCCCCCTTCAGCTTTCACTGCTCTAAGGAAAACAACCCTATCCTTTTCAGTCTCTCTTCATAGCTGAAATGCTCCAGCCCAAGCAACATCCTGGTGAATCTCCTCTGCATCCTCTCCAGTGCAATCACATCCTTCCTGTAGTGTGGTGCCCAGAACTGTACATAGTAGTCCAGCTGTGGCCTAACTAGCATTTTATACAGCTCCATCAGAACCTCCCTGCTCTTATATTCTATGCCTCGGCTAATAAAGACAAGTATCCCATATGTCTTCCTAACCACCTTATCTACCTGTGCTGCTGCCTTCAGTGATCTATGGACAAGTACACCAAGGTCCCTCTGATCCTCTGTACTTCCTAGGGTCCTAGCATCCATGGTATATTCCCTTGCCTTGTTAGTCCTCCCAAAATGCATCACTTCACACTTCGCAGGATTAAATTCCATTTGCCACAGCTCCACCCATCTTACCAGCCCATCTATAACACCCTGAGATCGAAGGCTTTCCTCCTCACTATTTACAACACCATCAATTTTCGTGTCATCTGCGAACTTCCTGATCATACTTTTTATTTTTATTTTATTTGGAGATACAGCACTGAAACAGGCCCTTCGGCCCGCCGAGTCTGTGCTGACCAAGAACCACCCATTTATACTAACCCTACAGTAATCCCATATTCCCTACCACCTACCTAAACTAGGGGCAATTTACAATGGCCAATTTACCTATCACCTGCAAGTCTTTGGCGGTGGGAGGAAACCGGAGCACCCGGCGAAAACCCACGTGGTCACAGGGAGAACTTGCAAACTCCGCACAGGCAGTACCCAGAATTGATCCCGGGTCCCTGGAGCTGTGAGGCTGTGGTGCTAACCACTGCGCCACTGTGTCGCCCAAATACATTCTATAGTCACGTCTAAATCATTAATGAAGTGGCCAATGTAGTTCTTTTGGGCCTCCTTATCTCGAGAGACAATGGATACGCGCCTGGAGGTGGTCAGTGGTTTGTGAAGCAGCGCCTGGAGTGGCTATAAAGGCCAATTCTGGAGTGACAGGCTCTTCCACAGGTGCTGCAGAGAAATTTGTTTGTTGGGGCTGTTGCACAGTTGGCTCTCCCCTTGCGCCTCTGTCTTTTTTCCTGCCAACTACTAAGTCTCTTCGACTCGCCACAATTTAGCCCTGTCTTTATGGCTGCCCGACAGCAATGTAGTAGTCAATTGGAAAAAATAGAGACAGAGCTAATCTGGTTAATTACAATCCAATTAGATTCACATCTTTCATATGAAATATTTTACAGTCTTTAACTAAGGATGCAATCACCACATATCTAACAAAGGGAAAATATTTAGAAGTAGCCAGCAAAAAAATCTAAAGGGCAATCATGTTTCATAGAATTCTTTGAGGTGGTAACAGACATGATAAATGGGGGGAATGTGCATGGACCTTAGGAAAGCCTTTGACAAGGTACCGCGTGGAAGATTACTAGGGAAGATTAAGGGATATGGAATTTGGGGGAGAATAGCAAACTGGATTAAAAATTGTTTAAGGAGAAAAGAGAGTCAAATTTAAGGGCAGGTTTTCAGAGTGCTTGGACGTGTGAAGTGGTGTCCCTCAGGGTTCAGTTCTGGGACCACTTCTGTTCATTGTATATATCAATGATTTAGATATAGGCGTAGAGAAGAGAGTTATTGACATTTCTGGACAATACTAAAATAGAAAGTTTAGTTAAATCTTTAGAAAGCAAAGGAACCTACAAAGGGATATTGATATTGTTATGCCAAGACCAAAGCTATCTATTTTGTCTCTTACCAGCACCCATGTGTTTCTGACCTTAATTCCACTATCTCCCTAGTTGCCACCTCAGATGGAGTTTAGAGGTACGGAATTCTGGCACACTGCTCTACTGCATGCTCTTTGTTCCCAAACCTACTTTCTCCACTTTCATCTTTGTATTACTTCCCCTCTGCTGCCAAAATATTAATTCATACTTTCACCACTTGAGATTCCATTTTGCTAATGCTCTTCTGATTTGCCTCTCTGCCTCAGCCATCTATCAGTTTCAATTCAACCAAAACAACGCAACCCACATCCTTGTCTGCATAAAGTTCCACACCCCATCACTATTGTTCTCTCCAAATTCCTCTGGCTACCCATTACCCAAAGAGCCAACATGAAAATTATTGTTCCCATTTTCAATCTCTCCATGACCTCAGCCCACTCTATCTTTATGATCTACTCCAGCTTTATATCCCCAAAAGCACTCTCCATTCTTCCAACACTGGGCTTCTCTTGTTCGCATCCCCCCACCTCCCCATTTCCATCCATTCCAGCACTGATGGGCCTTGTTCAGCCTTTATGTTCCTGTCCAGCTTTCTTCATCCAACCAATGCCCTTCCTAGATTTCAGAAATCTCCTCAGTCTTCTGTTCAAATTTGCCTTCGATCCTGCATTCTGACCTTTCTTTTTCCTTCTTTCTCAGCTTCCATTGTTTCTTTTTCCTCCTTAATGTAAACACTTTGGGATGTCTTCCTGCATGTCACAAGTGCTAAAGATATAAGTTATAGTTGTTGATGTAGAATATAGGTACAAAATTAGATAAAGATTCTGAACTTTTGCTTATTTCTTCTGGGGAAGAATGGGGATGGTTGCAGAACCTGTCTCTGCTCTGTGGAAGGAAAGGGAATAATGCCTTTTCTAACTCCATGCTTCTCTATTTGCTTATGTTGAATCTGCTAAAGGAAGCAATACTGGAAGAGCACTTTCAAAATATCCTCCAAAAAGACCTTTAAGAAACATATTCAGATCTTCTCCTGAGATGGAAGAAAAATCCCCATTTTGCAACTAAGAAAGCAGACTGCTGTAGATTGTATGATTTGCCAGAAATTTTGTGGGAAATATTTCCTTGAGTACTACTCAAATTTCAAGAATTATTGTTGGTGTTGTGTTGCTGAGTGTCAGACTACTAATGCACAGTATGACAAACCACACAGAATATGAATGTGCACAAAACGGTGCACAGGAGAAATTGTTGAGTGGAGCCTGGGGGTACCTCCTTGGACAAAACAAAATCCTAGGTGTGAACCACATCTGGTCAATTTTCACTGCTTCCCATGAACTGACAGGTCCAGAGAGCAGGCTATTTATCCAGCTTTTTAGAAGAGACTGAAGATGAAAGATAATTTAATAGAGAAGAGAAATGACATGTCATCCTTAGATAATGTTTTGTGAACTTTTTCTCCGTTGTGCAATGTATTATGTCATCTGGTAGAAATAAGTTCATTGATTAAAACAATAGGAATAGAAGTGAAAAAATTTAGAGGCTCTCACGTATGTTACTTTGCAAGAGTCAGTGCTGTATCAGACATTGGCCGGGATTTTCAATTGCCAGTAGGATCTGGAAGGAGGTCAGGCGTGATTTGGAAATCACATTCCTGGAGGGTGGCACTGGATCCCACTACCTCCGGAACATGAGGCAGTTTTCAAAGGGAAGGTGGGGGAAAAATAGGGAACCCACTCACCTCCAATTAACTGCCCATTAAGCTCCTTGAGGAGCTTGTTAACGATCCCAGGAGGGTGAGAAGGCAATTTTCAAAGATTGGATTGCTGAACCCAAACAGCCTGGTACCCGTTAGCGCACAGCTGTCAAGTTCAAAGTGGGCAGAGGTTAAAGTTTTTTTATTGGTGATGAAATGTTTTGGGAACTGGGAGTTCTAGTGCTGCATTATACACTTTATTACCAGTTAGCTATTTGGCCACTACAGTGCTTTTCGAGACTGCTGATCCTCTGAGATGCTGCCTGTTAATTGTGTATCAATTGCTTAATTATATGCAGGTGGAGGGTGTTAACTGGGTCTTACTTAAGCACTTATAAGGAGACTGTTACTGAGACTGTGGAGGTTTTGAGTGAAAAGTTACATGTTTGGATTCCTTTTACTCTGTACAATAAATGTGAAACTGAGTAAAGATAGGCTCCAGCATTATCCTTCCACAACAAGCTTTCTGGAGTTGAACATGGTAGCAGAGGATCATTGCCTAAAGCTGAAGGTTGGAAACCAGGATATTTTTTTACCTAGAAAACTAAAATCTCACTGGATATTGTGGAAAATATGGCAGAAAGCAAGTGTAAATTGTCAGGGTATGATTACCCTCTTATTTTCTCTGAGTCTGAACCATATGAGCAGTGAAAGAATGATGTGGATATGTGGACACAGGTTACGTCCCTACCAAAGAGTAAACAAGGTATGGCCTTGGCGTTGTCACTTTGTACCAAAAGTAAAATCAGAAGTAAATGTTTTGTGAACTGGATGCTCATCAGTTGGATACTGATGAAGGTTTGTATCTTCTATTAGAATTCTTGATGACCTATTGAATGCGTATCAAGCATAGTCAGACTTTGATAGATTTTGGAAAATAGAGGGTTATTCAATGGAGGAATATATCATGGAGTTTAACAGACTGTATAGAAGATTGAGGAAATTCAATTTGGAGATCCCTGGTTCAGTGCTTTTCCTGTTGAGTAAATCTTCAATGTAAAAGGCAGAAATGAAACTTGATATGGAGCATGGTAAGGCAATTGTTTTTGGAAAGTCAGTGAAATTGGAGTTTATCCAGTAAAGGCATCATTGTATCCCCATAACAAAACCTAATGTTTCTAGTGTTACAACCAAGGTGGGAGTAATGCACTGTTAATTCAGTCCCACTACTCCACAGGTCACAACATATCAAGAAAGTTTTCCACCTACCAAAGAATTGCTAAATTGGATACTCTATTTGTCCCTCAAAATAAAGCACACCAAACCAGGTTTCTTTAAGCAACAACATTAATTATTTATTAGACAAGAAATAATAAGTCTGAACTACTAATGAGATAAATCTATATACATATGTGCAAAATTCCTTATTTCCATAACCCTCATGCACACACACATACATTAAAAAAGAAAAATGGTTAACCAGGGAAAAAGGATTTTTTTTTATGGTTCACAGCTGTTTCTTAGGAATATAAATTAAAATAAAATGATTGCATTTATCACGTTCTGGCAGGATGTTTTCGGTATGGCGAGGTGTCCCAGAGTCGAATAGTCTGATGCCACTCGACGTCTCTCAGGCGAGGTTGATGAGCAGTCTGTGATAGGTAGGCATTCAAGGCAATTTGTCTGCAGCAGGCGTCACACAGGTCTTTCAGCAAAGGGTGTAGTAACAGGTCTGCTTGGGTTTTAAAAAGCAACAGTCTAGCAGTAGAAGCTTTCTTGAGATTTCAAGGTTTCCCAAAACACAGCGGGCAGCACAGTCTTCCAAACGAGGAATTGGGTAGGAGCCTGCCTTTGTTACTGCATTGACTTTTCTGTAGTCTATGCAAAGTTGGGTTGACCCATCAGATTTAGGCACTAATACTATTGGTGAACTCCAGCTGCTTTGACTAGGTTCAATTAAGTTGTTTTCCAGCATGTATTGGATTTCTGCTTTTACTTGGACCTGTTTGTCTCGATTTATGCAGTAAGGATGTTGTTTTATAGGAATGGATTCTCCTACATCCACATGTGTGGCGGTGGTTGTACATCCTGGCTTATCTCTACAGACTTTTAAATGCTGTGAGTAGCCTTGTTAGGTCTTATTGTTCTGCATCTAAGTACAAAAGCATCTTGTCCAATTTTCCTAGCCATTCTGCATTAGCTAATCAGATAGTAGAAAGTTCAATTTGAGAATTGTCTAGGCCTCCTTCTGCCTCATCCTCACTATCCCTTTCATTTTTATATGTCCCTATTATCTGACATACCTGTACTGGCTTATCCTCCCTGTGATAATATTGCTTTAACATATTGATATGACACAGTGATTCTTTTTCCAGCAATCTGGGGTGTCAATCAAGTAATTTACCTTACCTACTCTTTTGTCCACTTTATACGGACCACTGAACCATGCTTTTAATGGTTCACCCAGTAAAAGTAGTAATACTAATACTTTGTCCCCTAGTTGAAAAGGTTGGGTCTTTGCGTTCTTGTCTGCCCATTTTTTCATAGTGGTTTGGGATGCTTTAAGGTGTTCCTGAGCCACATTGCAAGCTTTCGTGAGCCTTTCCCAGAACACGGATACATCGTCTAGTACCAAAGGTTTATTCTTTTGTTCTAAGAACCTGTCTTTGATGAGTTTTAGAGGACCTCTTATCTCCTGTCCGTAAACCATTTCAGAAGGACTAAAACCTGTAGACTCATTCGGTGTATCTTTAGTGACAGTATGCCCTAATCATTGTTTTAAGAGTTTGATAGTACCTTTCTAAAGCTGCCTGTGTCTGTGGGTGATATGCTGAAGATTTTAACTGTTTGATTTCCAAATTGCCCATGATTTCTTGAAATATTTTAGACATAAAATTGGAACCTTGATCCAATTGAACTTCAAGTGGCAATCCATATCTCGTAAAGAATTGAGTTAACTTCTCTACTACTACTTCAGCAGTAATTGTCCTCAGGGAATGGCCTCTGGAAATCGAGTGGCCATATCCATGATAGTGAGTATATATTGATGTCCCGCTTTTGTTTTTGGCAAGGGTCCTACACAGTCTACTAATACCCTACTAAATGGTTGCTCAATAACTGGTATAGGAATTAGGAGTGCCGGTTTTATGGTTGGTTGTGGTTTTCCCACCATTTGGCACATATAGCATGTCCTACAAAACTGCACCACATCCTTTGTAAGGCTTGGCCAGTAATGTTGACTTATGTGATTTGATCTTCCGGATCGGCATGTGCTAACCTTAATAATTCCCGGCGATATTTAGGTGATACCACTACCTGTTGAACAAACGCCCAGTCTTCGTCCACAGGTGTATGATGCACTCTCCATTTCCTCCTCAAAACCCCGTCTTCAACATAATAGCCTTCTGGAACTCCTTTTGCCCCAGCTTCTGTCAGAGCTGACAGTGCTATTCTATGTAACTCTGGATCAGCTTGTTGTGCTGCAATTATAGAAGATTTGTTAAACATCTCATTTGGGTTATTTATATCCCCAAAGAAAGTTTCAGAGACTTGGCTATCTGTCTGCGATGCCAATTTTACCTCTGAAAATGGACTTGTTTAGCCATTGCTCGGGTTACTTCACACGCAGGAAATATTCCTGGAACTTGTTCCTGTAATTGCTCTGTTTCTGTCACTTCACTTGGTTTCTCTGTGACTACAGCAGAAACATATGCTTTTGCTCCAGCCAAATCATTCCCTAGGAGTAGGTCAATTCCCTCTACTGGCAAACTATGGACAACTCCTATGGTTATCATCCCAGACATTGGGTCACACTCTAGGTGCACTCGATATGAAGGTACGGGTATATACTCCCCACCAATACCATTAACTAAAATGTTAGCATTTAGTGCACTCTCTGGTGGAAATGTTATACCTTTCCCCAGCGAGAGAGTTTGGGTTGCTCCTGTATTCCTAAGTATAATGATAGTTTTGCCTGCCTCACTTGAGGGATATGGAGTTACTTTTCCGTTTGACAAGAATTCCTTATAACTTTCAGGTATCTTATTCTCAACCCCTACACTCACCTTGGTTTTTGTGTCTGGTTTTACCACTGCCGTCAATGCTACAGCTTGACCTGCTGTACTCTCAGTCAGAGCTCTTTTCTCTGCATTAGCTTTGACTACCACAACAAGTCTCATGGGTTTGCCTCACAACTTCCAGCATTCTGAATGAAGATGTCCCATCTTGTGGCAATGATAACACTTCAGTTTGTGGATCTCACTTCTACCCTCAGTACCTTCTTTCTGGCCTGAGGAAGGGATCCTGGGGTGTTACCAGCTGTCCCTTTTTGATTCTCTACATGAGTTCTCACTACTAGAGGAATTGAATTTTTGAACTCTTCCAAGAGAATCAGTTCTCAAAAGGTTCTCATATGTGGCTTCCATATTTACCGCCCATGTCCAATGATCAAAATTAATTTGCTTTACCCTCTCAAATTCTACATAAGTCTGCCCAGCCAATCTCTGTAGGTTCCGAAACTTCTGTCGGTAAGCTCCAGGGACTTAACTCATACATGGCAAGAATAGCCTCTTCATAAAACATGGCATAAACTTCATGAGCTCTGCCCATCAACTTGCTTTCCATAAGCAGTGTCCAGCTTTCCTTTACGCATTTCAATTGTTTGGCTATTTATTCAAAAGAAATGAAAAATGCCTCGATGTCTCTTTCCTCAAGCTTAGGCAGACCTTGTATAAATTTAAACAGCTTTTCGCTGGGTCTTGGACTGGATTCAGATTCTTACTGACCAGAATTTTCCCTGGAGTCAAGATTACCCCTTTGTCTTAGTTCCATCTCTTTTAACCTAAATTCCTTCTCTTTCTCCCTTTCCTCTTTTTCAAACTCAAGTTTTTTTCATTGTCAATTATTTCTCAGCCTCAAGTAGTCTTGGTTCTTTTTCCTGTTTAAGTTTTTACCTTTCTAACTGAATTTTAGTTAGTTCAACTACATCACTCTCTGGACTTACTATCTTCTTCCAATTTTAGATGTTGGGTTATTATGTCAATTTTAGCACCTAATTTCAATTCTACCCCAAGTATGGTGCCAATTCTTTTAATTTAATCTTAGTTAAAGTTTTCAAGTCACTGAGGGACAGATTCTCCTTTCCTAGAAAAACTGCAGCAGCTGCTCATGCCATTACAATGGTGCAGACTTTACCCTATTACACAAGAAACCTGGTGGTTTTATTTTTTTCTCTTTCAATTTTTACTCCTCTCTCAATTAACGTTATTAGCGCCGGATTTTAATCCCGCAAGAGCCCCAATTAATATGTTACAACCAAGGCAGGAGTAATGCACTGTTAATTCAGTCCAGAAGGCAACAGGAACCACTCTCGAGGCAGGGATTCTTCAAAGACTGGTGGCAATAGGAATCTGCTACCTCTGACAGAGGTTTCTTCTCTGAAAAGTAGTCTTCCACTACAGAGAGAAGTAACACTTTTTTTTTTTAAACAGGGTCTTTTTTCTCTCTTCAGGCAAATAACAGCCACATTTCAAATACAGGATTTATTTTCAAGAGATGCAAGTCTTCCTTTACAGAGAGAGGTCTTTTACTCTTGTCTCCAGGCAGGGCGCTGCCAGATTTCAAACTGCCTGCTCCTTGTCCAGCTCACTGATGTTTCACAATCCAAAAGTGAAACTAACTTTAACAATCAAGTTGACCTGCCATTCCCTGCTGAGTTACTTGGAAACAGTTGCCTTGCAGTCTATGTAATTCACTCAGTTCAAACCCGCCAAGTTTCAGCAATTAATGTCCAAGGAAAAATTACTTTCCTCAGTTTTTAAAAACACACAGAATTCTAAGCTTTCAATACAAAAACAAAACTCTTGTAACAATACAAGTTCTGATGAAGCATCACTGACCTGAAATATTAACTTTTCTTTTCTCTCCACAGATGCTGCCAGACCTGCTGAGTATTTCCAGCATTTCTTGTTTTTATTACTCTTGAAACACTAGTCAGTTGTTAAAGTATAAACTGCATCAGGTGATAAGAATCAGAGATAAAAAACAAATTGTCTTAAAGTTACACAGACAATTTGCTCACCCTTCATGTCAAAGGTTAAAAACCCTGCTAAAGGATGCAGGTGTGATTGATGAAGAGTATATGAGGATAATAGAAGAAATTAGTGAAAAGTGTGAAATCTGTAAGAAGTATCAAAGGATGCCATCGCATCATATTGTACACCTTCCATTGGCACATGACTTTATCAAGGTAGTTGCCATGGATTTAAAGGTATGCAACAAAGACAAGGATATTTCATTCTACATTTTATAGACCTAGCAACTAGATTTAGTCTTTCTACAATAATAAATAGCAAGGATAAAAGGGTAATTATAGACAAAATCATAGAGAAATGGATAAGGACTGGACTTGGGGCACCAGCTAAGGTTCTGACTGATAATGGAGGAGAATTTGCCAATGATGATTTCAGAGACATTTGTGAATCTATGAACATTATGGTTATGAATACTGCAGCTGAAAGTCCTTTCAGCAATGGGCTCTTTGAAAGAAATCGTGCGGTGATTGATGAACTGCTGCATAAAATCTTAACTGACCAATCAAACTGAAAGTTGGCTACTGCCCTGGCATGGGCAGTTCATGCAACAAATTTGCTTCAGATGGTTGGGGGATATAGTCGCTATCAATTGGTCTACGTGCAGCATCCCAAATTGCCTTCTGTACTGTGCAACAGTCTTCCTGCTCTATAAGGTTTAAAAATTCATTCCATTTTTTCGGCACATTTGAATGCTTTACATGCAGGGATATGGGTTTTCATCAAAGCTGATGTTTCTGAAAAAATTGAGGTGTGAGGTATCATGTAAGGCCATCTGAGGTGGAATTTAATTCGGGAGATTTGGTGTATTATAAAAGAGGGTCATAGGTCATGATGGTAAGATCGTAGTTATCAAGCATGGAAATCAAACTGTTAAGGTTCATTCCTCATGATTAATCGGGGTTGATTATAAAATCTCCAAATCTGAGCAGCTGATAGAGTGAAATGAGGCACCTTGTATCTCAAATGATCATGTGTCTTGTGATGAAAGTCCTGAGGAATAGAAGGAGGTAGATCAACAGTTGGATAGTAATGTGAGAAATCATGATGCTCAGGAAAGAGCTATCGCATCCAAAAGGACAATTGCCCTGAGTAGGTACTCAGATTACATATATTCCAGAAGGGTCTAATAAATGGTGGGATGCAACAATTATGGGCCATGGAGGAAAATCTACTGGCAGGTTTAAATATTGTTTGAATGTTCAAGATGATGGCTAAGAGGCAAGGTCCATGGACTGGCAGAATGGGGTGAAAGAGTGGAGTGTAAGAAAGTGCAGTACAAGTTCTAATTGTGGGTCTGGAAGTGACTCTGGCATCAGGAAATGATCCCAAACTGGAGAAAGAGCCTCTTATAGTGCGCGAGGGAGATCTTGTAAACAGTAGTCATGAAAGACATCTCAGTGCTCATAGAGGCTGTTGTTTGAACAGATTCCACAACGAAACGAAGGCTAGAGAGCAGTCTTGGAATAGAACTAGAAGCTGTGGCTGCGAATAAACCTGGAGGATAAACTAAGAGAAGCAAAACATAAGGAATTAGAAAGCTGGAAAGAGTTTGGTGTTTATTCTTGGGTACCAGATAGGGGACAGCCAGCCTCATCACATAGATGTATTTGTACTGAAAGTCCTTCCCGATGGGACTTATAAGGCTAAAGTGAGGCTAGTTGCAAGGGATTTTGAAGAGTGAGTAGGTGATACCGATGTTAGAGTGGACACTCCTACAGCTGGAAAAGTAATCTTGAAAATCATTTTAGCTCTTTTGGCCATATATTCATGGGACTGTAGATCCATTGACATAAAAGCTGCATTTCTGCAGGGTGATACTTTTCAGAGAAGTGCATCTGAAACCAGGCAGCAGAAACAGAAGGAAAACTATGGAAACTGAACAAATGCATCTCTGGCCTTAATGATGCTTCCAGGGTGTGGTATTTCTCAGTGAGATCTGTTTTGTTGAAAATTAGTTGTGTTCGACTAAAAGCAGATCCTGCGATGTTTTATGGGAATCATAAAGGGAAACTTTCAGGCATCTTCATGATGCACATTGATGATTTCTTATGGTGTGGTACTGTGGATTTTGAGCAATATGTTATTTATAAGATTAGTGCCGAATGTAAAATTGGGAGTCAGGCTTGTGGGGCCTTTAAATATATAGGTTTAGATATTAAGCAGACTAAGTCTTGAACAAGTTTGAATCAACAATCCTATTTACAGAGAGTGTTACTCCCAATTGTGCTAGGTCATTGCAGAAAGATGATGACACATCTAATGTAGAGACTGAGCAATTGCGAAGCTTGATTGGTTAATTAAATTGATTGTGCACTATGAATAGACCTATTGCTAGTTTTGATGTGCTGGAGCAATGATGAAACACCAGAAAGTTGAGAATGTTTTCAGGGCAAATAAAACATTTAAAAAAAAATTAAATCTGGAGAAATGTGCGTTGAAGTTCCCATCCTTAGGTGACCCAAAAAACATGAAGCTAATAATTTTTAGTGATGCTTTACATGCTAATCTTCCTGATGGGTATTCGAGTGCAGATTGTTTCATAATATTTCTGATGGGTGAAAATGGGAAATGTTGTCCTTTAGCTTGGGAAGCCTAGAAAATAAAAAGAATCATTAAAAACACTTTTGCTGTGAAACACTGGGTCTTGTGGAGGCTGGGTATAGGGTTCTATTTGTTCAATATTTTAGGTGAAATTTTGAACAAGGGACACCCTGAAGATAGGATACCCATTAAATATTATGTGGATAATCATTCATTGTGGGACAATGAACACTCTACAAAAAGTGTGAGTGAGAAAAGACTATGTATTGACGTTGCTGGATTGAAACAAATGCTGGAGAGAAAGGAAATCTCCAAACTTAAATGGGTAGATGCAAGTCATCAGCCTACTTATTATTTCACAAACAGAAATGCTAGTACAAAGAAATTGTTAGGGGTGCTAGAAGAGGGGCGTCTCACAATGTAATACTTTTTAACCTAATATGGAATTTTTTTGAAATGATGTTTGAGCATATTAATCTGTTATTATAAAAAGATGGGAATCTGTTAATTGTGTATCAATTGTTTAATTATATGCAGGTGGAGGGTGTTAACTGGGGTCTTATTTGAGCACTTATGAGGAGACTCATATTGAGACTGGTGAAGGGTCTGAGTGAGGAGCTACATGTTTGTAATCCTTTAACTCTTATTCCGACCAGGTGAGAAAGGAGTCTCAGGGTTCCCTCTCTGCCTTTGCCTGGTTTAACCGTAACAGGGTTTAATTTTAAAAACACCATGTTTTTAGCTCCCCCTCAGGTGAACCCTTGTTCACTGCTTTCTATTTGTAAGGCAGAGAAATCAATCGGACAGGTTTTCTTAGATTTAAACAAGTAAGGTGGAAGTTAATTAATCTTAAACTCCAATTTGGTTAAGGACTACGAATATGCAATGCGACCACGCTAGCATGGATACACGATAAACACACGCAGTTAGAGACAGAAAAAGTAGAAAGAATAAAGGGGAAAAGTTTGAGGCAATAGCTGGGCGTATTTACAGTCCTTTGAATTCAGCGTGGAGTCTTTAGTTGCCAGTACGTCTTGCTGTTCGTTGGGGCCCAGTTCATGCTTTAACTTGTTTCCATGTCGGAGTCTTCTCTCTCTATGTTTAAGTGGGTCTGGAGGTTTGAGAGAGAGCCAGCCTGGAGAGAGGCTCTCTTCTTCCAGGTTCAGTTGCGGTCTGCAGTCTGTCTTCAAACTGTCCTGTGAGCACAATTCAAAACTCCAAGTTGGCCAGTAGGGTTAGTCATGTGACTAACCCCTTATTTGGGAACAACCACTCCTACAGTTTGTGGACTCTCCAGCTTGACAGCCATCCTGGAATGCCGTGCAATTACACATTCAATGTCTGGTGATCAAAATCCATTTGCGTTAATTGGATCAGGGAGTAGTTGCTTTGTCTCTCCAAGCACTGTCTCTTAGTATGTCCTCCAGTCAAATGTCTCAATCTCTTGAAACAAGTCATTTCTTCACTCCAGCAACAGTTTAAAATTAATGACCATATGACAAAATTAATATGCCTCATTCTTGGCAGGTGGGTCTTCATGACACTCTGAACAATAAGTGTGAAACTGAGTAGAGATAGGCTCCAGCATTATCCTTCCACAGCAAGCTTTCTGGAGTTCAACACTGCCTGTTCTCTTCTGCAATGCAGCAGCAGCTCCCATCATGGCTGCTGCCTGCCTTTGCTGCTCATGCTTTTCAGGCAGCTCCTGCCTCCTGGTGATGCTCAGCGCCACCAATTGGGTGACAAGCTCCCCTTCAGCCCAGTTCGGGCATTTACACTTAAAGATAGTCACGTGAGTGATGCAATGGCAGCGCGGGTTCGGGACCAGCAAATTATCTGGGCGTTGGGTTCCCGACCCCGATTTGAAAATCCGTCTCATTACATCAGAGTGGAGATGTTTGTATTGCTTGGAGCACAAGCTTTTCTGGCAGTCAATAAATTGACTCCAAACTACAGCTTTCAGAGCAGAATGTTTTGGGTATTTAACATTTCCAGGCAAGTTCGTGATGCCCTTTAGAATGTGTGGCAGTAAATACTCACAGGAAAGTTATTTTCACCACGCAGCCAGCACTGGAAGAAATATATTGGAACAAGGTGGTACAAGTTACTTAAGGTTGGGCTCTCCTTTGTCACTTTATACCAGTGAACATCAGACTTTGGGACAACGACAACATTAATATCCCATAATTATCACAATGGAATATTTAAAATGTTGCAAGCCTGCAGTGATAGTACACTGTTGGAAAACATATTGTGGTCACATTTGCAACCCTCACTTGCTATGGAGTGAAATCGAGCAGATATAATTTCACCTTCATTTCCCCATAGTGAATCATTGTTTTGCATTATGTATTATTCATGATTGGGCTTCATGAAAAGCTGCAAAGATTATGGATGCTCCAAGTTGAGAAGATGTTTGCTTCTCTCTATGTTGGTTAAACATTGAGATATTTCTTTTAGTGCTGATTCTGTTTAAAGCTTCCATTAGTTACTCTTTGTACACCAACACTGTTTACATGTTAGTAAAAAATTTGCTTTGTCAGTAGTCACACAGCATAATGGGGCCTGGGGTAGACCACCATGAGGCAAGAGGAAACTAATTTTCACCCACATTCCTCCATGCTTTAGGTTCCTGATGTAAGCTAGTTTACCTGTGCAAAGCCCTGTGTAAAAGCTCTATCTTCCATCCAAGGAAGAGCAGGAAGGTAAGAGGGAGAATGTAATGGCCAGAATCAGTGGACATGTTGTTAGATATGTTATTATATTCCTTGATAAGACACAGGATAGGATTTTGTTCTGCTTAACCCATTTAAATCCATAACAGCACACCAAGCCTCTACCTGAAGCATGTCGCTGCTGGTCATTTATCTAAAACATACTAAAAGTCTTGCATATGGTGCACACTTCATGCAAATCTACTTGCCATCTTGGGTCACAGATGTTGTATGATCGCCTTAAGAGTGATGCCTCCCTTTAAGATCTCAGTATGCTAATGCGCTAAGTACCAGGATGTAGTCATCTGACTACAAGCCAGAGTCACTCTGCAACTGTAACACCCAGATGAAGGTTCTGTAAGTAGTTTGCTCTGTACTGTATATAATAGTTTAGTTGTTAATAAATGTATTAGAGATCTTCAGCAAATTTCATCTCATTTATGTTGCATAAAACAACATAAAGAACTCATTAAATGGTGGCAGCTGTGGTGAAAAAATACAAGATCTAAACTTGAAGACCATAGGTAAAACAGCTTTGAAGATCACTCTTCCTACAGCTAAAAGAGTGTAAGTTCAAAAAAATACTGGCTCAAAGTGGAAAGAAGAAAGAACCTACCTCCAGCTGTAGAAGACAGAGCACAGAATGACAGGCTGCAAATAAATTCTTGCAATTGGGTCAGTCATTGCGCCGATGGTCAAGGAATACTGCATTAAAAAAAACAAGTTTTGAAGTGCTTAAAAGTTGATTTTTTTTTTTTCCAAAGGCTCTGTAAAAATAACAGTGAAAACTCTATTCCTCTCCCAGGCTGATCAAGATCGGCACCATTACAGGAGGCATCTGACAACAAAAAGCATAGGAAGCCCTCCAACACTGCAGAGTCTCCATTCATGCAGCCAAAGTTTAAAAAGTCATTAAACCACTCAATGCTTGGAGAGTTTCCATTCACGCAGCCACATCTAAGTAAACAACATTAAACCAGTCAAGCGTGAAGAGCATGAACAAACTCTAGCAAAACAAAGCAACTGACCTGGCTATTGAACAGCTGTGTAAACAGACAAGCTTAGGGGCTGCAAGCAAGATAAACAGAGCACACTGTTAAACACCTACTGCTCTCCATCCAAACAGCCAGTCTAAACAACAGAGAATTTCTTAAAGGAGAAACAATGTAGAGTGAATAGAACAAAGTTAAATAATTTCCAAAAAGCAAAAGAACAGCAGAAAGATGGATACCAAGTTTCCATGCATGAACTGGAAGGCCGTTGATATCCTATCTGAGTTCAAACTTTTCAAACAAAGAATGCACTTATGATTCAGAGACCAAGTAATTGTAGAACGAGAGAAACAAGCTCAAAAATATTGCTAGCAGTTGGAAATGAGGGATTATGCAGAATCAACACCTCTGGTTTAGTTGAAGCGGACCACAAAGATCCCGCAAAAATATGGAGAGTGCTAGAAGATCAGCTCTGATTAAGAGTGAATTTTAGAATTCACCTCCTGGAATTGATGTCCTATAGGCAACAGCCACAAGATTCAATAGATCAGTTCGTCAGCAGATGCCATAGTAAGTGCAACGAATGTGATTTTTCAGAAACTGAGTTGTTGGAGCGACTAATGGAGCTGTTGATTGTCTCAACACCCATTGAACTATTTTGTAAAGACCTTTTGGGGGAAAAAAGAAAGGTCACAGTATTTATGCGATGATAGAAGATGGTAGGAAATAAGAAGCCACTGTAGCCAGACAACAGCACCTGCAAGCACTAGTTGCAGCCAACAGTATCGGCATGATAACCAGGCCACAAAAAGCAAGCAAGCTCTGTGGTAAGTGTCATTTATCCTACTCACCGCAAAGTTGTCCTGCATTTCATGATCTGTGAAAGGCGTGTGATGCAAAAGGACACTGGGCTCACCTATGCAATAAATCTGGCTCCAAAGATGCAGCCAGAAGTCACAGCAGGGCACAAGCAAACAGAAGACAGGTGCAGCAACAGGGCAACAGCAGCAACGAAAGCACCAGAGACCTGCATGAACGCAAGTTGATGCACAAAGTTCACATCGAAACATACCTGGGACAAGACTGAGTGGAATAATTTTCAGCCAGAAGATGAGCAAGTGTTCCACATTGTGAATCTGACACATTGGGCTGCATTTTACCAGTTTGTCGCTTTCAAAGTTGGCGGGTTCTCCGCGGAGCTACCGTGATATTTAGTGCAGCGGCTCATTTACATGGCTGGGACGTACCCCCCCCCCCCCCCCCACCAATGACGTGGAGGGGACGGTCACTCCATTCTCGGCAAAGGCGTCCGGTGCCACTGTGCAGGCACCAGCGCCATTTTTAAGGACTTCAAGCCCTTCTATGGCATTTGAATTTTTAAGGCTATATGCACAACAAAATTAAAGTAAAAACTTAAGATTCCCACCGCATCCCCACCTCCCCCCCGCCCCGTGACTAAACAATTTATTAATTGCCGTCTCCCTGCTAAAAAAACCTTACCTTGCGATCCCGACCTTCCCTCCCTCCAAAGTTTATGAACTTTTACCTTCATCCCCTCCACCAATCACAATAGGTTTTCCCGCTTGACCCCATGCCCTGTAAACATACCTGTTCCCTCCCCCAACCGGTGTTCCACCTCAGATCTCCAAACGGAGATCCGAAGACTCGGGAGTCCCAGCAACCGACCGGAATATGGCAGCAGGTTGGTCATTAATTTAAATATTTAAATCCTGTTCCCATCGCCAAGTGGCAGGAAGGGCTGCAACAAGGCCTCGCCGCCGGTAATATGGGGCAGGGCCTTCCCGGCATCGAGGCCCATGGCAGACCTCTCCCGGAGGCATTTTCCGGGCCCCCCCTCCCCCCCCATGACCCCTGACGTCTGGTGGCTGGTAAGATTTGCCCCATTGTGTTGAAGTCAAACAACTTGAAGCTTTTGCTACCATTAGCATGTGCCCAAAAAAGTTCACAAACACACACGCGGGGTCAAGATCAACACTGGAGCTAGTGCAAATATCCTACCAGTCCAAATCCTGAAGGATATGCACCAGAATCATTGTAAATTAATGATACAACTGACAATTGCAAAGTTAACTTCATACAATGGGTCCCCCATCCCTTGCAGTGGCACACTAAATGCAATGCAGCTATGGTAAGTCGGCATGGAAACCGCAAGTATTTTACCTGGTAGATACAAGCAGACCAGCAGTGGCAGGACTACCAGCGTATAAGGACCTCAACATCGTGACTATCCATGAGGTCACCAAGGTACCCATTACAGCAGAAGAGACCAATGGTACCCGCTTCAGTCAGTCCATGATCTACAACAAATGGACCTGGACAGGTTCAACGCCATAGGAGATTTCAAAGGCAATGCTGTACTGCACCTCAGAGGATACAATTCCATCAATCGACCCTCCCAGAAAGTGCAGTGTGCACATACAAAAGCTTAAGTGCAAGTTAGATGACATGGGATGCAATGGCATCATCTGTTTTGTGCATCATCCCACAGACTGGTGCAGCTCAATCACCTGCGTAATGAAGAAGGATGGAGAAATCAGGGTATGTCTAGATCTGAGGCGTCTAAACCTCTCCCTAAAGAGATGCCCCCACAAGATTCCAACATTCGAGGAATTGAATTCCAAGTTCACAGGAACCAAATTCTTCGAGTTGGATGCTAAACATGGATATTGGTCGGTACACCTAGTTAAGGCATCTCAAGAAGTCACCGCCTTCAAGACATCATTTGGAAGATACTGCTTCCAGAGACTACCTTTCGGCTTATCTGTCAGTCAAGATCTGTTTCAGCAGCATATGGACAGAATTATAGAAAACGTGCCTGGCTGCATGTGAATTGCTGATGACATTGTGGTAATGGGCAAAACCAAAGAAGAGCACAATCAAAATCTTCATTCACTGATGGCAGTAACTTTTCGTGAAGGGCTCATTTTGAATAGCAAGAAGTGCCAGGTGAATGTAAGTCAGATCAATTTCTTTGGCTCCATCTATTCAGGTTGCACAATTGTCCTGACCAGGAAAAGTCAAGATGTAAGGCATATGCTGACCCCACAAGACAAGGAAGATCTACAGAGATGCCTTGGATTTTTCATCATACATTCCAAATTTTTCTGACAAAGCATCATCACAGAGAGCTCTTAAAGAAAGACGTACCGCTTGCATGGCAGGAGCACCATCAGCATATGTTTGAGTCTCTCAAACAAATATTGTCAGCAGAAACCTGTGCCCCGCATTACTATAATCCAAGGTAGAAGACATCCTGGAAGTCGACGCCTCACAGAGCTAGGAGTGTGCTTCCTACAGGGTGGCAAACCAACTGCATTCGGGTCCAAATGTTTATCCACAGCACAGTCGAATTACTCAAACAAAGAGCATGAAACACTTGCTCTCGTGTTTGGGATCACAAGGTTCCACATCTACCTGTTCGGAGAGCAGTTCACTCTGGAAACCAACCACACACCACTCGAGATGATCTGGCGCAAACCATTGACAAGCGCACCACCTCGACTACAGAGGCTCTTAGTGAAAGTACAGGGGTACGACTTTGACGTCTGCTACAAACCGGATACCAAAATGGTCACCTTGGATACGCTGAGCAGATTGTCAAACTCCAGCAAAAATGCAGAAGTTCCACTGGATCAACAAGTAGACAGCATGGACATCGAAATGGAAGATGTGCTCAGAATTGATTTATTCCATTTTGATCAGCATAAACAACTACAATCAGAAACAGCCAATGACCCACAACTGAAGACACTGTGGAGAGTCATCATGGCCGGCACAGTTGCGCAGTGGTTAGCACCGGATCCTCACAGCTCCAGCGACCCGGGTTCAATTCTGGGTACTGCCTGTGTGGAGTTTGCAAGTTCTCCCTGTGTCTGCGTGGGTTTCCTCCCACATGCCAAAGACTTGCTAGTTGATAGGTAAATTGGTTGTTATAAATTGCCCCTAGTATAGGTAGGTGGTAGGGAAATATAGAGACAGGTGGGGATGCGGTAGGAATATGGGATTAGTGTAGGATTAGTATAAATGGGTGGTTGATGGTCGGCACAGACTTGGTGGGCCGAAGGGCCTGTTTCAGTGCTGTATCTCTAAAACTAAAGGTGCTTGGCCGGATACGGTGAAAGAGGTGCCAGAAACCCACAGATGCTTTTGGCCTTATAAAGATGAACTCAGTATCTCAAAAGGCGTCACCTTCAAGGGAAAACAAGTGATTGTGCCCAAAGCTCTCCGACAGGACATCTTGTCACAACTTCAAGGTGATAGGGGCATAGAATGAACAAGACAACTGGCACAAGACACTGTTTATTGGCCAAGGATCAACAGTGACATTGAAAGGTTAATGAGGATGTGCGAGGCATGCCAGATTCCATCAGTCCCTTGGTCCAAAATCGCCACTGATCTATTTTCCGTTAATGGAGACAACTTTATCGTAGTCACCGATTATTTCTCAAAATTTCCAATTGTTAGATAGGTAATAGACACTTCCAGTGCAGTCATTGCAGACACATTGGGCTGGATTTTAAAGGCATTCCGCCACTGGGAACGGTAGCAGGGGGGCAATGAAGATTGGTACGGTGGAGGCCCGCCACGAACCCCGACGTCAGCAGGCCTCCTACCGATCGCGGCGGCAGGGCCAAGGCCTCGTTGCAGCCGCCCCGCCACTCGGTGACGGGACCCGCATTAAAATATGCAAATGCCTACTTACCATGCAGCCCGCAGTGATTCTATCACGCTGCCATCTTCATTCTTGCCGCTGACAATGTCACGCCTTCAAATCCCCATTCGGGGAAACGTGGCGCAACACCTGTGGAGAAGGTGTAAGAGGTTTCTTTCTGTGTGGGAGGTGGGGAGTGGGCTCAGAATGCCTCTGATTGATCGGGGGGGCGTGGGGAATGATAGGAAGGGATAAAGACAAAAATGCCAAACTTTGGGGCGGGGGGGAAAGGTCAAATTTTCAACATAGAAATTCTGGGGGGGAGAAAGGGCAGGAATGTTATGATATGCCATTGGTGGGGTTGGGGGGGGGGGGCGGTAGGCAGCTGGTGGGAGAATGTATGGAAAGGTAATCTCATTCATTTTTCCAAAATTTTCCATTAACTGGCCCTTTAAATTTTAAATGTACATTGAGGGAAGTAAGCCCTTTAAAAATGGAGCTGGCGCCTGCACATTGGTGCTGGACACCGTTCCTGGTGACAGCTCGCCTGCCCCCTGAATGTCATCACGGAGGGTGGGCGCTGTGACCATGCAAATGAGCCACTGTGTTTGAAATCACAGCGGCTCCGTGACGTCCCCATGTGCGTGTGCTGCATTTTTTTACATCCGTCGCCTGCTTTGACGGCAGAGTCTTAAATGTAGCCCATTGAGTGCTATATTCAATCTATTCAGTGCACCTGAAGAAATCATTTCTGACAAGGGGCCATAGTATACGGGCAAACCTTTCAGGGATATGTGGGCCAAATGAGGCGTAAACCATGTGACATCCTCACCACATTATCCTAGGTCGAAAGGTCTTGCCAAGTGAATGGTTTACACAGTTAAATCACTTATCCTGAAGTGTAGGACATCGCAACAAGATTTTTGTGTTGCCATGCTCGACCTCAGAGTTACACCTATGGATATGGGCTTACCATCACCAGCAGAGATCATGTTTGGCAGACAAATGCAAACGACTCTGCCAAGCCATCATCTGTCCAAATTCTCCGATGTAGGAGACACTGCTCGTAAAACGGGAGAATGAAGATGGTGCATGACTGACAAGCAGGGCAGAACTACCTCAGCTACACGTAGCACAAAAGGTCAGGGTCATACACCCCACAATGAGAACATGGTTACGCGCAGAGGTATCCAAAGTATGCAGTGAGGGTAGGTCCTACGAGATTACAATGTCAAGCAAAGCGGTGTTGAGAAGGAATCGAAGCCAACTAAGAAGTGTGCAATACTCCAATTGTACACAGAGGACTCGAAAGAACACACTCTGATGATGAGGGTGTGATAGAACAGGACAACAACCAACACATTGACAACATGCCTGCCAACCAAAAACAGTCAAGGGTGAAATCCACATCCCCAGAAGGTTATACCATAACCAGATCAGGAAGAGTCGTCAAACCACAAAAACGATATATGGACTCTTAGTTTCTATACCTATAAACTTTATAATCTATAACCCTTATGACTAATTTTGATGTCTAATTTTAGGTGTTTTTACTTGTAGCATACGAGAATTATCTTTGGAAAGAAAGGGGATGTTGTATGATCGCCTTAAGAGTGATATCCCTTTAAGATCTCAGTATGCTAATGAGATAAGTCACATGAGCTAAGTCATGTGACTACAAGCCAAAGTCACTCTGCAACTGTAAAACACAGATGAAGGTTCTGTAAATAGTTTGCTCTGTACTGTATATAATAATTTAGTTGCTAATAAACCTGTTAGAGATCTTCAGCAAACTGGGCTCCATGCATCTCGTTTATGTTGCATAAGACAACATAAAGAACTCATTACAGATGTAAGCAATGTTTCGTGTGTCAGTATTTTTAATGGAAGTTTCACATTTACACTTTGTTGATTGACTGACTCAAAGTAGACGAGCAGCAAGTCAAAACTGAAGAGGTAGGAAATGTATGATTCAGATAGGTAGAAAACTGCTAATTGAAAGCAACTAAACATTTATGGAAACAATAATTCCTGTAGGACTAGTCAGGAGAACCTACCAATATATGAAGAAAAGAGTAAACTAACAAATCAAAAAATACCTTTTGAAAAGCTTTTCATCGACCATTTTCCCCTCAATTGACATTTCTAATGCACAAAAGAATGACATCTTTTCACAATAATATGATTACATTTATCATTGGATTGTCTTTTAATGCCTTTGTTAAGCCTCAATCTGTCTCCAAAACCTTAGGCTTTGACTGGATATTTCTCGGCAGAATAGTTCGAGGATTTGCAACCGTACCTGGACATTCTAAGCAGGTAGACGGTGTAAAATTTCCTGGCATCCATCAGTATGTTTCTGCTTTATAGAAGAATGTGTCTCCTCATTTTGTAAGAGTTATGGTTAGAGTGTGGATATCTGACTTTTTGTTTATTTCACAATACTTGGAAATAAACTGGAGATTGAATTTTCAAAGCTTCATTTCTGCTAGGTCTCAATTTAGCATATTAACATCGATCCCTTTATTATGAACTTCTTACATAGACATTTGATATTAACACAAGTGATTACAGAACCTGTGATTAACCTGTTGATTTAGAAAAATTCCTGAAAGTGAAAAAGGATCTCTGGAAAGTAGCAGCAAGCAACAGGAGGGAATGTGGTAGGGGTGGTACCTTATTCTTTGAAAGAGGTTACAGGCAGCAAGGGTTGTATTCTTCTGCTCAACCCTGTCTTCCAAATACTGACAGACTCTGCCTATCCTCAGTGACTCATATCTCTCCTGGACGCCCTACAAGGACTCCCCCACAAACCACCCTTGGCTTTCCCACATCCCCTCAGTGCTCATAAACCATTACACTGCATTTCTAATGCTTCCTCATGCTCAATGCCTTCATATCTTGGGATCTCCCATTTCAATGCTCTGACTGTAGGACATCCAATCCCAATGTTCCCCTAGACCAAGATTCCTCCTTCAGTGACATTCATCCAAAGTCCTGTCCTGTCTCGGAATTCTCCTCTGCAGTGTTTCAAAGACTCCCTCCCAGTATTGCCAAGTCTTGGAATCAGTCAAAATTTTGCTGGACCACCAACTCTATCCCAATATTGCCAGTCTCCAGGCTTCATTTCCAGATCACAAGACTGCCCCAATGTTGATAAATCAGTATCACTGATATTATTACTTTATTTAACACTCCTGTTCTTATAGAATCTGACACAGTCAGCAATATGCTGGGGGACTTGCTAATTATATAAATGAAGGTCTTGCTTATCGCATGTGCCATCATACACTTCCTGTAACACTATTCAGTCACAATTAACAATAGTCAAAATTATTCTTAATGCCATTCTTGAATTTCACTTTTTCAACTGCTGCAGAAGACCATGAACAAGTAAGTTAAAACAATTTAAAAGCTCCAAGCAAGATGGAAAGTTTAAACATTTTAACAATGATTCTTAAAATTATGAATATTTACATTTTCTATTTGAGATCTTGCGATATGTATGTTTAGTGCAACAGTAGGTGTTGTCTTTACCCACTGGACCACCAGGGATGCTATTAAACTAAAGATGAACAGATTTTACATTCTGGTGCACACTGTGCTTTTGATATTCCATCTACATCAACAACCTTTTGTAACAGATTCTGTATTGCAGAATCTAATGCACAAGCTCTTCTGCTTCACTGGGATGCAAGCTTGGCTTTCTGTCATTAATACTTACTGATAATATTTTATGCTAGTTAATTAAGTAGCCCATATGGTTGCAGATTACTGGACTTCTAACTTGTGATTTTCATTGTGAATGCCAGTCTTTGACAGTTAAAAGCCATCAGCCCTCATTCACTGAGTTTGGTGGTTTTTTGTTCAGTTGAGCATGTACATGGATCATTGTGCAGCAGCTGCAAGGCACCCTAGCTCAAGAGAAGTGTTGTGAACTGTCAGGATAAATCCCAGTCTGAAGTTAGCTGTTCACTGATGCATCTGTATGGAAAGCGACCAGTTAAAGAGGAATGGTGACAGAAGGAAAGAACACAGTGTGGTTGCATAATTATACTGTTATAATCCCCGAATTATGTTCAATCAGCACTGACCTGCAATTTTTATAACCAAGCTATTGGACATAATTGATTCAATTATCCTAAAGAGGATAACAGAGGGAGAGAGTGCAATATATTCAATGTTTAATTTCTAGTTTCCTACAACACATAATATAAAGTGAATAAATTATTCTGAAGAGTTGACTAATAGCTTTTTGTAGTTTAATGAATACTGATAAATTATACAACATATTATTTTGGGAAGTAGGACAGTTCACAAAATTAGTCATAAGACTAAACCTATTGGCAAACAGAAGTCTAGCTGATTTGGGGAATTTGTCACTGCATTGTGATGTGGCCATCCACAATCTGAGTTTTCATCTGACACATTATATTAACATCTGTAAATTCTCAAAGGTGGAAACAGACAATTTTTTTTTGTTATTCGTTCATGGGATGTGGGCATCGCTGGCTAGGCCAGCATTTATTGCCCATCGCTAATTGCCCTTAAGGTGGTGGTGAGCTGCCTTCTTGAACCGCTGCGGTCCTTGGGGTGTAGGTACACCCACAGTGCTGTTAGAAAGGGAGTTCCATGATTTTGACCCAGCGTAGAAAAGGCAAATAACTGTACAGGAGTAAATGGGTTGTGCAATTTAAGGATATTCACAGACACGTTCATCAGCTTTTTGTTGGCCATTACTGTGGGGTTGAGTGTCATAACTATGTGTCTATGTTTCATAACTGAAGACTGCAGAGGATCCACATTCAAAACAGATGCAATAATTAGTGCAAGTTGTATCCACTCTTGTGTGATCCATTGAAACCTAGAGTTTCAGCAAGCCAACAGGTTCCCAATTTCCAAGTGAAGGAATGAAGGAATAATTCAGCCCAAAAATAACAGCCTGCTGACTACCCAGTGATACTATCTGGAATATCCACACAGTCAAAGGATAGATAGACAAAGCAGACAAATCTTAGGGATAGACGAAAAGGCAGAAAACTGGTGCTAATGAAACAGAGTAAAGTGAAATTAGTGGAGTTTTCCATGATCAGCCATGTAGGAAAGGAAATGAAAACACTGGCAATGTGGATTGTTTAATGGATATGTGTGAGCAGCACGTTAGCTGATCGTATAGTCATTCCAGTTCTTGCTTAGAATGAGGTGGCAGCATAAAGCTTGAACGAGCAGGTGACTTTAATGCCATTGACAGTGCTACCCATAAAGCGGGTTGGCTGCAGGTGTTTCAACTAGATCCCTGTTAACCCAGAAACTGCAGAGCCAGTTAGCCACAATTATCAATAAGTAGGTGTGTCAGTGCCTGCAGATATGGTTGCTAGCATAACAGAAAGTGCTGTTTGGTGAGTGGTGCCATCTGATCTCTCAGCATGCCTTCACTTATCTCATCCGTTCAACCATGAAATACTTTCATGTTGTAGGTCCTCAGCGTCCTCATAGTCCGAGGAGGAATCCTGTTGACGTCTCTCCTCATCATGCCAAGCCTGGCCCCTATTGGGTCCGTAGTTGTGCAGAGTAGCAAAGAAAGGAGCTGGCCTTTTCGGCCCTTTGTACAGGGCATCTTCCTAACCATACAGGCATTGGAGGCACTCATTCAGCATGCTGATCTCCTGCTTAATGGTGGGTCATGTAGCTCAGTGGCTGGCATTGTATCTCTCCTCTGCAGCAGTGGTGGGGTCTCTCACTGGTGTCGGGACCCATGTCTGCAAAGGATAGCCCTTATCTCCAAGAAGCCATCCCTCCATCTGAGCCAGTTCAGTGACCAGCAGTGGCAGCCAGCACTGGCGCAAGACCTAGATGTCATGGCAGCTGCCTGAGAAGTGGTCATACATTTGCAGCAAGCATCTACGGTGATCACATACCAGCTTCACCTAGATTGAGAGGGCTCCTTTAATGGTGACGTCTGCAGGTGGTAGCCTGGCGGGAGGCCTGATGGCCACATGAGAGCAGTCTATGAACTTTACAACCTATGGTTCTCCGGCAATGATGCCAGAACTAATGGCCCTCTGGGCCTGGCTGTGAGAGTCCGTCCTGAAGCGGACATACTCACTGGCCCTCCGGTACAGGGCATCGGTGACCTCCCAGATGCAGCAGTGCACTGCTGATTGTGTGACCCCACAAAGGTCTATGGTGGGCCTCTGAAAAGGTGCAAAGGCATCAGGCTTGAGAACCACTGCCACTGAGGAACAAAGGCATGGGATGTCCACCGGAGCCCATGGGTTGCAGGTCACCCTTGAGTAGGGCACAGAGTGTGTCAGCACCCTCTCTACATGCGCAATCGCCTCTGATACTGGTGCTCTGACATCCGATGGCATGTCTCAGGCGGGGCCTGTAGATGTACGGCAAACGTAATGCTGAGCTCCCCTTGGGGGCTGCTGTTCATGACCAGGGGCCTCCACGTGGATTGCACCTGCCTGTTGATATTGCCTCTGGCGCATACAGATCCTCACGAGCAGAGGATCACACAATGTAGGATGAGCCATATCTATTTCCATGTGATAAATAAAGTTGAACTCTTCTTGCCCTTTTCGGAACCTTTGAATACATGGATTGGTGTTGACGGGTACATCAGCTACTTTCCTGGATCAACTATGTAGCGGGCCATGGCATTGCCCATCTTGGCCAACACTCAGAGTGGCACAGCATAACCACAGCAAGATCCTATCAGCTGAATTAATTACCCCCACCATCCATACAACCTTAATGCTCCTGCCCTTTCTCGCACCCTCCCACACACAGTGTGCCTAGCATGCCATTGCTGCCTCACAAACACAGAGCATACACTGTTATCGGAGGGATGGTACATAGTACCTCCCTTCTTGTCAGCAGAGCTTTCCCACCAGTAATCCTAGACCCCTTCCCTTTAAGAATGCAGAATAACGTAATGCCCCCTCCCTCCTCCCTTTAAGAATGCAGAGTGAAACCCCTGTAATGCCCCCCTCTCTCCCTCCTCCATTTCAGTATGCAGAGTGAGACCCCTGAAAAGAAACTTACCTTCTGCCGCGAAACCTTCTGCCTCTGTAGACCCACCAGCTTTTCCAATCATGAAAGGAACGGCACATGATGGTTGCCTGTTCAGCAAAAAATCAGGAAGTGTCAATGGAGAGGTGGCGGACTGCATAATCAGCAAAGGTAAGTACCGTTTACCATATACTAATTGTGGTGCCGCCAACGTGCGGCGGGGGGGCCGCACCGAGGTCCTGCTGCCGCCGGTAATGAGCGGCGGGCCCTTTGTGATGTCGCCCACAATTCAGCCCACAATTTCCATATGCTTTTCTATTCTTTCACAGGATGTTGGCGTTGCTGGCAAGACCAGAATTTGTTGCCCATTCCTAAGTGCCCTTGAGAAGGAGGTGGTGAGCCGCCTTCCTGATCTGCTGCAGCCCAGTTGGTGTGGGTAATCCCACAGTGCTGTTAGGACTTGTCCTCTGCTATTTCTAACTCTCTTCTTTCCCAGATTTATTTACTACTGACCTTGGGTTTGAATTTCTGCAGGGCTTTCTCGATCATCGGCAGAAGATCTTCTGAACTGCAGACAGAAATTGTTTACGCTGTCTCACTGGGGTTTTCAAAGATCTTCCAAGTTACTGCACACAACTGAAGAACCCCTGTGAAAATTCACCCCCTGTATCTCCCCCAGCAGAATCACATTCCTAAACTTTTTTTTCATAAAACGGAGCTGAACCCAGCAGCCGAACAGCAATTTTGTTGATGCTTTCTTCTTTATTTATTATCTCAATAGCTTTAACATTTTTTGGATATTTCTGCCTGTTGCTCCTCTTCAAGTTCCACTGATGCTGCAATTTTATGCAATACAGATTCCTCCTTAAACAAACAAGGTCTTGACCTCTGAGTTTCTGCTTTGGGTGCATTTGATGATCTGGGCACAATTAAGTCTGTTCTGAACAGATTAGAGATGATAGAGGTGGCTCCTCCTTTTTCACTACTCAACTGACCGAAGACATCATTTTAAAAAAATGTTTGAACTCCTAATTGCTTTAATTGTCAGGAACAGACAAATGACAGGTTTTCCTGAAGAAAGATAAATGTTTATTGTTCAACACCTGAATATACGCAACTACACCCACTCTCACTCATACAGATACCCACACACACAAGATTGCGATTATAAAAAGTAGCATGCATTTAGGTCTTATTATTTCAAGAGATCACTGTTACACTTGCTTTTCCCCTGGGTGAAGACTTGAAATGATACAGGCCTGTAATCCTTTTATGGTCCACTAAAGAAACTCTCTGGACATTTAGGAGAATTCGCCTTTTTTATCTTCGCAGTGGCAGATTTCCCTTGTTATACTCTGGTCAAAGTTCAACGACGAAGCCCTGGTACGGTTCCTCAAGTGGAGTGTTCAAGGGGAGGCGGTGGCGTAGTGGTATTATCACTGGACTAGTAACCCAGAGTATTGATCTGGAGACAAAAACAAGAAATGCTGGAATCACTCAGCAGGTCTGGCAGCATCTGTGGAAAGAGAAGCAGAATTAACGTTTCGGGTCAGTGACCCTTCTTCGGAACTGACAAATATTAGAAAAGTCACAGATTATAAGCAAGTGAGGTGGGGGTGGGGCAAGAGATAACAAAGGAGAAGGTGCAGATTGGACCAGGCCACATAGCTGACCAAAAGGTCATGGAGCAAAGGCAAACAATATGTTAATGGTGTGTTGAAAGACAAAGCATTAGTATAGATTAGGTGTGAATACACTGAATATTGAACAGCAGCAAGTGCAAACCTGAAAAAAACAGTGGGTAAGCAAACTGAACAAACTAAGATGAAATGAAATAAATGCAAAAAAAGATTGTAAAAAATGTAAAAAAGAAAGTAAAAAAAAAAAGGGAAGAAAAAAATAACTAAAAATGAAAGTAAAATGGGGGGCTGTCATGCTCTGAAATTATTGAACTCAATGTTCAGTCCGGCAGGCTGTAGTGTGCCTAATCGGTAGATGAGATGCAGTTCGTCGAGCTTGCGTTGATGTTCACTGGAACACTGCAGCAATCCCAGTTCATTCCACTGAACTTATTTCTTCCTATCTAGACTCTATCTTTTCTCCGCTGGTCCAGTCTCTTCCCACCTCCATCCGTGACTCTTCTGATGCCCTACGTCATTTTGACAATTTCCAGTTTCCTGGTCCCAACCGCCGCCTCTTCACTACGGACGTCCAATCGCTCTACACCTCCATCCCCCACCAGGATGGTTTGAGGGCTCTCCGCTTCTTCCTGGAACAGAGGCCCAACCAGTCCCCATCCACCACCACCCTCCTCCACCTGGCTGAACTTGTTCTCACATTGAACAACTTCTCCTTCAACTCCACGCACTTCCTTCAAGTAAAAGGTGTCGCTATGGGTACCCGCATGGGTCCTAGTTATGCCTGTCTTTTTGTGGGATATGTCGAGCATTCTTTGTTCCAGTCCTACTCAGGCCCCCTCCCCCAACTCTTTTTCCGGTACATTGATGACTGCATCGGTGCCGTTTCCTGCTCCTGCCCCGAACTAGAAATCTTTATCAACTTTGCTTCCAATTTCCACCCTTCTCTCACCTTTACATGGTCCATCTCTGACACTTCCCTTCCCTTCCTCGACTTCTCTGTGTCCATTTCTGGGGATAGGTTGTCTACCAATATCCATTATAAGCCCACCGACTTCCACAGCTACCTCGACTACACTTCTTCACACCCTACCTCCTGTAAGGACTCCATTCCATTCTCCCAGTTTCTCCGTCTCCGACGCATCTGCTCTGATGATGCTACCTTCCATGACGGTGCTTCTGATATGACCTCCTTTTTCCTCAACCGAGGATTTCCCCCCACTGTGGTTGACAGGGCCCTCAACCGTGTCCGACCCATTCCCCGCACCTCTACCCTCACCCTCCCTCCCAGAACCGTGACAGGGTTCCCCTTGTCCTCACTTTTCATCCCACCAGCCTCCATATCCAAAGGATCATCCTCCGCCATTTTCGCCACCTCCAGCGTGATGCCACTACCAGTCGCATCTTCCCCTCCCTTCCCCTGTCAGCATTCCGAAGGGATTGTTCCCTCCGCGACACCCTGGTCCACTCCTCCATTACCCCCACCACCTCGTCCCCGTCCCAGGGCACCTTCCCCTGCAATCGCAGGAGGTGTAATACCTGCCCATTTACCTCCTCTCTCCTCACTATCCCAGGCCCCAAACACTCCTTTCAGGTGAAGCAGCGATTTACTTGTACTTTTTTCAATGTAGTATACTGTATTCGCTGCTCACAGTGTGGTCTCCTCTACATTGGGGAGACCAAGTGCAGGCTGGGTGATCACTTTGCGGAACATCTCCGCTCAGTCCGCAAGCAGGACCCTGAGCTTCCGGTTGCTTGCCATTTCAACACTCCCCCCTGCTCTCATGCTCACATCTCTGTCCTGGGATTGCTGCAGTGTTCCAGTAAACATCAGCGCAAGCTCGAGGAACAGCATCTCATCTACCGATTAGGCACACTACAGCCTGCCGGACTGAACATTGAGTTCAATAATTTCAGAGCATAACAGCCCCCCATTTTACATTCCTTTTTACATTTTTTACAATTTTTTTTGCATTTATTTCATTTCATCTTAGTTTGTTCAGTTTGCTTACCCACTGTTTTTTTCAGGTTTTTTTTCAGGTTTGCACTTGCTGCTGTTCAATATTCAGTGTATTCACACCTAATCTGTACTAATGCTTTGTCTTTCAACACACCATTAACATATTGTTTGCCTTTGCTCCATGACCTTTTGGTCAGCTATGTGGCCTGGTCCAATCTGCACCTTCTCCTTTGTTATCTCTTGCCCCACCCCCACCTCACTTGCTTATAATCTGTGACTTTTCTAATTTGTCAGTTCCGAAGAAGGGTCACTGACCCGAAACGTTAACTCTGCTTCTCTTTCCACAGATGCTGCCAGACCTGCTGAGTGATTCCAGCATTTCTTATTTTTGTTTGATTTCCAGCATCCGCAGTATCTTGCTTTTATTGATCTGGAGACATGGGTTCGAATCCCACCACAGCAGAAGGTGGAATTTGAATTTAATTAATAATTCTGGAATTAAAAGCTGGTCTAATGATGGCCATGAAACCATTGTCGATTGTTGTAAAAACCCATCTAGTTCACTAATGTCCTTTAGGAAAGGAAATCTGCTGTCCTTACCTGGTCTGGCCCACATGTGACTCCAAACCCACAGCAATGTGGTTAACTCTTACATGCCCTCTGAAATGGCCTAGCAAGCCATTCAATTGTACCTAACCGCTACAAAGTCAATGAAAAGGAATGAAACCGGACGGACCACCTGGCATCGACCTAGGCACCGGAAACGACAACGGCAAACCCAGCCCTGTCGACCCTGCAAAGTCCTCCTTACTAACATCTGGGGGCTTGTGCCAAAGTTGGGAGAGCTGTCCCACAGACTAGTCAAGCAACAGCCTGACAGTCATACTCACGGAATCATACCTTACAGACAATGTCCCAGACACTGTCATCATCATCCCTGGGTACGTCCTGTCCCATGGGCAGGACAGACACAGCAGAGGTGGCGGGACAGTCGTCTACAATAGGGAGGGAGTTGCCCTGGGAGTCCTCAACATCGACTCCGGACCCCATGAAGTCTCATGGCATCAGGTCAAAAATGGGCAAGGTAACCTCCTACTGATTACCACCTCCCGCCCTCCCTCAGCTGATGACTCAGTACTCCACCATGTTGAACACCATTTGGCACAAAATGTACGCTGGGTGGGGGACTTCAATGTCCATCACCAAGAGTGGCTCGGTAGCACCACTACTGACCGAGCTGGCCGAGTATAAAGGACATAACTGCTAGACTGGGTCTGCGGCAGGTGGTGGGGGAACCAACACGAGAGAAAAACATTGACCTTGTCCTCACCAATCTGCCTGCCGCAGATGCATCTGTCATGACAGTATTGGTAGGAGTGACCACCGCACAGTCCCCGTGGAGACGAAGTCCCGCCTTCACATTGAGGATACCGTCCATCGTGTTGTGTGGCACTATCACCGAGCTGAATGGGATAGATTTCGAACAGATCTAGCAATGCAAAACTAGGCATCCATGAGGCACTGTGGACCATCAGCAGCAGCAGAATTGTGCTCAATCAATTCGAACCCATGTAACTCATGGCCCGGCATATTCCCCACTCTACCATTACCATCAAGCCAGGAGACCAACCCTGGTTCAAAGAAGAGTGCAGGAGGGCATGCCAGGAGCAGCACCAGTCATACCTGAAAATGAGGTGTCAACCTGGTGAAGCTACAACCCAGGACAACTTGTATGCCAAACTGCATAAGCAGCAAGCAATATCAGAGCTAAGCGATCCCATAACCAACGGATCAGATCTAAGCTCTGCAGTCCTGCCACATCCAGCTGTGAATGGTGGTGGATAATTAAACAACTAACTGGAGGAGGTGGCTCCACAAATATCCCCATCCTCAATGATGGGGGAGCCCAGCACATTAGCGTGAAAGATAAGGCAGAAGCATTTGAAACAATCTTCAGCCAGAAGTGACGAGTTGATAATCCATCTCGGCCCCCTCCTGAAGTCCCTAGCATTACAGATTCCAGACCAGCCAATTCGATTCACTCCGCGTGATATCAAGAAACAACTGAAGGCACTGGATACTGCAAAGGTTATGGGTCCTGACAATATTCCAGCAATAGTACTGACGACCTGTGCTTCAGAACTTGCCGCATCCCTAGCCAAGCTGTTCCAGTATAGCTACAACAGTGGCATTTACCCGACAATGTGGAAAATTGCCCAGGTATGTCCTGTACACAAAAAACAGGACAAGTCCAACCCAGCCATTTACCGCCCCATCAGTCTACTCTCAATCATCAGTAAAGTGATAGGTGTCACCAACAGTGCCATCAAGCAGTACTTGCTTAGCAATAACCTGCTCAGTGATGCTCAGTTTGGGTTCCGCCAGGCCCACTCAGCTCCTGACCTCATCACAGCCTTGGTTCAAACATGGACAAAAGAGCTGAACTCCATAGGTGAGGTGAGTGTGACTGCATTTGACATCAAGGCAGCATTTGACCGAGGATGGCATCAAGGAGCCCTAGCAAAACTGGAGTCAATGGGAATCAGGGGGAAAACTCTCTGCTGGTTGGAGTCATACCTAGCACAAAGGAAGATGGCTGTGGTTGTTGGAGGTCAATCATCTGAGCTCCAGGACATCACTGCAGGAGTTCCTCAGGGTAGTATCCTAGGCCCAATCATCTTCAGCTGCTTCATCAATGACCTTCCTTCAATCATAAGGTCAGAAGTGGGGATGTTCACTGATGATTGCACAATGTTCATCACCATTTGCAACTCCTAATACTGAAGCAGTCAGTGTAGAAATGCAGCAAGACCTGGACAATATCCAGGCTTGGGCTGATAAGTGGCAAGTAACATTTGCGCCTCACAAGTGCCAGGCAATGACCATCTCCAACAAGAGAGAATCTAACCATCTCCCCTTGACATTCAATGGCATTACCATCGCTGAATCTCCCACTATCAACATCCTAGGGGCTACCATTGACCAGAAGCTGAACTGGAGTAGCCAAATAAATACCGTGGCTACAAGAGCAGGTCAGCGGCTCGGAATCCTGTGGCGAGTAACTCACGTCCTGACTCCCCAAAACCTGTACCATCTACAAGGCACAAGTCAGGAGCGTGATGGAATACTCTCCACTTGCCTGGATGGGTGCAGCTCCAACAACACTCAGGAAGCTCGACACTTGATTGGCACCCCATCTACAAATATTCATTCCCTCCACCACCGACGCACAGTGGCAGCAGTGTGTACCATCTACAAGATGCACTGCAGCAACGCATCAGGGCTCCTTCGACAGCACCTTCCAAACCCGAGACCTCTACAACCTCGAAGGACAAGAGCAGCAGATGCATGGGAACATCACCACCTGCAAGTTCCCGTCCAAGTCACACCCCATGCTGACTTGGAACTATATCGCCGTTCCTTCACTGTCGCTGGGTCAAAATCCTGGAACTCCCTTCCGAACAGCACTGTGGGTGTACCTACCTCACATGGACTGCAGCGGTTCAAGAAGGCAGCTCACCACCACCTTCTCAAGGGCAATTAGGGGTGGGCAATAAATGCTGGCCTAGCCAGTGACACCCACATCCCATGAATTAATTTTTAAAAAAAGGCCAACTCGAGTTTCTGCCTACATGTGGCTTAAAGCTGTAAAGCTGGTGGTCTTAGGCAGGGTCTTTTATCTTCATTGGCATTGATGTTTTCTTTTATGGCTGTTCAGAATATGCCTATTAAAACCCTTTATCAGAAAGCTAATTTCTGTCATGTGACCAGAGCATCTCTTTCCATTGTCCTCAAATAGTTTCTGATGGTTAGGCCATTGTCAGATGATGGAGTCCAGATACCATTAATCCACATGCCATCCTGATAAAATAGAGCTTTTCACATCCATTTTCTGGATTTCAAGTTTGGAGTCAAAGAATCTGCAACAGTATTTGTGAACCCAGTTTTTTTTAAATTAGTTGGAGAAATGCAGCCATTACCACAGGAAGGGTCATTTGCATTTCAATGACTTCTCAAAGATATGTCTAGAAAGATTGTTTGCATTTTAATAACTTCACCAAGACTTGCCAGACAGGAAAAATAGCTCAAGGTTCTTGCAGTTCCATATGTATTGTCAGGAAACAAAAGGTTACCTGATCTCTCAACTCAATTTTGTTTTGCTGGAAAGTGCCAGTTTTAGATTCATACTCATAAGTTCATATTTATGAGGGGGATGGGAACCTTTGCAAGGAGTCAGAGGAGGGGGGGGGGGATCAAAGACAAGAACAAAAGACAGTCAGGGGAGTAAGAAAAGTGATAGGCAGAGAAATCAAGGGCCAGAATCAAACAAGGACACAGTGAAAACCATTGGGAAGAGGACAAGTAATGTTAAAAAGACAAGCCTTAAGGCTTTGTGCCTTAACGCGCGGAGCATTCGCAATAAAGTGGTTGAATTAATCGCGCAAATAGATGTAAATGGGTATGATATAGTTGGGATTATGGAGACATGGGTGCAAGGTGACCAGGGATGGGAAATGAACATCCAGGGACATTCAGTATTTAGGAAGGACAGACAAAAAGCATAAGGCAGTGGAGTTGCGTTGCTGGTTAAAGGAGAAATTAACGCAATAGTGCGGAAAGATATTAGCTCTGACGATGTGGAATCTGTATGGGTAGAGCTGAGAAGCACTAAGGGGCAAAAAACGTTAGTGGGGGTTGTACATAGAACCCCAAACTGTAGTGGTGTTGATGGGAATGGCATTAAACAGGAAATTAGAGATGCATGCGATAAAGGACAATCTGTAATTATGGGTGATTTTGATCTACATATAGATTGGGCAAATCAAATTAGTCACAATACCGTAGAGGAGGAATTCTTGGAGTGCATACGGGATAGTTTTCTGGACCAATACATTGAGGAACCAACTAGAGAACAAGCCATCCTGGACTGGGTATTGTGTAATGAGAGAGGAATAATTGACAATCTACTGGTGCGAGACCCCTTGGGGACGAGCGACCATAATATGATAGAATTCTTCATCAAGATGGAAAGTGACATAGTTGATTCTGAGACTAGGGTCCTGAATCTTCGTAAAAGGAAACTACGAAGGTATGAGGCATGAGTTGGCCATGATGGATTGGGAAACGTTACTTAAAGGGATGACGGTGGATAGGCAATGGCAAACATTTAAAGAGTGCATGGATGAACTGCAACAATTGTTTATTCCTGTCTGGTGCAAAAGTAAAACGGGAAAGGTAGCCAAACCATGGCTTACAAGGGAAATTAGAGATAGCATTAGATTCAAGGAAGAGGCATATAAATTCGCCAGGAAAAACAACAGACCTGAGGATTGGGAGCAGTTCAGAATTCAGCAAAAGGAGGACCAAGGGATTGATTAAGAAGGGGAAAATAGAGTATGAGAGCAAGCTTGCGGGGAACATAAAAACTGACTGTAAAAGTTTTTAAAAGGTATGTGAAGAGAAAAAGATTGGTGAAGACAAATGTATGTCCCTTACAGTCAGAAACAGGGGAATTTATTATGGGGAATAAAGAAATAGCTGACCAACTAAATACATACTTTGGTTCTGTCTTCACAAAGGAGGACACAAATATCATACCAGAAATGTTGGAGAACACAGGGCTTAGTGAGAGAGAGGAACTGAAAGAAATCAGTATTAGTAGAGAAATGGTGTTGGGGAAATTGATGGGATTGAAGGCCGATAAATCCCCAGGGCCTGATGGTATGCATCCCAGAGTACTTCAGGAAGTCGCCCTAGAAATAGTGGATACATTGGTGGTCATCCTCCAAGATTTTATAGACTCTGGAACAGTTCCTACAGATTGGAGAGTAGCTAATGTAACCCCACTATTTTTAAAAAGGGAGGTAGAGAGAAAGCAGGGAATTATAGACCAGTCAGCCTGACGTTGGTAGTGGGGAAAATTCTGGAGACCATTATCAAAGATTTTATAGCAGAGCACTTGGAGAACAGTGGTAGAATCAGGCAGAGTCAACATGGATTTACGAACGGGAAATCATGCTTGACAAATTTACTAGAATTCTCCGAGGATGTAACTAGTCGAGCTGATGAGGGAGAGCCAGTGGATGTGGTTTATTTGGACTTTCAGAAGGCTTTCAACAAAGTCCCACATAAGAGATTAGCATGTAAAATTAAAGCGCATGGGATTGGGGGTAATGTATTGCGATGGATAGAAAATTGCTTGGCGGACAGGAAACAAAGAGTAGGGATAAATGGGTCTTTTTCCAAATGGCAAGCAGTGACTAGTGGGGTACCGCAGGGATCGGTACTAGGACCCCAGCTATTCACAATATACATTCATGATTTAGATGAGGGAACTAAATGTAATATCTCCAAATTTACAGATGACACAAAACTGGGTGGAAGGGTGAGTTGTGAGGAGGATGCAGAGAGGTTTCAGGGTGATTTGGACAAATTGAGTGATTGGGCTAATGCATGGCAGATATAATGTGGATAAATGTGAGGTTATCCACTTTGGCAGCAAAAACAGGAAGGCAGATTATCTGAACGGCTATAAACTGAGAGAGGGGAATATGCAGCGAGACCTGGGTGTTCTCTTACACCAGTAGCTGAAGGTAAGCATGCAGGTGCAACAGGCGGTAAAAAAGGCAAATGGTATGTTGGCCTTCATAGCAAGAGGATTCAAGTACAGGAGCAGGGATGTCTTGCTGCAATTATACAGGGCCTTGATGAGGCCACACCTGGAATATTGTGAGCAATTTTGGTCTCCTCATCTGAGGAAGGATGTTCTTGCTATAGAGGGAGTGCAGCGAAGGTTTACTAGACTGATTCCTGGGATGGCAGGATTGAGTCGGTTAGGATTATATTTGCTGGAGTTCAGAAGAGTGAGGGGGGATCTCACAGAAACCTATAAAATTCTAACAGGACTTGACAGGGTAGATGCAGGAAGGATGTTCCTGATGGTGGGGGAATCCAGAACCAGGGATCATAGTCTAAGGATACGGGGTAAACCTTTCAGGACTGAGATGAGGAGAAATTTCTTCACCCAGAGAGTGGTGAGTCTGCGGAATTCACTACCACAGAAAAGTAGTTGAGGCCAAAACATTGAATGTTTTCAAAAAGGAGTTAGATATAGCTCTTGGGTCTAAAGGGATCAAAGGGTATGGGGCGAAAGCCGGAACAGGCTGCCGAGTTGGATGATCAGCCATGATCATAATGAATGGCAGAGCAGGCTCGAAGGGCCAAATGGCCTACTCCTATTTTCTATGTTTCTAGGTTTATGGTTCATAAGTTTATATTGCATGAGCATGACAGGTGTTTCCGTGTTTCTACTCAAACTCATTTGCATATCACCAAACACAGAATCTGCCATGAACGTGCACAATTGCGCAGCATTTTAAAATGTAATTTTTTTTTGAAAATTGCTTTAAAAATAGTCCTTAGAGTGGTAACCTGGTGCACTTTGATTAATACAGCTAAAAATGGGTTTATTACAAAAGAATAAACACTTTTAATCACAGTTCCAATCCACCGCTTGTAAGTAACACAGTTTTAGGTTACTGAAAAAATATACAGAATCATTTGCTAGTTATATTGGGGTAGTCAGTTTCTCAGTAAATTAGAAAAACTTATATTCAGAAGTTTTTAAAGATGTACCTATTAGTGTCCTTGTGCTCATAAAAAGCAGCTTCATTTTTAGAGCCTCCTTGAAGGCCTGCAAACGTTTGGAATTAGCAGAAACTTTTGCAGTTCCGATTAATTCAATCTGGGGGTGTGGCCAGTGTTGTGGGCAGGGCCAGCTACTTGCATGATGTTTTTTAAACCAGTGCAAAAGATTGCAGAACCGTGATTTGTGCTGAACATAATTTGCACTGAAAGTTCCACAATCTTTTGCGTGCGTTACACTAATTTCAGGTCAGTTGCATTCTAAAATATCAGCTCACCTGAGTGGAAACTCTGCCTCAATTCCTATGGAGAGCCAAAAAAAATTCCCCTGATTCAGCAATTAAGGAGCTCCATTTAAGATGAACAATTAAGAATTAAGTGCTCATTTATTTATCAGAAAATGGCTTCAGGACACGATACCAGTTAGATTGAGAGATCAGCTCCAGAGCAAATTGATAGATAAACAGTCCAAAGGGTGGAGTAAGTGCATGTAATATTTAGATATAGTTCTTAGGGCTAAAGGAATCAAGGGATACGGGGAGAAAGCGGGAACAGGGTACTGAGTTTGGACAATCAGTCATGGTTGTATTGAATGGTGGTGCAGGCTTGAAGGGCCAAATGGCCTACTCCTACCCCTATTTTCTATGTATGTGTGTATCGCAATGAAGTATAGGAATGGGGAAGGTTGTAAGACATTGACATCACTTGAAGCACTGGTGACAAGTTTCAACATTGATGCGTTCCTCAGATTATACAGACCTCTAATAGATCACAAGATATAAGAAATAGGGTAGAGACCAGAGGTGAAATCAAGAAAGCTGAAATGAAATGACAAACCAGGATAGAAAGGGAACTGAGAAAGGACAGATAGCATGAGGTGGAACTGAGATGATGGGGAAAATCTGATCACACCAGATTCGACCAGAGCAAAAGAAAATAGTAGTGAGATGAAAGAACAGGTTAGACTAAAGGTGGAATAGTAGAAGAGCAGACTGCAAACCAAGCTGGTAGAGAATTTCATGAGTGCTGTGCAATATGTACTGAAGCTGGTATCAACATCCATGAAAGTAGTACTCTTGCTGTGCAGTACAGGGTAACTGAGCTGACATTTAGTCAATTACTGTGTTCAGAAAAAGGTACTAAAAATAGTAACACTGAGCAGCAGGTGCAGCCTAATAGCTGATGTCCTATTTGTATCTGAGTAGTGATGTGAGATTTTGTATCCAAGATAAGCCAATTGTATCTCTACAGTGATAGCTTGAAATAATTGCGCAGATGATATAATTTATCTTGCATTGAGTCTTATAAGATTTACCAAGAGTCATTTCAATTTTTGAGATTATAAAGCAATTTGATTTACAGACTTCATTTACCTACTCACAGTGTGGAATGAATGAGCAAGCAAGGAAACTGTGAAAAATTACAAGGTTAGAAGTACAGATTTGCATGGGTGGAGATATAGTCATGGTCGATAGATAACCGTTGGGACAATTCGCTTTAATAAGAAACCCCCAATAATCATTATAAGAGAGAATGTTATCGAAGGCATTATAGCTCATTACAGACCTGTATTGAGCTATCTGTCTCTACTACAGCACCAGCACATATTGGTCATAGATATGCTTCTCATACCTTTGCAGGCATCCAGTATGTTCAAACTGAGACTTTAAATAAATATAATCTACTGCAATGCTTCATAATCCGATAAATGTGCCAACCTGGAAAACTAGTAAAAGCTGACCAGCAGCTTCAAACAAGCTGCAACTCCTGAACAGCTCTAAATATCGATCTTTGAAGTGTAAAGATGATCTATGACATGAAGACAGTGAGTTAGACTGGGAATATAGTGGGAAATGAGCTTGTCATAACCCAAGTATAGGTTAGCACAGTTAGCAGCACTGGTGATTTAGAAAGTTCTGAAGAGGGATTTCAGTGCTAAAGACATGAGAAATATTTTTTGTGGGGCAAGCCTCAAGAATTTTATTTGTGACAACTGTCTGGTGAATTTACTGGCATTTTGTAATTCTGAGTGTGAATTTGAACATTTTTAAAAAGTAAAAATTATAATCACTTCCCAACCACCCACTTACTATTTTCTTTCTAAACTTTAGCAATTCCACAAGCACAGTGATAGGAATTGTCAATAAAATATATTTTTAAAGCTAATGTACTGAGACGAGGAAACTCCAATTTCTCTCAAAAAAACAACAGATGCCAATATGGATGAAAATAAAGTTCACAGAAGGCAGCAGCTGGGAATGCCCCAGAAAATTCCGTTTGAGAAAAATTTAAAGGTTTTAGAAGCTGCATTTAGCCACTTATTGCATATGATTTATTTGGAGAAAAACACTAAATAAATTCATCCAGTTTAGAGGTCTGTTTATTCAGTACAGGTCCCCCCAAAAATGTCACGCATAATGAATAAGCTGCTAAACATTTGTCCTCAAATAACATTCCTGTAAGGGGAAAAATTGTGGCCGATGCAGCTAAATAAATATACACATATATACAAGATGAAAGTGTAGCCACATATTGTTACAAAATGGAGTATTTACCCAAGGCATTGTGGGGCAAGTTAGTTAGCTTGCAGCCTTGAGCATGGTACTGCTTAGCACAGGCAATTAGGCTAACCAAAGAGGGCCCCTTATATCAGTGCATAAGACCACTGCTCTGTCCAATTGCAGACTGCACAAAGCAGCTAGGAAAGCAGGCCTGACAGAGGTAGAAAGATTCATTGTGAAGACTCAAGGATAGTTGATAAGGGGGCCTGGTAAACATCTTGAGATGGTCAGGGGCGTACCACGAGCTATCCCCACAACCAGATGACATCTAATTAGTAATTTTATTGGTAATGAATGTAATGTATGTAATAAATAACTGTTATGATTGGATTGTGTCCAGCCGGGATGGGCTGAGTAACTGTATATCCGTTGTGGATTTTCCTTTGTTCAGTGGAGAAGTGCATGGTAAGCCCAGCATCTTACTCCCCACCTGTGTAAAATAAACTTTGACGATTGGAACAGACCTGAGCATCGAGTGGTTCATTTTAGTCAATTCCACTCTAACAATTCCCAACAACAATGCTACTAACTGTGCTGAGACCAACAACCCATTTAAAAAAAATTCTGCCTCAAGTTTGCATGTCACAAAGGGGGAAAGAAAGATCTGAATAGTTCCAGTCCTGCCCATCATTGTATTTAGCTCTGAAAAGGTTTTAGTCTGACCTTGCAAGTGATCTGGTTTGTTAATAATGGCACCCTTCTATGCCAAAAAGGCTGATTTTTCTTGTAAAATGCAGATACCGAGGTTGAAAACCTGACGAGGTAAAAATCTGATAGTTGCTACGTGTAATTCTATTTTTTTTAATAAGATCAGCATTTCTCAGTCATGCCTCTTGGCTCTGTTTTATGGTTTAAAACTGCTGCTGAGCAATTTTTGTATAGGACTAGCCATTTTGTTTGGGTAAAAAACTTACTTATCCAGGGAAACCCCAATTCATCAGCACATTTATCAAATGCATTGCTAAACTTGAGACTGGGAAGAAAGGTCTTGCATTTATATTGTGCCTTTCACAATTTGAGGACTACCCGCAGCACCTCAGAGCCAATGAAGTATGTCTGAAGAGCTACCACTATCACAATATAGGGAAACGCAACAGTTTACTTGCCGAGCAAGGCCTCACAAAAAGCAATTTGATAAATGACCAAATTAAGCTGTTTTGTTTCTAGTGATTTTGATTAAGGAAATGTGCTGGTTGGCACTCTTGGGAAAATTCTACTGCTCATCAAATAGTGGCACAAGATTTTTTTTTACATCTACCTGAGAGGGCAGACATCTCATCTGAAAGACAGCACCTCCAACTGAAGTGTAAACATTCATTCTATGCCATGTCTCTCTTTCACCACATAAGCTACGTGGTCTTGGGAGGAGCAGAAGGGCAGAAAATCAGGGAAGGTGGTGCTTTGCTGTTCATGAAATCAAATATTCAACGGTTTTGAAAGCTGAAGCTGTGGCGAATTGTTGAATTTTAGCTTGCTTCCAAATAGGTCTTTTGGGGTTTCAATTACCAGAATCCACTCTGTCTTGATTTGCATTCACAGTTCTGACCAGCAGGTTGATTGTTTCCTGTTATTATGCACAAAAGAAATGACAGTGCAAAGAGTCTGCATTGATCAATTATCTTATTGATATTTGTACATCAGTGCTCGCATCCCCTATAATGACACCAATGACAAACATTGCAGTAAAGATGCTTTGAAAATACTTCTATATCAAACAGATTTCTCACCATATTTGTGCTGATATCGTAATATTTGTTGGCTCAGTCAAATAAGGATCAATGCTGAGGAACAATTGTAAGTGGCTGCATATTTCAATATATCTTACACAACCAGATCGAATGGCCACAGAAAGAAACTAATCAGTCCTTTGGGGGCCTGTAAAATGTTACATCTGCATATTTAAATTGACTTAATTTGAATGTAATTGATCTTACCTGCCATCCCACAAGGCCTCCGTTCGGCCTTGGCGCATCTTCAGGATTCTGCACAGAGTTCCGAGGTGAGAACCTGGTGGGGAGGGGGGAGTAATAAAAACTTCAGCGCTGGAGGGGTGGAGAAGCAGGGAAATTAATTTTTATTGGATGTGGGGATGGTGGGAAGGGATTATAAGCCAAATGTTATAAGTTTAGGGGGTAAAGTTCGGGTAGGGATAAAGGAATGTTTTGGTCATTTTGGGCATTGAAATGACCATTGCAGGTTGGGGCAGGGCCATTCGTATATTTTTTTAGTGTTTAATAACATTTTAATGCTGCTGCCTGTTTAAGAATTAAAAGTATTTGTAAGGGCTTAAAGCCTTTAAAAATGACACTGGCACCTGTGTGGTGGCACTGGATGCTGTTGCCGGGGACGCAGAGGCTGCCCTTACACGTCAGAGCTGGCCACTCCGCCCCCAATATTTAAATGAGCCCTGTGTAAAATATCATGGGGGCTGCTCAGCGGCTTATGAATGTGGGCACCCTGCCAAGTTCAAAGAGTGCTGCCGCAGAGCACGGCACCTGAATAAAATTCAGCCCTAAAGTCCTGGCTGTGACAAACAGAATTGACCCAAGCCAAATCTTTGTTGGTTTGGCTCTCCCAAAAAGCCAAAGTACCGAATGACCCAAAAGCAAAAGTAGAACCACATTCAAAAACATGATCTAACATAAAATATTTCATACAACAGGCAGGATTTTATGGACCCCACTGAGACGATGTCAGAGGTGGTGGGGGACATAGAATTGTGGCAGGGGGTCAGAGGGCCTGTCGCCTCCCCATCACCTAGTGATTTTGTCGGGTGCGGGATAAGCTGATGACGGCCTTCCCGCCCAAAGGCCAATTGAGCCCTTAAGTGGCTTATTAATGGCCACTTCAGGGCCTCTTCTCCCCGCCACTGGGATTCAAACAGCAGCAGGGCGGCCTCCATCATGCCGGGAGGACACCCTGTAATACAACACACTCTTCCTGCATCTTGGGGGAGGGGGGCCTACTCCATGGGCAATCTGTGGCCCATGGAGGACCCCAGCCGGGAAAAACCAACTCCCTGGACCCCCCCTTGCCCTGTACTGCACCCACCCCTTCACCGGGGCCTTCCGGACTGGCCCTTGAGGCCTCGCCTCACTTACCTCTGGTCCGGGTCTCCAGCGCTGGCAGTGGCCGCTGCTCCCAGTGGCGCTGCCAATGCTGCTGAGCTCTTGGAGGAGGGATCCCTGTCTTTAAAGGGCACTTAAGTGCTGGAACAACGCAAGATCGCGCTGGGGGAGGCGGTTACCCCTCATTTTTGGCCTGGCACCAGGAGCCCTGCCGGCACCACAAAACTTGTGCCAGAGCATTTACAGTCATGTTTCAATGCAAAATGAACATATGCATGCAAAAGATCACTATAAACAGTGTATTCATTCCTTTGTATCAACTCATAAGAGAATTAATACTGTGATATCCTCAGGACTTCAGTGAGGTTTAGCCGAGTTTAGTATAAGGCATGAGGAAAAAGACAGAGGCTGGAGTTTTATGCCACTCCAGCGAGCCGGATGGTGGCGGGGGTGAGAGGGGGGCTGAGTGGCATAAAATTGAGCGAGAGTCTCCGGAAGACCTTCCCGACTCGCTCCCACCTCCACCCCACTTTATGTGGGCCGGGGGGGTTGGGGGAGGGTCGTGAAATGGACCACCCATCTCAGGCCAATCAAGGCCCTTAAGTGGCCACTTACTGGCCACTTAAGAGCCTTCGCCCGCCTCAACGAGGATTTTACCCATGGCAAGCGGGCATCCGGGAGATGTGAAAGGCCGCCCAGTGAAACCTGGCGGCCTCACGGTGCACAGGGTGGAGGGACCCGGGCAGACGGACACAGGATGCCCGATTGAGGGTCACCCCCACTTCCAAAAACACCCCCAGGACCCGAGACGCCCCCCCCCCCACCTTCCCCCCAGATGACCACCCTTGCCCTGCCCGAACATGACAGATCATACCGGCGAGGCAAACCAAACTTACCTGTAGTCCTGGCTCCATGTCCTCGGCCCGGCTGCAGTCCCAGCAGTGGCCACCGCTCCTGGTTGCGCTGCTGGGACTAAGAGCTGCTGGCCCGAAGATTGGCCGGCAGCTCAATGAGGGACTTCCTCCCTCAAGCAAGTGGAAGTCCCGCCTCGGAACAGTTAAAGCTCGGGGACCCATAAAATGCGGGTTGGATCCCCGGGCTGGCTGGAAGCGGGTTCGCCACCGACTTTGACGTCAATGGCCATCTCCTGCCCGCCTGACGTAAAATCCAGCCGAGAGAGACAAAGACTGCAGCAGCTGAACATATAGGCTTCTCCTTTTATTCTGTCTTAGTTTCATTTTCTCTTTGCTAGCCTGTGTATTGTACCACAACCTTTATAGTACACAATGCAATTGCAATTTCAAAACACTACATCACTACATCCCTCCCCTTAGTAAATAAAAGACAGCAAGTTTCAATGATTTGTTTCCAAAATGTAACCAATAAAATGAAACAAATAGTTCTTCTCATTACATAGTCACTTAAGTATGATGGGCATTTTCTGTCATGAGTAGGATATCGCCTGACATCCGATGTAGTCTCATTTGACTCATGTTCTTCATCTGAGGTGTCGATGTCAGAATCGGATTCAATGATTATGAGTAGTGTCTTCAATCCTTTGAAGAATGACACATTTCTTGTGATTTGTGAAGCGTGCTTAACAGTGATCATTGATCCCATTGTGCTGGTCGCAACAAATGGTTGGATGTCATAAGGGGTTGTTTGCTTTCTAATATGACCATCACATTTCACAAGTACTTTATCTTCTAGCTTTAGCAGTGTAGCTCTAAATTTCCTGTTTCGCTCTGCGTGTATTTTCATTCGATCCTTCTGTTCTCGATCATGTTCGTGTACATGTTGATCATTAGCTCCATAGGGTAGGTCAGGAAGATATTTGCAAAAGGATGTGCAAAAATGAGTGCAGCTGGAGGTTTTCCAGTAGCCGAGTGAGGAGTTGCTCTGTAATTATGAAGGAAGTGATATAGTTGTAGTTGTATGTATCACATTTTTCAAGATTTGCATAAATCTCTCGACTTCACCATTAGCTCTTGGCCAACGGGGTGTGATTCTCTGATGAGTGAACCCCAGGTAGTTTGCAAATTTGCTGAACTCATTGCTGTTGAATGGGGGTCCATTGTCACTTCTTGCCATTTGAGGGATGCCAAACAAAGCGAAGATCTGCTCAAGCTTTGGGATGACTGCTTTTGTTGAAGTTGACATAACTAATTCCACGATTGGGAATCTGCTGTAGTCGTCAGTGACAATAAGTAGGTGTTCACCTGTGGGCAAATCTGTGAAATCAATGCTAACTTGAACCCATGGTCCTGGAGGTAGTTCGGACATCTTAAGAAGATCATGATGATTTGACATTGTGGTTGCTTGACATGGAAAACATTGATTGATTTTGTGCTCTACCATGCGGTCGATTCCTTGGAAACATACATTTTCCCTAAGGTGTCGTTTGGTTTTGACAAATCCCTGGTGCCCTTCATGTCTTATAATCGACAACACATTCCTTCAATGAATGTGGAATGACAATACAGTTGTTGTGTAATACAAGATCAGGTGTAATTATACCAGTGAGCTCATTTCAAACATTGTGAAGACCTTGTAGTGTGTGAGCGATTTCATTTGTTGATGCTTTCTCCATCACGTCTTTCCAGTTTCGTGATTCTATAGCATCTATACATGATTGTAAAGCCTTATCTTGTTTTGTTGCTGCGTTGATGTCGGCTAGTTTTAGCGGCTTTGGCACCACATTTATGCTTACGCAGTTAAGATGTTGTTCAGCAACCTTTTCCTCGCAACTAGTAGGACTGACTGTCGGCAACGGATGTTGTGAAAGGTAATCCGCTGGGTTAAGCTTGCCTGGCTGATGTTCAAACTACAAGAGTACTAGTTCCAGGTTGAGTATCAGCCAGGAACTCGTTCTCTTGTAGCCTGAGTATCAAATGTTCTATTTAAGTGGGTGGTTTGCTATGTGGATTGTTAAACAAACTCACTAGTGGTCTATAATCAGTTATTACTTTAAACTCGCTTCCATATAAGTAGAGATGAAAATGCAAGATACCCCATGTGATTGAGAGCTCTTCTCTCTGTTTGCGAATAATGTTGTTCTACAGGCGTTAACAATCTGCATGCCTTCGCAACGACTGATGGGTTACCCGTCTTTTGTCTCTATGAGAACGGCACCTAAGCCAACAGGACTTACATCCATGACTAGCTAAATGGTTTTCCCAGAGTTGAAATAGGCATTTGTACAACTTGCTGACAGAGGTTGTTTGATCTGGTGCACTGCTTGTTTTTGTTATTTAGTCCATTCCCAGTTGGTGGTCTCGTGTCTGATTGCGTAAGGGGCCAGATAGTGTAGCGAGGTCAGAAATGAAATGACTACAGTACGTGACAGGTCCTAACAGACTCTGGACTTCCTGCATGTTTGTAGGATCTGCAGCATTTGCAATGGCTTCAACTTTCCGTGAATCAGGTGATTCTCCATTTCTGAACACATGACCAAAGAATACAATTTTGCTTTCATTGATCAAGCACTTGTCTTTGTTCAAGGTGAGCTTACATTCTCTGAGGCATTGTAAGCATGCATGTAGGCATTTCTCGAGTTTCTTTTCGGTGCAGCCATAGATGAAGATGTCATCACTGACGTTCAGGGTGTCTTCAAGACCTTGAAGTGCAGATTGAATCAAGCGCTGGAATCTCTCAGCTGCTGAGCTGACTCCAAAGTTGAGCCTCTTGTATCGGAAAAGACCAGTGAGTTCAGAATACCGTAAGAAATCTCGATTCTTTGCAAGCTCGATTTGATGGTAGCCTGCATTGAGGTCATGTTTAATGAGATGTTTAGCACCATTCACTTTCTCTATGATACCATTGATTGTTGGTGTAAAGTGTCTCTTGTATGGCTTGGTTTGGTGATCGCATGTCAACACAGAATCTCATCTGGTTCTCACTCTTGGGTTGCTTGATGACTTTTATGGGTGAGACCCAAGAGGTAGGCTCATCCCCAACTTTCTCAATAACATCAAGGTCAAGTAGACATTGAAGTCCCTTCTCGGTCTGTTTCCTGACATGAAATGGTGTTAGTCACCATTGATGCACAACTTGGGCACATTAGTGTCTACATGCAGCTTGCATGTGACACCTTTCAGTTTGCCGATACTAGTGAAGCAATCAGCATACAGTTCGAGAGTGTTTTTGCTAATCATAGGAATTGCCTATGTGACTGCAATCATGTGCAGATCTGTTGCTGTGTGGAAACTGATAAGCATGTCACATTCTCCAGATATGACGTAGAATGCAGCTTTCGTTCTAGTGTCTTTGAATCAGACTGGCGTTTCAAAAGTTCAGAGAATTTTCAGTGGTTTGTCACTGTTGTAAGGGAAAATTTTCATACTCCTTGGTTTGCAAGGAATGGAGAAATCCTGCAGTTGATTGTTTTGTCTCCCATGACATTGACAGACGCTCCTGTGTGTATGAGAGCATCTACGCCTGAGCAGTCAATGGTCGTCGTCACATGTGACTGTTTGCTGTGTTTGAGAGAAAGGACAAAAGTATGTTCAGGGTTGTCCTGAACAACCTTAACAACATTCTCTCGCCTTTTTGCTATGGTATGCATAAGTGTCACCCTTCAGTTGGTATTGTTCTTAGTAGTTGATTTCGCTGATGAGCAACAAACACATGCAAAGTGATTAGGCTTTCCACAGGCTTTATGCTGTTTACCATTAACAGGACACTCGCTGGTGTGGGTAAGCACTGCCATAGTGGAAGCATTCTTTGGATGAGTTGCAACTCTGTTTGTGAGATGGCTGTTGTTGCTTTGCAAATGGTTTTCTGGTATGTGAGCAATGAATAGTGTTCACAGGAGTTGAACTTGGAGTATGGTAGCTACTGTTAGCCTCAACTTCAGTAGCTCTGGACTCAGAGTGACAGTGATCTTGCTAATTCCAACAGCTCTGACAGCTGTCTATCTTTCTTGAGTGCTTTTCGGCATAGTTGACTGGAGAGGCGGCCTTCGACTATTTGTGTTTTGATTTCCTGTTCGACATGTTCAACATCAAAAAAGTCACATTTGGTTGCTAGGTGCTTCAATCAAGTGCAATATTGGTCAATTGTCTAGTTTTCTTCTTGCTTAGTGCGTTGGAAGACAATGGTTTCATATATGATGTTTTTTTTGGATGTAAAAGTAGGTCATCAGCGTATTTTTTGCTGAGATGTAGTCATTTTGCTCAGGCATAAGTGTCTCAAGATATCTTCTAATTCTTAATCTCCATAACGTAGAAGTAAGACCTTTTTCCTGGTGTTGTCTATGATTGTAAAACCTGCCATTGCACTTTTGAAACATCGCAGCCACTTTTGCCAACATGGGGATATGAATGATGGTTCTGAATGCACATCAAAATGTGGTAGGTTGGGCTTAGACAACGCCATTCTGATCTGCATTGCAGTAATAAGGGGTCCGGAATCACACTCCTTTTCAGAGGAAACTTCTCTGCAGTGATACACAATTATATATATATTTTTGATTGAATGGTCATTTTGGAGAAATCAGTGTGTGAGTATACATTGTATAAGCTTCCTGTATGTCACTCTAACAGTCTCCAAGTTAAAATTCTGTCTGTGAAATTAGACAAAAACTTCCAAAATGTTCATACCTGAAAACAATGTTTCCATTTCTTTCATCCTTTGCTTTTTACCTCATCGCCATTGTGATGTCCTCAAGACTTGAGTCAGGTTGAGCAGAGTTTCATTTAAGGTATGAGGCAAAGACAGAGACAAAGACTGCAGCAGCTGAACATAAAGGCTTCTCCTTTTATTCTATTTTAGTTTCACTTTCTCTTTGCTAGCCTGTGTGTTCTACCACAGCCTCTATAGTACACAATGCAATTGCAATTTCAAAACACAACAGTACAAATACAAACCTGCCAAACAAGTTTACATCAAGTCAATCACCATTTGTATTATGTATTTGTGTTCCAGATTTCCAGCAAGCATGGTTTTCTTTATATCCAGTATTTACATTGGGTAATAATGACAAAACCTCCAAGATAAAATATTTTTCTCAAGGCAGGTTTTGGTGATTGCAATGTAAACAAGTATGTTATCTCAGAGGCTTTTAAATTACTAAAAGGCATTACATGAGGGTTAATGCTTAGAATATAAGGGAAATTTCAATGATAATGTGCTCTTGAAATGCTCAACCAGAGAGCAGATTGCAGAATCAGAGTTTTCGCCTGATCTGGTGAGGTTCCGGAAACTCTGATTTGCTAATTTTTTCCACAAAAAAGATAAAATGAGTTCTACAAAATGATGTTCAGTACGCTCATTCCATTTTGCTTGATCTCAACTCTTGCTAAATATTCTTTTATTCTTATATTCTGTCAAATACATTTAGTTGCATGCATACTTTCATGGCTTCCTTTCTGATGCCATATGCAATTATCAACATGTTGTGCTATGGTATGGTAGGATACTCATTCACAATCATGGCCCTCCATATCAGCCATATTCTTATGGGGAAGCCTGACTGGATGACAGTTATACCACACTTACCCCCCCACCGCGCCTCAACCACACAGACAAGGAAGGAGAGAAAATTTGAGACAGTCATTTCAGACATTGTTGCACACTTTCCAGTTGATAGTTTTACGGCTGCCCTTCCGTCAGAGGTAATATTGAGTTGTGAAATCAGCCAGAAAACTGTGCGAACAGTTTAAATGGGAATTCTTGAACTGACTAAAATCCAGCTTGCTGCCAGCTAAGTCCTGCCATCAGAGTTGCCTTTCAGCAACAAGGCCAACTCAGTTGCATGTAGATATTGAACAACTATCAAGGTTTCCTTTTGACCATCATTTTGCTATCACTCCATGCAGACATTCCCTTATCTCACCCCAAATTATTCTACGCATATCCCATCAGTGACAAGATGATTTCATTGACAACAAATCTGACAACCTTCCTACTGTTTAAGGCCATCATATCTCCTATTGGTACCTACTCTTGTATATTCATTCAGTCTTACCCTTCTACTTCACCTAAAGGGCAAAAGATTCTGAGGTGGCTGACTGATGATTTGCAGCAGAAGCCTTGTGGGATTAAGATAGTTGTGGACTGTTTAGCCCTTTTGAGAAGGAAGTAGAGGATGAGGCAAAGACAGAGAGCCAAAGACTGCAGCAGCTGAACATAAAGGCTTCTCCTTTTATTCTGTCTTAATTTCACTTTCTTTTTGCTAGCCTCTGTGTTCTACCGCAGTGTACCATTATATGGAAAGCAACCTCAGTTTTATAAGGCATTCCTTAATGAGGGTGAGGCGGCATTTAATGTCAAGACCTCTTTCTTACAAAGACTAAAAGGCTATTTTGCTCTTTTACTCAATTATACACAGATTAATTTGAATTTTTAAATAAGTAAGCTCAGCACCTTGAAGAAGCACCAGCCTTGGACATTGCAGTGAGCCACATTGTTTCATACACCTTGGCTATTGCAGCAAAGCCGGATTTTCTACTTCCTTCTTATCCTGCATCAAGGCACAGTTCTCTTAAAGGGTGCTAATTGTGCAATAAATCCACCATGTGTATTTAATGAAGATGCAATGAGGAAAATTAGGCTTGTTCTGGGAGGAATTCCACTGAATGGCAGAAGTACAGTTTTGATGCTACTTTGGATAAAACTACAGGAGAACATCTAGAGATGTAAATTTCCATATTGGCACCATTTTCCCAAGGTTTCCATGGCTAATCCACTGGGGTTAGGACAGATAGACAGGTAAAAATCATAGAAATTTACCCCTAGGTCTTTACCTCTATGATCTGTATTCAAATCCAGCCCATACAGGTAGAAAAGAATCTCTTGCCCTTATATTGACTGGAACAGGTTGGGTAAGCTGGTTGTGGTGGGGGTGGAGTTTTTGTTGGGTTGTGGAGTTTTAACCCTTGCAGGGGGTACGAGTTGGATTCCGGGGCAGGGGTACCTGATCTGGGGGGCATTTAATGGTAGGAGGGAGGAGGGAGTCTGATGCCAAGGAAGAAGATAAGCTTGGGTGGGGTGGGGGGCAGGAATGTGTTTGGGGGTGGGGGGGGGGAGCACTTCTACTACACTTGGCCCACAAGCTGTGCTGTAAACACACTTACCTTTTCCACAAAGAAGTCCTTACCTCCCAAGGCCTGTGAAACCCAGCCCGCTGGGATTATATCTGAGGCATGTGCCTCATTATAATTGTTAAATGGCCAAGCCACCTCCTGGATGCAAGTTGGCTGCTCACCCCCATTCCCCCTCCATTAAACCTGGAAATGGTCAGGTTTTGGGTAGGTTGGGGTCAGGTTTGAGGTTTTGAAAATTTTTACATCACACCTGACCCTAAACCAGCAGTTTTTGGGGATTAAAATGACCCCTTCTCTTTCTCCCTTCCATAAGGATTCTACTTCTAAATAGTTTTTGATTAGTCTCAATCCACTTTCTGGTCCACTCGGGTGTTCAGTCAAAAATTATATGCAATTCAGCATGCATTTACAGTCTTGTTCAGAGAAGATGGATGGTGTGTGAAATGGAGATGTTACTCTACTGTATTACAGTATACTCTTCTGAGGTTGGGATAAAATACATTTGTTGGGAGTACAGATAAGCCATTTCCTGGCACCTATTGCATAGTGTAACTTATCTGGGAGTACTTGATTGAATAATGTAGAAGGAGCTTCATCCTTCATCTAATCTATGTTATTTTGCTGCTGGCAGTCCTTTCATTGCAACATTAATTGCCAAAAAAGAGAGAAAACAAATCCATTTGCAGCACTGATATTGATTATTGAATGCAAAATTCACCAAAATAAAAACATAGCTCACCAGAATCAGAAAACCAGACAACACGTTCAAGTAAACCCTCTCAACACAATACACGGAAAAATCCGTGATCTTCAGGCTGCAACCACCTAATCTGAATTGATCTTATCCATGGTGGAAACCAGCCCAGGTGAGGGAGATAGAGATCCCATGGAAATTAGAACCCAAACTGAGTTACATACAAACAGAAACCAATTTTGGCTTAAAAATAGATGACCTCAACAGCAGGGGTTATTGCAACAATATCTTCATCTCCAGTATTGTTGAAAATGCAGAGAAAAACAGTCTATTCTCTTCATCTAGCAGACATTCTGATCCATGCTGGATCTCAGAAACTGACCCGAGTCCTTAGGATACTCAACCTATACCATTAAATCCAAAACATCTGAGTGGCATTTGTAATACAAGTTCACAACTTGCAAAAAAAAAAAAATGACATTCATAAGAACCAATGGGCAGTTGTGAATTTATGGCTCCTAAATTGCATTTTTTTTATTGACCTCTTGCCTAAGTTACAATCGAGGTAATAGGCATTTGAAGGCATCAAACCAACCATCTAAAGCAAGGACATTAATATAGGATGCTGTATCCTGTCAAATTTAACATCCTGAATCTCGATATATTTTGTTCCTTCTTGAGATCTTTTCTTGCAGAAACTCCACTGCCTCCTCAAATAGGCCACAATCCCCAAGACAAGAGCCCAGGTGAATCAAGCATCCCTCTTTGGTTAGGTCAAAGGAGCTACCCATCATAAATCATCCAGATGCACTGCAACATTCCTGGCACAGCAACTCCACCATTATAACCCACAACATCTCACTAAGACAACAGAGATTATATTGGTAGAGACCAGCTCCCCATCATGTTGCTGCAGATCCAGACTACAACACCAAGGACCCTTGTCGGAACTCTTGCAATGTGCAGCACAGAAATAGGATCGCAGCTTTTAAAGGTCACGAGTTTACCATCTGCTGAACAAGCTTACTACAGTTTCCAAACTCAAATGACTAGGTTACCACCACAGCTAGTGTCTGAAGCCCAGTTAAGACTTAGAATTACAGAAACACAGAATAGTTACAGCACAGAAGGAGTTAATTTGGCCCATCGTGCACATGCTGGCTGTCTGCAAGAGCAACTCAACAAGTTGCACTCCTCCACCCTTTCCCTGTAGCACTGCAAATGTTTTCTCTTCAGGTGCTTATCCAATTCCCTTTTGAAACCCCTAATTGTAACTGTCTCCACCACACTGTCAAGTAGTGCATACCAGATCCTAACCACCCACTGCATAAAAACATTTTCCTCATGTCGCCTTTGGTTCTTTTGCCATTCACTTTAAATCGGTGTCCTATGGTTCTCGACCCTTCCACCAATGCGAACAGTTTCTGTCTATCTACTCTGACTAGACCCCTTTTGATTTGAACACCTCTATCAAATCTCCTCTCAACCTTCTCTAAGGAGAAAAACCCTAACAACTTCTCTAAACAAATTGGAGTACGCAAGCTGAAAATAAGAAAATAAGTCAGCAACTGGAGGAACACACTCTTCATTACTCATTTTAAAGACTTTGGGGGGAATTTAATATTGTCCCCTACAGTGAGTTTTGAGGTGGGGAGAGCATAAAATCGGGTGGGATGGTGGCGGGGCGGGGGACGGGGGAGGGTGGGGGGGCATTCCCGCGACCATCCCGCCTCCACCAAAATTTAGTCTGGGCCGGGAAGGCCAGTGAATGGCATTCCCACCCCGCCACCAATTGAGGCCCTTAACTGGGTAATTGACTTCCAATTAAAGGCTTTTTCCTGCCGCAATTAGCCATGTGGCGGGCAGCCCTGTCGCCGCACGGGAAGCATGCCACGCAAAACCGTGCTGCTTCCAGGCTCTGAGGGTTTGGGGAGTTGGAGTAGGTTCCTCGTTTAAAGGTACTTACAACCTGAAAGAGGGACCCAGCATCAGGAAGGGGGTTCCCGCTGAGGGCCACCCCACCCTGCTCTTGATGTCTCCCCCCCCCCCCCCCACACCCCACCCTATACCTCCTCCCCCACGACCCCTCCTGCCCTGACCTACCTGAGGCCTGGCTCCAGCAATGCTCCTTGACCTCCAGGGCAGTCACCTCCAGCAGCAGCAACTGCCTCTGCGGTGGCACTACAGCTGCCGGCCTCTGATTGGCTGGCAGCTTTCCGAGGGCAGAACGTTCAGTGACGGGGTCCTAGATCCTATGAAAGGCCCGATTGGCACTAAATTCACCAGACCTTCTGGAAAAGAGGCCACACGGAGGTCTCAGTGTCAGTTTCTCCCAACATCGAGATCGCCGCCGTCAGGATAAAATTCCCCCCCTTGTGTATGTTTTGGTCCACCAGTGAACCAGTCCTGAAAAGAGGGAAGTTAGATGAATGATCTTTGGTGATTTCCTACTGAACAACCCATAGAATGGGAATCCATATCCAATTGGTGGATGACATTATGGCAGACGATCAGGAAAATCTCTGGCTCAGCATGGCATCTCCATAACTTCACTAACGCAACAAGAAATAAATAAATGGATTATTGATGAACTACTTAAATGTTTGTACATTAGTTGCATAGTGCATAGTTTCTGTGCCTTAATCTATTTATGGAAAAAGTGCAATTCTGAAATTTGAGTATTGTTTGCTTTTGTCTAATATAGTTGAATTATCAAACACCATAATAAAATAAATTGCAACATTGGCTAACAATCATTCCTGTGAAGTTACAATCTCAAGTCTTTAGTATCTCTTACTACTTTTCGCTGTTTACTGTGAAAGGCAAGAGCCTCATACCAAAATATAATGTCTTGGTAAAAAACAAATGATAGTCCATTTTGTGATGCACTTTGTTTCATAAATTATTTTGGTGAGAGTTCTGCAAATTCTCCCAATGTTTTACTATAAAACATAATAAATTACAACTCCAGGGAGTGAATATATATTGATTTTTGTACGCTGACAGTTCATTATGCTTAGAACAGACCACAGGTCCCACTGGTTTCAAAAAAAAAAGACTATAAAGCATTCAGTTTGTTCAAATTTGTATCTAATTTGCTGCTTATAGTGGTCTGGGTGAAATCAGTAAATTAATTTACTGGTGTGCATACCTTTACATTGCACCTTGCAGTCCATTCTGCTTTCATTCATTGGAGTAGGTGTTGTATCCAGATGGAGATTTGGGGCAGAAATGGTGGGATCTGTAGCGGTTCACTCTGCTTCTCTCTCCACAGATGCTGCCAGACTTGCTGAGTATTACCAGCATTTCTTGTTTTTATTTCCGATTTCCAGCATCCAGAGTATTTTGCTTCTATTTAAAGGGACCCCAGCATAGGTCTGAATGGCTGTAGGAAATTGTGCTATGGATTCAATCAAGCACCTGGATAATGGAAGCAAGACATGGGAAGACTGCACACCCTCCCCTCCCCCCCCCCCACCAGTTCTCGGATTTGTCCCTGGAGGTCATAATGGATATGATGATAGCCAGGAGAGAAGTCCTCTTCCCTGAGGACAGGAGGAGAAGGCCATCCAGCATTATGAAGCAGGAGTGGCTGGAGGTAACAGAGGTTGTGAACAGCAGGAGTGTGGTGCTGAGGACATGGATACAGTGTTGGAAAATATTTAAGGACCTCATTAGGTCTGGCAAGGTGAGTGTCATACCCCTCTCATCTGGCAGCCATCACTCACTGACCTCCCTGGAAATCTCCTGCACAGCACTCCTCTTGCCAACACAGCTTGCTGTCACACAATCCTTTCGCTCCAGCCTGCTTCTCAAATCTACAACTTAATAGAAACACTCTTAGTCACCTTCATCCTATTGCTCCCACCTTCTGCTGTTAGGGCAGGCGAGCATGAGAATCCCAATGGAAATTAACCCCCACTGCTCTTTAGGCATAGAATAAGCAGTTTACTACCATGCAGCATGAACGTGCCACTGATTTATGCCCACTGGGAGCTGAGTTGAGACTGTCGCCAAATTCATTTCATTTAGGATCCAGACAGCTGGTCAGGGAAGGGTTTTAATCCCATCAGTCTGTTTGGTTTTTGAAATCTAGTTCCCAGAGGTGAAAAAAACAATATTGTAATTGGCTATTCCAGCTGCACAACTGTAAGCTAAAAAAAAGTATGAGCTACATGTTAATGAAAGAATCTCTGCTTTGTGCCTGTTCATCCATTGAGCATGGGTGAATGTATTTCTAAAGAAAATGAACAGGGCATGACCTGGTACAGTGAACTGGAGCACCAATGGAACCAAGCAGAGAGCTATGAGCTCGGGATTTGCATTTGTAATCTTTCACACAATGGAGAATGAAAATCAAATTCCAGTGGGGCCACAAATTGGGTGGTAACAGATTGGCAGCCCTTGATACACTCCACCCAATTCTCCTTTCCAGGTTTTGAAAATGATCTGAGCAAGTCCTGTGTCTGGACTTCATTGATAGTGCTATCTCAATGTGCTGAAGGGGCTTTCTCATTCCAACTATTGTATTCTGCATTAGCTTTAATTTACATGGTAAGCAAAAATACAGCATGCAGCACCAAAATACCAGCTTTTACATAGATTGGTGCCAATTATGAGGACAGTTTGCATAGACTAGATTAGTATTCCCTTCACAGATGATTAAAGTATGATCTAATTAAGGTGTTTAAGATGATTAAAGCATTTAAAAGGACAGAGAGAAACTATTTCATCTTGTGGGGAATTCAGAACAAGGGGCATAAACTTAAAGTTAGAGCTAGGCCATTCAAGAGTGATGTCAGGAAGCATTTCTTCAACAAAGTTTAGTGGAAGTCTTTGCCCCCAAAAAACTATTGAGGCTAGGTCACTTGCAAATTTCAAAACTGAGACTGATAGATTTTTGTTGGGCAAGGGTACTAAGGGCTACAGAGCCAAAGTGAGTGGATAGAGTTAATCATCCATGATGTAATTGAATGATGGAACAGTCTTCAGGAGTGAAAGGCCTACTCCTGTTACCACGTTTACTTTGAGAGCCTAATGTAATGTGATTCAGCCCTGTTGCACAACCCACTCTAAACACACAGCAGGCCCTTTCACACTATTAGAATCGGATGAAGTGCCAGACATAGTTGAGTATGGTAAAAACAATTTAAGCTATAATATCTTCAACTATTTTTTGACATACATTTCAGGCATGAGTATGAAGTGGTTTCTGCTTCATCCTCAAATCTGCTTTCTTGTCATCAAGCAGAAAAATATGGACATTTGTTTTTTACTTAAGAAACATTTAAGTAGTTCACATAGTTTGGTGCAGTTTTATGACCTTTTGTATTTTTGACTTTAGTACATTACATAGTTCATTATTCAGATGAGGTTGTCACTTGAAAAATCAGTGATCCAGCCTTTGCCATGAAACTCTTGTCTCTTTCTGGGAGGCCCACTCCTGGAAAGCTGATTTATCGTTCATTTACAACCAGACAAAGTTAATATCAGAGAAACTGAGCACATCCAATAACACTACTGTTAAAACATTCATCTGAATTTGTGAGTTAATGAGCCATGGGTTTCAGGTTCTACCAGATGAAAATACAACAGTCAAAAAGGGTCAGCTCTCATTAAATATAATGATCTTGCAAATGTGAAACTGTGCTGTATCTTTTAAATATTCTGATGGTATTCTTTGTAGCTGCAGTTATAAAATACTGCTATCTGTTCCTTGTCTTTCTCAATGTGCCTGGATTTGGCTTTACAGTATTGACTAGGTGGATGCAGTGGTTTAGCACTATATGCTTTCATCCCTGAGATGCCAGCTTGAATCCATTCTAGATTGAATGAATTAAATGAAAGGAAAAGTGCAAATGCTCAGCATATCAGTTAGCAGAAAGAGACATTACTGTTTTATATGAAATCCTTCATCAGATGGGATATCTCCTGTTCTTTGCTGACTACAAACCCAAGTCTAAAAGATGAAACGGCAGTTCTAACACTGAGTCCCTGACATGTATCTCCCAATGTTACTGGCTAGTGACTGATTTTACATTTTATATTATATAGCAGAGAGGATAACACTCTACAGGACATGACAGTTCATGTGCTGGGAATAAAGCTGAGCGACATGTGGAATGTGATTGGTCTGAGGTGCAACTGCAGGTTAAAAGCTGCATTAAAGGGAAGGAAAGTCTAGGGGGAGAACATTTTAATCTAAATTACTCCTTCATTCTTATATTCAAAAAATTATTTTAATAAAAATGATCTGTTCTGTAAAAAGAAATGCACTGACTGAGATCGCACCCCTGGGGCTGGATTTTACCCAGCCCGCAACGTTGGGCTCCGTGGACGGGGGCACCTGAAGTTGGGTCCGGAATTGGCCTGCCTCAGACCTCGATGCCAGGAGGGCCCGGCCCGATCCTCGCAGAGATGGTGAGGCTCCTTGGTGCCCCCCACCCGCCACTGGGCAATGGGACCTCAATTAAATTATTCAAATGAATAAAATGAATGAATTTACATAGACTTAACCGCAATCTTGAGGGTCCACTGCGATCTTTGGCACAGCGGCCAACACTCCCACGCTTTCAGATGCCTGTCCGAGGAAAGGCGGCGTGATACTGGTGGGGAGGGGGGAGGAGGTGAGATTTTCAGTGCGGGGGGGTGGGGTGACAGAGTCAAATACACATAATGGGTGTAGGGGATGGTGGGAAGGGTTGAACTTCAAATTTTGTGCCGTCTGTGGGGTGAGGGTGGGGGGGGGGGGGGGAGTCAGATTTAAAAATTAGGTGTTTTGGGGGGGATAAGGGCAAATAGTTCTGATGAAGGGTCACTGACCTGAAACATTAACTCTGCTTCTCTCTCCACAGATCCTGCCAGACCTGCTAAGTATTTCCAGCATTTCTTGTTTTTATTTCAGAGTTCCAGCATCTGCAGTATTTTGCTTTTATTCAAATAGTTATTGTAATTGTTATTGGGAGGGAAGACGCATTAGACATTTATTTATTTAGTTTTGGGGGGCATGTGTTTAAAAATTTAAATCAGGTGGTAGGGCTGGCTGCCCTTTAAAAATGGTGCCACGCCTGCGCGCAGGCAGCTGACAGCATTGTCGGGGTCGGACAGCCTGTCCCCTCCATAAGATTGGCGACATGCTCTTAAAATCCAGCCCCTAGTATTCTCTAACCCCACCAGAATTTGGGAGGTCACTGGCAGGACACTGTACTCACATGGGAACAGTAGGCACCTGCATGGCCATTGTAGATGCATTTCAGTGTCTGCTTACCCCATGGTACCAGAAACCCTTGCTTCTAGCCACCATCAAGGCATAGGGGAATTATTCCCCTCTCTCCCAGGAACCCCATATGGTGCTCATCAACTTCCTGTGCAAGGGATATAGATACAGGCATAGACCATTCAGCCCCTAATGTCTGCTCTGCTATTCAATGAAATTATGGCTGATCTGTATCCTAACTGTATCTGTATCAACCCTCCTTGGTTCCATATCCCTGAATACCCCTGTCGAACGAATATCTATCAATCTCAGATTTAAAATTATTAATTGAGTTAGTATCTACTGTTTTCATGGAAGAGTTGCATACGTCTACCACCCTTTGCATGAAGAAGTATTTCTTAACTTCTCTGATGAATGGTCTGGCCCAGATTTTTAAGGTTATGTTCCCCTAGCTCAAGACTCCACAATAACAGTGGAAAAAATTCACGTTATCTACCCTATCAATTCTTTTCAAAATCCTAAAAAAAACCTGAATCAAATCACCCCTTAATCTTCTATATTCCAGGGAATACAAGCCAAGTTTATGTTATCTCTCTTCATAATCTAACCCTGACAGCCTTGGTAACATTCTGGTGAATCTGCAGTGCACTCTTTCCAAGGCCAATATAACTTTTCCAAGGTGAGATGTCCAGAACTGTACACAGTACTCCAGATGTGGTCTAACCAGAGCTTTGCACAGCTGTAGCAAAACTTTCCCCTCTTTATATTCCAGCACTCTCGTTCCAAAGATGAACATTCTATTCACCAGTTTGATTATTTTTTCTGTACCTGACCATTACATTTTAGTGATCTATGTGCACGACTCCCTAAAGCTCTTTAGACATCCATTGTTCCAGATCTATCCTTTATCGGTCCAAAATGGATGACCTCACAATTACCTGTGTTGAAATCCAATTGCCACAGTTTCAGCCATTCACTTGGATCTGTAATAGGACATATGGCTCTCTACTGTGTTATCTAAGACCTTAATAAATATAATGATTTGTTGAGGCTCTAGCACAGATCCTTGTGGGACACCACTAGTCACTTCCTTTCAATTTGAATACATACCCATTATCTCCACTCTCTGTCTTCTACTGCCTAACCAATCACCAGGTCAATAATATGCCTTCAATTCTATGAGCTTTAATACTAGCTCGCAGTCTGTTTATGTGGAGCCTCATTGAATGCTTTCTGGAAATCCATATAAACTACATCCATAGACATTCCCCTGTCTTCTACTTACTCAAAAAATTCATTTAGGTTTCTTAGACATAACCTACTCTTTAAAAATCTATGTTGGCTCTCTCAAATCAGCTCAAATTTCTCTAAGTGCTCAATCACCCTACCCTTAATTATATATTCCAATAATCTCCTGTTACAACCAGGTGAGACAGGTGTCTAAGGGGTCCCTTTTAGCCTTCACCTGGTCTTATTGTAACAGGGTTTAGTTTTAAACACACGGTGTTTTGAGCTCTCCCTTTGTGAATCCTTATTCACCACTTTCCAATTATAAGGCGAAGAAATGAGCACAAACAGACCTTCTTAGGTTTAAAGAAGAAAAGGGAAATTTATTAAAACTTAAACTCTAATTCGGTTAATGCCTATGGATACGTGCCGCGCCCCACGCTAGCATGCATACGTGATACGCACATGCAAATAGAGACAGAAAAGAGCAGAAGAAAAATAATAGAGTAGCGAGGTTTCAGGCAATATCAGAAGAGTTTCTTGTGACTGTGCTTCGAGCTCACTGTAGTCCTTTTGTAGGTAGTCTTGCTTTTTGTTGGGGCCTAGTATTCTTCTTAAACCTTGTTCACTGTATGAGACTTTTCTCTCTTGGGGTTCATGTGTCTTCAGTGGGTCTTCAGTTCCGTGAGAAAGAGATGAGCAGACAGGAGTGCAATGTTCTCCTATAAAATTCTAACAGGACTTGACAGGGTAGATGCAGGAAGGATGTTCGCGATGGTGGGGGAGTCCAGAACCAGGGTTCATAGTCTAAGGATACGGGGTAAACCTTTCGGGACTGAGATGAGGAGAAATTTCTTTACCCAGAGAGTGATGAGCCTGTGGAATTCACTACCACAGAAAGCAGTTGAGGCCAAAACATTGTATGTTTTCAAAAAGGAGTTAGATATAGCTCTTGGGGCGAAAGGGATCAAAGGGTATGGGGCGAAAGCGGGAACAGGTTACTGAGTTGGATGATCAGCCATGATCATAATGAATGGCGGAGCAGACTCGAAGGGCTGAATGGCCTACTCCTGCTTCTATTTTCTATGTTTCTATGTTTCTCAATCTAGGAGCAAACAGCTTTCTGAGTTCAAATTCTCTGTGGCAAGTTCAAATTTTTAAAAAAGACAGTTAGTCATGTGACTAAACTGGTCCGACCACGTCTGTTTATGTATTCGACCATCTTAGTAGTTAACCTCGAATGCTAGCCTTTCTACCTTCAACGTCTGGTAATCAAAATTCCATTGTCGATTAAATTGGAACAGGGATTAGGATCACTGCTTTTCTTAATATATATTAATGACCTAGACTTGGGTACACATGGCACAATTTCAAAATTTGCAGATGACACAATACTTGGAAGTATTGTGAACTGTGAGGAGGAGAGTGATAGACTTTATGAGACAGACAGGCTGGTGGAATGGGTGGATACATGGCAGATGAAATTTAATGCCGAGAAGTGTGAAGTGATGCATTTTGGTAGAAAGAACAAGGAGAGGCAATATAAACTTCAGGGTACAATTATAAAGAAGGTGCAGGAACAGAGAGACCTGGGGTATATGTGTACATGCAGGGCAGGTTGAGAAAGTGTTTAAAAAGGCATACGGAATCCTAGACTTCATAAATAGAGGCATAGAGCATAAAAACAAGGAAGTTATGATGAACCTTTATAAATCACTGGTTCAGCCTCAAACAGAGTGTTGTGTCTGGTTCTGGGCATCACACTTTAGGAAGGATGTGAAGGCTTTGGAGAGGATGCAGAAGAAATTTATGAGAATGGTTCCAGGGATGAGGAACTTCAGTTATGAGGATAGATTGAAGAAGCTGGGGTTGTTCTCCTTAGAGGAGGGAAAGTTGAGAGGAAATTTGATAGAGCTGTTCAAAATCATGAGGGGTCTGCACACAGTAGATAGGGAGAAACTGTTCCCATTGGTAGAAGGATAGAATACCAGAGGATACTGATTTAAGGTGAATGGCAAAAGAACTAACAGCGACATGAGGAAAGATTCTTCACATAAATGCACTGCCTCGGAGTGTAGTGGAAACAGATTCAATTGTGTCTTTCCAAAGGGAATTGGATAAGCTCCTGAAGAGAAAAAAATTGCAGTGCCATGGGGAAAGGGAGGGGGAGTGGGACTAGTTCTTGCAGAGAGCCAGCACAGACGTGATGGGCTGAATGGCCTGCTTCTGTGCTGTAAGCATTCTATGATTCTTTGATTACTTATTACTAAATCTACTATCGGCTGCCTTTTTGTTGGTTCTACAATATGTTGCATTAGAAAATTATCTTGAAAACACTCAAGAAAAAATTCACTGCCTTTCTGACTTGAGCTACTTTGCTCTTCCCAATCTACATGAAAATTGAAATCTCCCATTAAAATAACATTGCTTTTGCTACAAGCCTCTCTATTTCCCAAATTAATACTTTCTTCCACTTCATTATCAGGAGCCTGTAGACAACTCCATTAAAGTTTCATGTCCTCTCTATTCCTCAATTCTAACCATAGAGTCTTTGCAGATTGCTTTCCCTTACCCATAGCCTCCCTTATGAAAGTTGTAATAATATCTTTAATCAATAAGGCTACCCTTCCTCCTCTGCTAGTTTCCTACCCTTTGTAAAGATCTTATAAACTGGAATATTTAACTCCCCATCATGACCAACATGCAGCCATGTCTCTGTAACAGCCGCCTTGCCATACCCTCTAAGTGGTATTTGAGCCTCTAATTCACTCAATTTATTTCTTGTACTCTGTGCGTTATATAAAACTTTTATTTGGGCAAGAGACCCTAACCTGTCCTTCTGCCCTGATGCTGCTTTTCTTGCACTGTTTAACTTAGCATGTTTCTTATTTGTCATGTCTGCTGCAACTATCATGCAAATTCATCAAGGTTCTGGACAGAGTAAATAGGGAGAAAATGTTTCTGGTGGTGGAAGGGCTGAGAACCAGATGACGCTGATTTAAGGTGATTGGCAAAAGAAGTAGCAGCAACATGAGAAAAGCCTTTTTTACGCAGTGAGTGGTTAGGATTTGGAATGCACTGCCTGAGAGTGTGATTGAGGTGGATTCAACCATATCTTTCAAAGGGAAATTGGATAAGCAGCTGAAGAGGAAGAAAAAAAAATCAGGGCTATGAGGGAAGATTAGGGTGTGGGACTAGCTGAGCTGCTATTGCAGAGACCTGGCAAGGACACAAAGGGCTGAACGGTCTCCCTCTGTGCTGTAACAGCTCTATGAGTCCATGATTCTAATCTAGTTATTTTCGTATTACTTTCATCTGGTGTATCTATAATCACTGTTTGTGACCTGAACACTGCTCCTATTCTTTTATCTTTAAACTTGCATTTTTATTATTGTTTCTGATTGAGCCCTTCCCCAAGTTTATTAGCTTACCATCCTATTTATCCTTTCCATTGGGACCTTGGTCCCAGTGCAGTTCAGGTTCAGCCCATCCCAACAGCAGAGTTCCCTCCTGTCTGTCTACTACTGTCAGTGTCCCATGAAATAGAACCTCTCCTTCCCACACCACTCCTTTAGCCACTCTGCTGATCACCTTACTGATCTGTTTGTCTCTATGCCAATTAGCAGGTGGCTTGGATAATAATCCACAGACAATCACCCTTAAGGTTCTGCATTTTAATTGCGATTCTAACTCCTGATATTCCCCCAGCAGAATCTCTGTCCTCAGTTCTTCCTATTTTTCTGAGGACACTTACTCTTTCCTTTTCCTGTGCGTTCCTCTGAGGTTTGACTGAACTCTGGAGAAAACTACCCAGAAATTTATCCATAGCCTGCAATGCCATTTCCAGTTTTATTTATTTATTGAGTGGTAATTTAGTTATAGATATAATGGAATTACTTGAGATCTAGGTTTTATTTAGTAGATGAATTGAGCTTGATTTCAAGTAAACTTGTAACTAATTTGTCTTACTTTTGTTAATTAACTTCTTTATGTCAGTATCCCCCTTATGTCCTATTTATTCGTTACGTATTACCAGACTTGTATTTGGATCCCTTTAACATTGGTATCCTCTATTTAGTTCATTGCAATCTTATCCCGAGATCTAATTATTCTTTTTCGTAGGGGGATTTACTTATTTACTGTTCCCCCGTGGTTTAACTTACTTAGCACCTCCTTCTCCCTCTGCACTGAATTCCTACTCTCACCAAATTCCTGTCATCGCTCTTTTTAGCAAAGTTCAGTTAGTTAGCAGATACTCTGAACTCTGTGCGCACAGTACAGGTGGGCAATAGGATAAAGATCTTACATACAGGAGTGTGTCTGTACTCCCAATATTTAATCATAAACTAATGTAATCAGGAGTTTTAACAATGGCTGACTCAATAACCAATAACCTTATCGTTGTCCTAGTGGCTGCAGCACAAATCTGGAAAGAGAATTTTAAACTTATGCAAATTCATATAGATTTAAAATATCTTAAATGTAACCCATTTCCAAATCCATACTGTGGGAAAATGGTAAAAAATAAAAATCCTGAAACATGACGGTGCTTTAGTAGTAAACCTTTCCTTTTCTCTTGTTCACCTCCTGCATTCTCTGTCTGGATCAAAGGATCTCTATCTTCATTGATCCCTTCTTCCCCACAACTGCTCCAGCTCTTCATTTTAAATTCTTGTTTGCAAGTGAAGAGACATTTTGGAGGGAAATATGGAGACAGACAGAAATTGTTGATTCCCTGACCGAGTTAAAGTGGGCACAGTGAACAGAACAGAAAGAAGGTTGATGAGGTCAGCCCTCAGTGTGCCAAGTAAGTGTGCACAAGGCACTGATTAATAGTAGGAGAGGTTGTGGAGGAAGGAGAGAATTGAACTTGCTGAGAGGAGAGGTCACCTCCACTCACAGTTGGTGCCAACAGGAATTTCCAGGCTCTGTTTTTAAAAGAAGGATATTTCAGAGTATAAAAGATTTTCAGTGGAAGAACAATAGTCTGATGCAGGCCCATCTGTGGGTTTGGATCATAAAGTTCAAGAGCCACATTAATCCTAAGAGTCCCACACTGACAATCGATGCCAAACATGAGACAAGCAGTGAGAATAAACACCACAATAGACAAGTAAACACAACAATCAATGATAGGATGGATAAGCATCAAGGCAGAATAGAGTAAGTTGATGCTCATTTCTGTTTTTGAACAATAAATATTATGCATTGTGCTGTTTTACTTTAATTCAAGAAGCTGATTTCAGAAATGTGCTAGGAGAACGCTGTTCATAAAGAACAAGTAAAATAGATATGGTCATGCCATGGATTATAGAATCATAGAATGATACTGCATGGAAAGAAACTATTTGGCCAAATGTGCCTGTGCTGGCTCTTTGGTACAGCTATCCAATTGTCCCACTTTCCTGCTCTTCTTCATAACCCTGTAAATGTTTTCCCTGTGAGTGTTTATCCATTTCTCTTTTGAATGTTACTGTTGAATTTGTTTCCACCATCCTTTGGCAGTGCATTCCAGATAACAACATGCTGTGTTTAAAAACAAAATTCTCATGTCACCTCTGGTTCTTTTGATAATCACCTTAAATCTGTCTCCTTTGGTTACCAGCCCTTGTGCCACTGGAAACAGTTTCTCCTTTATTTACTTTATCAAAACACTCATGATTTTGAACACCCCTATCAAATATTCCCTTAACCTTCTCTGCTTGAAGGAGAACAACCCCAACTTCTCTCGTCTGTCCACGTAACTGAAGCTCCACATCCCTGATACCATCCTAGCCCCATCTCTGGCTTGGACACCCTTCTTAAAGTGTGGTGCCCAGAATTGAACACAATACGCTAGCTGAGGCCTAACCAGTGTTTCATAAATGTTTAGTATAACTGAGTTGCTTTTGTTCCTTATGCCTCTATTTATAAAGCCAAATACCCTTTTTGCTTTTTTAATAGCTTTCCCAACTTGTTCTGCCATCTTCAAAGATTTGTGTATATACACCCCCAGGTCTCTCTATTGCTGTACTCCCTTTAAAATTATATAATTTAGTTTATATTACCCCTCCTCATTCTTCTTACCAAAATATATCACTTTTCACATCTCAACATTAATTTATACCCTGTCATGTGCCTGCCCATTTCACCAGTCTGCCTATTTCCTCCTGACAACTGTTTCTATCCTCCTCATTGTTTACCACATTTTGAAGTTTCATGTCATCTGCAAACTTTGAAACGATAAAGAAAGACTTGCATTTATATAGCACTTATCATGACCACCAGATGTCTCAAAACACTTTAAAGCCAATGGAGTACTTTTGAAGTGTAATCACTGTTGTAATGTAGGGAATGCAGCAGCTAATTTGCCCACACCAAGCTCCCATAAACAGCTATGTGATAATGACCAGGGTAATCTGTTTTTGTGTCGTTGACTGAGGGATAAATATTGACCAGGACACTGGGGATAACTCCCTGCTCTTCTTCAAAATAGTGCCATGGGATCTTTTACATTCACCTGAGCAAGCAGACGGGGCCTCAGCTTAACATCTCATCCAAAGGGCGGCACCTCCAATGGTGCAACACTCCCTCAGTACTGCACTGGAGTGTCAGCCTTTATTTTTGTGCTCAAGCATGAGAGTGGGACTTAAACCCAGAACCTTGAAACTCAGACAAGAGTTCTACCAACTAAGCCATAGCACTATGTCCTATAAACTTAAGTTCAGGTCATTAATATATATCAAAAAGAGCTGTGGGTTTAATACCAGCCCCTGAGGATACCACCGTATACTACCCTTTGTCTGAAAAACAACCATTTACCACTTCTCTGATGAAAAGTCACAGACCTGAAACATTAATTCACTGCTTTTTGTCCCTGAACCAATTTCATATCCACACTGCCACTGTCCCTTTAATTCCATGGGCTATAATTTTGCTGATACGTCTATTATGTGGTAATTTGTCAAATGCAACTCTACTACCCTCATCAAACCTTTCTGTTACTTCATCAAAAAACTCAATCATTAGTCAAGCATGATTTACCTTTAACTAATCTGTGCTGACTTTCATTTAATAACCCATACTTTTCCAAATGCCAATTAATTTTTTCCTGGATTATTGTCTCTAAAAGTTTCCCCACCACCAACATTAGGCTGACTGACCTGTAGGGCTGAATTTTTCCATTTACCTGGAAGTCCTGCTGCTGGGGCTGAAAGCTGGAGGTGACCCCATTTTGGCTGGCGGTGGGACCCTGGGGAATATTGCCGGCAGCAGCCAAATACGCAGCTATTGCTGGGGCCATCGTCCAATTAGAGATTGTGGCCCACCCCTAGCAGCTGCTGGCCCAATCAGGTGGCCAATGCTGAGGCTGCAGCTCCAGGGAGAGGGCATCTCAATGAGTTGGGGTGTCCAGGGCTAGGCAGGCAGGCCCCAGTAATTGTGTTGTGGGGGTGGGGGGGGGGGGGGGGGGTGGGGGTTGGGGATGTCATGGGTGCACCACAGTGCCATTGCCGTGGGGGTGGGGCACAGAGTGCCCATAAAGGAGGCCACCAGGGTTTACCTGCCAGAAGTCCCAAGTGGCAGCAGGTCGTCCCAACATGAGTAAAATGGCTGCAGAGGTAGGAAGCGACAGTTAATTGATCATTTAAGTGACTTAATTGGCTGTCAGGCAGGTGGCCACACCGCTATGTTTCCCACCACTGACAATATGCCATGACAGTGGTAAGATGTCAGGCTCCCTTCCCAATGCCATGCCCTGTCATATTGCCAGCCCTCCCACCTCCCAGTCCTCCTCCAACGGCCTGGGAAAATTCAACCTGTAGTTGAACATTTTTTAAATAGGGTGGAACATTTGCAATCCTTAGGTCCACTGGCACCATCCCTATACCTGAGGAGGACTGGAAGATTGTGCCCAGAGCCTCCCAATTTCCACCCTTACTTCCCTCAGTAACCTAAACTGCATCAAACTGGATGACTTTTCTACTTTAATGACTGCCAACCTTTTATCCTGTTTATTTTTATCCTTGGATTGTTTAGGATTGCATGGAGTTGATGATAATGTGGGAGATAAGAAACTGGAACTCAGGAGAATTTTTCCTCAATTAAAGTTTATTGAGTTGCTCAAGATGTGGTAATGTGTCAGCTGGTGTTTGATCCTCTGGCATCAAATCCTTCAGTTTTTGGAAGACCCTTGCTGTTGCTCCTCATGCTGGATGCTTGATGGTATTGTGAATAATACAATAAGTGACAATACTCCTGGAGACGTTTCCAGTGTTGCAGTAGAGCACCTCACCTGTTTTGTTTCATTATGCCTTTAGTTTTCCAGATGCATACATAGGTTGAAGCATGTTCTGTAACCAGTAGAAGTGCAGGAAAACCGACATAGGTCAGTATCGTACCATCGAAGTACCATTTCCAAGAAGATTAAATAATAGCACCTTTTGAGGCACAGCAGTCTGCCCCTCTCTCCACCTAAAGTCAAACAAGAAGAATGTGGGCAGAGCAATGGGACCTAATATTATGAGTCCCCACCGATTTACCCTGCATGTTATACCCACAATACAGGGTCACTTGGAGCATAAGGGTCAGGAAAATTGACTTCATATTGACATAAAACTGTTTTAACAGTGAGAACAGGAACAGAATTGATTTTAAATCTGTTGAGATGACAGCTTTGTCTTTTTTTTAGTACATATTATTTCGAAGTCATCAATAAGTCTGACTGAAGATAAGTGAAGTACAGACACAATGAGCTGATTAACTTCTTCCTGTGCCATAAATTCTTTTATCTATCTTTGTTTTCTATGTTGCCATCCTTTAGAATGTCCATCCTGCAATTGTCATAAGAGATTTTAAGACTGAAAAAGGATGTATAACAAGGTCCTTGGACACAAAATTGGGCTCAGTAGCGCCTGTTATTTGGGGACTACGGGTGCCGTTTCAGGACCAAAATGGCATCTGATGTGTATGCGCACACATTTCCGCCATGAATTGCAGCAGATAGCATATTGGTGAAGGCATGATGCGTGTGCAGTGAACGTCTGCCGGGGGTATGCAGAGCAGGCAGATTATGACGTCAATCATCGTCAAACATTACATTTTTAAAAAGTTTTTCATGGGATGTGAGCATCGCTGGCTGGGCCAGCATTTATCACCCATCCCTAATAGTCCTTGAGAGGGTGGGGATTAGATGCAGTCCATGTGGTGCAGGCACACCCAAAGTGCTGTTAAGAAGGGACTTCCAGGATTTTGACCCAGCGACAGTGAAGGAATGAGCAGATAGTTCCAAGTCAGGATGGTATGTGGCTTGGAGGGGAATTTGCAAGTGGTGGTGGTCCATGCGCCTGCTGCCTTTGTCCTTTTAGATGGTCAAGGTTGCGTGTTTGGAAGATGCTGTCGAAAGATCGTTGGTGACTTGCTGCAGTGCATCTTGTAGATGGTAGCCACTGCTGCCACTGTGCGTCGGTGGTAGAGGAAGTGAATGTTGAAGGTAGTGGATGGGGTGCCAATCAAGTGTGCTGCTTTGTCCTGGATGGTGTTTAGCTTCTTGAGTGTTGTTGGAGCTGCACTCATCCAGGCAAGTGAAGAGTATTCCATCATATTCCTGACTTGTGCCTTGTAGACGGTGGACAGGCTTTGGGACATCAGGAGATGAGTTACTCAATGCAGAATTCCCAGCCTCTGACCTACTCGTGTAGCCACAGTATTTATATGGCTTGCCCAGTTCAGTTTCTGGTCAATGGCAACCCCAAGGATGTTGATAGTGGGGGATTCAGCGATAGTAATGCCATTGAATGTCAAATTGATGCCAGCGTTGCAATTTTGTTGCTCCACGCTCCAGTTGATGCCCTCTCAATCTCACACAACTGAACATGTGTTAAGCAGTTGTAGGACCACCCCCATCACCACCCCCCACCACCCCCCAACATCAGCATTAGTTTAATACACTTGTGGAAATACACTTGTGGATCATTCCATTATTGAGTGCCTATTATGTGATTATTGTGGCTTGTCCACTGGAAACAGTCCAGCAAGTCATCACAAGCCAAGGGAGGGCAATGGGTACTCAAATGTTAGGGAGAACTAGCTAGCTCTTGATTTACTGATACAAGTAGCCTTCCAGTTACACCAAGCGTGGGATCCAGCACCAATAGAAAGACGCCACTGAGTTGTTGTTGAACAGTTAGTGGCCAGTAGGCTAAACCCAGAAACATTATCTGATTCTTGCTTTATTATACTAAACATACATCAGTGTCAGAGATGCTGCCTTTCAGCTGAGATGTTAAATCAAAGCCCTGTCAGCTCTTAGGTGGATGCAAAAGATCCCACGGCACTATTTTGAAGAAGAGCAGGGGAGTTATCCCTGGTGTCCTGGCCAATATTTGTCCCTCAGTAAACATCACAAAAACGATTACCTGGTCATTATTGCTTTGCTGTTTGTGGGAGATGGTTGTGCGCAAATTGGCAGCTGTGTTTCCCACATTACAACAGTGCCTACTAAGGGCGGCACAGTGGCACAGTGGCTAGCACCGCAGCCTCACAGCTATTGTGACCTGGGTTTGGTTCTGGGTACTGCCTGTGCAGAGTTTGCACGTTCTTCCTATGACTGTGTGGGTTTCCTCTGGGTGCTTGGGTTTCCTCCCACATGTCAAAGACTTGTGGGTTGACAGGTAAATTGGCCATTGTAAAAAAAAAATTGCTCCTCGCTTAGGTAGGAGAATTGAGGGAAGGTGGTGATGTGAGAGGGAAAATGGGATTAATGTAGGATTAGTATAAAGGGGTGGTTGATGGTCAGTGTGGATTTGTTGGGCCGAAGGGCCTGTTTTGGTGCTGTATCTCTCTATGACTAGTGCTTCATGAGCTGAAAAGTGCTATATAAATGCAAGTCTGTCATTTTTTTTCTGTTTGACTATTCAATAGTACTTAAACTTTGGCTGGAATTTTACGTCACCCCCAACGAGCCGGATGGTGGGGAGTGGGTGGCGTAAGATAGAGCAGGAAGCTTTCCCGACCTGCTCCCACCCTTTACATAGGGTGAAAAATGGCCCACCCGCCCAGGCCAATCAAGGCCCTTGAGTGGCTACTTAACGGCCACCTAAGGGCCTTTGCCCACCTGCACGCAGATGGTACGCATGGCAAGCGGGTGTCCTGGAGCTGGGAAAAGCCACCTGTGAAAACCAGGCGGCTTCCGATTGTCTCGGGGTCGGGCCCTGCTCATCGGGCACAAGGTGCCTGATGGAGGGCCGCCCCCGCTACCCCAACCATCCCCAGAACTCAACACGCCCTCCTCCCCGCTGATTGGCCGGCAGCTCAATGAAGCTGGCCTTCCTCTCTCAAGCAGGTGGAAGTCCCGCCTCCGAACAGTTAAAGCCTGGGGACCTGTAAAATGCGGGTCGGATCCCCAGGCGAGGCGGAAGCGGGTTCGCCACCAACTTTTCAGTCGATGGCCAGCTCCCGTCCACCCAACGTGAAATCCCAGCCTTTGTGCCTGCCACCCTGCTAGAACAATGATCTACACAGATCAGTTCTTGAGTTCTCTGGTCTGTCGTTCAGTCGATGTTTGAAATACTGTTGCCCAGTGGTACCACGTGGAGATACCACTTAAAGAGTGGAAACACAAAAGAAAGTCACATTTACCATAACCAGCTCTCATAAAGTGTTGTAAGCTTCAAGAGGGTCATGCTACTTACAGGTTAGTTGCTGGTTGATTCCTTCTGGCTGTTGATATAATTCTCTAAGTATTTGGTGCTATCCATAGTTGTTTTAAGTTGTCAAAGTCTACAGGGAGTGAAGCGGCAGGTGCTGAAGGACTTTTTATTGACTTCACTTGCTCCAAGACATGGATACGCTAGTAGGCATTTCCCTTGGAATAGAGCATGTCTGGGAGAATGAGCAGAGGCCAGGCAGAGCAGGACAAGTTGATGGAAGAAGGAGGGGGGAGGAGGAGGAAGAGGAAGAAGAGGAAAGAAGGTGGCAACCTACACAGCCCCATTGTGCCTGGGCTCTACATGATGATCTACTTTGAGTAATGTACCAATAATCAGAACCCCAATTCTCCATTCATCAACAGCTCATGCTTCATACCGTCCCTCTGCTACTGACCATCAAATCATGGTCTTGGCCATGATGCAAAAATAAAATCCAACACAAAATAATCAAATTTGTAAATGAAATCATGCTAAATTATGTATAAATGTAAACTACTCACCTTTGTGCATTCCCTTAGTTACTGTTTTCCATGTCCCTTTGCCTGACCTTGTGCTCCTACACAGTGCTACCCCAGTGGCTGCACCATGGTTGGAGGAAGGCTGTCGATTTTCATTGGAGGAGACTGTGGATGGACTTGGAGGGTGACCTTGAGCATCTCTAGGCCTAGAAGGCACGGCTTCGGTCTATACCATCTCAGCATGGGTGAGAGCAGTCTGATTGGCTGGCTGACAGGCAACCGCAAGGGCACTGACAAAGTGGCTGGGGTGGGAGTAGGAATGCTGTCCTCCTGAGAGAGGACAGTAGGTTTGTACTCCATGGAGTGACTGCCACTCTTCTGGGCACCATCTCAGCAGTCATAGTAATCTGTTGGAGGACTGCTGTGAGACCCTGAACGCCCCTTTGAACACTAGAATCCATAGCAATAATGACACCAGTGTGTGCTTGCATGGCAACAAGCTGACCCTACATAACTTCAGTCTGAGCTTCCACTGCAGCACCCTGACTTCTGCTGGAAGCTTCTTGTGATGCAATGGAAGCTGAGACATTGGCCAGCAAATGCTGCAACATGATTGGATCCGCAAGTGTATTGATAGAATTGACCACCACTTTCATGCTGGAACGGATGGACTCCAGGCACCGTGCAAAGCCCTGTGCCAAGTTTGTTCTGGAATTTGCTATGCTTCTTGACATTGAATGCAGGCTTGCCAATGCACCAAGCATTTCATTAGAATCCAGGACCAGCATGTTCCTGTGAGGAAGAAGGATAAGTTTGGCAAGTTTCGGGAACCTTGGATAACGCAGGATATTGTGAGCCTAGTCAAAAGGAAAAAGGAAGCATTCGTAAGGGCTGGAAGGCTAGAAACAGACAAAGCCCTTCAGGAATATAAAGACAGTAGGAAGGAACTTAAGTAAGGAGTCAGGAGGGCTAAAAGGGGTCATGAAAAGTCATTGGCAAACAGGATTAAGGAAAATCGCAAGGCTTTTTATACGTATGTAAAGAGCAAGAGGGTAACCAGGGAAAGGATTGGCCCACTCAAGGACAGAGGAGGGAATCTATCTATGTGTGGAGTCAGAGGAAATGGGCGAGGTACTAAATTAGTACTTTGCATCAGTATTCACCAAAGAGAAGGACTTGGTGGATGATGAGTCTACGGAAGGGAGTGTAGATAGTCTCGGTCATGTCGTTATCAAAAAGGAGGAGGAATTGGGCGTCTTGCAAAGCATTAAGGTAGATAAGTCCCCAGGGCCTGATGGGATCTACCCCAGAATACTGAGGGAGGTAAGGGAAGAAATTGCTGGGGCCTTGACAGAAATCTTTGCATCCTCATTGGCTACAGGTGAGGTCCCAGAGGACTGGAGAATAGCCAATGTTGTTCCTTTGTTTAAAAAGGGTAGCAAGGATAATCCAGGAAATTATAGGCCGGTGAGCCTTACGTCAGTGGTAGGGAAATTATTGGAGAGGATTCTTCAGGACAGGATTTACTCCCATTTGGAAACAAACAAACTTATTAGCGAGAGGCAGCATGGTTTTGTGAAGGGGAGGTTGTGTCTCACTAACTTGATTGAGTTTTTTGAGGAAGTGACGAAGATGATTGATGAAGGAAGGACAGTGGATGTTATCTATATGGACTTCAGTAAAACCTTTGACAAGGTCCTTCATGGCAAACTGGTACAAAAGATGAAGTCAAACGGGATCAGAGGTGAGCTGGCAAGATGGATACAGAACTGGCTCAGTCATAGAAGACAGAGGGTAGCAGTGGAAGGGTGCTTTTCTGAATGGAGGGCTGTGACTAGTGGTGTTCCGCAGGGATCAGTGCTGGGACCTTTGCTGTTTGTAGTATATATAAATGATTTGGAGGAAAATGTAGCTGGTCTGATTAGTAAGTTTGCGGACGACACAAAGGTTGGTGGAGTTGCGGATAGTGATGAGGATTGTCAGAGGATACAGCAGGATATAGATCGGTTGGAGACTTGGGCGGAGAAATGGCAGATGGAGTTTAATCTGGACAAATGTGAGGTAATGCATTTTGGAAGGTCTAATGCAGGTGGGAGGTATACAGTAAATGGCAGAACCCTTAGGAGTATTGACAGGCAGAGAGATCTCGGCTTACAGGTCCACAGATCACTGAAAGTGGCAACGCAGGTGGATAAGGTAGCCAAGAATGCATACGGCATACTTGCCTTCATCGGTCGGGGCATAGAGTATAAAAATTGGCAAGTCATGTTGCAGCTGTACCGAACTTTAGTTCGGCAACACTTAGAATATTACGTGCAATTCTGGTCACCACACTACCAGAAGGACGTGGAGTCTTTGCAGAGGGTACAGAAGAGGTTACCAGGATGTTGCCTGGTCTGGAAGGCATTAGCTTTGAGGAGAGGTTGGATAAACTCGGATTGTTTTCACTGGAACGACGGAGGTGGAGGGGCGACATGATAGAGGTTTACAAAGTTATAAGCGGAGTGGACAGAGTGGATAGTCAGAAGCTTTTTCCCAGGGTGGAAGAGTCAGTTACTAGGGGACATAGGTTTAAGGTGAGAGGGGCAAAGTTTAGAGGGGATGTGCGAGGCAAGTTCTTTATACAGAGGGTGGTGAGTGCCTGGAACTTGCTGCCGGGGGAGGTGGTGGAGGCAGGTACGATAGCGACGTTTAAGAGGCATCTTGACAAATACATAAATAGGATGGGAATAGAGGGATACGGTCCCCGGAAGTGCAGAAGGTTTTAGTTTCGGCAGGTATCAAGATCGGCGCAGGCTTGGAGGGCCGAATGGCCTGTTCCTGTGCTGTACTGTTCTTTGTTCTTTGTTCACTGTGCATACCCATCTGCCTTCTTCCGTAACCTGCTCCATTGAAGTCCTCTGCAGCAAAAGTCTTGTGATACCTCACCTTCTGATGAGCTGGCACCTATGCTATCTTTACCCGCTGGCCTGGCTGCAGTCCATTTCTGTCCAGTGCCTCACCACGTGCAGATCTCGCCTGTATGCTATCCTTAAAATTACACACAGTGTTGGTATCTGAACTGGCGGTTGCGAGTGTGAAATCGAGTGATGGTGTGTTATCATCATCTCTGTCTTCTTGCTGTTCCTCCACTGGCTGACTACGTTGCAGTTCTTGGATAGCTGAAAGGAGAAAGACACGAGGATAAGGTTGTGGTAAGGAGAGTGGGGGAAAGCAAGAGGTGCATACTTGCACCATCTTGTAAATCAGAAGAGAGTGTGGAATGCTGGGAGGTGGGATGTGAGAACGAGGATTAGGTATGAGGATATTTCCATCTTCAATTGATTCAGCCCCTCCACTGGCCACGAGCTCAGCAATTGTAATTCCAATAAAAGTCAGCACCATTTTCCTCATTGGGTTAGGACATGCAGGTATGCCTGTCCTCCTTCAGTTAGCGCCTGCTGCCTTTGGTTGTGTGCCACCTTGTCTTGCAAGAGAGAAGGAAGTGGGTCAGTGAGTGTAATCTGTTTGGGTGATGTGGCTGTCATGGTTGAATAGCTGGCAGTGAGTGTCAGCTGTGAGATGTCGGCGTGAGACTTGCAGAAATGTTAAGTGTGTGAGGATGAGGTGAAACTATGAATGTGAGGTATGAAACCTGATTGATAATGATTGTTGGTCGGTGAGTGATGGGGTGTGGTGAATTGAGGAATGGCTGAGGCTAGTGGTGCAATTGGTGAGATCCGGCATTTGAAGATGCATTCACTGACCTTGACTACTCATGTGAGGTCACTGAACGTTTTGCAGTACTGCATCCAGGTTCATGGGGCTAAACCATTAGCATTCACCTCCATGGCTATCTGCTCCTACTGTCTTTTGATCGTGTGTCTGGAGGACCTCCTAGGACATCTCTCCCACTTTCCACCTCCTCCATTAAGGCCTCCAGTGCATAGTCAAAAATCTTATAGCCCTCTCTATCTCATGTTGCACCATTCTTCATATTTCCCAGGTCAGATTCACTTCCTGCACAGCTCTGAATAGCTGCTCCGGCCACAATGCACATCCCCTTTCTGATGCAGGCTAGCTTTAAACAGTGCAGGCTAGCTTTAAGAAGTGTTTGGAAGTTACAATTTTGGGCCCCCTGTTAATTCCTGCAGCCACTGAATAGCTCGGGTAGTGCTGGCTGCATGCGGCAGCCATTCAAATGAGTGGGCATCACCAAGTTATTGTTCTGTCTGCATTTCAATCAACGGGCGCCAGTTAATCACACATTATGATCCCCATGCCCATTTTTGGGGGCCACTCAAGTTAGCCTCCCTTGAGTTTGGTCAATATTGAACAATCTTTCTCGTTTGATTCTGAAGCACTGAATATGATGAGTCCTTGATCCTTGAATTTAAATTGCATTAATATCTTACTCACTCTCAAGCCTGTGCAGATGCTCTTAATGATTCAAAAGGGTATGAGAGCTAAACAGCCACAGCTAAGTTTAAAGGTGTCATTTTAATTACTTTTTATCTTAGAATGAAAAGTCAATCCAGGTGAAAAATTAAGTAGCTTAGTCACGAAGCTGAATGTCTCAAGATTTATTATATATTGTATAAAAAGAGACAACAATGGAAACCAAATTGTTTAATGAATAGCTGGAACACTGAATGCAATAAGCTAAGAACAGTGAAGATACACTTCTTTGGCCTCCTTATCTCGAGAGGCAATGGGTAAGCGCCTGGAGGTGGTCAGTGGTGTGTGGAGCAGCGCCTGGAGTGGCTATAAAGGCCAATTCTGGAGTGACAGGCTCTTCCACAGGTGCTGCAGAAAAATTTGTTTGTCGGGGCTATTACACAGTTGGCTCTCCCCTTGCACCTCTGTCCTTTTTCCTGCCAACTGCTAAGTCTCTTCGACTCGCCACACTTTAGCCCCGCCTTTATGGCTGCCCGCCAGATACACTATATATAATATAAAAGCAAAATATTGCAGATGCTGGAAATCTGAAATCGAAACAGGAAGTGCTGAGAATACTCAGCATCTGTGCAGAGAGAAACAGAGTTAACATTTCAGGTCTGTGATCTTTCACCAGAACTGAGAAGTTAGAAATGTAATAGGTTTTGAGTAAGTGAAAGGGGGAAGGGTAGGAGGAAGAAGAACAAAAGAGAAGATCTGTGATAGAATAGAGGACAGGATAGATTAAATGACATACGAACATACAAATTAGGAGCAGGAGTAGGCCACTTGGCCCTTCGAGCCCCTGTTCACCCATTCAACAAATTCATGGCCGAACTGATTACTCCACATTTCGACCTACCCCCGAAAATCTTCCACCTCCTTGCTTATCAAGAATCTATCTACCTCTGCCTTAAAAATATTCAAAGACACTGCTTCCACTGTCTTTTGAGGAACCCTCAGAGAAAAAGATTCTCCTCATCTCTGTCTTAAATGGGCACCCCTTATTTTTAAACAGTGACCCTAGTTCTAGATTCTCCCACAAGAGGAAAGATCCTTTCCACATCCACCCTGTCAAGACTCCTTAGGGTCTTGTGTTTCAATCAATGCTTTTGACAAAAGATTTCATGGTGCAAAGGCAAAGGTAATGAAAAACGTCAAGAAACAAAAGATGTGTCTAGATGAGGTGTGAATAGCAGGATATCAGCCATCTGAATGCAAAGTTTAGGAAATAAGAAAGAAATGAGAGAAAACAAAGAAACAAAATGGGGGGAGAATTTGTGATCTAAAATTGTTGAACTCAATGTTTGGTCCAGAAAGCTGTAAAGTACCCAGTTGAAAGATGAGGTGCAGCTCATTGAGCTTGCATTGAGCTTCATTGGAACACTTCAGTAGGCCAAGAACAGAAATTTCAGAGTGGAAGCAAGGTGGAGAATTAAAATGACAAGCGACAGGAAGCTCGGGGTTGCGTTTGTGGATTAAATGGACATGTTCCGCAAATCAGTCAACCAGTCTGCGTTTGTTCTCTCCAATGTACAGGAGACCACATTGTGAGCAGCGAATATAGTATACTAAATTGAAAGAAATACAAGTAAAGTACCTGAAAGGAATGTTTGGGGCCTTGGACAGTGAGAAGGGAGGAGGTAAAAGGGCATGTGTTGCATCTTCTGGGTTTGCATGGAAAGGAGCAGTGGGAAAGGGAGGGGCTATTGGGGTGACTGAGGAGTGGACCAGGGTGTTGAGGAGGGAACTGTCTCTTCAGAATGCTGAAAAGGGCAGGGAAAAGATATGTCTGGAGGTGGCAGAAATGGTGGAGGATGATCTGTTGAATACGGAGGCTGATGGGGTGGAAGGTGAGGACGAGGGGAATCCTATCATGATTCTGGCAGGGAGGGGAAAAGGTGAGAGTAGAAGTGCGTGAAATAGAGGGGACACGATTGAGGGCCCTGTCAACCACAGTGGGGGGGAATCCTCTGAAAACACTGCTGATCCGTTGCAATTTGCAGAGGTGGATCAACACCAGGCCCTGAAGGGAATTTCCAATTTATTTGACCAGATTATTTCAATACTGGTCGAGAATGTTTCATCTTGTAACCCCGCCTAGATTGAAATCCAGGCACTAGGTTTGCCTTCCTGATGTAAGATGTTATTGCCAGAAACAGAGTTGAAGGAAAAATCCCGTTTCTCCAAGTTTTATCACCTGAGGTGATTCCAAGATACAGATTTACAAACATCAGGAGCAAGCTCTTTGGTATTTTGCCCAGTGGCCATGTTTTATGAATGAATCCAAACAGTGAGTGCTGGCTACAGTCCATTCTCCCAGCTTGTTCTCACCTGATGTTCATACACATATGCTTTCCTGGAAACCACTAAACAGCATTTTATTTTTAAACTGATAATACCTGTGAACAGCAGCCAAAACTTGGTTGTGCTGGCTTTTGGAGAACTTTAAATCATTACCCAAGCATTTTTCATTCTTTGCCGCACACCAAAAGCAGTTTTAGTTTTATTGAAAATGTACAGAAATATCCATTACACAAGAGAAAAAGGGAAGTATGATTGCGAACTCCATGATGATGTCTATCAGGTGTTAGTGAACCCAGAACCGACTTTACCCAAACTCAAGTCCTCCTGTAAATTCAATGAATCTAGATTTTTGGTGTGGGGTGGGTAACAGGAAAAGAAATTAGTTTATCCAAATGTTTCAGTTTGATTGGGACATTCCAGGTTGTGAATAAATGAGAAAAAATCTTTCAGCATTATGAAATAACCTCCCCTTCCTTCCTCCAACCTGCCCTTTCCTCTTCCCATTCTTCTCCCCCTTTTTCTCACTCCTGTTTTCTTTCCACTAGCTAGTCCTTTCCTCATTTGCCAACACCCTTGTGAATATTCATACTGGTTCCAGCTTACAAGACATCTCTATAAAACTGAGGCAATCTTGCAGTCCTGCCTTTTCAAACCCAGCCTGCAAAAAGATGAATGTCCTTGAAAATCCAAGCACATACTATATATATATATATCTTGTTAAATAAACAAGTATACAAGAAAATCTGACAGAAAATGGCATCCAATATCACCTCAGTAGATCTGTACCTTTTTGAAGCCTAAAAACCCTTATCTCTGCTTACCAGAGTCTGTTAATAATTGCAGGAAAATGAATTGCTTAATTTCTGGCATGCGTTGTGCAAATTATTTCTCTATGATAACATAAAATTTTGAACACAAAAAGGCTTTGTTTATTTGCTGAGAAGCAAAGAAAATATATTTTCTTCAATTTATTTCATGGAAAACATATTTTTATTTCTAGTCCAGAACGTTGAAGGAGCTTTAAAAAAAACCTTCCCTTATGCACTGCACACAAAATTAGGCTCTGTAGCTCCCGTTTGAGGATCAAAATGTCATCCCCTGCATGCATGCAAACTTCTGGCGTGAATCCCACAATGCCACATTGGTGAAGGCATTAATGCATGTCCAGCTAACATCCACTGGAAGTATGCAGAGCAGGCAGATTATGGCGTCAATCAGCATGCAATGCTAAATTAATGCCAGGGCTGTGAGTTTGCAGGCCAGGGCTGTGAGTTTGCAGCTGTACATCCAGCCGATGCCATCTCTTAACCTAACGCAGCTGAGCATGCAATAAGCAGATTGAAGGATCCCCCACCATCATTATCTAAAGGGATCATCACCTGCTTACAGGTTAGTTTATGATCCCCGTGGAGATCAACAAATCAAAACAACCAATAAAAACAAACAAATGGACAAGATTTCATTCTTATAACTTTTACTTTAATGATGAAACCAAAATCAACATAACTTAAACACGAAATAGCAGACACAGCCAATATATATAGTTTACAGATTACACATTAATGATCAGATACAACAAAGATAGATCTCATGGATTTACTGGGCAGTCCACTCAGCAAATATGGCACTGAACAGCCACAAAGTTCTTCAAAACTCTGAACTTCTTCAGCTAGATTTCCAGCTCCTGTCTTCCAAAATGCAGTCACCAATTTTTCATCCTACAGCAGTTTCCCTGCAATCCCTAGCTCCGTAGGTACGGTCTCCACCAAAAAAGGTACGCTACTCCTGAACTTCCTTGGCTCTGCTCATGACAGTTTTGATGGCATAGATCCACCAATATTTCTTTAAGTCACTGAAAGCGGCTGCAAAAACTTATATTTGCCAATGGCCAGCTCCCAGAATCAGCTTTTATTCTCTGCAGCTTGTTTACCCAAAAAAACACTGCCTGCAGCCTGCTTGAACTCTCCAATCTTGTGATCTGAGCTTGGATAGCTCTAGTCACATGACTCTGTCTTACCTGGTTCCAACCAGTTATCTCTCCAGAACACTGAAGTTTTTAGTTTCACTTTTAAGTTAGGGGCTGTCTCAAGAAAAAAGAAGCTTTGAAAACCAGAGTCAATGCACCTAACAGAATTCAACAAGTCATCTGTTCAGACAACAGTCTGCACACGCTCCTTCACTGGTCTCATAGACTGCAGACTCCATCACAAGTTGCTGGTTGATTTCTTCTGACTGTTGGAAGTGAAGAAAGACTTTCAACAGAACCCCAAATCTACAGGTTGCAGATCTGTTAGAGAACAGGTTGCAGAAGTGCTTTGAAGCCCTGGGAGACCCTTTATACAATGTTATCCAGAGCAATGATGGCAACAGTCTGAACTTCCACTGCAGCACCCAGGTGTTTGGTAGATACTGCTTGTGTTGCAATGGAAGCTGAGACATCAGCCATCAGATGTTGGTTGGGTACACAAATGTGCTCGTGGAGTTGGCCATCACTTCTATGCTGGGAAGTAAAGACACCAAGTTATGTACAAAGTCCAATGCCAAGATAGTGCTGAATTCCTCCATGCTGTTTGACATGGAATGCAGACTTTCTGGCAGGCCTCCCAATCCACCAAGCATTTTGCTGTGTATGCCCATGAGCCTCTTCTGTAGCCTGCCCAATCGAAGTCCTCATCTGAGTTCTCTGTAGTGGAATTTGTGTGTGATCTCACCCTCCAGCAATCTGGAACCCGCGCTATCCTTGCTCCCTACCCTGGCTGTAGTGCACTCATGCCCAGTGTCTCACCACATATAGATACCACATCTATGCTATCTTTTACTGTCAGTGTGAAGTGTCAGTATCTGAGCTGCTGGCTGTGAGTGTAGGAGCGAGTGATAGGGCGTCTTCATCATCACTCTCTCTTTGATTTTCATCCATTATCTTGTCAAGTTGCAGTTCTTGGATATCTGAAAGGCAAACATCAGAAGGATAATGTTGTGGTGAGGGGAGGTGTGGGGGAAGTAAGAGGTGCATGCTTACACCATCTGAAGCATGTAAATCAAAAGAGATTGTGGGATGTTGGGGAAGTGGGATGTGAGAAGGAGGATTAGCTAGACTCCTGGCCTTGAACTCCATGGTTATCTGCTCCCATTGTCTTTTGACCATATGTCTGGAGGGCCTCCTGGTCCCCTGTGGTTACAGAACATTTCTTCTCCTTTCCACCTCCTCCACCAAGATTTCCAGCACAATGTGGAAAACCTTGGAGCCGGCGCTGTCTTCAATGTTTCCCAGGTCAGATTCAATTCCTGCATGACCTTCAGCACCTGCTCCAGCCAAAATGCACCACCCATTTAAGAGGTTCAGGCTAGCTTTTAAGAAGTGCTTGGTAGTTATGATTTTTGGCCCCCTGCTGATACGTGCAACCAATGAAAAGCATTGTTTGTGTTGGTTGCACTGAAAAGCAGTTGATACTTTATAGCTCAGTTTTCAGAAAGCTTTGACAAGATTCCACATCAGTAATTAATGACTAAGATGAGGATTCATGAAATGGGAAGTAAAGTATGGATAAGTAATTGGCTTGCAAACAGTAGAAAGAGGGTAGGTAGTGTGAAAGGAAACTTTTCAGCTGGAAAGAGTGTGGTCTGCCAAGAATCAGTTATGAGTGCCTTGGTTTTTTTAAGCAATGTCTGAAGACTGAAGAAGCTGCATTTGATTTCCTTAGGAAAGAGAAGATATTTTGTTGACCTAATTTATCAAGATTATAAAGGAAACTGCCGAAATTAATCCAGGCAAATTGTTCATTACAGTGAAAGGTCCAAATGCCAGTGGCACAAGTTTTTAAAATTAAGAAGTTCGGAATTAAAAGGAAATCCGGTGGAAACTTTTCAATCAGAGCAAAATCGAGTTGTGAAATAAATGACCAGGGAAGGCTGTTGGTGTATAAATGGTTTCAAGAAACATGTAGCTGAGTTTCTGGCAATCGAAGTAATTGAGTGATGAGAAAGTGCATGGATGTCGTTAATGTTAATGACTGACTTTTTCAGGTTTAATATCCTTTTCCTGTTCCAAAAAATTCTTATGTAACCAATATAAGGAAACATTAATTCCAGCCAACTGGGTTCAGAAGAAAAGTCTTTTTAATTCTATAACTGAACTGTCTGATTCAGCTCACCATAGTGTTTATAATAGGTTGTGCATCCAAGACATAATGAACTTTTCTTCCATTTTTTGGTTAACTGTCCTAGGAAGTGCTCATCAATGCTTTCATAACTGAAGGGTGATTATGGGTTTCGAAAACAACTTGGAAGAGATTGTGTAATTCCATTTACTATAAGACCACTTCAGCCTTCTTCTCCACTGGATTGTGCTTAACACAGGAATGTTATGGCAGGTCTGAGAGCAGAATAAATGTAACATTAAATAGAAGTCATCCTTCATTCAGATTAATGAGCAGCTGATTCACAGCATTATTTGCTGTTCAGAATAGTTCTACAGATATTGTCTTCTCTAACTGAAATTCCATAACCAGTTTAGAAAAGCCAAACCTTTTAAATCCATCCATCAAGGTCTCTCTGACTCCTTACACACCTTTGAATTCTGATGGTTACACAGACATCACTCTCGGAATCCTACCAAAAGATGCTGAAGTATTAAATTCATGTCAAAGCTCCTGTTTAGCACTCACCTATCTAAGCTTCACAGTGGCTCAGGTCTGAGTCATTAATAATCTTTTCTGATGGTCTCCGGCTCCAGTCTGTACAGGAATCTCTGAAATCATCTCCTGCCTTGCAGGAAGTGCAATTGCAATTTGTATCTCTCTCTTAAAATGAAACAGGTCTTTCTATAATGGATGTCTAATAATAAATATTTTTCATTATGATGAAAACATGATGAAGATTCCACATTTCAAAACTTCAAAATTTGTATAAGGGGCTGTAGATGTTGTACAAGAAAATGCACTTGGTTAACCCATTTGCTGCTTTTAGTGATCTTCAGAATTCCTCCTGTTTTGTTATTTCTTCCTGATGGAAAAATTGCTGCCTGAGCTTGACTGGTGCCAAAACAGTGTTGATCTTTGTCTCATCTAAATCTCTATAGTAAGATCCATTTTGGAAAACTAGACAGTGTCACTTCACCAACGGTCCTTTGCCTTGCCACTAGAACACAACTGAACAATTTACACCGCTATAAACGTGTCACAAAAGGAGTATTTTGAAAAGTTTTATATCTAATATGTATTACAAATGCTGCCTTTCTCACTGCAATGTTTTGAATGACAAGGGAGACGCTTTGTCTGGACATGGTACCATGTTCAGAAAGATTTTTTTCACTTTGGACCCTTTAAAAAGCCAGTGAGTTGGACAAAGAGCAGGCATTTGAAATCATTGATGTGACCTGCCTGGAGCAAGAGAGGAAGACCCAGAAAAATGTTACCTCTCTCTGTAAAGGAAGCCTACATCTCTTGAGAAGCAAACTTGTACTTGAAAAGTGGCAGATTCCTGTTGCCTCCTGTCTCTGAAGAATCCCTGTATCCAGGGTGGTTCCTGCTGCCTCCTTTGTTCTAAAAAATCCTGAAAACTGAAGAATTTTCCTACTGCTATTCTGCTGCTGACCTTAGCAGACCTGTTACTACATCCCAATGGAAGACCTATGTGACGCCTGCTGCAGTTAAATTGTCGTGAACGTCTATCCATCACAGACTATTCAACCACCTTGCTTGGAGAGAATTCGAGTGGCATCCGACTATTCAACTCTGGGACATCTCACCATACCAAAAACATCCTCCCAGAACATGATAAACTCAATCATTTTATTTTTTTCCTTTTTATTCCTAAGGTGGCACAGTGGCGCAGTGGTTAGCACCGCAGCCTCACAGCTCCAGCGACCCGGGTTCAATTCTGGGTACTGCCTGTGCGGAGTTTGCAAGTTCTCCCTGTGACCGTGTGGGTTTTCGCTGGGTGCTCCGGTTTCCTCCCACTGCCAAAGACTTGCAGGTAATAGGTAAATTGGCCATTGTAAATTGCCCCTAGTATAGGTAAGTGGTAGGGAATATGGGATTAATGTCGGGTTAGTATAAATGGGTGGTTCTTGGTCAGCACAGACTCAGTGGGCCGAAGGGCCTGTTTCAGTGCTGTATCTCTGAATAAAATAAACAGCTGGAAACCAAAAATCCTTTTTCCCAGTTAACTGTTTTTTTTTGAATGTATGTGTGTGTGAGGGTTAAGGAGCTTTTCATATATATAGATTTATCTCATTAGTGGTTAAGACTTTTTTTTCTAATAAATAGTTAATGTTGTTATTGTTTAAAGAAACCTGGTTGGTGTGTTTTATTCTGGGGGACAAATAGAATCTAATTGGCTATTCTTTGGTAGATGGGAAAATCTTTCTTGATATGCTGTGACCTGTGGTGGAGTGGGACTGAATTAACCGCATTACTCCCACCTTGGTCATAACACAGCAGAGGTGGAAGCTGTTCAGCACTTTTCTTGGCTTGCATAAGTTGTCCATGTTTTACTGCTATAAAGGAGGGTGCTGAAAACACAAGCCTGGTACACATGGAACTTTGCATTTTTGGTTAGTTTGCTGTTGGTCCACACTCATCTTCTCAACTTTGACATGACAGCTGCAACTTTGGCATTCCTGGTGCTGATTTCGGCATCAAGAGACAGATTGCTGGTGATTGTTGATCCAAGGACTGTCGACAACCTCAAAGTGAGACTGTCGATGTTAATGAAAGGTGTAGTCTCTATGCCCTGGCGGCACAGTGGCGCAGTGGTTAGCACTGCAGCCTCACAGCTCCAGGGACCCGGGTTCGATTCTGGGTACTGCCTGTGTGGAGTTTGCAAGTTCTCCCTGTGTCTGCGTGGGTTTCCTCCGGGTGCTCCGGTTTCCTCCCACATGCCAAAGACTTGCAGGTTGATAGGTTAATTGGCCATTATAAATTGCCCCTAGTATAGGTAGGTGGTAGGGAAATATATAGGGACAGGTGGGGATGTGATAGGAATATGGGGTTAGTGTAGGATTAGTATAAATGGGTGGTTGATGGTCGGCACAGACTCGGTGGGCCGAAGGGCCTGTTTCAGTGCTGTATCTCTAAAACTAAAACTAAAAAAAAACTAAAACATAACTTTGGTCTTCCCAACACTGTCAGGCCCAGGAGAACTGATCTACAAGCTACTGTAAGTGAATGTCTTTATGGGATGTCAGTGCAGCGTTATCAGCAAACAGCAACACATGGATTAGGACTTTACGCACTTTGGTCTTAGTGAGCAGTCTTGCCAAGTTGAACAGTTGAACAACAAGCCCTCAAGTGCACACCCCCATTTGAGTCGCTGAAAGCACACAATAGCAGCATAGAGAAGAATATGCCAAAGAGAATTGGTGCCAGGACACAGCCCTGCTTTACCCTGCTGCAAATCTTGAGAGTGTCTGATGTTGCTCCATTGTAACTCATGGAATTGTGCATGTTCTCGTGGAAAAAAGAGATGACACCCAAGAGTCCAGGAGGGCAGCCTATTTTCCATAGCGGCTTGAAGAGTCCATCTCTGCTGACAAGATTGAAGACCTTGGTGAGGTCTAATGGTAATGTAGAGTAGTCTGTGCTGTTCATGGCACTCATCCTGTAACTGCCAAAGTGGGAAAATCATGTCGACTGTCGATCTGCCAACTCTGAAGCCGCACTGAGACTCAGGATAGATGCGTGATGCCAGGGTCTGCAATCTGGTGAGAGCAACGAGAACAAAGACGTTCCCCACAATACTTAGCAAAGCGCTGCCTCAGTAATTGTTGCAGTCACTGTGATCGCCTTATTTTTGTACAAGGTGACTATGTTTGCATCATGCATGTCTTGAGGCACAGATCTTTCCTTCCAACAGAGGCACAGAAGTTCATGGAGATGCTGCAGCAGTGCTGGTTTCCACTTTTGATGATTTCAGGTGAATACCATCATTTCCTAGGGCTTTACCATTAGCAAGACGGTCAATGGCCTTGTTGAGCTCTACTATGGTGGGCTCACTGTCCAGCTCCTCCATGACCGGGAAGTCTGGACTGGCGCTGAGAGCTACTTCAGTGACAATGTTCTCCATTGCATAGAGTTCGAGATAATGCTTCACCCGCTGGGCTGTTGGTTTGTTAATTCCTTCATACATCCTTCTAGCATCCCCGGATCCAGCAGCAGATTGTATGCTGTTGCAGAGTTTCAACCAGTATTGAATGGCGCAGTGCTGAGCAGTCTGTTGAGACTTGTTTCTGGCAGCTCTGAGAGCATCTAGGTTTTGTTTGCTGGGGTCTTGTTTGTAGTTCATGAGGGCTCTACACTTAGTTGCAGTAACTGGCTCTATTTCAGTCCAATAAGCCTCAAACCAGACAACATTCCTCCGATCTCTTTTCCCATATGTAGTGAGTGCAGACTTATAGATGGTGATATGCAAATGATCCCATTTTGACACCACATTCAGGTCTTGGGCATTGCTGTCCAAAAGAGCCTGATTGAGGATGTTGAGGAACCCCTGGGTCCTTTCTGGGTCAGTGATACAGCAAGTGTTGTTCCAAGGACAGCCTTTCTTCTTGGAGTGGTGTAGCTTCCTTGGCTGAAGCCGAACCTTGCTACATACCAGGGAGTGGTCAGTGTCGCAGTCAGCACTGTGATAGTTACGAATGATGAGGACACTGCTGAGGGTGGTACATCTGGTGATGATAAGGTCTAGCTGGTGCCAGTGGCGTGATCTCCGATGTCACCAGGACACCTTGTGGCATGGCTTGACCTGGAAGTAGCTGTTCATCACAGAGTCCATGGTGACAGCATAGCTCCAGCAACCTCTGTCCATTTTCATTCATCTTGCCAATCCCCTGGTGCACTATGCATGTTGGCCAAACTGTATAATTGGTACCCACCCTTACGTTGAAGTCCCCTAGAAGGTACAATCCCTCGGTGCTGGGAATTCCGCTGATGGCAATGTCAAGTGTCTCATAGAATTGATCCCTGACATCTAAGGTGGAGGTCAGTGTCGGGGCATAGATGCACATGAGACGAACTGTTTTTTACTGTGAAACCCGCTCCATGCTCACAGTGTTGCCTCTTGGGCTTTCCCCTGCCAGAAGAATGTGTAGTGTTTCCCTTTAAGGGATCCACCTTGAGCGAGCCTAGTTTCTTGCAGCACAGCAATGTACACATTCAGCCTTGTAAGTTCTTTGTTGATCAGTCGTCTTGCATGTGTCATCAACCTGAAGAAGGTCATCAGTAAGGTTAGGACACATGGTCCTTGTGTTCCAGCTTGTGATGCAAAGGACTGGTTTCTTCTTTGAGTTGGTCATGCTTGGTGCATAGATTATCGATCCACCTGTCGAGAGATGATTCTCTAAACTCCAAGCACCCAATGAAGCAAGCAGGTCGTGGTGGAACAGCAACTAACTGACTGGGGACTGCCCAGCTTGGTGTGAGCAGTAGCTATACAATGAGACGCAATGATCTCTCCCACCATCGGAAGTAGCTGCTGGCGTTCATACTCTACGCCAATCAAGTGAGAGCTTATAACCGGTAACTGTTTCTTCCTGGGTTGTGCCAACATTTAATCATGAAACTGGAGTTTCCTCTCCAGGGCACAGGCCTGGGCAAATAGCATGGAGATCCTGAGTTACCTGAGCATTAGGACCCCCTTCTCAGCATTGCTAGTACTGTCCAAAGGAAAGGGAAAAAAAAGTACTGTTTGGTACCAGCTCTGCTGCAGGAGTTGCCAGAAAACTGCCAGATAAGTAACAGGTAACCGCCTACGGGACTCCACTCTGGATTTTTCTGTCATGGTTCACTCCCAAAGTCTCCTTCTCTCCCAAAACATCCATAAGGCAGTGAGGTTATGTACGCATAGCTGGGGTTCTGTTTATTGGCACCAGGGAGAACCACACACTGGTGGGCCTGCATGCCAAGCGTCTGGGCACCAGGCCTCCCAGTAACCCCCAATAACCCAGGGATAGAGCCCCCTAACAATCTCAGGACAGAATCCCGAATTAGCCAATTCTGAATTTAAAATAGTGTATTAAATTCCTATTGTAATATTTACATACTCTATCTTCTCTCTTTGGCCTCCGTGTCTCGGGAGACAATGGGTAAGCGCCTGGAGGTGGTCAGTGGTTTGTGGAGCAGCGCTTGGAGTGGCTATAAAGGCCAATACTAGAGTGACAGACTCTTCCACATGTGATGCAGGTAAAATTGGTTGTCAGGGCTGTTTCGCAGTTGGCTCTCCCCTTACGCTTCTGTCTTTTTTCCTGCCAACTGCTAAGTCTCTTCGACTTACCACACTTTAGCCCCACCTTTATGGCTGCCCGCCAGCTCTGGCGATCGTTGGCAACTGACTCCCACGACTTGTGATCAATGTCACAGGACTTCATGTCGTGTTTGTAGACGTCCTTAAAGCGGAGACATGGACGGCTGGTGGGTCTGATACCAATGGCGAGCTCGCTGTACAATGTGTCCTTGGGGATCCTGCCATCTTCCATGCCGCTCAAATAGCCAAGCCATCTTAAGCGCCTTTGACTCTGTAGTGTGTATAAGCTGGGGATGTTGGCCGCCTTGAGGACTTCTGTGTTGGAGATACGGTCCTGCCACCTGATGCCAAGGATTCTCCGGAGGCAGCGAAGATGGAATGAATTGAGACGTCGCTCTTGGCTGACATACGGTGTCCAGGCCTCGCTGCCGTAGAGCAAGGTACTGAGGACACAGGCTTAATACACGCAGACTTTTGTGTTCCATGTCAGTGCGCCATTTTCCCACACTCTCTTGGCCAGTCTGGACATAGCATATTTACATAATCATGACAGTAATATTTTAACAGGGGAATCTGTTGGTGAGACCTTACTTTTGATGACTTGGGGCATCGTTCTCCCTGATGGTCTGTTTGGTCAATATTCCTCAAAAATCCACCCCTAGTACTTGGATTTTTCTTGGAACTTGCAAAAAAAGAAGTTAATGTACATAAAAACAAGAAATGTTGGAACTACTCAGCAGGTCTGGCAGCATCTGTGGAAAGAGAAGCAGAGTTAACGTTTCGAAACGTTAACTCTGCTTCTCTTTCCACAGATGCTGCCAGACCTGCTGAGTGGTTCCAACATTTCTTGTTTTTATTTCAGATTTCCAGCATCCGCAGTATTTTGCTTTTAAGTTAATGTACATACCATTCACATCTTCAAATGAAATATTGCAGCAGTCTTTCATGTTTCTAAAGTATAAGTTATAATTTTATAAAAGTAATACTCATGACCATGATTATCCAAGTGCATATCTTGCCTGTCCATATCAAAGAGACTGGTCTCTTAATAAGAGCGAGGCAGTTCCACTTACAAACAGCTCTATTCTTTCAGCCCCAGTGCTTCTGAAATGATCCAGTGACAGTTTCATATCATCTGCTGTAGTCTGTACATTAATCACATACCTAAAACTCGAGCGTATTATCTAGGCATAAAAACTGACTGGATAATGGTTTCAATACTTTTCTAAGGTCAGTTCGACTTTTCAGCTCGCCAATGGAAAATCGTTGGACTGTTGCCAATCCATAGTGAAACTTTGCTTGTCCTAATGAGGCCCTTACAATGCCTCTCTGCAACATTATATTTGCATTTCATATTGCAGAACTTCTACCATAGTATGTCTTTCCTCCCAGCGCTCTGGAATCTGGGTCCCTCTTCTTCCTTATCTATATGATCCAACACCACCTGCAAAAATGGGGGTCACTTTCCACATTTATGCAATGACACCCAGTTCTATCTCTCCAATATCTCTCAACCCATCCACTGCCCCCATGCTGTCAGACTGTTTGGGTAAGTCATTGAAACTGGCAATACTGAAGCCCTTGTCTTCGACCCCTGCCACGAACTTTATATCCTTGGTATTGACTCCATGACACTCCACAGCAGCTATCTCAGGCAAAACTACTGTTCTCAAGTTCAGCATCCTGCTTGGCCCAAGCTGACCTGCTGACCCCATATCCTTGCCATCAGAAAGACTGTCCACTTCCATCACTGTTACATCACCTGCTCCTGCCCTTATCTCAACCCATCGACTGCTGAAACCTTCATGTAAGAACAAGTAGATAGGACACAGATTTAAAATCTGATCCAAAGGACAGTACCTCTGACAAATCAACATTCCTTGCATTGGAGTACTGGTCCAAATTATGATCTCAACTTTTGGTATGGCGATTGAATGGTTGTAAACACAACCTTCTGACTTACAAGCAAGAATGCTACCAGCTGAGTCCAGGTGAAATATCTACATTACTGAGTTGTGTAGGTGATTGGGAGGCTGAGTAAAATCTAAAAGCTATATTGATAGTGGTGGTAGTGTGCCCCTGAGAGTATCTAGTGTGGAGGTATCTCATCCTGCTGGAGGCACCTGGATGTCTCCTTTATGGTATTGATCTTGACGCTGCAGAAGGCTCCCTCTCTTTTTCTCTTTTCCTCTGTCTGCATTTCCCGCTATCTTCCTCTATCCCCCCATTCCCTTCATTTTTCTTTCCCTCATCATTTCTCACTTCCATTCTCTGTTTCTCTTTCTGCTTTGTTCTCTTTGTATGTCCCTCTCTGTGTCTCTGTTTCTCTCTTTGTTTCTGTCTTTCTCTCTGTGAGTCTCTTTTTCTGTGATTATATCTCTCCTTCTATTTGTCTCTTTCTCTCTTAGGTTGCCCTTCCCCCATTTCTCATGCAGCTATATGCCAGAAAATGTATAATCTTTTCAGCACTTATTATAGTCTGCTTCAATTCAGACTTGACAGATTCAAAATCAATGAATATGAAATCCAACACTTCTAGAGCAAGAATATTAAGGCGAGTCAAAATGAGTGGTACATTTTAGCCATGACATGTAGCAGAGGTAACAATGTGTGAAAGCAAAAAATATCTTTTGATCCACACTATGGAGCTTTGGTAAATGCAACCATCACATAATTGAAATTTCCATTGCTTAGTGCAAGCAAATCTGCTGAATTTTGTCATTCCCACTACAAGGCTGAAAATTTCCTTCTCATAAGAACACAAGAAGGTAAGAAATGGGAGCAGGAGTAGACCATACTGTCCCACGAGCCCATCCTGCCATTCAATACGATTTGATCTTCTGCCTTAACTTCACTTTCCTGCCCTTTTCCCATATCCATTATCTCCCTGAGAGACCTAAAAATCTATCTCAGCCTTAAACATACTCAACAATGGAGCATCCACAACCTCTGGGGTAGAGAATTCCAAAGATTCACAACACTCTGAGTGGAGAAATTTCTCCTCATCTCAGTTCTAAATGATTGATCTCTTATCCTGAGACTCTGTTCCAGATTCCCCAGTCAGGGGAAACAACTTCTCAGTACCAACGTCAGAACCAAAAGCGGATGGTGTGGCCATGCCAGCACTGGGGGTAGGGGTGGTAGTGGTGGGGGTGAAAGTGGGTACGCAATATTCTCAGGGCAGTCCAATTTATAACTAGCAGGCAAGTGGGCCGGCCAGTTAGGAGGCGCGGGCGGGAGGTGCTGTGTATTCAGAGTATAACTAACATGAGGTCTTTACTGGAAGCAACCATGTTGGAAACCTTTTTATTTACACCTCCCAACAGAGAGAGTAGCAGAGAGGCAGTATACAATGCTTAACTATTACATACATCACGATACACTCAGCCAGTTTAATACAGCATACTACACTTCCTCCCCAATTAAAAAATATATTAAATGTAAAGTGGTACTTGTACATAATTCCCAGAATACAATAACAATACTCTGAAATTCAACAGGTTGGGTTGCGTATCGATTATTACTTTATAACCAATATTTCCAGAGTAATTTACATGTTAAAAACAGTTTTTCCTTAACACCAGTATTTCTTTAACAAAAATATCATCATTTGACAAAAAATAATGAAAGGAACAACTTATTTTTCATTCTTCCTACATACTTGCAATTAACCTATCTGGCTTCTTCAGAGGAATGTATGATGGCATGAAGAGAGCTCTTGGGCCAACCATCAAGAAGATCACCCCCCTCAAATCTAAATCGGGGGACATAATCACTGACCAACGCAAACAGATGGACCGCTGGGTTGAGCACTACCTAGAACTGTACTCCAGGGAGAATGCTGTCACTGAGACTGCCCTCAATGCAGCCCAGCCTCTACCAGTCATGGATGAGCTGGACATACAGCCAACCAAATCGGAACTCAGTGATGCCATTGATTCCCTAGCCAGCGGAAAAGCCCCTGGGAAGGACAGCATTACCCCTGAAATAATCAAGAGTGCCAAGCCTGCTATACTCTCAGCACTACATGAACTGCTATGCCTGTGCTGGGACGAGGGAGCAGTACCCCAGGACATGCGCGATGCCAACATCATCACCCTCTATAAAAACAAAGGTGACCGCGGTGACTGCAACAACTACCGTGGAATCTCCCTGCTCAGCATAGTGGGGAAAGTCTTTGCTCGAGTCGCTCTGAACAGGCTCCAGAAGCTGGCCGAGCGCGTCTACCCTGAGGCACAGTGTGGCTTTCGTGCAGAGAGATCGACTATTGACATGCTGTTCTCCCTTCGTCAGATACAGGAGAAATGCCGTGAACAGCAGATGCCCCTCTACATTGCTTTCATTGATCTCACCAAAGCCTTTGACCTCGTCAGCAGACGTGGTCTCTTCAGACTACTAGAAAAGATCGGATGTCCACCAAAGCTACTAAGTATCATCACCTCATTCCATGACAATATGAAAGGCACAATTCAACATGGTGGCTCCTCATCAGAGCCCTTTCCTATCCTGAGTGGTGTGAAACAGGGCTGTGTTCTCGCACCCACACTTTTTGGGATTTTCTTCTCCCTGCTGCTTTCACATGCGTTCAAATCCTCTGAAGAAGGAATTTTCCTCCACACAAGATCAGGGGGCAGGTTGTTCAACCTTGCCCGTCTAAGAGCGAAGTCCAAAGTACGGAAAGTCCTCATCAGAGAACTCCTCTTTGCTGACGATGCTGCTTTAACATCTCACACTGAAGAATGCCTGCAGAGTCTCATCGACAGGTTTGCGTCTGCCTGCAATGAATTTGGCCTAACCATCAGCCTCAAGAAAACGAACATCATGGGGCAGGATGTCAGAAATGCTCCATCCATCAATATTGGCGACCACGCTCTGGAAGTGGTTCAAGAGTTCACCTACCTAGGCTCAACTATCACCAGTAACCTGTCTCTAGATGCAGAAATCAACAAGCGCATGGGTAAGGCTTCCACTGCTATGTTCAGACTGGCCAAGAGAGTGTGGGAAAATGGCGCACTGACACGGAACACAAAAGTCCGAGTGTATCAGGCCTGTGTCCTCAGTACCTTGCTCTACGGCAGCGAGGCCTGGACAACGTATGCCAGCCAAGAGCGACGTCTCAATTCATTCCATCTTCGCTGCCTTCGGAGAAAACTTGGCATCAGGTGGCAGGACTATATCTCCAACACAGAAGTCCTTGAAGCGGCCAACATCCCCAGCTTATACACACTACTGAGTCAGCGGCGCTTGAGATGGCTTGGCCATGTGAGCCGCATGGAAGATGGCAGGATCCCCAAAGACACATTGTACAGCGAGCTCGCCACTGGTATCAGACCCACCGGCCGTCCATGTCTCCGTTATAAAGACGTCTGCAAACGCGACATGAAATCGTGTGACATTGATCACAAGTCGTGGGAGTCAGTTGCCAGCATTCGCCAGAGCTGGCGGGCAGCCATAAAGACAGGGCTAAATTGTGGCGAGTCGAAGAGACTTAGTAGTTGGCAGGAAAAAAGACAGAGGCGCAAGGGGAGAGCCAACTGTGCAACAGCCCCAACAAACACATTTCTCTGCAGCACCTGTGGAAGAGCCTGTTACTCCAGAATTGGCCTTTATAGCCACTCCAGGCGCTGCTTCACAAACCACTGACCACCTCCAGGCGCGTATCCATTGTCTCTCGAGATAAGGAGGCCCAAAAGATTTTTCATTCTTCCTACATACTTGCAATTAACCTATCTGGCTTCTTCCTCTTTCTGTCCGGATATCTTTTTCCATTTTCATTAGCTTGACTCTGTTCTCCCAAAATCTCAGATTGTGTAGATCCTGAACTTTGATTTTGGCTACCAATTCCAATTAATGGTCGAGACAGTGAAATTGATTTAGTCTTAATCAAAGACTCTGACTCACATTGCTCTACCTTTGGATTCTGTGATACTGGCAACCTTTCACTTTCTTTGTGACTTTCACTTTCATTCTGACTTTCTCTTGGGACTAGAGGAGGTTTTTCATGCTCTCCCTTTGTCAGATTTCCTCTTTCAAGCAAATGATCTACGTGACACTGACAAAGTCTCTTTCCAACCTTCACTAGATATATGAATGCACCTAGTCTTTTTACAACTCCCAGCACATACTTCTCTTTATCACCTCGGTAGTTTTTCACCATGACCTTCTGACCAGCACTGAGCTCTCTAAGTTTCATGCCTTGAGAATCATGACTCATCTTCATTCTGTCTTGCTTTTCTCTTACCTTGCTATTGATGTCTGGCTTAAGCAAACTAAACCTTGTCCGAGGATCATGTTTAAACACTGACTCGTAAGGTGAGCAACCTGTTGTAGACTGTGGGACTATTCTGTAAGAAAACAGAAAATTGTCTAGTCTGCATCGAAGAGAAATATGGAAATTGCTGCCGAGCTTGTCACCTAACAAATACTTCTGCAAAGATCTCTTCACAACTTGTGCACTTCTTTCAGCAACGTCATTTGATGCTGGGTGATATGACGGTATTAGAGTCTGTTTAACTCCATTCTTACTCAGAAATATTTCAAACTGTTCTGACATAAACTGTGAACCATTATCTGACACCAGCATTTCTGGCAATCTATAAATTGCAAATCGACTTCTCAAAACCTCAATAGTTTTGGCACTTGTAGTATTGGACATAAACTCAATATTTATCCATTTGCTATAGCTATCGATCAAAACAAAATATTTTTTCCCCTCCACTTCCAAGAAATTGACATGTACTCGATCCCACGGTTTTCTTGTGTTTGACCATGGAATAAAGGAACTTTGGTTGGATCATTTCTCTTTCTGAGACACACCACAAATTTTCACCAACACTTCAATGTCTCTAACTACCTTTGGATACCAAAAAGAGCTTCTTGCCACTGCTTTCATACGCACTAGTCCTGTGTGTTCTTGATGAAGTTCCTCTAACAATTTCTTGCTAAACCTTGGTGGAATAATGACTCTTACACCTCATAGGAGACAGCCTTGATCTACACTGAGTTCATTTTTCCGTGTAAAATACTCCTGCAATTTCTCATCATAACACTCTTTAGACCAGCAAATCATGACATAATTGAGTAATTTACTGAGCAAGACATCCTTGTGAGTTTCGTAGATGCTGGAGCTACAGCGTGAGGTGCGTGAACATCTGGCGGAGCTTTCTGATGCTCTGTGCACCCATGCGCGAATGATAGTGTTCATCCAGACCATGAGTGCAGCCATGACCCTGGCATGTGCATGCATCGCATCCTCCATTGAGAGAGTGGCAACCCTCTTGGAGAGCCACATCCAGCAAACCATCCAGTGGATGCCAGAGATGCGCACAGATCCACATGCCATCACCAACTCCATGAGTTCCCTGGAGCAACAGCTGAACAAGATGGAGACAAGATGCCTGGAGTCATTGCCAGGTACTCAAGCTCCTCAGGAGATCAGGGAGGGACAAGCTTGCTCTGAAAGGAAAGAGGAGTGTCTGCCTGAAGCACCTGAGGACACATCTCAGGGCAATCGTGGCATGGATGGCGGCTCCTCAGCCCCTCCGACGGTAAACCCACCGTCTCAGGAAGCTGCAATGACAGAGGCAGCTTCTGCACCTGTGCAGGAGGCCCTCAATCTGCCAGGGCTCTGCAGGCCTAAGGTAACCAGAGGACGACTGCCATGGCTTTTGAATGCCGCGGAGTAGAAAGATCAGCAGCCTGCCTCCAGCTCAGCTGACAGTGCCAGGGAAATACCACATAGGAGCACCCACAAATGAGTGAGAACGTCCACCTAGCTGCATTTGGTTTTCACTGGGTTTGATCATGCATTTAGATGTCACCTTGTTTAATTGTCTATACTGAATTTTGATATGCTGCACCACAGAAAGATTCCTTCAGTTATTTAAACACTACTGGGTGATAAAAGATGGATGGCTCTCACAAAGGATGTTGTTACAACCAGGCGAGAAAGGAGTCTAGGGATCCCTCTCAGCCTTCACCTGGTCTTACTGTAACAAGGTTTAATTTTTAAAACACTGTATTTTTAGCTCCCCCTTGGTGAATTCTTGTTCACTGTTTTCCAATTATAAGGCAAAGAACCAGCACAAACAGGTTTTCTTAGGTTTAAAGGAGAAAAGTTGAAATTTAATAAGCTTAAACTCTAATTCGGTTGACACCTACGGATACACAACGCGCCCACGCTAGTATGCATACACGATGCACGCATGCAAATAAAGACAGAAAAGAGCAGAAGAAAAATAAAGTGGAAAGGTTTGAGGCAATATCTGAAGAGTTTTTGTTACGGTTCTTCAAGCTCACTGTAGAGTCCTTGATTGTAGGTAGTTCTTGCTTTTCGTTGGGGCCCAGTATTCTTCTTAAACTTTGTACACTGCAGGAGACTTTTCTGTCTTGGGGTTCATATGTCTTCAGTAGATTCAGAGGCTTGTGAGAAAGAGATGGGAGCAGACAGGAGAGATCTTCTCAGTCCAGGAACAAACAGACACTCTCAGTTCAAACTCTCTGTGGCTAGTTCAAAAAACCCCTGGAACAGCCAGTTAGTCATGTGACCAGCTGGTCTAACCAGTACTGGATTGTATCACCTTAGCAGTTTCTGGAATACTCCTCTTACTCACAATACCTGGTGATCAAGGTCCATTATGGGTTGAATGTGTCAGGGAATGGTCCTTTGTCCTTCCAAGCACTGTCTGTTAATCTGCAAATGTCTTTTCCAGCCACAGCTGATATGTTTAACAAGTCATTTTCTTGCTCTAGCAACATTTAAAACCAACATTCATGACAAAATTAAAGTGTCTCATTCTTTGCAGATGGGGGCCAAGCATGACAGTGTGATGGAAAGAAGCACATCAGATGAGGTCAATGCATTTCCCATGCTGTGGACTCATGTGATGACAGGTCCAGGGATATGGTAAGGGTATTTCAAGGAAAGAGCAATAGGGCTATAAAGATGTAAAATTTATTTCATTAAATGGGTGTGTTAGGGTGTGTATATCCTTTATAAATGCAGAGACCAAAACTGTGCATTGTGCTCCAAGTTTGGTCTTACCAAAGACCGATACAATTATAGCAAGACTTCCTTATTCTTGTATTCCAATCCCTTTGCTATATAGGCCAAAATGCTATTTGCCTTCCTAATTGCTCTCTGTATGGGCCTGCTAACTTTATGTGGTCCTTGTACGAGTACACCCAAGTCTCTCTGAACATCAGCATTTAGAAGTTTCATACCTTTTAAAAAATATTCTGCTTTTTTATTTTTACTACCAAAGTGAATAACCTCACACTGCCCCACCTTGTTGCCCATTCACTTAACCTGTCTATATCTCTCTGCAGCCTCTTTGTGACCTCCTCACTGCTTATATTCCCACCTCGCTTTGTATCGTCTGCAACCTTGGATACATTTCTCTTGGTCTCTTCACCTAAGTCATGAATATAGTTTATAAATAGCTGAGGCCCAAACACCGACCTTGTGGCATTCCACTAGTTACAGTCAGCCAACTTGAAAACGTCCAGTTTCTCCCTATTCTCTGCTTTTGTCTGTTAACCAATCCTTCATTGGTGCTAATATATTACCACCAAAACCATGAGCCCTTATCTTACAAACCAACCTTATTGAATCCCTTTTGGATATCCAAGTATATGCCATCTACTGGCTCCCCTTTATCTACCCTACCAGTTACATCCTCAAAAAACTCTAATAAATTTGTCAAACACAATTTCCCTTTCATAAAACCATGACTCTGTCTCATCATATTATGATTTTCTAAGTGTATTGTTAAGATTTCTTTAATAATCAATTCCAGCAATTTCCCGATGACTGATGTCAGGCTAACTGGCCTGTAGTTCCCTGTTTTCTCTCCCCCTCCTTTCTTGAGCAGAGGTGTTACATTTGCTAACTTCCAATTCGCTGCAACTATTCTAGAGAATTTTGGAAAATCATAACCAGTGCATCCACTATCTCTGCAGCTCCCTCTTTTAGAACCCTAGGATGTAGGTTATCAGCTCCAGGGGATTTGTCATCTTTTAGTCCCTTAGGTTTTTCCAATATTTCTTCTCTCCTAATATTAATTACTTTAAGCTCCTCACTTTTATTAGCCCCTTGGTTACCAGCTATTTCTAATATGTAACTTGTGACTTCTACTGTGAAGACAAACACATAATACTTGTTTGATATCTTTGCTATTTCCTTGTTTCCCATGATAATTTCTTCAGTCTCGGCCTCTAAAGGACCAACATTTACTTTAGCTACCCTCCTTTTTATATACTAGTAAAAGTTCTTATAATCTGGCTGGTTTACACCCTCCCCACACCCCCCCCCCCCCCCCCCCACCCTTTTATCAACTTTTTGATCACCTTTTGCTGATTTTTAAAACTCTCCCAATCCTAACATATGAACATATGAATTAGGAGCAGGAGTAGGCCACTCAGCCCCTTGAGCTTGCTCTGCCATTCAACAAGATCATGGCTGATCTGATTGTAACCTCAACTCCACATTCCCACCTACCCCCGATAATCTTTCACTTCCTTGCTTATCAACAATCTATCTACCTCTGCCGTAAAAATATTGAAAGACTCTGCTTCCGTTGCCTTTTAAGGAAGAGAGTTCCAAAGGCCCTCTGAGAGAAAAGTTTTCTCCTCATCTCTGTCTTAAATGGGCAACCCCTTATTTTTAAACAGTGATCCCTAGTTCTAGATTCTCCCACAAGAGGAAACATCCTTTCCACATCCACTCTGTCAAGACGCCTCAGGATCCTATGTTTCAATCAAGTCACCTCTTACTCTTCTAAACTCCAGCAAATACAAGTCTAGCCTTTCCAACCTTTCCTCATAAAACAACCCGCTCATCCCAGGTAGTAAACCTTCTCTGAATCGCTTCTAACGCATTTACATCCTTCCTTAAATAAGGAGACTAATACTATACACAGTACTCCAGATGTGGTCTTACCAGTGCCCTGTATAACTGAAGCATAACTCCCTACTTTTGTATTCAATTCCCCTCACAGTAAATGATTATTAAGGTTATCACTAATCTTTGCAACATTATAAGCCTATTCATTCAATCTAATCCTATCCTTAACTTTCCTAGTTGGCCACGGATGGATTTTTCTCACAGGACCACTAGCCTATTTACATTGTAGAAACATTTTCAATGGAATATGTACTATGTTCCAGTCCCTGGAACATTGCCAAAGGTAATCCAGTTATACTGCAAGCTGGATTCTATGATGCCAGAATAACTGGAGTGAATGATTTTGTGCATGCAAAGTTGCTGCAAAGTAGTGTTCAAGACTTTGTCCCTCTGGTTGATGTTGCCCATTGTTGGTAACTCCTCCTTACCTGAGTAAGTGACTACACTGCTTTGCTTATATAGCAGCTCTGCCTCCACAGGCAAGGCTGTAATATCAACAGCCTACATCAGCTAATACTGTCAGGCAATCAACACTTATCTGCACTTGGACTCTAACTATGAGGTTGATATGTTTTGTGCTGGTCCTGATCTGGAATCTGTAATTGGACAGTTCCTACATCCAAGGGACTGGAGACCTGATTTCAGCTGATAGTCTGAGCTTTGCTTGCCAGTTTAGTTGACTATTCTTGCATATTATCAGTTACAACACAGGCCCGAATTATATTAATGCAATCAGCCACAACGGGGTGATTCACCTGCTTCAATAGCTACTACCAGTCCGATAGAAATATTTTACATGAACGTTTTAATATTGATTTACGAGCTTTAGGTGACCAGGACCAATCAAAATAATGTTTATTTTAAGCAACCTGGCATTATATTTTTAAACCAGTTCCTTATTTAAAGGGATACTGTCTTTATGAAAAAGTGTTTGGTAGCCACTCAGTTTTCCAATCCAGCTCTTGTGTCGCCGATTTGGAAATTTGTAACATATAAGCCAACAAATATGGCTTATTTTTAATGATACAATAAACATTGATTGCAGAAGGCCTCAAGAGTCCTGATGAACACCAATGCTCCATCTCCAGGGCCACCCTGGTATGTACGGCCACGGAAGAGAGGCAGGCAGCTGATTCAATCTTCCCTGTGGATTCTACTCATCCTGAAACTACGGATGGCAGCTTTAGCCAGGCTCAGGAGCAGACAAACGTGCAGGTCCTCCAACTTGCTTGTTCACTTAAATGCACCAGTTGACCAAAATTCAAGAGTATTGGACTGGCATTTAGCCAAAACTTGAGGAGCAGTCACTTTGAATAACCAGATTATAATTTGGTTTTATTTGTATTTTACATGGATCAGTTTTGTTGTGCCATTTGTCTATTAATGGTGACCTCCTTCCCAGGCGTCATTTACAATGATTTTTTGTCCTTTTGGCATTGGGATAGCACAGTGCCATTCCATGGTCCACTCCAAAATAAGCAAAAGTCACTATTTTCTCAAAATCCTTCAATGCCTGGTCTAGTGCCAGTGGCTATTATTGTTTCAATCATTTTTCATCAGCTGCCTAAAAAACATGAGGGGCCAAATTTTCATGCCACGATCGAGAACCCAACGCCTAGAATATTTCTGGCTCCCAACCCCACACCATGTCAGTGTCAGTGACTTAACGAAATTTTCAAAGTGTCTGCCACTAATTGGCCCAGAGCATGTTTCCCAATTAGGGAAGTCAGGTGTGGGCGGGAGGTGGGAGGGGTAATTTAAAAGGCAAATGGCAGCCATGATTGGGGCTTGCTTTTACCTTTGGAAATGGATGAGCAGGGAGAGTAAAGGGCCAGAAATTGTTTGGACAGCTGTCCCTGGGCGGCCCCACAATTTTCTATGAGGCTCTGATCGAGGCTGTGGTGAGTAGAAAAGATGTACCCTCCCCTTCATCTGGAGGAAGAGCTCCAGTGAGCTAGACCAAGCAGCCATGGCTAGAGTTGGCCATGGATGCCAGCAGCCTCAAGTTCCTCTTGAGTCCAAACACTCTCTCCTCATAAATCAAGCCTCTCAGCTCTAGCAATGGCAACCCTGTGCCACTGCATGAGAAACTGAGTTTAAATCTCCCCTTTTATACAACTTTTTCACACTGCAGTCACAAGTACTAATGGCTCCCTGTTGTGTACCTGACAGCTATGCTCAAATGTGTCCCGACCCTTCTTGTTCCCCGTGCTTGCCATTTGAAAATTGTTAACTGTTGCTCCCCACACTCCTAACAAGCTCCACAATGAGCTCAACAAGCAATTAATTGGAGCCATGCGGGTGTTGGCTCCCTACCCCCTCACTCCCTTTGAAATCGCATCACTGAGGGCCGGGAACCAGTGACGCCTTATGAGTGTGCGGTTTTCTGGGCCTGCCTGCACCTGAACTCGTCCCAACGGGCAAATGAAAATTCAGCCGGAGAACTCACATCATGATTTCTATCCTGCCCTCCATCCTTTTTTGAACTTTGAAAAAAGATGTGCCACATATATCACTCATCACAACACAGTTACAATATATAATGCATTTCAATATGAAGTATATCATTGCACAGTGTGCTTGTAAAAAAGAATCACAAATTCCTCTGACAGACAGGAGCAGCTTTGTATAGATTTCATTTGAATCTGTGTATAGTTTCATTTACACTGGAGAATATCCAATATGAAATATTGTTTCTGCTGTTGAAAACACTGCCTCATTGATATTATGTAGCAGGTGTTAGTACAAATAGCAGTACTTCAGCCTCAGCCAGTGGCTGGTGAAGGTTTGCAGAGATCAATGATAATAAAACTACTTTGTTGGCTTTACATGGCAGATGGCAGCACTTCAGCCTCTCAGCCCAATAGTGACCATGTAATCTGGTCATCTTTACCTGTGATGGCAACATTTACAATGGCCAAGGTGATGCTGCCATTAGTTACAGGCCTCTGGCAATGGGAACATAGCTTCATTGATTTTGAAATGGTCGCTCATTTAAGGGGTACCAATGAAATAACAATAGACTTATATTTTTTAGATTAATGTTCAGGGTCATAGGACATTCTATATTTGCATAAAGTTTGGGATCAGTTAATAACAATGAGATGGGGAGTTCCTAAAAGGACAGTTTCAGGAGAGACTGGATGATGCAATGTACTATAATCCTTACCTTTCATCCCCAACATCTAAATTCAAATCTAATCCAGATCATTGGGTTTAAAACGCATTTACAGGTAAATGTGGATTTGTTTCAAATTCACCTCTTTTTGATTGATTTCACTCCCACCTCTTCATTTATTCCTTCATTCTCCAAAAAATGTCTCTAATTGTTTCGTGAACCTATTTATTCTATTTTATGCAATACTTCCCCTGGTGGCTCCTCAGGTTTCCACTTTGTCTCAAACTTTCAAGTAAAAAGCACAAGTATAAACTGGGGTTCTATGACTCAGTTTCCAGAAATTCAAGTTAATTTGCTTTTAGTTTTCTTTGTTTCACAGTGTTACGGTCAAGTGAGGAGGGTTGAAGAGTTTCTCTCTTTTCCCTCTCCATGGCTGGAATTTTATGTTGAGCAGAAGACCCCATCCACCAGCTGAAGAGTCAGGGGCAAGCCCACCTCCACCGGGCCTGGAGAGCCATGCCAGGATTTTCCGCACGCCAAAATTTTCCGCTCCCCAGGCCGTTAATTGGCCTTGGGCGGGACTTCCACCTCCACGAGGCAGGAAGGCCCACCTAATGGAGCTGCCGGCCAATCAGCGGGCCGGCAGCTCTTAGTCCCAGCAGCGCCACCAGAAGCAGTGGCCACTGCTGGGACTACACTCAGCCATTGCAAACAAGGTGAAGGATGGCCCCGGAAAAAAGGTAATTTTTTGGTGCCTGGTCAAGGACAATTGACTGGGTCCTTGCGAGGCAAGAGGCATCGGTTGTGGGAGGGACGTTGTGGGGGCGGGGGTGGTTGGTGTTATGCAGTGGGGGCAGTTGTGGCTTAGGGGATGGCCCTGTGTGGGGCACAGGAAGCCCAATCAGGAGGGCCCGCTCCAGCCCGCAAGTAGGCGGCCAGCTTTTACCTGGTGGTGTTCTTGGGGCCTTTGCCGTCAGCCTGCTGAGGATAAAATTTTTGTGGTAGCGGGAGGTGGCCCTTAAGTAGCAGTTAATAGACCACTTAAGAACTTTGATTGTCCTGTGGCAGTCGGGCCGTTTCTTGCCGCCGCCCTGCGTAAAATTGCAGCAGGGGCGGGAGGGTGTCTGGAACAGCAGCCCCTGCCACCAGCCCGCTCATTGAGGTGCCGTAAAATTTCATCCCATGTTTGACCACAACAGGTTTAATTCTTTCTTAAAGTGGATGCACTGGCCAATTCAGTGGGTGTTTGATTACTCACATACTATGATCACAACACGAACCAACCGGACAGGTTTTCTAGAGTTTAACAAAGAAAGAAGTTATTGTACCTAAACCGAACTAATGAAAATAATCAACTATGTGCCAGCTTTCACTCACATGCACACACTAGAGGTTTACACACACACACACACACACACACAAATAGGTTACAGAGTGGGAAAAAGTAGTTTGGTTGAGTTAAAGTCCTTAGAAAAAAGGGGTATACAGTCTGTGGAATTAGGTGATTTAGCAGGCTTCTAGCTGAATTCCGTGGTCCTGAGGCTTTTAGTTTGAAGAGACAGATGACAGGTTCGGTGGGGCTCTTGGAGACAGCGATGCGGATGATCTCCTCCAATGGGGTTTCTGATTGTAGTTGGAGTATGCAAAGGTGGTCAGTCAACAGGCAGAGTTCAAAGCTTATATGCTGAAATGGGGAGAGAGAGAGAGGGGGACCTCCCCCCCCCCCCCCCCACCAACTTGGGTCTGCACGTGGCAGAGTCCAGTTGCTTCTCCTCTGCCGCAGAGAAACACAAGCTTAAAACCACAGATGGGGAGGGCTTTGTCACATGGCAGTTACTCAGAGATTCAAACATTGCAATTAGCAGTATTTTGTCTTGCTAAAAAGAACAAGTAGTTCCTTTAAACTTCCTGATCTTGGTTCTTGCTGGGGACTGAGCAGACATTTTGCTTCCCTCCTCACAGGCCTTGCAACATAGGATACAGTGTTACAAATTAGGTGGCCATCTTAAGCTGCTAGCAAAGTCATTTTTTTAGTCAGTTCTTTTTTAAATTTCTTCAAAAAAATATAAATTCAGATCTACAGTCAGTGGATCAAACAAAATTATCATTCAACAAAGCAAGTTGGCGTGACAACAGTCCCATGCTTGGCGCTCCTCCTGTGCCGGGTAGTGGGACATAGAGGGAGGGCAAGATTTCTTTTGGGGACTTCAGAAATGCTTCACAGGAACAGACCATTCAGCCCAACCGGTCCGTATTGGAACTCATCCTCCACATGACCAGTGTCATTGTCCTCTCTTCCCATAAACTTTATTTCTCTTTCCTTCAACTATTTATCTAACCTATTATTAAATGTTGACTTAAACTTTGCTTCAATTACTAACTATGAGTCTCACAACCCACTTTGTAAAAAGTTTTTATCTGTGCTCTGTTCTCAATCTTTTACCTTTAATCTTATATCTATGTCCCCTTGTCCAAGACCCCTGAACAACTGGAAACGGGCTGTTTCTATCTACTCTGTCCCATCAAAGCACCCCATAATATATTCTGTTCTACTAAAAACAGAAGGCATAATACATAATTTTGATGATCACAGGAAGCTGCCAGGGGATATTGATAAAATGATAAAATGGACAAAAAAAGGTTAGATGGAATTTTGGTCCAATTTTTCAAGTCATTTTTTGTATTTCCACATACCAGATAGCATTCTAGTGAAGCTGCACTGTACCCTCTATGTTGCCTCAACATCCTTCCTATAGTGTGGAGCAAGCTGTTTTCCAACTGTGGTCTTACTTAGTTTTATATAGATTCTTCTCTACATCTCATATTGCACATCTCTCTCCATAAACCCCAGCATTCCATTAGCTTTTTATGGCCTTATCGAGTCGAGTGCTGCTTTTGATGTCTTGTGAACCTTCAAAACCCTTTGCTCTTCCACTCATCCAGCTTTCCCCAAAGTATAAATATTAAAATTTTTAACCAAAATCTACCTCCTAACTTTTACAAATATTGAATTCTATCGGCCATTATTTTGTCCATGCCATCACCTTATAGGTATCTCCTTTCTTTGATCCTCAGAAATATATATACCTCCTATTTTAGGATAATATTCAGGTTTGTAACCATTCCCTTCAGCCCTGTATGCAAATCATTGATGTATCTACTCAACAGAAGCAGATCCAGAACAATACCCAGTGAAACAGCACTACCCACTAAAATATTCTCTGGAGCCTGATCATGCCAATCTATGGTCAGCTTACTTTAAAAACAATGTTGATGAATTTTGTCTTATTAAAAGTGAAGAGTATCAGTAGTGGAAGTAGAACACCATTATTTCAGACACAGGTTAATATTAAATGTTATGTATAGCCCAGTCAGTTGCTTAACACCAACAACTTGCATTCATATAGCACTCTTAATGTAAAGAAACATCCTAAGGTGCTTTGTAGATAGGTAAAATGAAAATGGATGCTGAGTCAGGAAGGAGGAGATTAGGAATGGTGACTGACAGCTAGATTTAAGAGACAGGTTTTGAGGAGGATTCTAAAATGAAGTGTGAGGTTTAAGGAACACTTTCGATGACCGAGGAAGCTGAAGGCTTTGCCACTAACGGTGGGGCAAAAGACAGTGTGGATTAACATAAAGCTGGAGTCAAGGAACAGAACATTTGGGAGGGGATGTAGGGCTGGAGGAGATTACAGAGATAGAGTGGAGGAAGCCATGAAATGATTTCAGAATGACACGGAAAATTTTGAATTGAGTGCATTGGGGGATAAGGAGTTAATGTCAGTCAGCATGGATGGAGCTGATGGGAAAGTGGTATTTAGTGTGGGTCAGGATCATGTGGTAGCATTTTGGAAATATTGTAGTTTATGGAGGGTGGAGGATGGGAGCCAGCAAGGGAAGTATTAGAATAGGTGTCAAGGCATTTTATGAAGGTTTCATCAATGGCTTCAGTGAGAGAGAGGGGTGGTGGTGTGCTGAAGTAGGGGCACAGGAGTGCAATGTTTTGGAGATGGAAGTAAGTGATCTTGCTAATGGACAAGATATGGGGTTTGAAAAGGAAACCACAATTTCAAGTGGTCTGGTTCAGTCTGGTAGTAACCAGGACGGGGAGTAGATTGAGTGGTGAGTGACCGCTGCACATCCCCACAGTGGTTGAACTGCAACTGGAAGTACAGTGTGGAGAAAATCTGTGGCAAAAACTCATACCCTTTCAAGTTATGGCAGTTTGGAATGATGCTTAATAATTTAATAAACTTGTTAACCATCATTATAATGGATTCTGATGTTTGAAAAAGACAGAAGCCCCACTGTCTTTGTTGCTAGGAGCAACCCCAAAATTAATGAAAATGTACACAAGATAGCATCAGTGCCAACATAAATGGTGTTGTCGTTAGTCTTACCCAACCATTAGAGAAGGCAGCAAGTCCAAGGAAAGAGTCATAAATGATGATTTTAAAACAACAATGCACATGCAAGATTATGTCTGATAACTTGTTCAGACATGGATTCACTGCCTTAGAAACCATCTGGCAATATAAATGGACGATTTCTACAGCATTTGTAACTACAAGTGGCATGGCAAAATTTCCTACTGGAGTATTTCTGAAAATCATTTTTTTATTAAGTCTACAAAAATATTGCTAACTGCATTCACCATATGAAAACTAAGAGACAGGCAGAAGATAGGATCCTACAGATGAAGAGACATTATTTTCCTCATGCAAAACAGACAGCGTAAGACACTTCATCACTAGCTATCTGAACAGACTTGTCAATCTTCTTCTGTATATTTACTGATACAATCAGGAAATGTTGATGTTGTTTGTACTAACAATCACTATTTTACACCCTCTACAAGACTTCACCTGATGCTGCATTTACATTACAGCGTTGCTGCGACAGGTGGCCCCAAATCTTGACAATGCAGTAGTATCAATAACTACCTTAAGTGCACAACAAGAAGTGACCTAGCCTTTTTTTATACTCAGTTAGTTGACATCCCCTTTGTAATTATTCCATAATAAGGCAAATTCATCGATATTTAATAAAATGTGTATCAGCATTTTCAGTGTTACATTCATTACTATTAACAATGGAAATCTCACAAGATTATTCATTATATTCTTTTATATTTATTCTTTTATAACTGGAGAGTTGTACCATGCCTACCCGTCCGTTCATTGTATTTTACCCTAGGACAGGTCCTACATGAGTTTCTTGAACCACTTACTAGGCAAGAGTAGTGGAGGCGGTTTTCCTTTTTGCCTACCTCATTGTCTTCAGAGTAAACTCTCCTCGATAGGCTGTAACCAGGCTTAAAGATCCCATCTACACTCTACGATGGTGGGGGCTGGGCACCCACATCCTTTGTTCCCAAGTACCTCCACTGAATGTCAATCCAATATTCAGAGCTAATGCTATGGTTTCTGCTCACCACGGCTGTCAGCAGTGGGACCAAAACTCAATCCTTCTATCTCAGAGGTGGGAATACTGCCACTGAGCCAGCGGCCACACTGTCCAAACACGAGTACCCCATTGGATGTCAAACCAACATTTAGAGATCATATTCTAGTCTCTAATTACCGGGGCTGTCTGGAGTGGGCTTGAACCCTACATCTTCTGATTCTAAGGTGGGAATACCACCACAAAGGAACTGTTATGAGAAGAGTTACTGTGAAACTCTGTTTACAGTGGAGCCTGTCCCTTTAAGGTCACAGAGTGTACTCTCTGTGGGGAAATGTACTGATTAAGTCAATCAAAGTTAATTGCTTTTGTTGATGAAATGTTGTCATTAGATTGGCAGTTCAATGTAAATCACTGGGTAAATCCCTTAGGAAAAGGTCAAATTATCATGGTCAACGGAAACAAATAGGAAATTACTGGATTTCTTTATATTTAAAAAAATTCTACAAATGTAGTTTGTTGTTCTTTGAATATAATATTTGAGCCAGGCAGATACATGTGTAACACAAACTTCACAAGTGTGGCAATTTCAATTATAATGATCACATTATATTTATGGATATACACTTCCTACGGCATTGCCAGAGGATATATTGTTTTGTCACATAGTCTCACTCAGCCATGAGTGAAATCATACTTCCTAAAGCTGCCCTCCCTTGCAACTGTGTTGCTCTCTCTCTCTCATTTACAATTTATCTTTTGTTTTCCTTTCTTGTCTTTCTTTTACTCTCCTAGTTTTATTTTCTCTCCCCTCCTCATAACAGAGTAACCTGAGTGATGAGATTCTACATTTCATCTGTCAGTTCCATATACTGACAACGGACTATGTTATTGTAATGACTTTCAAACATTGAGCCATTTCAAGGAATTGTATTTATGTTGGGGGACCCATATTGGAGTATGGTATGCATAGGACCACAGGTTGGCATTGAGATATCTTCAAATATTGGAAATCAGATGTTGGATTTCTGTCTGCATGTTGTTCCTGGGAATTATAGTCTCACTGGGGTGTGTGTATCAGGAGGCCTCTGAATGCTGTCTGGGTGGAGATGCTGTGTTGGAGGAAGGTGCACCTAGAGTCCAGCATATTCAAAGGTTTGTGGAACAGTGGAGGAAATTATGAAAGTCAGGTTTATGAGTAAGTTTCTGATTTTAAGAAAAAGGTTTGGAGGATTATTATGTGAATTTTTTAATCTTGAGGGATACAGTGGGAGAGCAGAAGAATGCTCATGGCTCCTGTACCTGTTTTTGCTGGAATGTGGGTAGAGTTTTATTTTGATGGAGTTTATTTGGGAAATGGTTTGATGAATAATGAAAATTGAAAGATGGAAAATACATGACTTAAATGTTTAACTGATGGGGAAGAAGAAAATTGATAGGTTTAGCGTGCCTGACGGGCACAAGATTTTTTGAAAGATTAATATTTTATTTCAGCTAAATTTAAATGTGCATTACCAGGTAGGAGGGTCGTATTTGAATGTTTCAGGAAAAAATGGAGTTGTTGCTCTTCGCTACTTGGATATTTTTGCACATAATTGGCTTATGTGAAACTTGCAATGGATGTTGAATTGTAGGGAGTATTATGGTCTGGTCTGGCATCCACTAGGATATAAACGTGGCTGTTTACATGCTGCCAGGTTCTTCTAGTGCTCAATAGTCAAGTAATTGTTCACAAGAAGCATGCCAGACTATCTCCAAACCTCCTCTGAAATGGTGATCAGCAGTGGCTTGAAAAGGTGCCCATAGTTGAAAAAGTGGCTAAATCCATACACTAAAAACAGATGTTGGCCATCAAGCTGATGAATCATGACTGAGCTTGTTATTTGCTCAGGTAATCTCACCAGGCCTGATATACAGTTGATAGAGAAAAATTATATTTCCTGTTGAAAATAAATTTCTCCCAGCATATTTAACTGTGAGCTCTTACAAGTGAGAAAGAGGAGTTGTTTACTCTGTTAATCTAGCTTGGATTCAAATATGTGTAACTGAGAGTGAAGGGACACTATTGAAAAACACTATGCCTATCAGTGGTCTAATAGATCAAAATTTGGAAAGATATATCTAGTCATATTTTATGTATCAGCTTTGGATTGACCGAGACTCTCAATTCAACTGTTGAGAGTGGTGATGCACAAATGGTATCATAATGCAAGTTTAAGGCTGTGGGAAGACCCATTTACTGTGAAGAATTGATGGAAACACATTCTGAGATTCAATTTTTATTTTTTCATAACCTGATATTGTTTCTGTTTTGGAAAAATCCCATAGAAGAAAATGAAAAGGTTATAACATTTAAACAAATTGCTCTCAAATTGGGAAAGGTTTGACAAAAGGTCTTGTTGGAATTGTCTGGAGGATTCTCCTCCTTCTGCAGAGAGGTCAGGAAATTTCAACTTGCAATTCATCTTCACACTAACCGTGTGGTATCTAAAGTGGGGTCAAAATACAAATCTACATTTTCTTCCACGTAACCCTGTTTTAGCAAACCATGGTCTTCAGACAGAACTTTCCAAATGAAGATCCCTTTACTGGATCTGTGAGATTAACTTGACTGGAAAGAGGACAGTGATGTCCAAAACCCTACCATCTAGAATACTGCTACTGTTGCTATAGTAACTGTTATTTAGGCATTCTAATCTTCTAGTCTAATCATGCTAATGTGTTCACAAGACATTAATCCAATAACCCTGTATATTGATTCTGTTCGTTTCTCCATTTCTGACCAGTCAAACATTACTGTCCTGCTCCATGGAAGGAGACTGAAAGAAATTCAGAAGTTTCTGTCAAAGCTGGCATGTTGAAGGTGGCACACCTATATCCAGCTAAAATAGACATGAAAGTGTTTCAGTGTTTGAAGTAGAAATTTAAAAGGTTCAGTGCACTGTGTAATCTGGTTCTGGACTTAATGCATGTGAGATCAGCCCTGTCTTACAGGTCACTGGTTCATGATACCTGAGTGTCTCCCTACCATCACCCCTACTCCACTCCTCCTTCATCCTCTCCTCCTCCTGTGAGTTCAGATCTCCTTAAATAGGTGGAACAGCAATTCCTGACAGCAAAGACTAAGCGAATATGGCATTCAGACAGTGCTAAGACCCAACAATCTCACGACAATTCTCTAACCCCAACATGTGAAAGATTTTTTTGTCTAATATTAAGGAGCTATTACAGGCATTGAGAGGTAACTGTAGATTCATATGAAGTCTATTTTTCTGACAAAATGAATACAAATTTAAAGAACCTAGGCTATGTACATAAGGAGGAACTGACTACAGAAGTATATTATTATTACCATCATAACTGGATATAAATCTTACAGATTTTGATGCAAAAACTGACATGAATTCAAAGAACAAAAAGGACTATTACCAATTAGAAATTTCAGTGAAAAAAGCTTTGTGGACAAAATTCAATTGATGTCTGACAATCACAGCATATTTACCAACACAGGGAAATGCTTCAGCAATCCTTAGTCATGCTATAACATCCCCTTACCTTTTTATTTTGGTCAGTTAAGGTGATGCATCCGCTCCTGAAGCAAGAAAATTCAGTGCGGCTTCTGTTGAGGAGCAGCAGTGGCAGCAGATGGTTTGCTCACAGACGTTTGTACCTGTACGTCTAGATCATTGTCAGCCAGTACTACTGAGGAGCTCTCTGCAGCTCTGCCAACCCGATTCACACTCAACAAGCCTGGCTTTGCTCTGGAAAACCAGCAATGGAATTTCTCATCAGGACTGGATTTTCTTCATTTGTGCCATGAGAAAATATATAACTTCCACTGACAATTTATTCCGATGATAAAGGTGGACTAGTCAGCAGAGCAGTTAAAAAGATAACAATAATTCTGATCACCCTTAATAGTTGTCTGTTTCTTTCAGATAAAATTTTTAAACTTTTGAAGAAGTTGAATCAAAGGAAATGTTGAGTCACCAGCAATGTGTTGGAGTTGCACTAACATCAGATTCTGCCATTAGCACAAGCTGAGCGGAGTTAAAGCGATTGTACATTTATCCTGGTTAAACTGAACTGTTCAGTACTGCTGAATCCAAATTCGTGTCTAATGAATCTATAAGAGAACAGAAGCACAGGATGATACAGGAAAATCTGAGTAATAACAGATACAAGCATGTTGATGTACTGAACCAGGGCAGAGTATTTCAAAGGCCAAGGAGGGAGCTCTAGTCATAGATAGTGAGGTTCACAAAATGGTGCATCTCTGCTGCTGTCTTTGGTCTGGAAGCCAGTTAGTTTATATTTGTGTGAGATCCCTGTATCAGAGTCATCTACACTGGAGTAAACTAAAAGCATCCTTAGTGAGCATGATTCTGTGAGGTAGCTGAATTAACATTGGTAGAGATATAATCATTAACACAAGGTGTTGCTTAGTAGAAGATACCTATTACTATGAGGCAGCTGAATTAACAGCTTAGCAATAATTATAAGGGATTTGGTGATGCAATGTGTTTTTTACTGGCCTTTCAGTTCTGGGATCTGGATTCAAATCTAGTCCCAAGCTGGCTGTAAAAGATCCTCTGTGAAATGAGCTTGGACAGTCTCAGTCCAGTTCCTAGTAAGCATAGGTCCACATCAGAAAAACTACACCTAGTTTGGCAATAGTTGGTTGCATTAGCATTCTCAGTCAGAGAGGCCACAGAATGGTTGAAGTGGGAAATGGAAAATTATTGTGACTATAACATTGATTTAGTAAGAGATGCTCTTCTGAAGTTGAAGGCACAATGTTGGAGCAGCATAGAGTGAGCATTACTGTTTGATGCTGGCACTGCGTAACTTATGGGGAGGTGCCGGCGTATGGTAATGTCATTGGACTAGTAATCCAGGTGCCTAGGCTAGTGCACTGGGGACATGGGCTCGAATCCCACCATGGCAGATGGTGAAATTTGAATTCAAATAATAAATCTGGAATTAAAAGCTGGTCTAATGGTGACCATGAAACCATTGTCGAACCCATCTGGTTTACTAATGTCCTTTAAGTTGAGATTCCCAGCATCACAGATGTCAGTCTTCAGCCAATCCGATTCCTCTCCATGTGATATCAAGAAACGGCTGAAGGCACTGGATACTACAAAGGCTATGGGCCCCTGACAACAGTCCAGCAATAATACTGAAAACTTGTGCTCCAGAACTAGCCGTGCCCCTAGCCAAGCTGTTCCAATGCTGGCATCTACCCGGCAATGTGGAAAATTGCCCAAGTATGTGCGGTACACAAAAAGGACAAATCCAACCCAGCCAATTACCGCCCTTATCAGTCTACTCTCGATCATCAGTGAAGTGATGGAAGGTGTCGTCGACAGTGCTATAAAGCGGCACTTGCTCAGCAATAACCTGCTCACTGATGCTCAGTTTGGGTTTCTCCAGGGCCACTCAGCTCCTGACCTCATTATAGCCTTGGTCCAAACATGGACAAAAGAGCTGAACTCAAGAGGTGAGGTGAGAGTGACTGCCCTTGGCATCAAGGCAGCATTTGACTGAGAATGGCATCCAGGAGCCCCAGCAAAACTGGAGTCAATGGGAATCAAGGGGAAATCTCTCTGCTGGTTGGAGTCATACCTAGCGCAAAGGAAGATGGTTGTGGTTGTTGGAGGTTAATCATCTCAGTCACAGGTCATCACTCCAGGTGTTCCTCAGGGCCATCTCAGGCCCAACCATCTTCAGCTGCTTCATCAATGACCTTCCCTCTATCATAAGGTCAGAAGCGGGGATGTTCGCTGATGATTGCACAACGTTCAGCACCATTTGCGAATTGTCAGAAAATGAAGCAAGACCTGGACAACATCCAGGCTTGTAACATTCCTGCCAGGCAACGACCATCTCCAACAAGAGAGAATCGAACCATCTCCCCTTGACATTCAATGGCATTACCATCGCTGAACCCACCACTATCAACATCCTGGGGGTTACCATTTACCAAAAATTGAACTGGAGTAGCCACATATATACTGTGGCTACAAGAGCACGTCAGAGGCTGGAAATCCTGTGGCAAGTAATTCACCTCCTGACTCCCCAATGCCTGTCCACCATCTACAAGGCACAAGTCAGGAGTGGAATGGAATACTCTCCACTTGCATGGATGGGTGCAGTTGCAACAACACTCAAGAAGCTCGACACCATCCAGGATAAAGCAGCCTGCTTGATTGGCACACCATTTACGCCATTCACCACTGACTCACTGTGGCAGCAGTGTGTACCATCTACAAGATGCACTGCAGCAACTCACCAAGACTCCTTTGACAGCACCTTCCAAACCCGCGACCTCTACCACCTAGAAGGACAATGGCAGCAGATACATGGGAACATCACCACCTACAAGATCCCCTCCAAGCCACACACCATCCTGACTTGGAACTATATCGCCGTTCCTTCACTGCCGCTGGGTCAAAATTCTGAAACTCCCTTCCTAACAGCATTGGGGGTGTACCTACACCCGAAGGACTGCAGCAATTCAAGAAGGCAGCTCACCACCATCTTCTCAAGGGCAATTAGGGATGGGCAATAAATGCTGGTCTAGCCAGCGATGCCCACATCCCATGAACGAATAAAAAATAGTGTTCCATTCCATAACTATGCACAAGCATAAAATTCGTGCAAAAAAAGTCAAGTACAGATACAGTCATTGACACATTTCTTAAACAAGTTCCCTCCTCTTTCCTGGAAGTGTTGTGTGATGTTGGGATATAATTCCGTACCTACCACCCACTGCCCTGAGTTGCCATTCTTCACTGTAACTGAAACAGTGAGTGTTGGCAGTCTGTGACTGTGGGAGAGAGAGAAATCACAGCTGAACTGAATCCTATCCTTACCCAACTTTTTTAGGAGAAGCCAGCAATTGGAAATGGGAATCTTGGGTGATTAATTTTTCCCTCTCCTGTGTAACCCAGTGGTGCGAAGACCAATTGTAGATCGCTTGTCACCTTGCAGCTGAGATCAGCTAATTCTGTACAGAAGGGGGATTAAGCCTGGCACCTTCTTGGTTTGTATAGCTCAGTTTACTTAGCCTGGTTCATTCATCAACTAACCAATCAGGGCAGTAATACCGACACTGATAATGCGAGGGAGCTACTTTCAGGTAATTAGAGATACACTCAATAACACATGGTGGTGCAGGGAGCCCAGCAGTGATCTTGTAGTCTCCTTGTGTATGTATGCTAAATCTGTGTCATCACATTATCAGTAATAGTGTGACACTTCTGATCATCAGCACTCGGCAAAATTCTATAGAGGCCAATACTGTATAGTCAGTACGTTAACCTTAGATAAGCTCCTCATATTTTTATTCGAACTAGTTGTGTAAATATTTTCATTTGGAGGTCTTATCTGTGAAGTTCTATATTTAAGTAATATATTAAGTAATTAATATATAAGTAATTAAGCATTAGCCTTCCCAGCAAAGAACAAGAAACAATCATGGGTGTCCTCAGACAGGCTAGAAAACAGACCAAACCAACTGAATATGATGGGGAAATGTATGTTCGAGGACCAGCCTTGTAAATGTAAATACTTACTCAATCAAATCAGAGATATATCAAGTGTACAAACTTACTTTTGTAATATTTGCTCTTCAATTATTCTTTTTCTTTAAACAAAAGTAGTCAGAAATCAAAAACGTAACTATCCAATTTTGTAAAAAGGTCTGAACAATTATATTTCCTTTCAAAAAGGTGGGTGGGGGAGATGCTGTGGTTTTGCCAAATGAGGTTAAAGATACAACAGGCTTATCTATTTCCGATGGTAGAGTTCATGCAGTGATCTGATGGGTAGTCCCTGATTTCCTGAGGTGCCACTGTCCTGTGGGACAGCAGGTTTCAGAATTACCTCACAGGAATCTCAATATTTCGTATTTTTATTATATTTTAACAACTGAAAATGAGTATCTGTTACCACTTGTTGCTAAGAATTCACCTGTGTACATCAGCAGAGGAGATGTCCAGTTGTCTAGGTTGGCAATATTTGAAATGACAGTGCACTTTCTCTCATATCAGTAAATTACATTGTGGAAATATATATGTGTCTTTAAGCTAGGCTAGATGGACATTTTCTCACCTTATTGCCTATAAGACAATGCTGGAGTTATGCTGTCTGCAGGTTGCAGAATCTGTTTGACACATTAACCAGCAATCGCCTAAACTTGTCAAGGTATTAATTTGAGATGTGGCACCTGAATGGATCTTTGAAATCTATTTTTGATTAACAGTTTTGATTAATTGTGACAATCTTTTTATATTTGCAGTTGTGCCAAGGTCAAATCAAAGAGAAGAGAAAGATATAGTCAGACTCACACTCTTGTGAAGTACTTTCCTACCTGGTTGTTTTGCTGTACATGCTAGGAGTGAACTGAATGTGGACAAATTCAATCTCATGCACAGCTTATCATTACAGAAAGAGGGTGCAAAGCTATTGAAGGGAACTGTTGGCACATTAAAAGCTTTTACTGATCTAATATTGCAAGTTGAGTGAATTATTGCAATCTAGCTAAATCTGTTATGTTTGTTCTTGCTTCTGTTTTAATATTACTTCTCATTAAACTTGACATGTAGTTTACAGGCTGAGTTTTGTGTCCTATCAGCGTGGCCTTTGCTAACAGAGAAAACATGGTGGTATCCCATATTATTTTCAAGGTATACCCCAATGGCATAATTAATTTTGTGTCATTGTCCCAGTTACTTCACATTGTTCCGATCTCAATGAGACCGTTAACATTAAAAATACAAGATATGAACACCCAGACCAATTTAACGAATTACACAAGATTGCACTTTTAAGACTTTTATTTTAACAATTATACTAAAAGACATCCCCATTAACTAAATAGTACTTTGTAAGTAGCTGACACCCCAAATTACAAAGAAAGGCATTTTCTTTCCTTATTAAAACACTTGAAAACCTCACACCACACTTATATGTTACAAAGTCCTCTTTGAAGGCGAAATCTTTGTGGTTAAAATTCCCAAACTTCTCCCAGTTGCAATGGGTTGGATTACCTTTTCTCACTGTCAATGTCCTCTTTAATTCCTTCTACAAGCACTTTCACCCTGGACATCCGTGAATACGGTGAATCCTGGTGATCCTGTTGGGCTTTTATTTCTCTGCAAACCTCAACTTTCAAAACACGTTCAAGTCTTTGCAGCCTTTCACTGTATCAGTATTCTCTGAGGGCAGGTGTTCCCTCTCTCTTCCTTGAGGCTGCTACTGCTTGTTGTCTTCCTTTCTTACAGCCTGCTCTGAGTCTGCCACACTGGTTTCCTTTCTTACAGCCTACTCTGAGGCTGCCACTGTTGGTCTTCTCTACAGTCTGTCTGCCTTCAGAAAATCTATTAAATTTATCAGGACCCAAACATCAATAGCTTATTGTCCTTTTCCAATATGTAAAGTCGAGAAGTCTGGTTTCACAGAGCTACCTGGGCCTTCCATTGTTTCCAGGTGTTAACGGCTGCCTGCTACATTAGCATCCTCAGGATCACTGACTCCTTGTTTATGATCTGAAAGTCTGGGAGGATGAAACCCATTGTTCTTCAGGTGTTACCCCAGCAATCTCTGTTTTTCAAAAAAATTGCTTTGATCTGTGTTCTCTGTTGTCCTGGTAACCAAGATTTCTGTCTTGTCCTTAAACAAAGTGCATGTGAGGTCACCCGACTTCTCGGACTCCAAGTTAAACTTTTAAAAATCACAGTTTTTAAAACATAATCATTTTACAAAGTCCAGCATTCATAACAGATAACATTTTGACTCATTGATTTAAAACCACCTGATTTTCAATTCCATTTCAAGAGGATTGTTTGGCAATGAAAACTTTCAGGTTGCTTGCAGTAATTTATCTATAATTCCTGGAGTGGAAGAAAAATCAGAGGGGCATTATACCTTTTTTTAAAAAAAAATTCTTTGTACTGCTTTAATTAATTATAAAAATATTGGTGATTAGGGAGGGGAAGAAAGACTTTTGACAGTCAAGTACTCTTCAATTGGGTAATGAGGAGACCCTTTGCTTTCCAATTGGTGTGGGAATGCAGTGGCAGCAAGGATTGACATGCCAGGTGACCAGTGGCTGGGGTATGGGGTTGGAACAATTGAAGGGCAAGTGATGAAGAATGATAGAATACATTCAAGCAGAGTTAGCAACCCTCCAAGAGAAACCGTTTCAAAGGACTATGTATCGAGAGGTTTCCAATTGTGATCTGTGCAGCTACTTCTGTGTTTATATTTTGTCAAAACCCTGCATTTGGGGATTTGTTGAGGCTGAAACAACTTATTAGCACTAAATTACTGAAGTTTACATCTCCTGTTTCTCAAGCACCACTAACTACTCTTTGACAAGTGAGTACAGTATATCCATTTTGAGGCCTCACTACTGCTTTTCCCATTTTAACAAGTCAGCAGAATGAACCCAAACAATAATGTTGGAGATATAGAAATGATAAATGTGGAATGTAACTGGAGTGGGCTTATTAAGATAGATTATGATGTTCGATCAATATCCTGGGGTTTTCACGTCATAACTTATACCTGATCTGGAGCAAAGTAAATGGGGATTTACTCTGCTTCTAATCCATGTAGTGACTGAACTGGGTGTGTCTCATTCTGATATTTGGTGCCAAAAATGGAAAGAAAAATCCCTGCCTTAGCACAGCCATCTTTTCCCTTGATAAGTGCAAAATTCACCCCAAAATCTAGAATAACACATGGATCTCGCATGTTCCAGGAACTGAAAGACTGCAAATAACCCCCCAGGTGACTCTTGGACACCTCAGAGTCGGCAGTTTTGGAATGGCAATGCTAGATTGCAAGCAAAAGTTTTAGATAGAAGGACATTTCCTCAAGGCAACAGGGGGTCTCAACAACAACAAAAGTAGATAAGTTATATAAAACCTGATACGAAAACATGAGTAAGCCAAAAGAGATATTTTTAAACCATCTAGACTATGCTAAAGTTAATGCATTCTAAGGTGCAATTGAATCATATTTTCTATTAATAGTTGAAGGTACAGAATAATCTTTAATATTTGAAAGTATAGCACCTCTGAAGGCTAGAGACTAGGCATCAGTGAATGTAGAAGAAACTGGCCTTTTTTTATTTGTTTGTGGGATGTGGGCACCACTGGTTAGGCCAACATTTATTGCCCATCCCTAATTGCCCTTGAAAAGGTGGTGGTGAGCTGCCTTCTTGAACTGCTGCAGTCCATGTGGTGCGGGTACACCAATAATGCTGTTAGGAAGGGAGTTCCAGGATTTTAGCCTAGCAACAAGGAAGGAATGGTGTTATAGTTCCAAGTCAGGATGGTGTGTGGCTTGGAGGGGAACTTGCAGGTGGTGGCATTCCCATGCATCTGCTGCTCTTGTCCTTCTAGGTGGTAGAGGTCGCTGGTTTGGAAGTTGCTGTCAAAGGAGCCATGGTGAGTTTCTGCAGTGCATCTTGTAGATGGTACACAATGCTGCCACTGTGCGTCGATGGTGTAGGGAGTGAATGTTGAAGGTGCTGAATGGGGTGTCAGTCAAGCAAGCTGCTTTGTCCTGGACAGTGTCGAGCATCTTGCGTGTTGTTGAAGCCGCACTCATCCAGGCAAGTGGAGAATATTCCATCACACTCCTGACTTGTGCCTTGTAGATGTTGGACAGGCATTGGGGTGACCGGAGGTGAGTTACTCACCACAGAATTCCTAGCCTCTGACCTGCTGTTGTATACACAGCATTTATGTGGCTTGTCCAGTTCATTTTATGGTCATTGGTAACCCCCAGGATGTTGATAGTGAGAGATTCAGCAACGGTGATATCATTGAACATCAAGGGCAAATGGATAGATTCTCTTTTGTTTGAGATGGTCATTGCTTGATACTTGTGTGGCACGAATGTTACTTTCCACTTATTAGCCCAAGCCCAGATGTTGTCCAGGTCTTGCTGCATCTGGACGTGGGCTGCTTCAGTATCTGAGGAGTCATGAATGCTGCTGAATACTGTGCAATCATCAGCCAACGTCCCCATTTCTGAACTTATGATGGAGGGAAGGTCATCGATGAAGCAACTGAAGATGGTTGGCCATCGGACTCTACCCTGAGGAACTCCTGCAGTGATGTCCTGGGACTGAGATGATTGACCTCCAACAACCACAGCCATCTTCCTTTGTGCTAGGTATGACTCCAACCAGCAGAGAGTTTTCCCACTGATTCCCATTGGCTCCAGTTTTGCTAGGGTTCCCCGATGCCTTTCTCAGTCAAATGCTGCCTTGATGTCAAGGGCAATCACTCTCATCTCGCCTCTTAAACTAAGCTGTTTGTCGATGTTTGGACCAAGGCTGAAATTAGGTCAGGGGCTGAGTGGTCCTGGCGAAACCCAAACTGAGCATCAGTGAGTAGGTTATTGCTGAGCAAGTGGCATTTGATAGCACTATCGACGACACCTTCCATCACTTCGCTGATGATCGAAAGTAGACTGATAGGGCAGTAATTGAACGGGTTGGTTTTGTCCTGCTTTTTTGTGGATGGGATAAACCTGGGCATTTTTCCACATTGCTGGGTAGATGCCAGTGTTGTAGCTGCACTGGAATAGCTTGGCTAGGGGCACGGCTAGTTCTGGAGCACAAGTCTTCGGTACTATTGCCGGAATGTTGTTACGGCACATAGGCTTTGCAGTATCCAGTACCTCAGCCGTTTCTTGATATCCCATGGAGTGAATCGAATTGGCTGAAGACTGACATCTGTGATGCTGGGGACCTTAGGAGGAAACTGAGATGGATCATCCACTTGGCACTTCTGGCTGAAGATAGATCCAAATGCTTCAGCCTTGTCTTTTGCATTGATGGGCTGGTCTCCCCTATTGTTGAGGATGGGGATACTTATGGAGCCACCTATCAGTAGTTTATTTGTCCACCACCATTCATGACTGGATTTGGCAGGACTGCAGAGCTTAGATCTGATCCGTTGGTTGTAGGACCACTTAGCCCTGTCTATTGCATGCTGCTTCCGCTGTTTAGCATGTAAGTAGTCCTGTGTTGTAGCTTCACCAGGCTGACACCCCTTTTTTAGGTATGCCTGGTGCTGCTCCTGGCCTGCCCTCCTGCACTCTTCATTGAACCAGGGTTGGTCCCCTGGCTTGATGATAATGGTATCATGGGGGATATGCCAGGCCATGAGGTTACAGATTGTGGTTGAGTACAATTCTGCTGCTTCTGATGGCCCACAGTGCCTCATGGATGCCCAGTTTTGAGTTACTAAATATGTTCAAAATCTATCCCATTTAGCATGGTGGTAGTGCCACACAACTCGATGGCGGGTACCCTCGGTGTGAAGATGGGACTTTGTCTCCACAAGGACTGTGCAGTGGTCACTCCTACCAATTCTGTAATGGACAGATGCATCTACGACAGGTAGATTGGTGAGGATGAGGTCAAATAGGGTTTTCCCTCTTGTTGGTTCCCTCACCACCTACCACAGATCCAGTCTGGCAGCTATGTCCTTTAGGACTCAGCCAGCTCAGCCAGTAGTGGTGCTACCGAGCCACTCTTAGTGATGGACATTGAATTCCCCCATCCAGAGTACATTCTGTGCCCTTGCTACCCTCAGTGCTCCTTCCAATTGGTATTCAACATGGAGAAGTACTGATTCATCAGCCGAGGGAGTTGGGGGGCGGCGGGTTGGGGGGGGTGGTGCGGTAGGTGGTAATCAGCAGGAGGTTTCCTTGCCCATGTTTGACCTGATTCCGTTAGTATCACTATGTCAGGCTTAGCTTGAGTAGTCTGTGGAACAGCTCTCCAAATTTTGCCACAAGTCCCAAGATATTAGTAAGGAGGGCTTTGCAAGGCAGGGTCATCAGGGCTGGATTTGCCGTTTTCGATTCCAGTGCCTAGGTCGATGCCGGGTGGTCTGTCCGGTTTCATTCCTTTTCTTAGACTTCGAAGCAGTTTGATACAACTGAATGGCTTTCTAGGCCATTTCAGAGGGCATTTCAGAGTCAACCACATTGCTGTGGGTCTGGATTCACATGTAGACCAGACCAGGTAAGGACAGCAGATTTTGTTCCCTGAAGGACATCAGTGAACCAGATGGGTTTTTACAACAATCGACAATGGTTTCATAGTCTCCATGAGACTAGCTTTTAATTCCAGATTTATTAATTGAATTCAAATTTCTCCATCTGCCATGGTGGGATTTGAACCCATGTCCCAGATTATTAGCCTGGACCTCTGGATTACTAGTCCAGTGACATTATCACTACATCACCGCCTCCCCTCCCACCACCTGGATTTTGTGGTCAATGGTGAAGTGACACTGCTCGTCACAGACCTCAAAGAAAACTGCTCACAAAGACCTAGTAATCTCTGTGGCCTGAATTTCCACTTTCACAATACCAGTTTGAATCTGGCACCAAGTCAAGTGGATCTGCAGATGTCCTGCAACAGTGAACTGATCCAGCAGGGTAAGCTGCCAATCGCAATGAATTATTCTCGCAGACAGCAAACCAGGAAGTAAAAGCCACAAAATACCTTCAGTTTTAATTTTTACATTTTACAGATAGCAAAATAAATCTTTGGGAGATACACATGGGATAAAAATAGAAGTTAAAATATCATAAACAAACTTTTCAAAAATATATTATTTTAAAAACAAGAAATTTCTTATTATCGCGGAGAAATTTGACAATCAACAAATATAAAATTACTCTTTCAAAGTGAGGGAGGCTGTTGAGCAATAATTCTGAACTTAGTGGCCTGGATTTTAGATTGCGGCAACGGCCGTAAATGATGGCAGTCCGCATGCCAAAGGGATCAAGAGATATGGGGAGAAAGCGGGAACAGGGTTCTGAATTAGACGATCAGCCATGATCTTTTTTGAATGGCGGAGCAGGCCCAAAGGGCTGAATGGCTTACTCCTGCTCCTATTTTCTATGTTTCTATGACTGCTCGTCGCGGAGCCAGCGCAATATTAAAATGTGGCAGCTTATGTAAATGACCAGGGCGGACCACACCTCCCCCCTCCACCACCGATGACATGGAGGGGCCGCCCACTGCGGAGGTGCTGATGCCACTTTTAAAGGGCTTCTAACCTTTACATTTTGTTTAAATATTTAAAGGAATAGGCATTTAAGATTTAATTTTAAAAGTATTGTTCCTATCCCCTCTCCCACCACCACCCCCCCAATATCCATTCAGTTCATTCCTTGCCCTCTTAGCCCCCAAAATACTTACCTTGTGTACCTGACCTTTCCCCCCAAAAGTTAATTAACTGTTTAACTGCAACCCCTTCCCACCATCCCCTCCACCAATCAGAATAGTTTGACCCTGCTCTCCCCCTCCCGCACTGAAATACTTAACTGCTCCCCCTCCCCACCGAATGGAGATCCAAAGGCGCAGGAGTGCTGGCTACTGCCACCAATATGGCACCAGAACAGACAGCAGGAGTGGGTAAGTATTTCATGAATTCATTTTCACTTTTTGACCATGTTAATGCTGTTCCTGTCGCCAAGTGGTGCTCCAAGTCGCCAAGGGGGGCTGCCACAAGGCGTCACCACCACTGGTAATATCGGGCCGGGCCTTCCTGGCATCGAGGCCTGTGGCAGGCCTCTTCCGGAGACATTTTCTGGCCCCCTTGCCACAACCCCCGATGTTGGCAGGGCTGTAAAATCCAGCCCAGAATGCCATTAAAAAGCCAGTTACAACTCATTATCAAGCAGTAACTTTTTCAAGGGTTTTTATTATCAAAACTAAGAGTGCAATAGTGGAAGTTCTCGTCAGTTCAATTATTTCCAATTTTTTTTATTGGTTCATGGGATGTGAACGTCGCTGGCTCGGCCAGAATTTACTGTCTAACCCTAATTTCCCTTGAGAAGGTGGTGGTGAGCTGCTACTAGAACCACTGCAGTCTATGCGGTGTAAGTATACCAACAGTGCTGTTCGGAAGGTTTTTTACCCAGCGACAGTGATGAACGGCGATATAGTTCCAAGTTAGGATGGTGTATGGAGGAGACCTGGCAGGTGGTGTTCTCATGTGTCTGCTGCCCTTGTCCTTCTATGTGGTAAAAGTCGTGGGTTTGGAAGGTGCTGTTGAAGGAGGCTTGGCGTGTTGCTGTAGTGCATCTTGTAGTTGGTGCACCCTGCTGCCACTGTGCATCAGTTGTCGAGGGAGTGAATATTTAAGGTGGTGAATAGGGTGCCGATCAAGTTGGTTGTCCTGGATAGTGTCAAACTTCTTGAGTATTCTTGGAGCTGCATTCATCCAGGCAATTGGAGAGTATTCCATCACACTCCTGACTCGTGCCTTGTAAATGGTAGACAGGCTTTAGGGAGTCTGGAGGTGAGTTATGATGCAAAATTCCCAGCCTTTGATCTGGTCTTGTAGCCACAGTATTTATGTGGCTGGTCCTGTTAAGTTTCTAGTCAATGGTAAACCCCCAGGATGTTGATGGTGGGATGCAGTCATTGAACGTCAAGGGGAGATGGTTAAATTCTCTCTTGTTGGCCTGGCACTTGTGTGGTACAAATTGAATGTTTCTTGGCACTTAACCAGTCCAAGCCTGAATGTTGTTCAGGTCTTGTTGCATGCGGGCATGTACTGCTTCTGTATCTGAGGAGTTGTGAATGGTTTGATTGAGGAGCCCTCAATGGCACACTACCTGGAGAAGTATAAAATCACTGACAGCAACTTATGGATTTCCGCATTTAACTGTGCATGTGTGGACTCTAGAAATTGCTGTCAGTTTCAAAGGAGAAATGACAGTGAACGTTGACTGTGTTGCCACCAATACTACCACAAAATATGGGCTATCAAATTCCAGCTATTTTAGTGGCAAGTATATGCCTACTACCCCTCTAGGTCTGATTGTGTTTTGTGCATTCGGAGACACACAACATATCTGACCTGCTGGGTGCTGGGAGTACAGCAAGACATGGAGAAATTGTACTGAGACACCAATAGTCACCGATTTTTCAAAATCTGGGTCACACTCCAATAACTCTGGCTCAGTAAGTGCAGCCAAATGATTAATGTTTAAATGTCTGCACATCTATTTCCTGGGAGAGCTTCACAGTCAAGAATCAACATGCGATGCCTGGCTTCTGGCATTTCTTAAAGTTTCTTCATCTGATCCTTGAAGGAGAGAGTATGTGTCTGTGTTTTTACACAAGCGGGGATTCTTCATAGTTTAGTGTAGGTGGAGAATTACACTGCAATTTAATGTATTAGAAACCTGACTGGAAGTCCTTGATGGTATACTATAGAAAGACCTTTATTGTACACCTGATCTGCCTTGTTTCTTCGAAAGAGTAAGGATCCAGGATATAGACATTCAGAGGGTGACGTGATGATGCTATTGCATCACTGATCATTTTTGAAAGTTTATTGAAATGAATATAAATCCTCCCAGTGAAAATAATTTGCCAATATTTGTGATGGAGTAAGTCTTGCATTTGCCGTATTGTTGGCTTTCAAATCAATTAATATAGGTGTAACAAATAGTTTTAAGAGCAAACAGTTCATGAGGCAATTCCTGCCCTAAGACTCCCCAAAGGCAAATGCCTCTTTAATATAAAGTAATTTAACAGATTGCAGATTTTGTTTCTTAGCCTGAAAGCACCCTCTAGTGGGAAATTTTCACAGTATAATATGGTTTGTTAATTATTATTCGCATAGAAAAATCAGGCAATTGATGAAAGGAGGATTGTGAGAAAAATTGTATATTTATAAATGCTCATTTTAATATTTTTCTGAATTCCCCATTCGTAAGTTACCTGATCACACCTGGAGGTAGAGGAACTCAGAAGGAGAATTATCTCTCAGAGGAGGAGGAAGGTGCAGACTATCGGATGCTAAAATTAGACCTTACATGAGTAGCACATCCAGAGATGAAGAAAGGGAAGAACAGAAAATACCTTAATTAAAGAAAGAAGTTCAGTACATCCTCATTCTGATCACATTCAATGTCCTTAAATTGTAGTCAAAGGCTACATACTATTACTTTGCCTTCTCTTTTGGAGGGCCACATGATCTAACCAATTCAGAATTGTTGATGTTAACTCATTCACAACAGTTTGACCCTTCTCCACAGAACTGCCTGGCATTCCCCCAGACCAGAGGCTGCAGTGGGTCCAGTAATAATGGTGACTTTAGTAGTAAATTGGTTTAAAAAATATATAAGCTGGCAGATATTGGTATAACACAGTACAGCCTCAAACCTTACTGCAGTCACTGAGTCTTGTGCATGTGCTATGATCCTCATCCTTTTCCATGAATGTTGGCACCTATCCACTTCTGGATCAAACAGTATGATTAGGGGCTGGATTTTGTTTTCCCGCCGCCGGGTGTGAAAAATGGCGGCTGGCACGCATGGGCCACGCACCACCACGCCGCCGCGATCTTGAGCCCGGCAGCTCATTAGAATATGAAGGGCGGCGGTCCCCCCCCCCCTCAATCATGTGGCGAGGGCGGCCTCGGCGACGCCGTAAACGGCGTCAAATGTCTCTGCGCAGGCGTGGCGCCATTTTTAAAGGGTTGCCAGCCCTGCTCAGAGAATGCAGTGTTGCCCCCATCCCCATTACACTGAAAATGTATGTTTGCACCTCCCCCACTACACCAGAATTGCAGAATTGACCCCTTCTCCCCACAACTGCACATAGTGCAGAGTTGACCCCTTCCCCGCTGCACTAAAAATGTAGCGTTCACCCCGCCCCCCCACCCCGCACTACACTACAAATGTTGAGATCCCCTCTTCCCCACCTTGGTGGCACCAGCTTTCCTTGGACAGACAAATGAAGGTGTGAGAGTGCCACCTGTCGCACTGAAGATCCGTAACCGAAGGTAAGATCGCAGAGAAATCCATTTAAATGAATGCATGAAGTTAATTTAAATATTTAAACCAGGGTCCTGTCACAGAGTGGCGGAGGGGCCGCCACAGAGCTTCCCTGCCGCCAGGAGGACCAGGCCCGGCAATCCCGGCACCGGATTATGTGGGTGGGCCACTTCCGCTCTGATGTTCCACACAACCCCCTCCAGCCAGCTACAGGGCCCGACGTTGGGAGGTGAACAAAGTCCAGCCCTAGGAGTGGATGTCTGGAAATTGTCAGAGCTAAAAACAGACTTACTTTGTTCGATGAAATGGCTGTATCAAAGTCCGTAGGTCATACGGCTGTGAGATAGTTGACAGGTTAATGGTGCCACCCGTTCGAGAGCTGGGTTGGTCCATTCCTCTGAGAACATTGTTGAGGAACTTGGTAAAGTGATAATTAAAGTGTAGACCCTTTGTAACTGTCTCCAGTTGAATTATTTGATTGACAACTCAGTCGAGGTAAAGCCTTGACATGGTGCATGGGAGGCCATTAATGAATAATGGGATGAGGGAACCCTTTGATAACATACGAATCTGCGCTGGAGGGAAAAAAATATGAAGAGGGATGTCAGAATAGATACTTCAGAATTCAACAAGGCTTGCCAGCCTTTAAGCTTTAGAGGATAAAACCTGTGATGTGGTGAAGTCTTTGGTATCTTTTACCGCAAGTGTGACCCTAACTATAAATGCAATTATTAATAATAATAGTTATCATTGTTTATGTGTAGTTATTGGTATCGGCTTAATTCCAGTGAAAGCCAATAAATGCCTAGGAACCTTATTATCTTATGGAATAACTTACAAATTTACAATTAAAAAATCCATTCCCTAACAAAAACAGCACATAAAAAGCCCAGGTTTTAAATTAGAAGTCTGTTTTTACCCCATTGCTGTGAAAGTGCTATTGTTGAAGGCGTTTCTATGAATTGCCATAAGTAGCTCAGAATATCAGAACACAATCCAGGATTCCAGCTCCTGCACTATCACCTCCCTTTCCCCCGATTTAGTTTAGGATTTGGCAAGAATGGCAACCTATTGCCAAGTGATGTAATCTAACCTGATGACCAGGCACTACCCCAACAGTACCACAACAAAATCTCTGGAGTAAACTTATGCGACCGGATGTCACTAAACAGTTAAGAAACAACCATGTGAGTGATTCTTCCTCTTTATCAATTAGTTTTAATGCATTCAACAAATGAGAAATTTGTGGCATAATTTGGTGGCAGGAAAGAAAGAAAAACACGACAAAAAGAACTACGGGTCCCAGGGTGCATGTCCGTCTTTGTACAATTTAATTCTTGCCCTCCCCCAATGGAATTAACATGGGAATTATATAAATCTGGATTAGCGTCAACACAGCAGGAAATGATAGAGACAGTGAAAAATTTCAGGACTGACAGACAATGGGATTACTCCTGCAATATTCCTAAGGGTCCCCAATCGGTTTGGATATTGTATTGAAGTTGATGACCTCTTCCTGTGTTTAAATTGAGCACTGGCAATGACCCTGCTTTGGGCGTGATTAACCGTACAGCAGCAGATTATAGTAGGTGAGTTAATTTAATTGTAATGATAGAATTGTGCATTCACTGAGTTTAAAAATAAGCTACAGCTTTGATTGCTTCAATGTGTGAATCTGAGTTTCCAATTGTTCTGTAAAGTACTCCAGGATTTTAATGTGTTTGTTCTTTACCGAGGATATGGTTGAATAAATACTATTTATGGGGGAGGGGTGTACTAGGATAATTAATCCACAAGTGATTTACCAGATAATTCAGCGCGGAGTGTGTGTCAAATGATTTCACTGCAATAATGCTGGGTAATTCATTTATCATATTCAAATTTCTTCTCCTCCTGCCCTGCCCCACCCCACAAAAAGACTTCTATTTATCACGCTTGTTTTTACTTGAGCAATTGTTACTCTAACGGGAAACAAACTGTACCAAAAGCTGGTTGGTCATTCAATGCTGTTGGTGGGATGATGTCTTCCACAAAAGGCTGCCTCATTTACCAAAAACAGCAGGTATTACACATTAAAGTAATTAATTGTATGTGAACATAAGAACGTAACATAAGTAATAGGAGCAGGAGTAGGCCATATGGACCCTTGAGCCTGCTTCGCCATTCAATAAGATCATGGCTGACCTTCTGTATCAACTCCACTTTCCCACCCTGTCCTCATATCACTTGACTCCTGTCATGCAGGCCCCCACCTGCCAAGAATGAGACACATATTTCACCACAGGAACATTAAAACTTAAAATTGTTGCTGGGAAGAAAAGAGAGCCTATCACAAGGAATTGCCAGGTCCCTCACCAGAAGTAACTTTTTTGCATACTAGCAGACAGTGTTGGAACAAAGGAAGCTGTCCCTGCTTCCCCAATACACAGCAGACCTGGTCAGACCAGTTTAGTCACATAATTAACTAGCTGTTGGAGTTTTTTGAATTTGAACTTGCTACAGAGTTGTAAAACTTAGAAGGTTGTTTGCTCCTGGACGGTCTGTTTACGACCAGGTGAGAAAGGTGTCTAGGGGTCTTTTACTGTTTTCACCTGGTCTTATTTTAACAGGGTTTAATTTATAAACACACCATGTTTTGAGCTCCCCCTTGGTGAATCCTTGTTCACCGCTTTCCAATTATGGCAAAGAAATTAACACAAACAGGCTTCCTTAGGTTTAAAGAAGAAAAATGAAATATATTAAAACTTAAACTCTAATTCGGTTAATGTCTACAGATACACGTGTGTTCATGCTAGCATGCACATGCGATACACATATGCAAATAGAGACAGAAAAGAGCAGAAGAAAAAATAGAGAGGTTTGAGGCAATATCAGAAGAGGTTCCTGTTACTGTGCTTCGAGCTCACTGTAATCCTTTTGTCGGTAGTCTTGCATTTAGTTGGGACCCAGTATTCTTCTTAAACCTTGTTCACTGTAGGAGACTTTTCTCTCATGGAGTTCATGTATGGGTCTTCAGTTCCGTGAGAAAGAGATGGGAGCAGACAGAAGAGAGGTCTTTTCAGTCCAAGAACAAACAGCTTTCTGAGTTAAAAGTTCTCTGTGGCAAGTTCAAATTCAAAAAACTCCAACAGCCAGTTAGTCATGTGACTAAACTGGTCTGACCACGTCTGTTTGTGTATTCGGCTACCTTCAATGTCTGGTAATCAAAAGTCCATTGTGGATTAAATTGGAGCAGGGAGTGGCCCCTTAGTCCTTTCCAAGCACTGACTGTTACTATGCAAATGTCTTTCCAGTCAGGGGCTTGGCAACCCCTTGTAATAGGCCTTCTTTTCTTCCCAGCAACAGTTTTAAAATTTAATGTCCATGTGGCGAAATATCTGTGCCCTATTCTTGGCAGGTGGGGGCCTGCATGACATCTCCACACCCAGGGGAATGAAATGTGATTTGAAAAAAAACTGCACATTTCATTAAAAGGTTTGAGAGAAATATAAGATACAGAAAGAAAAAACATGTATTTCTCTCATTCATTTCCATTCATTCATCAATCATAAAGCCTATTAGAATTGCCTTTTCTGGGTGCCAGTGCTGCTTTAATTTCCCCTTTTTTTAGGCAACCCAGTTTGTGGGCTGTACCAATACTCTTCAAGAACACTGAGCAAAAAGAAAAGAAAATATAACTAAACTTTCCGTTTGTCACAGTAAGAGATTCCCCCACTCCATTATTTATCTTTAAGGGGTTGGGGAAACTGACTAAACATCCTTAGCGAGGGGCAATATTTTGCTATCAACAGCACTCGTCAAACCCAAAAGCTGACTTAAATAGTAAGGGACCATTCGACTAATCGATAAGTAACTTCTAATTTTTAACTCTTACTGTGTGAAGAAATACATTGATTGGAGCACAGTTTTCTATTGGTTTCAGAGAGTTCATAGAATACCCGTACGCTGATGCAGCGAAGAGTCTTTTCTGAGATTGGGAATTGAGGTACATTATTGGCAGAGAAATAGAACGTTTACTCTGTATCTAAAGGCTTTTAACATACCTTAACTTCTTATGCCTTGCCTTCCCTGGTACCTAATGACTGTTACAGAAGGAGTGGAGAAAGCTTTCTATTCCATTTACTTTGATTTTTTTACTGCCTTATAATTCACTGACCGGAATTTTTTCATTTGGTGCATAATGGCGTCTGGACACATTGAGGGACACGAGGGCTGAAATCTTTAAGGGATGATCTACTTCAGAATTATGTCCTGAAAAGTTTCTCTGGTACTTAATAGGGGCTGGCATAGCGGCACAATTTCACTGGAGTTCCCAGCATGCTGTGCCATGGGAGTTTAAAAGCAACATTTTCCAGAGGATGTATTATCAATCTGAGATGCACTGTTCTAAGAGACACTGAATTGAGGCCAGCATCTTTCATATGGAGCAGACAGATTGGAAGGACAATCACTGATAAATGGATTGTACCTGCACATTTCCCAGTAGCCTACCCAGGAATGCCATTGCCAGGGATCTGGGAGCAGGATAGCATCTCAATATCTATCAGAATTAATGTTTGGCACAAGGAGACCAGAGACAAAATAACTGGGTAAGAAAAAAAATACTTCGACAATAGTTGGGGAGATAATGCCCTTAACTGATGTGCTGCTCGAATCTTAATTCTGCTCATTATCCTGATCTGGCGTTTTTTGTCTTTATCCCTTAATCTAGTGGATGTGAGGCTGTCAGTCAGACAGTTTGCCAGTCTACATGCTCTGGCTAGGCATCATCTCGCATTGATTTCCACATCATGTTCAGTTTAATTACAAACTGCTGTATCTGGGCTCAGAAAGTTCAGGAGCCAATAAGGTGAGTTTGTTTCTGCCTTGTTGATTTAAAGGAAAATATCTTATGAAAAGTGTTGCCATGTTTATACTCAGAGGAAGGAACAATGAAGCATCATTTTACATTTTGTTCAGTAGCATCTTCCACAGCTCACTGAGCCACGAAGCCCAACATGTTGTCTTTGCATGCAGATTTTCAGGGTAGTTTGATCCAGAAACTGACTTTCAAATATAGTGAAATGGTCCATCCTGAGATTGGGACTAAGCTACCATGGGGGTGGTATAATGCTCAGAACTACACCTGACCTGGGAGTTCTCAATATGCTAGTGGGGAATTAATTTTCTTCTGTAATGGGTCTGTGCTATAGCTGTGGCTTGGTCATGACTCTGGGTGGGAAAACAAATTGGAAAGTCTTCCATTCCTTAGTGTCAATACCTTACCCTTAAGTATGCTCAAATACACAATTCAATTTTGTAATCATTTTGTGATGAACCCTATGGCAGAAAATGAGCAAATTGAATTCCTTTTTTGCTACATGGAGGTAGATGAAGTTGATCAGGGGTGGGTGGAAGACGGGGTGTGCAGAGAGCAGCGGGTGGGGGACAGCATTCCTTGCTATACCTTTTTTTTTTAATTTTTCCCATCAAAATTGATGTTTGTTGTTTGCTAGCACCCTAGAAACCTCCATCCTATGCTGCCTGAGCTCTGGCACTGTGCAAAGTAAGAGCCAGAAACAGCAGTGCATGGGGATTTGAGCATAAATCAAGGTTAGTCAAATTAAACTCTGTGTCAAAAAGATGGATTATATAATTTTAAGCAGTGCTTGTACAATTCTTTCACAGGAAACTGATTTGAACCTTATGTTCATTAATATCAGATTAAGGAGCAGAGTGGCAGTATTACAGTGACACTGCATGTTGGTGCTCCAATGGAGAGCACCATAAAATGAGAAGGCACAGGCTTAATCCTCTCTCAGTGCACTTGGTCCTGGAAAGTGGAGGAAAAACTTAATGGTGCAAGGTGCTATTGTGCTTCTCCTGGCAGAATGGGCATCAGCAGAAGTTTGGACACAGGCCACAGAATCAAGGGATGTGCAATTAAGCAGTTATAACTACAATTGAGAGGATGTGCCTTTGTTGGAGGGAAAATACTCTCGAGCAGGAAAGTCTAATTTTGGGATAAATGTCAGCCTTGAATAGGCACAGAGGTCGATCATTCCAGGAACTCGGGTACAGAACCATTATTATAGACTTTGGGCTGGATTTTATTTCGGCAATCGGGGTCCAGGTGATGGGCCAGAAGGCGAGGGGGAGCGGCCCCGTATCAGCCCTCTAATCAGAACCATGGCCAAATTCGACGGTGGGCAGGCAATTAACTGCCCTCTGTCAGGGATGCTGCCCCTTTAGGGGACAAAATCCTCCCCCCCCCAAGAGCTGCCAGCCAATCAGAGGGCCGGCAGCTCAGCAGCACCACCGAGAGCAGTGACCACTGTTTGGACTGCAGGAGGCCCAGAGCCCAGGAAACCCTAAAAGACAGGTAAGTGGGGTAGGTCTCACTCGGGCCACTCAGGCAGGCCTTGGTGAGGGGAGTGGGGTGGGGGGGGGGCTCATTCCTGAGGGCAGGGATGTCTTTCAGGGGAGTGTCCTTGCCGCTGGGGGAGCCCTCCGTGGGCTACAGAGTGGCCGGGTAGGAGGGGTCCGCCCCCATCCCCCCCCACCCCAAGCTCGCTAGGAGGCCGCCAGATTTTACCTAGCAGTGTCTCCATGCAGTGGCAGGCCCCTCTGACATTGGCTAAATGCCTGGGGAGGTGGCCCTTAATGGTCCACTTAAGTGGCTTAATTGGCCTACCAGTGGACTTCCCATCTGCCATGGTGCCTGCCGCGGGCAAAGTGGCATAGGGGCAGGACAATGTCGGGCATGCCGCCCAACGCTACCCAACACCATTTTGTCTGCCCCCCCAACTCTCAGCCTGGCTCCAAGGGCTGGATAAAATACAGCCCATTATTTTTATTATCTGGCACTGATTTTTGGCCCAATTTCAATAATCTATTGGTTACAGATTATCTATTTACTTTTCCATCTCTCCTTCAGGAATGTCACTTTGCTGATCCTAGGACTAAGCCATGCAGGCAAAACTACAATATTGAAAGGAATACAGAAAGGTAAAGGAACTTCTACCCTAAGACCTGATCAGAAATAGAGAAACAATTTTTTTTTATGTCACTTTTGAGAGATAGAATGTCACTACCAGAAACCTTGATTCATGGGAAGGCAGGGAGGATTATTTGACAACTATAAGGCAGAATTATAAGGAAATTAGGAGCTACCCATGCTTGCATTGAATGAATAAGCTCCTCAAGAATAAGAATCTAGAGACTTACATTTTAAATTACAGGAAAGATGAATGTTAACCATTAAATGTAGTAATGTGTTACGGTTAGGTGAGGAGGGGTCAAAGGGCTTCCCTCTTTTTCCTCTCCTTGTTTGACCACAAATTTTAATTTTTTAAAGGTTTAATTTTTCTTAAAGTGGATATACTGGTCAATTCAGTAGGTGTTTGATTATTTACTTGCTATGATCGTAACAAGAGCCAATCGGACAGGTTTTCTTAAGCTTAACAAAGAAAGAGATTAACTTTATTGTACTTAAACTGAACTAAGTAAAATAATAAACCATGCCCCAACTTTCACACACACATTACACACACATATACTAGAGGTTCACACACACACAAATAGGTTACAAAGTGGGGAAGGATAGATTGGTTGAGTTAGAGTCTGTAGATTTGGTGATTTGGCTGGCTTCTAGCTGAATTCGGTGGTCCTGAGGCTTTTAGTTTGAAGAGATAGATGACGATTCAGTGGGTCTCTTGGAGACAACATTGTGGATGATTTCCTCCAAAGGGGTTTCTGATTGTAGCCAGAGTCTGCAGAGGTGGTCAGTCAGCAGGCAGGGTTCGAAGCTCGCAAGCTGGAATGGAGAGAGTGAGCGAGGGACCCCCACTTGGGTCTGCACGTGTCAGAATCCAGATGCTTCTCAACCTGCTGCAGAGAAACACCAGCTTAAAATCACTGATAAGGGTGGGGGAAGGTTTGTCACATGACAGTCACCCAGTGATTCAAGCATGGTAGTTAACAGTGTATTCTTCCGAAAAAGAACAGGCAATTCCCTTAAACTTCCTGAGTCTTGGTTCTTCCTGGGATGAGCAGACATTTCGTCTCCACCTCACAGGCCTTGCAATGTAGGATACAGTATTGCAAATAAGGTTAGATTAGATTTTAGATTAGAGATACAGCACTGAAACAGGCCCTTCGGCCCACCGACTCTGTGCCGAACATCAACCACCCATTTTATACTAATCCTACACTAATCCCATATTCCCAACAAACATCCCCACCTATCCCTATATTTCCCTACCACCTACCTATACTAGTGACAATTTATAATGGCCAATTTACCTATCAACCTGCAAGTCTTTTGGCTTGTGGGAGGAAACCGGAGCACCCGGAGAAAACCCACGCAGACACAGGGAGAACTTGCAAACTCCACACAGGCAGTACCCGGAATCGAACCCGGGTCCCTGGAGCTGTGAGGCTGCGGTGCTAACCACTGCGCCACCCTATGCTGCTAGTAAAGTCATCTTTACTCTGTTCCTTTTAAAATTTCTTTAAAACATATAAATTCAGGACTCCAGTCAGTGGATTAAAGAAAATTATCATTCAACAAAGAACGTTGGCGTGACAAATGGATGTATGAAACTCCTGGAGAAGAGGGCTATGATATGGGATTCTCTGCCAGGGAAGACTTCCTGTTGAGTATTTGTTCAGGATCCAACGTATCTCTTGAGTTCAGGGAGCAAACTGGTGCAATGGTGAATAGTAAATTACGGTGGATGATTAAGCAACATATGGAAGGAGGATGCTCCATGAACATCGCCATCCTCAATGATGGCAGAACCGAGCATGTGAGTGCAAAGGTCAAGTCTGAAGTGTTTGCAACCAAACTTCAGCCATAAGTGCCAAGTGATTTTTCCATCTTGGCCTGATACTGAGATCCCCACCATCACCGAAGGCAGTCTTCAGCTAGTTCAATTCACACCCCGTGATATAAAAAAATGGCTGATTGCACTGGGTACAGCAAAGGCTTGGGCCTTGACAACATCCCAACTGGGATGCTAAATGGTAGAACTGGAGCCTAGTCTTTACACACCTTTAAGCCTTCATTTACAGAGGCACGCATTACATATTCTGCACCTCCAACCGAACAACCACAGTTTCGGCCTGCTCCTATATTTATGAACACAGGTGAATCCCCAGTTCAAGGCACATCACCTGAAAATAATTAAACACTAAATTAATATACAATTAACACTAAAGACTTGAGTTCCAGAACAATTTGCACCTGCAGCCAATCTGTTCCAGTACAGCTGCAATCCACTAAGTAGAAAATTGCTCAGGTATGTCCTGTCCACAAAAAGCAGGACAAATCTAATCTGGCTGTAACTGTGCCATCAGTCTACTCTCAATAACCAACAATGTCATGGAAGATGTTGTCGACAGTGCTATCAATTAGTCACCAATGACCTGCTTGTTGATGCTCAGTTTAGGTTCTGCCAAGACCACTTGGCTCAAAACCTAATAATAGTCTTGGTCCAAACATGGGTAGTGTCCTAGGCCCAACCATCTTCAGCAGGTTCTTCAATGACCTTCCCTCCATCATAAGGTCAGAAGTGGGGATGTTCGCTAATGTGCAGTTTCTTTCACAACTCCTCAGGTAATGAAGCAGTCTGTGCCCGCATGCAGCAAGAAGCTGACCACATTCAAGCTTGGGCTTATAAGTGGCAACTAACAAGAGATAGTCTAACCACCTCCCCCTGATATTTGATGGCATTACCATTGTCAAATTCCCTACCATCAACATCCAGGGGGTTACCACTGATCAGAAGTTTAACTGGACAAGCCACATAAGTACTGTAGTTACAAGAGCAGGTCAGAGCCGATTATTCTGTGGTAAGTGACTCAACTGCTGACTCCCGAAAGCCTGTCCAGGATGTACAAAGCACAAGTCAGGAGTGTGATGGAACACTTGCCTGGATGAGTGCAGTTCCAACAACACTGAAGAAGGCTAACACCATCCTGGGCTTGACTGGCACCCCATCCACCAGCTTAAACATTGACTCCTTCCACCACTAGCACACCATGGGCTGAATTTTATCAGCCCATCGCGGGTCCTGATGGTGGCAGCAGGTGAGGGTGGTGTCGTCGCATATCATGGGTGCGGCTGGCCAACCCAACCGTGATCATGCAACAGCCGGCCCATTTGAATGCAGGAGGCCCAGGGTCCATCCCATTGAAGGATGGGGGCGGGCAATGAGATGCCAATGGAATTGTCAGCTAAGATGAACGCAGGTGCTGGCGCCATATTTAAAGTGTTGCCAGCCCTGCTTGAACTGCTGCTTTGCTTAGTGAGTTTGCTGCTGCTTTGCCTTTGTGCTGCTCTGCTACTGACTGGAGACCCTGTGCTGCTGTGCTGCTGACACCCCCTGGCTGGAGATTTGGGGCTGCTGTGCTACTGACTGGAGACCCTGTGCTGCTGTGCTGCTGACACCCCCTGGCTGGAGATTCGGGGCTGCTGTGCTGCTCTACTGCTGACTGGAGACCCTGTGCTGCTGTGCTGCTGACACCCTCTGGCTGGAGATTTGGGGCTGCTGTGCTGATGACCAAGGCCTCATAAGACTAGGAGCTGACCAGGAGCCAAGAGGGACCATGTCAGGCGGAAAACGCCAGATGACCCCTAGGTTCAGTGATGCCTCCCTGCGGATTCTCGTCCAGGCTGTAAGAGAAAGGTGAGAACTCCTCTTCAGAAGAGACCCTCCCGCCTGACCGAACAAACCTGGATGGGATCGCAGAGGAGGTGAGAACCCATGGGGTCACCCTCCGAAACTGGGTCCAGTGCCACAAGAGGGTCAATGACCTCCTTCGCTCCGCCAAGGTGAATCCTTCATACCTGTCCCATCTTTGGAGCTTGCGTGTGGCCAGGCGGGAGGGAGTGTGACATGGTCAGGGAGTGGATGCAAAGGGGATGGCAAAGGGCTGAGGCAACAGCAGATCATGTCAGATGCATGGCTACATTTCCAAGATAGTCAGCATTCTGTCCTAGCTTGCCTTGCCCCCTGCCAACATCCCTTGAGAGTGGACGTGAGGAGGAGGCATTTAGGAGCATCAGGGACCAAAGAGCTGCCACCAGAACAAGTGTCCAACTGGTCCTAGTGGGAAGACCAACCGTCCCCTTTTTCTGCTCACAGAAGAAAACGGCCCACAACACTAGGGAAAGGGCAAAGACTGGAGGCAGGATCCCGGACATCCAAGAACTGACCCCGGCAGAGGTAAAGGCCCTGGAACTAGTGGACTCCCAGGGCGACCATTCCATCACAGACAGAGAGACTGGAGTGCCCACCCTGGACAGTGAGGAGGCATTGTGTTCATGTGCCCACCACCATCCTTCTAGAGAACCACATCACCCCTAAATGTTTGTGTTTTCTCATGCAATTCATGGCACCTCAGAGGAAAGATCATCTGCTGGCATCGCTAGAATCCTGTCGTCCTCTGAGGTCAAGGAGGAAGAATCCTCAGGGGGTGCACCGTCACACCATTCGCCCCCCCCACCGACGCAGATACTCTTATGTATGCACTTGGGCTGGGATGAGAGCACCACACATGCACCCAGGCATCTGACAAAGGCCGTGACAGGCAAAGCCACTGACAGTTAGGAGATTGTGGGTGGCCTGGCCCATGCTGAGCCCCCGGTGCATGATGAACTTCTCGTGTCAGCAGCACAGAACATGCAGGAGTTGTAGAGAGAGGTAAGGAAACATCTGGTGGAGTGGCTAGAGGCGGTGCGCGGTCATATGCGGATGATGGAAGAGTCCATTCATGGCACGAGTGCTGCGCATGACTTCCTCCATAGAGAAGTTGGAAACCCTCCTGAAGAGCCAGATATCACAGATGCACACAGACTGCACATCATTGCCTTGGCCATGAGCTCAACACAGCAATGGCAAGGCGAGAGGGGGACAAGGACGAAGCACCTGGAGTCTTCTCTAGATCATCATCATTCTATGGCCAGTAGGGAGGTTCAAGTAATCCTTGAAGGGGAGGAGGAGAGGCTGCCCTGCCCATCTTGGGGCTCCCCTCAGGGCACTCTGAGTGTGGACTGTGGGTCCTCAGCTCCTCCACTGGTGATCCCAGTTCCAGTAGCTGCAACACCTGTCCAGGAACCGCTCAGCTATCCAGGGCCCCACTAGGCCTCAGGCAGCCAGAGGAAGCCCGCCAAAGTCATCCCAGGCCAAGGGGTACCACATTCAGCAGCCTACCTCCACCTCAGATGCGAGTGCAGGCGGAGTACTTCATTGAAGCTCATGAAAATACATGAGGAAGAGCACCTAGAAGCACTTGGAGTTTCCCGTGTGTGTACAACTTGGTATTGTTATTGGTTATTATGAACAAATGAAGATTGCCTTCATTGCTGAGAATCTCTCATGCTTTCCCTGCTGCCTTGTCAGTTGCCACCTTCACGTGTGCTCCCTTAATGGGCTGCCAGTGCAGGGGTAGGTGGCGTATGGTCACCTTTTCAGCTCTGTGCATGTGCCTGGTGAGCCTGGGCACAATGCGTGGGATTGCGATAGGAAAGAGGTAACATGCGGAATACAGTGAGGTGAGTCTTTATTGAGTTCACTTGAAATGGGCATGATGGTGGCAGAAACCAGGCATGTTGAGATTGTCCCAAGCTTCCCTTGAAGATCTCTCAATGGCCCTCACCACAGGTACAAGGACTTCATCATCCTGCGCTGCCTGCTGAGCATCCTCCTCCACATCCTCCTCGCCAGATGAGGACTGGCATTCAATCATGTTCCGGGACATACTGCAGGGCTCCACCGGATCGATCCAGGAACTGGAATCTCATCTTCAGCAGCTTAATGGCCTGCTCGATGGTCACTCAGGTGGACCTGTGGCAGGTGTTGTACCTCTCCTCTGCTGCAGTGCGAGTGTTCCTCACAGGCATCAGTAGCAATGCCTTCAATGGGTAACCCTTGTCCCCGAGAATCCATCCCTGAAGGCGAGCGGTGGCTTGAAAAGCTGTGGCACCTGAGACTGCCAAAGCGTGTATGTGTCGTGGCTGCTTCCCGGAAAGCAGGCGCACACCTGCAGGAAACGTTTTCAGTGGTCACAAACCAGTTATATGTTGATGAACTAGAAGCCCTTCCTGTTGATGAAGGCCGCTAGCTGCTCTATGGGAGACTTGATGGCCACATGTGTGCAGTCGATGACACCTTGCACCTGGGGGAAACTAGTGATGGCCCCAAAGCCGATGGCCCTCTCTGCCTGACTGTCAGAGTTGGTCCAGTAATTAACCAGCCCTCTGAACAAGGCACTGGTCAGCTCCTTGATGCAGTGGTGGGCTGCTGTCTGTGAAACCTCACACATGTCCTCAGTGGATCCTTGGAAAGAGTTGGAAGCATAAAAGTTGAGACCACAGTGATCTTCAGGCCCACGAGCATTGGATGTCCACCAAAACCCATGGGTTGCAGCTCATTCTGCAGCATGTCAGTCAGTCAGTAAAAGCCTCCCTGGAGAGCTGCAGTCTTCCTTTACACTGCTACTTGGACATTTGGAGGTAGCTGAGGCTAGACCAGTACACTCTCTGCTGCGGATAGGACCTTCTTGGCACGGCTGGCTGCTGACGCTCCCCTAGTCGATCTTCACCAGTTTTCCCAGTCGCCACCTAGCCCTGCCTCCCTCTGAGTCCCTGCTGTGCAACGCTGGGATCTATAAAGACTGGGTGTAGAAGACCCATGCCAACGGGTCGTTCCCTGTCCTGTGTGCTGTCCCTGGAGAGACAACCTTGCCTTTGGAATGTTCCCCATGCCCCTCCCCTCTGAACAGGGGTTAATCCCCCTCAACACCCACCTTTACAGAGAGTCTACCACCGAGACGAAGCCCACTCTTTCTGTGAGGGCTGCAACCCTTCTGCGCCCACTCTTGCCTTGAGGGCTGCACCACTGTCAGGCAATGACCACTGCACCCACCAGTTCCCCTTCCTGCATTTATCCAAGGCTCCCCATGGCTGCCTTCCCAAGGCAGCACTGAAGCCTGGCTGTTCACTATAACTAAATGGTAGGATGTTTGCATAGCTTGATTTCTGCAGTTCTCCCATGTCCTAATTTCCTGTACTGGGAAGTTACTTGGGAGTTCCCTCAAGTGGCCACCATAACTTCCATCGGAGATCAGCAGAAATCCCAAATACACTGTATAACCAGGGTTTCCACCAATCTTCCCCAAGGTTACAGTCGCTGATAGGAAGACCGTCCAAGGGAATTCCCCTTTAGAAAAACAGATAAATGAGAGTGATCTCAAGTTTATCATTCCATGTCAGGTTTGGATAGTTCGAAAATGCTGTTGTAGTTTAACACATCATTAGAGCCCCTCAATGAGATTACTATTGTTTATTCATTTTTTGCAGTAACATGTAGAATTGTATAATTTCTTACATACCATTTCATTTTCATTAGGCCACTATCTTACAGTAATATGCACTGTTTGGCTTCAGCTGAGCTATGATCATTCCTGTGCTACAATCATTAAATTAAGAGGCTCCTTATTTCCTGTATTCCATACAGTTTGCTTTTCTTACAAAGAGGAAGAAAAGCTTAAACAGTTGCACTCCATTTGCCTTGTGATTGGGATTACGGCACTTTGTTGGAGCAATGGAAAAACCGTTTTACCCTGTTATAATAGACCTGACACATACAAGGTGGAAAAGTATTTCAATTCCCAAATTCACCAAAACAGATGAATATTTTGTGTCATTATTACTCTTTTTCCCACCAGAATCTCCTTACTTAATTCGTCCAAATAGGGGATTTTCCAGGACTGATCTCATGGTAGATCGGTTTAACGTGACGATATTTGACCTAGGCGGAGGAGAGAAAATCCGAAGTACTTGGAAGAATTATTATCCTGAAGCACATGGTTTTATCTTCGTTGTTGACTCTACGGATGTGAAGCGAATGAGGGAAGCTGGAAATGCTCTGTCAGAAGTACTAAAACATCAAAAGATGTCTGGGAAGCCTGTCCTTGTGTAAGTCCTGAATACTATCGGAGAGTGGATTTGATAGTAAATATGGTTGGATGATTAAAGGGACACAGGGTAACAAAGTAAACAGTATCAATATGCAAAGCCACTGTCTCATTTGTGTGTGACAGCATTAAAATTTAACTGGAGGACAGTTTTTCTGACCTGTCTCCTTCAAATACACTTTAGTTTCTCCTTCATCTCTCCACCAGCTTGTAGCACACTTATATTAATCACCAGGCCCACCACCTGCTCCTTTGACTCTCCGTTCACATGAGCTCTTGACCACTAAATTCCCCTCCCACATCCCCTGCTCTCCTCAGCCCCATGCTTACTGGTATGATTTTGTTCTCTAGCTGTGATCCTACCTCTTTTCAGAATTTCTATTATCATCCCCTCCCATCAAAAAACCTATGGTTTCTCTATTCTTTCCCAAAGTTCTGGAATGTGTTGCCCGAGAACTGTACCCTCACTTTTCCCAACAGTCCTTATTCAAGACCCTTCAATTCAGCTCCCACCTTGCCCACAGCATTGAGAAAGAAATGTTCAATGATAAGCTGTTCAATTGTAATTGTAGCTTGCTGTTTTTTCTCTATACTCCTTGACCTTTCAGTTATCTTCAATATCATCGATCATTCCATTCTTCTCCAACGCCTGTCCTCTGCTTCCATGGTATAACCTGATTCGACCAATACCTGTTGCATCAATACTATCACAATATTTCCAGTAGCTTCTCTTCACAATCACTTCCATAGGGGTCCATCCTTGGTCCCTCCCTCTTCCTCATTTCCATGCTAATCTTTGGTAACATTATTAAGAGAACACCCAGCTCTACCTCCCTGCCTCCTCCATTACTCACAAGTTTATTGTTGTACTCTTTACCTGCTTTTCCAACAGTAAGCTGATGTGGAACCTTGACGTCTTGCTCAAATACAAGCTAAGCTTCCTCTGTCATCAAGATTGCTTACTTTCAACACCATCTACTGTTCCCCACTACTGCTGAAACCCTATTTGTTCATCATCTCTAATGTATTTCTAGCTGGCCTCCTTGCTTCCACTCTGTACAAAATGCAACTATTCAAAAGATTGCAGTATGAGTCCTCATTAGCACCAAGTCCTGTCTCTTCCATCACCCCTATCTTCTCCAAGCTCCACTGGCATTCTATGCCCCAGCACATTGACTTCATGATTGCTTTGGCATATGGTAGCAAAGTGGCTATTTTACTGGACTAGTAATCTAGGCCAATGATCCAGATACAGAAGTTCAAATCCTCCACAGTAGCTGGGGAATTTAAATTCCATTAGCAATTAAAAAGCTAGTCTCAGTAATGGTGACACAAAACTAATGGATTGTTGTAAAAACTCATTTGGTTCACGAATCGCTTTTAGGGTAGGAATCTGCCATCCTTACCTGGTCTGGCCTACATGTGACTCCAGACCCACAGCAATGTGGTTAACTGCTCTCTGAAATGGCCTAGCAAGCCATTCAGTTGTATTCAAGAAGGTGTGACTTACCAGCACCTTCTCAAGGGCAACAGGATGGGCAATAAATTCTGACTGAGCCAATGATGCCCACATCCCATCAATGAATTAAAGAAAAATCAGGTTCCTTGTCCTCATTTTCAGATCACTTTACCTGACTGTTCTCTTCTATCTAGACCACTCCACATGCACCCTTCACTTCTCTCATTTTGGGTTACTATGCTCTAGCATTGGGGTCTTTGCTCTTTGTCACTCTGGAACTCCCTCTGAGAACCTTCCATCTTGCCAACTCCTTCCCTGCCTTCAAAAACTTACGAAAATCCTCTTTAACTATGCTTTATCCCAGGCCTCACTAAATTTGTCATTCTTCCTCACTTTTCCCTTCTGCTTAGCATCATAAAATACTTTAAGATGCCTCTGTATATGTGGGAAACACTATAGAAACATAAGTATTCTAGTTGTTGAAATCTAATGTAAAGAAAGTATACAGAACCTTATTCCAAGTTACATCTTTTCCCTGTTCAATTTTGGTGTAGAAGTGAAAGCTATACTGAGGTTGAGACTAAAGCAGATTGAGGTATACATTCAACTGGTCACCAATTTTAATGGAAAAAGCAAATACAAGAATAAAGAAGGAACTTTTCTTTACACACATGTCCACTTTTTGCTAAGATTAGCAAACTACAGGCCAAAATTGCTATTGTTAGGGCAGTGTAGAGGAAGCTTTATTTTGCATCTAATTTATGCTTTAGCTCACTTGGGAGTGTTTAATAAGACAGTATATAGGAAAATTTACTCTGCATCTGATCCATATATAATAGAAGAGACAAAATAGCAAATGCTTTCTTGTATATTTAACCCATAGTTTACGTAAAATAATTATCTTTGACCCTAATGCTGACTGTTAAAATGTAGAAGGATTTTCCATTTCCCACCGAAATCCCTCAATCTTGATAAACATGTAAATATAAATTGTTTAGGTTTCCTGCATGTAGTTTGCTTTTTGAAAACCCAGTTCTTTTGATGTGTCAAAGACATTCCATCTAAATGACAATAATCTGTGACAATCAGCTTGGTACAGGACCTTTTACCTAACGGCCTTGCAATTTGGACCAATAATCTGCCATCTAATTGGAAAGTTAACTATTATTCAATAGTGTGAGTTAGAACTGGTGATAATTCTGACAACTCATCCACTGTCAAACACAACACACCCTACTGCTGATTGTCCTCCCATACTGTGAGTGTACAGCATATGCAGCTTCTTATATGCATGTACTCAAGTTAACATTGTAATAGCAGTCACATGTGAATCAGCAAACTTTAATTTGAATGTACGAGCACAGTTTTGGTACAAGATTTATTTCTAATATGTAACAGGTACTGACAATCCATTTAAATACTCTGTCTCCTTAAATCTTCACATATCCATATGCTTTTCTCATACCAAGTGTTGCATCCTTTACTTTTTATTTAGACTTGCAAACAAGCAGGATAAAGCTGAAGCACTACCAGAGTTCGACATTATTGAGAAAATATCCCTGGGGAAACTGGCCAATGAAAATAAATCCATCTGCCACATTGTAAGTTTCATAAATTTTCTTTATTGCTGAGATTCTACTCATTTTACTATCAGCTTGCATCTTCCATTACTGTCTTCTCCAAAAACTTTAAGCTAGATTTTCCTTTGGATCACCCATTGGGTGCCCTTCAGGCACAACATATCTGAGGTGCATTACACCCATCAGATAAGGGGAAAACTCAAATTTATGCCCTGGGCCATTTAAATGGCCTGGCACATTCTGAGCACAAGTTTCCCCTTGGCTAGACATGGTGCTTGAAAGCAGGGCAGGAAACAGGAGTGCATCTGCTCACATAAGAGGCCATGAGTATTGGTTCCTTCTGGCTGCCCCAGCACCCCGGTGAACAACCAGTCTGCAGGCTTTCTGGTGCCAGCCCCATCACCAAGTTTATTTAGGTAATCGTCCATCAAGGTGTCTAATGGTCCTAGGAAGTATAAAGTGAGGCAGGAGGTCGGCTATGTCCCCTTCAGCTAATTCCAGTGCAGGTCTGCTGACATCATTTTAGGGAGTTTTAGGATATCCTAGAGCAGTGCAGTGGGGACAGGTATCTGTTGTGACGGGTCTCTACTTTCTACTAAGCATTCCCCAGGCATAATGCGGCACAGTGGCGCAGTGGTTAGCACTGCAGCCTCACAGCTCCAGGGACCCGGGTTCGATTCTGGGTACTGCCTGTGCGGAGTTTGCAATTTCTCCCTGTGTCTGCGTGGGTTTCCTCCGGGTGCTCCGGTTTCCTCCCACATGCCAAAGACTTGCAGGTTGATAGGTTAATTGGCCATTATAAATTGCCCCTAGTATAGGTAGGTAGTAGGGAAATATATAGGGACCGGTGGGGATATTATTGGAATATGGTATTCGTGTAGGATTAGTATAAATGGGTGGTTGATGGTCGGCACAGACTCGGTGGGCCGAAGGGCCTGTTTCAGTGCTGTATCTCTAAACTAAACTAATGAATAGAAAAACACACACATTCTTCTCCATTTGGGGAAGTCCAGGCACGAATATAGGAACATGCTGAGCTACCTTGCTGCTGGAGCTAATCTTTTACATATGACAATAAAATAATGTTAGGAGGCACAGTATCCACATGGAAACATCTTGCTTGTCTCTCTGTGGAGTACAGTCAGGAGGAAAAATATGGACAATAATAGAAGAATAAGCAATTTAATATCAGCAATCTGCAGTGGCCTGTTCAATATTGCCAGGATTGGGCAGCAAGCTCATTGATGCTTTGCTAACTGAACAGAATACAGTTTGTACAGGGCTGTTCCACAGTTCCACCAATTAGCATTATTCGGAGGCCCGAGGAGCTGGCAGCACAACTTTTATGGGTCTCACAGTGGAGGAATCAGCATTTTAGCACTCAACACCATGTCCACATGAAGTGGAAATAGACCCACACCACCCCCCCCCTCCCCCCCACAACTGTCGTGTGAAAGCCCTGAAGAATGTTGGCGTGGGTGAACCGGGAGTAAGAACTGGTCTGTAAGTGCTGCATCTTCATTTATTGGGCTCTACCGCCATGTTCCCGCCAAGCAGAGGCCCTCAAAATCATCCCCATCTTACACATTTATTGTAACAGAACATCTGTGACATTGCTCACTGACATAAGTTTTTAAAAACTGGAACTGAATACACATCGGCAGCTGACATCCGTGACTATCTCATGGGCCTTACCCCTCAATCAGATTAGACACAACCCTACATTTCCAACATTTGTTTTATTTTAATGCCTCACTGACCTCAGTGACAGATATCTGAGTCTACCTCAACATTAACACTTTTCTCCCCAAAATTTGATGGCTGCTAAGAACACAGGAAATACATTTCCACAAACTTCTCCTGATCCACTGCCATAATCTGAGCGAATGAATTGCAGAAACCCTGGAAAGTAGTGTAAATTTTGCTTAAGTCGTTTTCTGGGATTTCCACCACGAGGATTGCCAACCATCCAGGATTGCCCTGGAATCTCCAGGAATTATAGATTAATCGCCAAGACACTGTTGTGAACAACCCCAGAGAAACATCATGGGGGCAATAAAAAAAATACTGTTTCTTTCAAAAAAACATTGAACACTTTTGTTTACTGGTTATAAAACTTTGGGTTATGTGAAAAAAAATGCTGTTTGACTGACAGTCAAGAATTATCCAAATGGGTAATGAAGAATCTATTTGCTTTCCAATTGGCTTGGAAAGGCAGTGCACCATGAGTATGGACATGTTGGGCAACCAGTGGCAGGAGTGTGGGGGCAGGGTTGGTTGGAGGCAGGAGGTCATCTGATGCCACCTTCAGGAATATGCCCAATAAGAGTAAGCAACTCTATCCACAGTTGTTTCATCAAATTTACGAAGGACAATCAAGAGACCCCTGCAAGGACAGGACTGGACGAGGAGTCTCCAAATGCTGGCAATTCTCATGTACCCAGCTGGTGCATTCTGTGTAAATATACCACCCCCATTCTCCACCACATGAGTGGCAAGTTGCAATAGAAATTGTAGTCTGTGGGAGCAGGCGAATGCCCTAGATGTACCCCAAGTGATGTGTAGACTTTGGCAGGGTCAGCACCAGAGGTCCAGGGATGGGGGAGAGGAACATCCCAACACTTATGCCAGAACATCCACACATCATTCCTCTGATATTTAATCCCAAGATGTTCATATTTACAGCTGTATTATGTACAATAATGCACAGGATGCTGATAAATAGAGCTCTCCAGTGGTTGTGGAGTATGTGGTGAGTTATTTAACACGAACTGTTGTCCAGGATTGTTAACTCACAATTTTCTTGTGAATGTCCCTGGGCATAATCCTGACACAAAGCATGGGAAAAGGGATGAGGACCCTTTCAAGTTGCTCTGGAATTGTGATGGCTTCCCCTGAGAGGTCGTGTGAGCGATTGGAATGTCCAGAGCTGCAATAGGGCTGCCACTGAACCTGCCTTATTTTCATTTTCCATTATCAGTGGGTGTTCATATTGAGGGGCAGCTAAATAAATGGGCCTCAGGACCTGCAGCCTGCCTGTCTCTCTTTAGAGATTTGGAGAGGGACAAGCAGTAAACATTCAGGATTTGAAGAAATTCTCCCTTTTCTCACAATGGTATTGAGCAATAGATTGATACTGGAAGCTTTCTTGCTATTGTATTTGGTGGCCATTTCTGCTGCTGTTTCCTTTCCTGTTTCCAGGCCCTAGACCATACAGGGTATTGTCCTACAGTGCGGGCACATCAGGACCATACGAATGACCTAAACCTACCAATCCAGGAGTGTTCAGGTCTGGTCAGATTCAGGGAACACAGGAAGTACAGCCTTACTGTGTTATCATATGATATGGGCTAGATTAATTAGTAACTCACAGTGTACTGTTTTATATTTTTACCCTCACCCAAAAATGTTTCGTAGCATCTCACCAGAGAACTACTCCATATTGTCCACAACAATTTAGCTCCCATTTAAGATTACAAATTGCATCTCTTACTGTCTTTATTGCCTAAGGTGTGGTATGAATTGAATGTGTGTTCAAGAATGGTTATTGTTGTCCATTTATCAGGTTAGTCAATGTATCTCATCATCCTCTATTCTCTATACACAAAAAACTGGGAATGCAAAAATAACAAAAACACTAATAATAAAGAACCTCAAGGTTACTTTGAACTTCATAAGTTGTTCTTAAAAAAAACTTTTCCAATGCCAATATAATAAATCTTTCATTTTAAAATGACACTCCAGCTACCGTGATGCAGTTAGTACTGTACAAATCCAATCACTGAGGCAGAAAAACCATTCTCAGTGAATATCATGAAATGAATTATTTACAGTGTACATAACAACGTTTGCATTGACATGATTTATTGGTTATGTGACTTTTAGGACAATTCATGATTTTCTTACCTTCTTTCCCTCTAACCCCTTGTTTATCCATGTGCTCTTAGGATTGGATTTGGTTCACAATCTTTTCATTACAGCCATGGGCCAGAGGGAGTGAAACTGGTATTGCTACAAAGACTTCAGCCAAGTTTCAAATATACAGGATGTTCTGGTGGCATCCATGCTTGTGAACAGGGACATCTCATGTGTTTTTCATTCATTGTGCCATCTGGGAGAAAGATGCTCAGGGAGACCTCACAGAAAAATACCACTGAGGGCTATTCTTGTTAATAGTTTGTTTCATCAAGGCATTGGCAGAGTCTGAGGAAAAAACTAGCCACTGTAACAATGAATGATGCACAGGGCTGAGAAAGTGTAAGGCAGGATTTAAAAACCAGATTAGGAAGATAAAGAATAGGAAGTCAATTTTACAGGCAAAAGCTACAACTTAACACACAGGGAACTTCTTTCAATTATGGGTATAGCCTGTTTATGTCGTAAAACATGCAACAGCTTGGTGTTTGTTGGGTGAGCTCTCACCAACCGCATAACACTGTGCCGAAACATAATTATATGGATTTATAGTAATTGTAATTTTTTTAAGGAACCGTGCTCCGCTACTTTGGATTTTGCCGAAAAGAAACTAGACAAGACCATTCTGAAGGGGCTGCGTTGGCTCCTGCGTGCTATTGCCAAGGACTACACCAGTCTGTGCACACGACTGCACCATGATAGCATGGCACTAAAGAGAAAAGAACAAGAACTACCAGAGGGAGCACAGCCAATACACAGGATACAAGGAGACAGGTAAATATATTTGCGTTGGCTGTGGCTCAGTGGAAGGACTTGCACCTTCAAGGTTGTGAGTTCAGTTCTCACTCCAGAGACTTGAGCACATCATCTAGATTAACACTTTAGAGTCATAGAGTTATACAGCACAGAAACAGGCCCTTTGGCCCATCATGTCCGTGCTGGCCATCAAGCACCTAACTATTCTAATCCCATTTTCCAGCACTTGGCCCATAGCCTTGTATGCTATGGCATTTCAAGTGCTCATCTAAATACTTCTTAAATGTTATGAGGGTTCCTGCCTCTAAAACACCTCTTCAAGCAGTGCGCTCCAGATTCCAACCATCTATGGATTTTCTCAAATCCCCTCTAAACCTCCTGCACCTTACCTTAAATCTATGGCCCCTGGTTATTGACCACTCTGCTAAGGGAAAAAGTTTCTTCCTATCTAACCTATCAATGCCCCTCATAATATTGTATACCTCAATCATATCTCCCCTCAGCCTCCTCTGCTTTAAGGAAAACAACCCTAGCCTTTTCAGTCTCTCTTCATAGCTGAAATGCTCCAGCCCAGGCAACATCTTGGTGAATCTCCTCTGCACCCTCTCCAGTGCAATCACATCCTTCCTATAGTGTGGTGACCAGAACTGTAAATAGTACTCCAGCTGTGGCCTAGCTAGCGTTTTATACAGCTCCACCATAACCTCCCTGCTCTTATATTCTATGCCTCAACTAATAAAGGCAAGTATCCCATATGCTTTCCTAACCACGTTATCTACCTGTGCTGCTGCCTTAGTGATCTATGGACAAGTACACCAAGGTCCCCCGACCCTCCTGTACTTCCTAGGGTCCTACCATATATTGTATAGTCCCTTGCCTTGTTAGTCCTCCCAAAATGCATCACCTCACACTTCTCAGGATTAAATTCCATTTGCCACTGCTGTGCCCATCTTATCAGCCCATCTATATCGATCTGTAATCTAAGGCTTTCCTCCTCACTATTTACGACACCACCAATTTTCATGTCATCTGCGAACTGACTGATCATACCTCCTATATTCACGTCTAAATAATTAATGTACACTAGAAACAGCAAGGGTCTCAGCACAAATCCCTGCAGTACGCAACTGGTCACAGGCTTCCACTCGCAAAAACAACCCTCGACCAATACCCTCTGCCTCCTGCCACGAAGCCAATTTTGGATCCAATTTGCCAAATTGCCCGGGATCCCATGGGCTCTTACCTTCTTAACCAATCTCCCATGTGGGACCTTATCAAAAGCCTTACTGAAGTCCATATAGACTACATCAATTGCTTCACCCTCATCTACACATTTCGTCACCACCTCAAAAAATTCAATCAAGTTAGTCAGACACGATCTCCCCCTGACAAAGCCATGCTGACTATCCTTGATTAATCCCTGCCTCTCCAAGTGGAGATTAGTCTGTCCCTCAGAATTTTTCCAATTTTTTCCCAACCACTGATGTTAGACTCACCAGCCTGTAATTACCTGGTTTATCCCTGCTACCCTTCTTGAATAATGGTACCACATTCGCTGTCCTCCAATCCTCTCGTACCTCTCCTGTGGCCAGAGAGGATTTGAAAATTTGTGTCAGAACCCCTGCAATCTCCTCCCTTGCCTCACATAACAGCCTGGGATACATCTCATCTGGGCCTGGGGATTTATTCACTTTGAAGCCCACTAAAACAGCTAATACTTCCTCCCTTTCAATGCTAATATGCTCAAGTATATCACAATCCCCCTCCCTGATTCCTACACCTACATCGTCCTTCTCCATAGTGAACACAGATGAAAAGTAATCATTTAAAACCTCACCTATGTCCTCCGGCTCCACACACAAATTGCCACTTTGGTCCCTAATGGGCCCTACTCTTTCCCTGGTTATCCTCTTTCCCTTAATATACTTATAAAACACCTTAGGATTTTCCTTTATCTTGCCCACCAGTGTTTTTTTATGTCCCCTCTTCGCTCTCCTAATTACAGAGTTATGGTCACTATCCCCAAAATGTTCCCCCACTGACACTTCTACCATTTGTTCAGTTTCATTCCCTAGGATTAGCCCCTTCTCTTGTAGGACTATCTGCGTACTGGCTCAAAAAGCTCTCCTGTATGAATTTTAAGAATTCCACCCCCTTTAAGCCTTTTGCACTGACTATCCCAGTTGATATAGGGGAAGTTGAAATCCCCTACTATTATTACCCTATTATTTTTACAGCTCTCTGAGATTTGCCTGCATATCTCCTCCTCTATCTCTCCCTGACTTTTTGGAGGCCTGTAGTACACACCCAGCCAAGTGATTGTCCCCTTTTTGTTTTTAAGTTCTAGCCAAATGGCCTCATTTGAGGAACCTTCTAAGATATCATCCCTGACTCCTTGATCAACAGTGCAATGCCACCTCTTCTTTTACCCCCTCCCCTGTCATGCCTGAAGATTCTATACCCTGGAATATTGAGCTGCCAGTCCTGCCCCTCCCTCAACCATGTCTCTGTGATAACAATATCATAATGCCATGTGCTAATCAATGCCCTCAATTTATCTTCCTTACTACACTGTGGGCAGCACAGTGGCGCAGTGGTTAGCACCGCAGCCTCACAGCTCTAGTGGCCTGAGTTCAGTTCTGGGTACTGCCTGTGTGGAGTTTGCAAGTTCTTCCTGTGACCGCGTGGGTTTCCACCGGGTGCTCCGGTTTCCTCCCACAGCCAAAGACTTGCAGGTTGATAGGTAACTTGGCCATTGTAAATTGCCCCTAGTGTAGGTAGGTGGTAGGAGAATTGTGGGGATGTGGTAGGGAATATGGGATTAATGTAGGATTAGTATAAATGGGACGTTGTTGGTCGGCACAGACTCTGTGGGCCGAAGGGCCTGTTTCAGTGCTGTATCTATAAATAAAAAAATTAGTAAGACTCCTTGCATTAAAATAGATGCAATCCAGCCTTGCATTTTTCACTTGTGCCTTAACAGGCCTATATTTGCCCTGCCTTCCAGACTGACTCAGTTTTTCTTCTATATTTGACTGTGCCTCACCCCCTACTGTACCTCCACTCTGTATCCCATCCCCCTGCCAAATTAGTTTAAAACCCCCCAACAGCACTAGCAAACCTCCCAGCAAGGATTTTGGTCCCATTCCGGTTCAGGTGCAACCCGTCCAACTTGTACAGGTCCCACCTTTGCCAGAAACAGACCCAGTGATCCAGGAAACTAAAGCCTTCCCTCCTGCACCATTTCCTCAGCCATGCATTCATCTGCTCTATCCTCCTATTCCTATACTCACTCGCACGTGGCACTGGGAGTAATCCAGAGATTACAACCTTTGAGGTCCTGCTTTTTAATCTGCTACTTAGCTCCCTAAATTCTTGTTGCAGGACCTCATCCCTCTTTCTACCTATGTCGTTGGTACCGATGTGTACCCCGACCTCTGACTGTTCACCCTCCCCTTCAGAATGTCCTGCAGCCGTTCCCTGACATCCTTGACCCTAGCTCCAGGGAGGCAACATACCATCCTGGAGTCTTGTTTGCAGCCAAAGAAATGCCTATCTGTTCCCCTTACGATTGAATCCCCTATCTGTATGGCTCTCCTACTCTTTTTCATCCCCTCCTGAGCAGCAGAGCCATCCGTGGTGCCACGAACTTAGCTGTTGCTGCTTTCCCCTGGGAGGCCATGCCCCCCAATAGTATCCAAAGCGGTATATCTGTTTGAGAGAGGACATGACCACAGGGGACCCCTGCACTACCTGCCTGCGCCTACTACTCTGCCTAATGGTCACCCATCCCTTTTCTGCCTCTGCAGTCATTACCTGCGGTGTGACCACCTCGCTAACCACGCTATCCATGACATCCTCAGCATCGCGGATGCTCCACAGTGAATCCATCCACAGCTCCAGCTGCGCAATGCAGTCAGCTAGTAGCTGTAGCTGGACACACTTCCTGCACACATGGTCGCCAGGGACACTGGAAGTGTCCCTGATTTCCCACATAGTACAGGAGGAGCATGCCACGGGGCTGAGCTCTCCTGCCATGACCTAGGCTTAGAATAAGCGCCTTGGTTACTCCCTTTAATTTTGAGTACTAATTACGATAGGGACCTTATTCTACTCCAAACACTACCTACTACAATCTAGATTCTCTACCTTTATTTTTACTTCAGCTATTGAAAGTAGTAAAAAAGGGTAGAAATACTCGTCTGTTCCTACTTACCAATCAGCTGCCTTCCCTTGCAACATGTCACTTTACTGCAGTATTGAGGGAGTGCTGCACTGTTGGAGTTGCGGTCTTTTGGATGTGATGTTAAAATGATAGATATAAATCATTCCATGACATTATTCAAAGAAGAGTGGGGGAGTTCTTCCAGTGTCTTGGCCAACATTTATCTGTCAACCAACATCTGGAAAAAAACCTTCACATCATTGGCCATTTGTTTCATTTTTATTTGTGGAAGATATTTGAAAAAAGCCATTAAAATTGTGACTGTGACCAAGACTCTCCTTGTCCTCCTCATCATTCCATATTGTAGCATACATTGATCAGTCCATTATCCACTGGCACCTCCTCTGTGCCCACTCCAAAGGTTGGAGAAAGTTCTAGCTCATCCATGATGTAATGATGGTTCAGCAATTTGACAGCACAGTGGTGGCTAAGGAATTCAAGGTGGTGGCAGAGGATGCTCGCTGGCTGGCATCAGAATAACTGTGTAAGTTACAACCATGTCTACAGATAATATTGCTAAGAGGAAACACATTTATAAGGAAAAAGAGGGGCTCAAACATGGAATCCTGAGGTCCTCCGAAGGTAACTTCATGGGGGCAGAAGGAGAAGTCATTGCTAGGAATATGTTACCTATGTTGGTGTGGAATCAAGCAAGGATGGTTTCACAGTAGTGGGCACAGAGGGAGGTGCCAGTAGATGATGGACTGATCAATGTGTTCACAACATCGGAGACAATGATGAGAACAAGGAAGGATAATGCATCTCGGTGACAGTTTCTGCGGATGCCCAGCACCGTCTTGGTGCTATGGGTGGAAAGCCGACTGAAGGGATTCGAAGAGGGGTAAAAATTACGTGTTCAAGGAGCTTAGAGAGCAAAAGGGGGTGAGAAAGGCGGCAATAATTGGCAAGGTTGAGAGTGGACATTTTGAAGGCCAAGGTGATAATGGTAGTTTTGAAGGAGAAAGCAAGAGTTTCTCTGCAAACTTTACTATTAATGAAAAATACACACTGGAGAGGAGTAGACATTGAGTGTTGTGTTACCGTATTTGCCAGATCATAAGACACACTGGACCGTAAGACACACCAGGATTTTAAAAGGAAATATTTAAGAAATACTGGGATGTAACCTTTGGACCATAAGACGCACAGCAATTTTAGGCAACTTTTTTCCCAGAGAAGAGTGCATCTTATGGTCCAGCATATACAACAGTTCTTTAAAACTCATAACTATCTTCATCTTTTTAAGATAATTAAAGCTGGGAAAAGACAACAAACTGCAGATTCTGTTCTGGTCAATGCTCTTCCTAGACAGAGTGGTTATACAGCCCCATCTAGTGGTCAATTTTCTATAAACAGGTCTCATGTCACTGAGTGACAGTTAAGAAAATGGATAAAAGATTGCCGAAAGGCTCAGTAAGTCCTTCATTAGGATGGATAACAAGTTTTTGCCTTGTGTTAAATTAATGACCAGTAATGAGAGTAATCCTGGGCCCTGACAATATTCCGGCAATAGTACTGAAGACCTGTGCTCCAAAACTTGCCGCACCCCTAGCCAAGCTGTTCTAGTACAGCTACAACACTGGCATCTACCTGGCAATGTGGAAAATTGCCCAGGTATGTCCTGTACACAAAAAGCAGGACAAATCCAACCCAGCCAATTACCGCCCCATCAGTCTACTCTCAATCATCAGTAAAGTGATGGAAGGTGTCATCGACACTGCTATCAAGTGGCACTTGCTCAGCAATAACCTGCTCAGTGATGCTCAGTTTGGGATCTGCCAGGGACACTCAGTTCCTGACCTCATTACAGCCTTGGTTCAAACATGGACAAAAGAGCTGAACTCCATAGGTGAGGCGAGAGTGACTGCACTTGACATCAAGGCAGTATTTGACCGAGTATGGCATCAAGGTGCCCTAGCAAAACTGAAGTCAATGGGAATCAGGGGAAAACTCTTCGCTGGTTGGAGTCATACCTAGCGCAAAGGAAGATGGTTGTGGTTGTTGGAGGTCAATCATCTGAGCTCCAGGACATCACTGCAGGAGTTCCTCAGGGTAGTGTCCTAGGCCCAACCATCCTCAGCTGCTTCATCAATGACCTTCCTTCAATCATAAGGTCAGAAGTGGGGATGCTCTCTGATGATTGCACAATGTTCAGCACCATTTGTAACTCCTCAGATACTGAAACAGTCCGTGTAGAAATGCAGCAAGACCTGGACAATATCCAGGCTTGGGCTGATAAGTGGCAAGTAACATTCGTGCCACACAAGTGCCAGGCAATGACCACCTCCAATAAGAGAGAGTCTAACCATCTCCCCTTGACATTCAATGGCATTACGATCACTGAATCCCCCACTATCAACATCCTAGGGGCTACCATTGACCAGAAACTGAACTGGAGTAGCCAAATAAATACCGTGGCTACAAGAGCAGGTCAGAGACTAGGAGTCCTGCGGCAAGTAACTCACCTCCTGACCCCCCAAAGCCTGTCCACCATCTACAAGGCACAAGTCAGGCGTTTGAATGAATACTCTCCACTTGCCTGGATGGGTGCAGCTCCAACAACACTCAAGAAGCTCGACACCATCCAGGACAAAGCAGCCCACTTGATTGACACACCGTCCACAAACATTCACGCCCTCCACTACTGACGCACAGTGGCAGCAGTGTGTACCATCTACAAGATGCACTGCAGCAACGCACCAAGGCTCATTAGACAGCACCTTCCAACCCCGCGACCTTTACCAACTAGGAAGACAAGGGCAGCAAATGCATGGAAACGCCACCACCTGCAAGTTCCCCTCCAAGTCACACACCATCTGACTTGGAACTATATCACCATTCCTTCACTGTTGCTGGGTCAAAAATCTGGAACTCCCTTCCTAACAGCACTGTGGGTGTCCCTACACCACATGGACTGCAGCGGTTCAAGAAAGCTGCTCACCACCACCTTTTCAAGGGCAATTAGGGATGGGCAATAAATGCTGGCCAAGCCAGCGCAGCCCACATCGCATGAATGAATCAAAAAAAAGTCTGACTATTGTCTTGAATTTGCTTTTATAGGAATGTCAGTCCTATAGTGTGCAGTAAAAACCTTGGGTAATGGGGGTATTATTAGCAAAAGTATATGCGTATTAACTTAATGTGACTCAAAAGTACGGATTTTAAGAATCGAGGATGACTTTATCTTTCTCGTTCCCATTTTCTAAACTTCTTGCATAAAGCCTTTTCCCTAGATTGATCGCTCCTAGTCCAAAAAAATCCTCGTTTGTAAGCTGCCACTAGGAGATGTATAGAAAGACCTTTGAAAGCGTGACAACAATTTTTCCTCTGCCCCTGTGGAGAAATAGCTGTTCATTAATTGACACTTCACTGCAGTAACAGCAGATGAAATGAGAAGTTCTGAAAAGAGGGGGGAATTTTATGCTCTTCTCCTTGGGGAATTTGGAGGCAGGGGGGAACATTTAATCAGATGGGATGGTGGCTTTGGGATAGGAGCACCGCCACCTACCCGCCTCCACCCCAATTAAGTCCGTGGCATAAAGGCGCAGGGATGGCCTTCCTGCCCTGCTACTCACCCTTGAGTGAGCAATTAATGCCCAATTAAGGGCCTCATCCCACCACCATCGGTATTAACCAAGCCTGTTGCCACACAGGGAGCACGATAAGCAAACCCATGTAGTTTGTTTGCCGGCTGCAGGGCTGGGTAGGTGAGGGGGTGGGGGGAGGTCCCTTGTTAAAAGGCATTTAGTGCATGATCGAGGGACCTGGCGTCAGGAAAGGGTGGCCCACTAAGATAACAACAGTGCAACAGTAGGGGTGCTATTATGGACCTCAGTGTCCCTGTGTTGCTTTAATGGGGAAAGGGTTCCGTTGAAATGACATTATGGAAAATAGACCAATGATATTCATTTTCAAGTTTCACACATGAAGTAGGCCACTTGAGGTATTGGAGTAGCACAGGAATCCATGAGATCATCCTGAATATCAGTTGTTACATTGAGAGGAGGAGAGAAAATTGGGAGGAAAGCAAAGAAACTTGTTTCTCTTGTATAAAGTAGCTATAGAAAGGGCTGTATTTAGCATGTACACAATGATCGTCCCAGTGAACTAAGCTGAGAGTTCCAGTCTCTAATTTCTGGGTTGACATCCAGCAGGCTGCTTGTGTCTGATGGGAGTAGAGTAGCAACCCAACTCCTCCTACCACCCGCCATTCCCCATCATTGTATCTAGTCCATCCTCCTGGTAGAGGATTGTGAGTCAAGCTAATGACCCGTCCAAATAAAAAAGGGTCTTCTTTATGAAACAACCCTGAGCACTACCTACTAGATGGAAAAGCAGTGGAAGAAATAGTTTGCCTTCTTGCTGCTTTGGTGTGGAAGAGAAAGGCAGAAGAAGAGACTATCACGTGATTTTACCTTGGGGCAGCCTTTTAATTGTGCAGAGATATTTTGCATAAGAACTTAATATGGTACCTAATTCAGGATACTTGTCAGCTTGGGTTATGCTCCTGGCTTTGAGGAACATTCTGCAGAATATCCAATAAGACACTGACATTTCTTTCACAGGAAAAGACAGACCAGAGTTGGATTGGAGAAGAACAAACATCTCAAAGACCTTGAAGCCACACCTCATACAAAGATCAACCCTTTGAAGCCGATAAATAATGCCATCAATGCTCAGGTATGAAGATAAAGGCAGATTACTAGCTAACAGCTGCACTGTGAGGTTAGGTTTTTCATGTAGCATGTTGGTTGCTATGTTAATGTGATGGTCATGCAAAATTCCTTTGTGTACCATCTTAATGCAATTGTTAACCAGTTTGTATAGAATCTACAGCACAGAAACAACAACTTGCATTTCTATAGCAGCTTTAATGTAGTAAAATGTCCCGAAATGCTTCACAACAACACCAACTTATATTTATACAGTGCCTTTAGGTAATACAACATCCCAAGGCGCTTCACAGGAGTGTTATTAAACAAAATTTAACACCGAGCCACAAAAGGAGGTATTAGGGCAGTTGACCAAAAGCTTGGTCATAGAGGTGACTTTTAAGGAGCAGGGAAAAGTAGAGAGGTTGAGAAGTTTAGGGGCGGAATTCCAGGCCATGGAGGTGATTTGAAAATGAGGATGCTAAACTAGGCACCAATGTGTTGTGTGATTGCCTTTAAGAGTAATGTACCTTTAAGATCTTAGTATTCTAATGAGCCAAGTACCAGGATGTAGTCATGTGATTACATGCCGGTCTCACTCTGCTACTGTAACAACAAGAGGCAAGTTCTGTAATAGTTAGCTCTGTGCTGTATATATTAGTTAGCTGTTTAATAAACCTGTTCGAGATCTTCAAACAACCTGAGCTCTACGCATCTCATTTATGTTGGATCAGACAACAGAAATAGCTTCTCATTACATGATGGCAGCAGTGGGATAAAAAGCTTTGCACTGCATGGTGGCAGCTGTAGTGAGAAGAAAAAGCTCCCATTTTGAAGAAAACAGGTGAACAGCTTTTAAAAACTACAGCCCTACAGCTGGAAGAGAGAAAGTTAAAGAAAAATACTGGCCCAAACAGGGAAGGAAGAAAACACTTACCTCATGCTGTAGAAGACAGAGCTGAACGACAGGCTGCAAGGAAATAGGGTGAGTCATTCTGTCAACAGGCGAGGGATACTGCTTTAAAAAAAAGCTTTGAAGTCCTTCAGCAGATTGATTTCTTTTTTCAAAAAGCTCTGAAGTGCCTAAAAATCAATCCTTTTTCAAGGCCTCTGTTAAAAAAAATGGAGAAGACATGACTCCCCTCCCAGGCTGAACAGTGGTCCACGCCATTACAGGAGGCGCCCGACAGTGAAAAGAACGGGAATGTTCCATTCACACAGCTCACAGCTGAAGCTATAAAATGAAACCCTATTAAATCACTTAAGCATGAAGGACTTTCATTCACTCAGCCTGAATTTTAAAAAAACTCATAAAACCACTCAAGCATTAAGAATTGCCTCTGGAACAACTGTATAAACAAACCCTAGTTTAAAAAGAGCACTTGAAATACCCGTTGCACAGCTGTGTAAACAAAAACAGGCTTGGTGCTGGTAGCAAGGCAAACAGACAAGCTGGGGCTGTCAATCATATCAGCCAATAGAGTTTCTTAAAGAGGAAACAAGTACAGAGTCTTAAAGCACGTTCTTAAAGCAAGTTTTAGATTAGATTAGAGATACAGCACTGAAACAGGCCCTTCGGCCCACCGAGTCTGTGCCGAACATCAACCACCCATTTATACTAATCCTACACTAATCCCATATTTCTACCAAACATCCCCACCTGTCCCTATATTTCCCTACCACCTACCTATACTAGGGACAATTTTTATAATGGCCAATTTACCTACCAACCTGCAAGCTGTGAGGCTGCGGTGCTAACCACTGCGCCACTGTGCCACCCAATAGGTCAAAAAGAGCAAGCAAGCTGTGTGGTAAGTGCGGTCTGTCCCACTCACGGCGAAACTGCCCTGCATTTCGAGACCTGTGCAAGGCATGCGGTGTAAAAGGACACTGGGCGTGCCTATGCAGGAATTCTGGCTCCTAAGTTGCAGCCAGAAGCCATGGTGGGACACGAGCCAACAGAAGACAGGTGCAGCAGCACTGCAACAGCAGCAAGGAAAGCGCCAGAGACATGCACAATCACAAGCCGATACATGAGGTCTACAGCAAAACAGATCTCAGACAAGACCCAGAGAGAAAAAAGTCTCAGTCAGAAGACGAGCAAGCATTCCACATTGTGACCCTGACACATCATGTTGATGAAGTCAAGCAACTGGAAGCTTTCACCACTATCAACATCATATGCCCAAAGAAAGTTGGCAAACATACACTCAAGGTCAAGATTGACACTGGTGCTAGTGAAAATATCCTACCAGTCCGAATCTTCAAAGATAGGTATCGGAGTCATTGGAAGTCTATGGTACAAATGACAACTGTCAAACTATCTGTATACAACGGGTCACCCATCCCTTGTAGCCACGGTAACACATTAACAATGCAATGCAGATATGGCAAGTCGGCTTGGAAACCACAAACGTTCTACCTAGGAGACACGAACGGACCAGCAGTGACAGGACTACCAGCGAGTAAGAATCTCAGCATTATAACTACTCATGAGATCATTGCCAAGGGGAAATCTCCAAGAACTGAACCTGCTCACAGACTCTGACCAGCATCAAATGGAAACCCAGTAACAGCACAACTATGCTATGCCTTCACTTCTGCTTTCTAGCGAACCGTCAGCACCACAATGAGCCAGAATGGACAGGTATCTCCATGAGACCAAGTACTCATCCCCCAACAAGTCCTCGATTTTGAGCCCCAAACCTTCAGACAGGGAGGATGAGGAGAGGCAAAGGACACACAATGTCCTGAAGAGGCAGAGGAGGAATGAGTTGAAGCAATATCTATTGGCTCTTCGAGTTGCAGTGCTGGAACTTTCCAAGAATGACGAGACCCCAAAAGTGGTCATCTTGAGAAAAGTATCAGAGTATGTTAGCAGGCTGAAGGCAGAGAAACAGAAACTGAATGCAGAGAGGGAGAAACTGCATAAAGATCAGCAACAGATGAGACGCAAAGTCCCCGAGCAAGAGTTGTCAAAGGTGAGAAGAGAGTGACTGCCCTTGACGTCAAGGCAGCATTTGACCGAGTATGGCATTAAGGAGCCCTAGCAAAACTGAAGTCAATGGGAATCAGGGGGAAAACCCTCTGCTGGTTGGAGTCATACCTAGCACAACGGAAGATGGTTGTGGTTGTTGGAGGTCAATCATCTGAGCTCCAGGACATCAGTGCAGGAGTTCCTCAGGGTAGTATCCTAGGCCCAATCATCTTCAGCTGCTTCATTAATGACCTTCCTTCAATCATAAGGTCAGAAGTGGGGATGTTTGCTGATGATTGCACAATGTTCAGCACCATTTGTGACTCCTCAGATACTGAAGCAGTCCATGTAGAAATGCAGCATGACTTGGACAATATCCAGGCTTGGGCTGATAAGTGGCAAGTAACATTCGCGCCACACAAGTGCCAGGCAATACCATCTCCAATAAGAGAGAATCTAACCATCTCCCCTTGACATTCAATGGCATTACAATCGCTGAATCCCCCACTATCAACATTCTAGGGGCTACCATTGACCAGAAACTGAACTGGAGTAGCCATATAAATACCGTGGCTACAAGAGCAGGTTAGAGGCTAGGAATCCCGCGGCGAGTAACTCACCTCCTGACTCCCCAAAGCCTGTCCACCATCTACAAGGCACAAGTCAGGAGTGTGAATGAATACTCTCCACTTGCCTGGATGGGTGCAGCTCCAACAACACTCAAGAAGCTCAACACCATCCAGGACAAAGCAGCCCGCTTGATTGGCACCCCATCTACAAACATTCACTCCCTCCACCACCGATGCACAGTGGCAGCAGTGTGTACCATCTACAAGATGCACTGCAGAAACACACCAAGGCTCCTTAGACAGCACCTTCCAAACCCGCGACCTCTACCAACATGAAGGACAAGGGCAGCAAATGTATGGGAACACCACCACCTGCAAGTTCCCCTCCAAGTCACACACCATCCTGACTTGGAACTATATCGCCGTTCCTTCACTGTCGCTGGGTCAAAATCCTGGAACTCCCTTCCTAACAGCACTGTGGGTGTACCTACCCCACATGGACTGCAGCGGTTCAAGAAGGCAGCTCACCACCACCTTCTCAAGGGCAATTAGGGATGGGCAATAAATGCTGGCCTAGCCAGTGACGCCCACATCCCATGAATTAATTTTTAAAAACCAAGAGGACCAACGGACTTTTGAGCCTCTATTCTTGTAAATTTCATAATCTCTAGTCATGTGTTAATAATTTTGATATTTAAATGTATGTACTTTTTACTTTTAGCATATGAGACTTATCTTTGGACAGAAGAGGGATGTTGTGTGATTGCCTTTAGGAGTAATGTACCTTTAAGATATTAGTATGCGAATGAACCAAGTACCAGGACATAGTCATGTGACTACATGCCTGACTCACTCTGCTACTGTAACAACAAGAGGCAAGTTCTGTAATAGTTAGCTCTGTGCTGTATGTATTAGTTAGCTGTTCAATAAACCTATTTGAGATCTTCAAACAACCTGAACTCCACACATCTCTTTCTTTATGTTGCATCAGACAACATAAAAAGCTTCTCATCGCAAATGTAGGTCAGCAAGCAAGGGGTGATGGGTAAACGGGACTTGGTGCACGTTAGGATCTGGGCAGCGAAGATTTGGATGGCCTTAAGTTTATGGACGGTGGAAGATGGGAAGCTAGCCAGGAGTGCGTTGGAATAGTCAAGTCTGGAGGTAACAAAGGCATGGATGAGGGTTTCTGCAGCAGATGAGCTGAAGCTGGGGTGGACTCGGTCAGTGTTACGGAGGTGGAAATAGGCAGTCTTGGTGATTGCGGTTCTGGTCAGAAGATCATCTCTGAGACAACAATGGTACTAAGGTTATGGAGAATCTGGTTCAAGCTCAGACAGTTGTAAGGGAGAGGGACGGAGTTGGTGGCTAGGGAACAAAGTTTGTGGCAGGGACTGAAGACAATGGCTTCTGTTTTCCCAATATTTAGTTGGAGGAATAAAAACAGAAAGTGCTGGAAATACTCAGCAGGTCAGGCAGTATCTGTGGAGAGAGAAACAGAGTTAACATTTCAGATCTTGTTACCTTTTATCAGAACTGGCAAAGACTAGAAAATAATTAGGTTTTAAGCAAGTGAAGGGGGTGGGGGGGGGGGAATGGTGGGGAAGAGATCAAAAGGGAGGTGTGTGATAGGGCAGAAGGCAGGAGAGATTAAATAACAAAGCTGTCCTGGGACAAAGGCAAAAAGTTTCTTTCACCACAAGCGTTAACACGCTCAAACACAATCATAGAATCATAGGCTGGGATTTTACAGGCACCCCTTGAGGCAGGGCTGGAGGCAGGAGGCATATGACAGCCTTCCCACCCAGAGATCAATTGAGCCCCTCAGCAGCCTATTGAGGGCCGATTAAGGGCCTCTACCCGCTACCGCTGCGATCTTACCAGCAGTGGGAATGTGGGGGGGGGCCTTGTAAAAGAGCAGGGGGACAGTGGGACTAATTGGATAGCACAGACACTATAGGCTGAATGGCCTCCTTCCTGTGCTGTATGATTCAATGATATTTATCAATGAGGATTCCTTACATAAGTTACCCAGTTGCATGCTCGTATACTGGGGTTTCAGCTTTACTCTTGTGCTTCCATCAGTGTGTTGAAAGGAGGTGCTGAGTGGAAAGCAAGTGCTTTGCTTTGGGAAAGGAGGAAAATCAATAGAGCAAGATCCCAGTCTCACAGTTCTTTTAGCAGACAGTTAAGATGACAATGGGATTAAGGATGGGAGCAGGCTGCTCATCCATTACAACAGCTAACCTATGTTATGTGATACAGGGGGACCTTAAATAGTGAGAAAGTGTAAAATTTGCCAAAAATTAAAACAGACGGATTTTTATAACTTTGTCATGTGAGGTTTTTGTTTTCACTTCAGTGATGGTAATATTTTGACCAGCCCCTTTAATGATAAATTGAATGCATGGTGTACATGATGATGCCACCCACATTAAAGGCCTGCTCGGGTCTGCAAATGAAACCCCACCTGAGCCCGACAGAACCACATCCGACCCTAGCCCGACCCGGCCCAAGTCCTTTGATTTTTTTCCTGTGCCCGACCCGACCTGACCTGACCACCGGAATAAAGTTGATTATATTGAAGCAGTTGTGCTCTAACTTGGATGGAATCGCTCACTGCAGACTAGTGCGGAGTATTTCCCCCCTTGAAGTCCTGGCTGTCACTGTGTCCAACACGGCCCGACCCGAGCCCGAATGCCGGACCCGGAAGAGCGACCCAACCCAATCCGAACCCGACACATGTCGTCAGGTCCCGTCGAGTTCGGGTCGGGTAGCCATGTTCTAACCCACACTCAGCACTCAGTTGTACACTAAGAGGGACATATTCCACTGCCACAGTGAATGTGCATCACATTGTGAAGTTGTAATTCTAAATAATTCTCCATTTTTATTGTAATAGAATGAAGAAAAAATAAAGAACATATTTGTAACTAAGAAGAGAAAGAAGAAACTCAGGTTTGGTGGAAGCAGTCTGAGCTTGGCTGGAACCAGGAGGCTGCCTGGTGGCAGCAATTCCCCTTCAGACATGAGCAACAATACACTTGTATCCTATAAAGGGAGGAGTAAGCGAGGTGATGAAAGTTCCCCACGTCTTACTCAGCTGGACAATTCTCACCAAGCAGAAAAGAACACATTGATGCCAGGCTCTCTGAACACAGAAGCTATCACAGGTAATAATAGCACCTGCTGCTTGCTGTACACTTGAAATCTAGTCAAAAAGATCTTTTATAAAACAGGAAGAATATGAGTCTCCCTCTGTTATGTGAAATCCAATGCAATAGTACTGGGTTTGCTACATTAAAATTTTATTAAATTGGATCGAACTGGGAGAAGCTTGGTCCTTAGAAATTTTGTACAATGGGAGGGACAGGGGGGTGGTTTGCTCCTTTGGAATTTTCCAGAATGAACAGTTTCTTAATCAGTTGGAAAGACTTGTTTTTATACTGAACTTTATGATGTCTCTCAGAAGTATTTTGAACTGGACTGTTATGTAGGCAAATACGGAGACAGCCATTTTGTACTCAGCAAGATCCTGCAAACAACATTGCAATGAATGACCAGTAAATCTGTTTTTGCAGGTGTTGGTTAAGGGAAGACTCTTTTTCCAAGATACAAAAAGAATTCACTGCTCTTCTTTAAATAGTGCAATGGGATCGTTAACATTTTCAGCCAAGTTGTTTCAACTCACTGTTGACTCACTGGATTTATGGAATCATTTTCTGTATAGCCCTCAATTCTGTATGTTGCTACATTTAATTTGAAGATCACTTCCATTTCTTTATACCTTTAACCTTCACCTAAATGGAGTCTTTTTTAAATTCTCATCTGAACAATGCAGTACTTAACAGTATTGCCCTGAGTGTCAGACTAGATTATGCACTTAAGTCCTAGAATGGAGATACAAATGCTACCCACTGGGCTGACATATGTCAAATACATTAAATCAGGTATGCACTTGCCTGGTGCAATCTATATTCAATTCATAGAGTGGTTGTAATCAGTACAAAATGAACCTCCTCTGCATTGTTGCTGTACACCAGAGGGTGTCCTCATTAGTGAGAGAGTTCATAATAGCTACCAACCTTGATACCAACTTGTCTAAATAGAATCTCTAGTTTTTATTTTCCTTGCTTAGAAATATAAACAAGGCCCTAATCCATGTCACAAATGACATCCACTTGTGCACTATCCCTTTCATCCTTCTTACTCTCTCTGAAGCCTTTGACACAGTTGACCACACCAGCCTCCTCTAATGCCGCTCCTCTGTTGATCAGTTGAGTAGGACAGCCCTCGTCTGGTTCCACTCTTATCTATCTAATGGCCAGAGATTCTCCTGCAATGATTTCACTTCCCGCGTGCACAATGTTAACTTCAGGAGACCCCAAGGATCTATCCATTGCCCCCTTCTATTTCTCATCTATATGCTGCCCCACCACGACATCATCTGAAGACATGACGTCCCCCATCTCTATCTCACCACCACACTTCTTAACCCCCACCCCCCCCACTGTCTGTATTGTCAGACTGCTTGTTCAAAATCCATTTTTGGATGAGTCATAATTTTTTTCAATTAAACATTGGGAAGACCAAATCCATCATCTCATCCCATCACAAACTTTGATCCACACATTTGATTCCATCTCTCTCCCTGGCCACTGTTTAAGGCTGAACCAGACAGTTTACAATCTTGGAGTCTTATTTGAGCCTGAGCTAAGCTTCCAATCTTACATCCTCTCCATCACAAAGACCACCTACTTCCTTCTCATTAACATCGTCTGCCTCTGTTTCTGCTTTAGCCCATCTGCTGCTGAAACCCTCATCCAAGCTCAACTATCCCGATGCTGTCCTGCCTGGCCTCCCATCTTTCACCTTCTATAAGCTTGAGTGTATCCAAAACTATGCTGCCCATAGTTTACCTGACACAAAGTCCCATTCACCCATCACCAATGTGCTTGCTGTCCTACATTGGCTCCTGACCCACCAATACCTTGATCTTAATATTCTCATCCTTGTGTTCAAATTCCTTCATGGCCTTGCCCCTCTTTATCTCTTTAACCACCTCCAGCCCTGCAACTCTCCAAAAGCTCTGCACTCCTCCAACTATGGCATCTTGTGCCTCCTCCACTTCCTTCACTCCATCATTGGCGCCCATGCCTTTAGACAACGAGTCCCTAAGCTCAGGGTTTCTCTCTTTAAACCGCTTTGTCTCCACCTCTTTCTCACCATTTAAGAGCCTTCTTAAAACCTCTTTGACCAAGCTTTTAGTCACCTGCCCAAATATCTCATTCTTTGGCTTAGTGTCATTTTTTAACTGATTCCACTCCTGTGAAGCACATTGGGAAGTTGTTTTCTACATTTAAGACATTATATAAAAATAACTTGTTGAAATCAAATCATTAAAATGACCAGTCATTTATAGTAACTGGTTAGATGTACTGGCAGAGCTGGAAGGAGATAACAGATAGGTGCAGCATATTTCTGATGCACATTGTAGCGATCACTCTGATTGACTTTTAAGAGTCCTTATTCAACTTTCTGTCAACTATCCAAATCTATTGAAGCCATGTCTAAATCAGCCTCAATTCTGTAAGTTGTAAAAATTTGTTTGAAAACCACTTCCTTTTCTTTATAAAGGTTCCTGCTTGCCACTTGTTCACGGTTTAAAGTACAGTGGGTGTGGATCAGCACAATCCATGCGAACATATATAGACATAATAAATCATAATACTTCTAGTTTAGTAGCATCAGCTAATTCAAAGTTCATCCACAAATCCCATAATTTGCTCTTTGAACTCCATCAAGGACTCGTAACCCATTTATAACAAAGGAGGTTTGTTTATACTGTCACTGAATTATGTGTCATGGGTCCAAAATAATATCAGAGAGGGGAGTACATTGTAAACTAAATTAGATCTTGAAAGCTGAGGTTTATTTGGAATTAATCAATGATGTGATTTAATTATTATGATGTCATCTGACAGTGTTTGAAAATCCAAGGTAAACAGAGTGGTTTGTTGCAATTTGGATTTAAGGTCATCGTCAAATTTCTTAATTTCAACTCTTTTAAAAAATCTTGTTTAGATTCTGAAAAGAATAACAAAAGGAAGAAATTGAAAAAAGGCAAAAATAAAATCAATTCAGCTGACTCTGAAGATGATTTTTCCAGAAATGTGGACTTAACTGCACCTCTGGGTAAGGGCACATTACATGCTCATCATTCCAGTAGTTTGATTTAAATGGCTGATATATAAGCAGGATAACATTAACAATTTGTATATAGCACCTTTAACAACATTTAAAATCCCCAAGGCGCTTCAAAGGGGCATTATAAAATAAAATATGATATTGAGCCATATAAGGAGATATTAGGGCAGATGTAGTTTGAAGGAGTGTCTTAAAGGAGGCAAGCGAGATAGAGGTGGAGAGGTTTAGGGAGGTAATTGCAGAGCTTAGGGTCTTGGCAGCTGAAGGCACAGCCACCAATGGAGCAATTAATATTGGGGATACGCAAGAGATCAGAATTAGAGGAGTGCAAGTATCTAGGAGGATTGTGGGGCTGGAGGAAATCGCAGAGATAGTGAGGGGTGAGGCCATGGAAGGATTTGAAAACAAACATGAGAATTTTGAAATTAAGGTGTTGTTTAGCAAGGAACCAGTGTAGGTCAGTGAGCACAGGGGTGATGGGTGAATGGGATTTGATGCAAGTTAGGACGAAGGCAGAAGAATTTTGGATGACCTCAAATTTAAGGAGGATAGAATGTGAGAGTCTGGCCAGGAGTGTGGTAGAATAGTCAAGTGTAGAGGTAACAAAGGCATGGATGAGGGTCAACTTGCGGGAGTGGGAATAGAAGCCATTGCAGGTGACTCTCTGGCTATATCAGATGGATAAGAATGGAACCAGGTGAGTGCAGTCCCACCTAGCTGGACAACAGTAGAGAAGTGTTGGACGAGGATGGTCAAAGGCTGCAGACAGATCGAAAAGGATGTGGAGGGATAGTTTACCTTTGTCACAGTCACATAGGATGTCATTTGTGAATCAACCATATCTGTTGGAACTCTAGTCATACCATTTCCTACACACAGCAAAGCTCCCATCAGTTGGGATGGATTCAATATTAAATTCCAGAGGTGAAAGGGTAGTACTGTAACCCACTGCAACTATTAATTCCCTGAATACAAATATTACAGGCAGCACAGAAACTCCGAGGTGTTGAAATTGATGATGTCACACTGCTGCAGCAGACAATGATTTGATTAAGATATGTTGCATCAGAGTAGGGTAGAGTTTTGCCTTGCTTCTAAACCTTTATCTACCTGGCTTATGACTGTCTGCACCCTTTGGCACTTGCTGTCCATTCTTACCCTTGTGGACATAAACAACTGCCACCACTTCAAACAATATAACTGCATATAACTTAAGGAAGAAGCTGAAAGATTGTTAGAAAAAGAGCTATTCGTAGTTTTTTAAAACAAATATAGAGTGAAACCCTGCATAAATTTCAATTTTAACTGCTAATTAATTGCTAATTAAAATTCCATAACAGGTACTTTAGATTCAACTGATCATTTTATTTCCTTTTTATTCCTTTTAGATCTCTACAGAAAAGCACTTCTTGCACTGAAGACCAGACCACAAGCTAACAATTAGGCAGTTTATTCAATTAAACAGCAAGGATGAGTGTCCCAATGAAGCAGGTTTTTCACTCGCTGGATACTCTTCACTTTGGAGAATGGGAGTAGTTAACACATATTCCAGAAAGCCAGTAGGTGAAGGATGACATTGGAGCCAGTCTTTACTTAGTCTTATATTTATTTACAGCGTGAAGCATTACAAGTGCATACCTCCTAACTGAAACACGCAGCCACACCACCACCGCACCCACCCCCCACCGCCCCGCCGAGTTTCAGTAAGTGTTACTTCATACGTGCTCAAGTAAGACCCCAATTAATGCCCTCCATGTGCATATAATTAAACACAATTGATATACAGTTGACAGATACTTCATTTGAAGTCCATGTTTTCCTGAACTATGTCCATCTTTGGAGATGATTAGGTAGGATAGATGTCTCTCAGTCAACGCATTAAACTATCTTCTCTGTCGGAAATATTGACAAATCATGCAAATTGGTAACCAGGAGCTATGAAAAATGTATTTTTTCATGATTCATCAGATGCTGCAGGAGACCTGAGAACTTGGTTGCCACCAACATCATACTGTGATCCAATGTCTCTCCGCAGAGACCTTGGAGTGCATGTCCACAGGTCCCTGAAGGTGGCAGGACAGGTAGATAGAGTGGTGAAGAAGGCATATGGAATGCTTTCCTTTATTGGCTGAGGTATAGAATACAAAAGCAGGGATGTAATGCTGTAACTGTATAAAACGCTGGTTAGGCCGCAGCTGGAGTATTGCATACAGTTCTGGTCACCACATCACAGGATGGACAGAATTGCTCTGGAGAGAGTACAGAGGAGATTTACAAGAATGTTGCCAGGGCTTGAAGGTTGCAGCTATGAGGAAAGATCGGATAGGCTAGGGTTATTTTCCTTGGAACATAGGAGGCTGAGGGGTAACTTAATTGAGATATACAAAACTATGAGGGGCCTAGATAGAGTAGACAGGAAGGACCTGTTTCCCCTAGCGGAGAGGTCAATTACCAGGGGGCACAGTTTTAAGGTGATTGCTAGAAGGATTAGAGGGGAGATGAGGAAAAACTTTTTCACCCAGAGGGTGGTGGGTGTCTGGAATTCACTGCCAGGAACGGTGGTGGAGGCAGAAACCCTCAACTCATTTAAAAGGGCCCTGGACATGCACCTGAAGTGCTGTAACCTGCGAGGTTATGGACCAGGTGCTGGGTAGTGGAATTAGATTGGGCGGCTATTTTTCCGGCTGGCACGGACACGATGGGCTGAATGGCCTCCTTCTGTGCCGTAATTTTTCTATGGTGCTATGGTTCCTTCACTATCACATGTCTTTTCCATTTCATGTTGCCACATTCATTTCTTTCTCTTCATCTATTGCATTTTGCATTCTTTGTTTCTTGGTTAATGTGTTTAAAGGGAAAAATATTGATGTGTTGCATCAACTTTACTGTTATAAAGAGAGGTACCTAAATATCTGCTGGTATCTCAGTTTTTCCTTATACCAGAGTTTCATGGTCAGAGGTCTGGGAGCAGCCATGTAGGAACATAAGAACAAGAATAGGCCATTCAGCCCTCAAACCTGTTTTACCATTGAATGAGATCATGGGTGATCTGTATCTGAACTCCATCCACCTACTTTGGCTCCATATCTTTTTATACCCTTGTCTATCAAATCCTATTGGTCCCAGATTTTAAATTATTGATTGAGCAGCATCTAATGCATTTGTGGGAGAAAGTTCCACACTTCAGGCTAGAGTTTGTTCCCAGCCCGACATTGGGCTTCATGGCGGGGGTGGCGGTGGAGGGTGGGGGATGTGTGGCGGCCAGAGAATCAGAGTGGCAGCAGCTGCCACGGAGCCCGATGCCAGGATTGCTGGGCCTGATCTTCCCAGCGGCGGCAAGGCTGCTTGGCGGTACCTCCACTGCTCTATGACGGGACGCTACTTTACATATTTAAAATACCTCTCTGTATAAATTTAAATGTAATTCCCCATGATCTTGCCTTCAGTTCCCAATCTTGACTACGTCGTGCAGCACTCATGCTCATCCACTTTCCCTATCCAGGAGAAGCTGGCACGAACAAGGAAGGGGGCAACCCTGCATTATTTAATGTATGGGGGAAAGGGGTCAACTCTGCATTATTTAGTGTAATGGGGGAAGGGATCAACTCTGCATTATTTAGTGTATGAAGGGAAGGGGTCAACTCTGCATTATTTAGTGTATGAAGGGAAGGGGTCAACTCTGCATTATTTAGTGTATAGGAGGGGAAGGGGTCAACTGCATTATTTAGTGTACGAGGGGAAGGGGTCAACTCTGCATTATTTTGAACTGTTTGCAGGGCTGGCAGCCTTTTAAAAATGGCACCAGCACCTGCTCTGGCATTGGGTGATGCCGTGAACTATGTCGCCAATGCTGCCCCTGCCATGTGATTGGGGGTGGGGGGGCGGCTGCCGTCAATATGTTAAATGTTCGCCCGCTGCATAATTGCGGCAGGGCAGCTCCTGTTGGGGATGGCCACAATTTTCTGCTCCCGCTGCCGCTCTTGGCGACGGGACAACAAAAATCCAATCCTTCTTTCCACCTTTGCGTGAAGAAGTGTTTGATAACTTCTCTCCTGAATGGCTTGGCTCTGATTTTAAGGTTATGCCCCCGGTCCCAGACCACCCCCGCCCGACCCCCCCCCCCCCCACCCCCACACACCCCCACACGTAGAAAAAGTTTATTTCTAATTACCCTATCAATTTCTTTCAAAATCCTAAAAGACCTCAATAAAATCTTATATATTACAGGAATACAAGCCTAGTTTATGTGTTCTGTCCTTCTAATCTAACCCTTGGAGCCCTGCTAACATTCTGGTGAAACTGCACTGTACTCTTTGCAAGGCCAATATATCCTTTCTAAGGCGAGGTGCCCAGAACTGTCCACAGTACTCTAGATGTATTCTAATCAGGGCTTTGTATAGCTGCAGCAAAACTTCCTCCCCTTTATATTCTAGCCCTTTAGTTACAAAGGCTAACATTTCATTAGCCTTTTAGATTTTTTTTATAACTGACTATTACATTTTAGTGATCTGTATCCATGGACCCCTGAATATCTTTGGACCGCCATTATTCCTAGCTTTCACCATTTAAGTGGTCCAAAATGGATGATCGCACACTTACGTGTGTTGAAATCCATCTTCAATCAGTTCACCCACTTACTTACTCTACCAATGTCTTTTTCTAATTTTACACTCTCGTCTGCACTACTTAGTTTTGTGATGAAAATCCTGTCCAATGGCATGAATTAAGATAGCAGCCACCATAATCTGGGCCAGTTTCAGAAGACTTTTATCTCCATTTTCAGTTGACCTAATACCATCCCATTGTTATGCCACCTACTCTCCAAAAAAGAAGGCAAGAAACAGATCTAAAGTCTAAAAAGAACTTCTATGTTTGCATAATGAAAGCCTCTCTTTATAAGTAATTTCATAACTCAAGAATATCTGCCAAAAGATGGAAAAGACTCAGAGGGGAACTAGGGAATAAATTCTATGTTCTAGTTTCTAGTGGAGTTTTCTGGTTTATACAATGTTTATATTTCTTATTGTCATGTATTACAATGAGGATGGACTTTTAGAGGAATGAATGGTTTTCCAATGCTATTAGAAGTGTCAACTAGTAGCATTCATGCATCCAGATCAAAGGTTATGTGTTTAAACCCCACTGAATATACAATTTAGACTGACACTGCAGTGCAGTACTAAGGGAATACAGCACTGTTGGAAGTTCAGTCTTTCAGATAAGACATTAATACAAGGTCACTTATGCCTGTCAAGCAATTTGAAGAACAGCAAATTATACTGGTGCCCTGCTTAATATTCCTCCTTCAATTAACACCACCAAAAACAGATTAACTGTTTTTGTGGTACTTACTACAGACTTGGATGACATGTTGCCCACATAACAACAGTGATTGCATTTCCAAAAAGATTTCATTGGTTAGAACATCAATGCCCATCCTCCTCTACCAACACCCACCGCCCCCCTCCCCCCACCCCCCACTTCATGGATTAGCAGCTACACAAATGCTGTTTCTCTTTCTTTCAAGAAAGAATGAAATTTTAGCTCTGTGGCATGTCTAAAACAAATGTATACACTTTTGTTTAAATTTTAAAATGTTCAGCTATTACACAGAATTAAAATATTTTACGCTGGTAATATTTTCATTTCTAAACACTGATTTCAACAAATAAAAATATCAAGATGCTTATCTACCTCCATATCTCACTGGGGGAATGCATCTTATTTTGTACATACTTGTTTCTTTTAGCAGCTAAAGATGGTGCCTGGGTCTAATCCAGACCAGGGGTCAGCAGTGTGCCCATACACAGACACCAGTGTCTGTGGTAAAAATTTTGAGGTCTGTGGTAATTTTAAATGTGTTGCTCTAAGCCTTTAAACTTGTGTTTTAAAATAACCTCGTGGCTATGTTATTTTAAAACACAAGTTTAAAGGCTCAGAGCAATACATTTAAAATTAACAGGAGCGAAAGTAATTAGAAAGGATTGGGATCATCGGGGCATCGGGTTAGGTCCTAGAACATGGTTGTTCAACATACGGTCTGTGGGCCAGAATTCAGTCCACCAAAGGTTTCAAACTAGCCTGCCAAAATACGAATGGTTTGCCTGCACGCTGATCTCTGTCAATAGGATCGCTGGGAAGACTGGTGTCATCAATCAGGGGGCGCTGACCACTGGGAGTGGGGCAGGGGGAGCTGCTGGTGGAGGGAGGTGATACAGGATTCAGAGTCTCGGGCCAGTGGTAAGTAGCAGTATTCAAAATGAAGCTGCAAAGACAAAGCCAATACTTGAAACAAAGGTCTCCATTGAGATAGGTAAACTCTGGGAATTAAACTTCTGTTTTCTTAGTTGGGATAGGGGGAAGTTTTTGTATTCAGTACAACACGCAAGATATTCATCCAGGCTATAAAAGTAACCAAGCTCAGAAGAGTTACTGCCTTGGCCATATTGACCAGAAAGGTGCCAAATTAACCCTTACACAGAGTTAGCTGATTTCATCTGAGTAGTTGTGCTAAAGGCCCTGGGTGAAGGAAGAAAAAGTGGCAAGAGTTCCTGATCACTGTTTAACAACCTCTGTTTGAAGTATGCAATTGTGGATATTGCGTGAGGGCAAGGTCATGTTTAATGGCGATGTCGTCCACGGCTGCGTAGCCTTTCAAGTCTGGTACGTGAATGTTGTATTCTTGAATCACATGCTGAAGAGTAATCATTTCCCATGGAACTGTACTCTACTAAAGAGAATCAGTGCCTTCAGAAAGGAAGAGAATTTCAGAGAGGTTTTGTTTTTTAAAGAAAACCTTCTACCAATCTGTTTCAGTCAGTAAAACGGGCCATTGTTTGATTTTCTAATAATGCAATTAAAATTATGAAATTAAAAATTAAATCCCAATCTTGTGCATCTGTAGTTTAATTAGGCTGATTCAAAGACTTTTTTCCCCTTTTCCTTATGTTTCCCACCTCCCCAAAATTTGAGGGTTTCCTCAGCCATTGGTGATGTAGTTAACATAGGTGGGTGCACATTCCTATTCACTAGGATGGAAACCGATTTGAGTTTTATGATGAGGTAGAAGTTTTAAAAACAAAACTACGGAAGTTATCATTAGTGGTTTCTGTCCGGATCCTAAAGTTATCATGACACAAAGTTTAAACATGGTTTATAAAAGTTTTATAACTTAAAACTTAAAAGATTAGCATTGATTGTAAAATTGATTATAAACAGTAAACCAAGGGTTCTATTGCTGAGTGCTGAAATTTGATTACTTAGATTTCAGGGAACACTGTGATGAACCGAAACTCTATTCTGTCAACAAAAGTAATTTGCATTGGCATTGCATACTATTTTGCTTGCTAGCTAGCTAATACAGTTGTGCTGCTCTCCATTGATGTTTGCAGCTGGGAAAGTGGAGTCGAATCCTAAGATCAGGCATGATCTTATTGAATGGCAGAGCAGGCTCGATGTGCCATAAGGTCTACTCCTGCTCCTATTTCTTGTGTTCTTGTTTGTATTCTTAGCTACTTTATTTATAGGGAGAAATGTGTTTCAAATAGGACTGTGTTTTGATGGCATTAGGTTGGCTATACACTTTATATACAGATTAGTTACCTCCATGTCCGCAGCTGAGACAATAATTTTGTCAAATGTCCATGGTGCAACATGTTGGTGCATATCCCTGACAGTGCGGGCTGAATTTTCCTGGCCCCATGGAAATGGGGTTAGAGTTGGGGGAGCTGGGAAAATAGTAGGAGAGCCACATCTGGGTGTCTCCCCAATGTATAAGATTGGAGAGATGAATGCATGGCTCAAAGACTGGTGTGGGAGAAGTGGGTTCCAGTTCGTGGGGCAGTGGCAACAGTACTGGGGAAAGTGGGGGCTGTGCCTTGGGGATGGACTTCACCTGAACCTTGCAGGGACCAGTGTTCTAGTGAGTTGTACAACTAGAGAAGTAGAGAGGGCTTTATTCTAAATGGGGGGGGGGGGGGGGGGGGGGGAAGGATCATGTATGGGAATATTGAGTAAATTAAAGGGAAATGACAAAGCAATAGATCACAATAGCAATAAAGGTAATGATGATCAGAGTATGGCAGAAAGGGACAGTAACTGCAAACTTAGTGTGACAGCAGATAGGGCCAGAGTTTACAAAATCAGTCGGAAAAAAACTAAATTAAGGGCTCTGTATCTGAATGCCTGCAGCATTCACAATAAAACAGGAATTGTCAGATCAAATAGAAATCATATGTATAACCTGATCGCCTTCACAGAGATGTGGCTACAAGGAAACCAAAGCTGGCATCCGAACATCCAAGGGTATGTGACATTCAGGAAGGACAGGAAGCTGAGAAAAGGTGGTGGGGTAGCTCTATTAAGTAAAGAGGGCATTAGTACTGTAGTGAGAGATGACCTTAGTTTTAAAGATCAAGACATAGGCTGGAATTTTGCAGTGGGCAGACGGGAGCCGGACTCTGACGTAAATGTCGGTGCCGAACCTGCTTCCGCCCAGCCTGGGGATCTGTGCTGTATTTTACGGATCCCCAGGCTTTAATTGGCCCGAGGCGGGACTTCCACCCACTTGAGGGAGGAGGTCCCGCCTCAGTGAGATGCTGGCCAATCAGTGGGCCAGCAGCTTTTAGTCTCAGCAGCACCACCGGGAGTGGTGGCTACTGCTGGGACTGCAGCCCAGCCAGCCGAGGAGGATACCAAGGAACCGGTACTGAAGGTAAGTTTGGGTTGCTTCCCAGGGGAATCGATCGTGCCCTGGTGAGGCTAGGGTGATCGTTTGGGAGGAGGGGGGCATCTTGCATCCCAGGGTTGGGTTGGGAGGCAGGGGCGACCCTCAATTGGGCACCCTGTGCCTGATTGCCAGGCCCCTCATCCCGGGGTGCGGAAAGGCCGACAGCTAAAGCTGGGCGGCCTTTCACGTCCCCGGCACACCCACTTGCCACGGGTAAAATACCCGTGGAGGCAGGCGAGGGCCCTTAAGTGGCCGTTAAGTGGCCACTTAAGGGTCTTGATTGGCCTCGGGCGGACGGGCCGCTTCTCACCCTCCGCTCCCCCGCCGGTCCTCCATAAACTTGGTCGGAGGCGGAATCGGGGCGGTTAGGCCTCCCGGAGCCTGCCGCTCAATTTTACGCCGCCCTCACGCCACCATCCGACCCGTTGGGGCGGTGTAAAATTCCAGCCATAGAATCAGTTTGAGTCGAGCTAAGAAACAGCAAGGGGCAGAAAACATTGGTGCGAGTTGTTTATTGGCCACCAAACAGCAGTGATAATGTAAATCACAGTATAAATCAGGAAATTGGAGGTGTGTGCAGCAAGGGTAATACAGTAATCATGGGGGATTTCATTCTACATATAGACTGGATAAACTTTATTAATATTAATGTTGTGGAGAACGAATTCTTGGAACGTATGCGAGATGGTGTTCTGGAGCAGTACGTTACGGAACCAACAAGGCAATGGGCTATTTTAGATGAGTATAGTGCAATGAAAAAGGGCTAATTAATAATCTTGTGTAAAGGAGCCTTTAGGAAAGAGTGACTATAATATGATTGAATTTTATATTAAGTTTGAAAGTGAGGTAGTTCAATCAGAACCTAGGGTCTTAAATCTAACATAAGGAAACTATGAAGGTATGAGGGGCAAATTGGCTATGGTGGATTGGGAAACTGCATTAAAATGTATGACGGTAGAAGGCAATGGCTAACATTAAAGAAATGTAAATATAGTTTACAACAAAAATACATTCCTTAATGCACAAAAACCCAGCAAGGAAAGTGTTCCAACCGGGGCTAACAAAAGAAATCAAGGATTGTATTAGAGCAAAGGAAGAGGCATATAAAGTTGCCAAACAATGGTAAGCCTGAGGATTGAGAGCATATTAGAATTCTGCAAAGGAGAACCAAGAAAAAGATTAAGAAAGGGAAAATAAAATGAGAGTAATATAAAAATGATCTGCAAAAGCTTCTACAGGTATGTAAAAAAGCAAAGACTGGCAAAAGCAAATGTGGGTCCATTACAAGTGGAGTCAGGAGAATTTATAATGAGGAATAAGAAAATGCAGAAAAACTAAACAAATACTTCATGTCTGTCTTTACGGAGGAAAATACTAAAAACCTTAGAAATAATGCAGGATCGAGGGACTATTGTAAATGAGGAACTGCAAGATATCAATATTAGTTTTAAAAAGAATTAGAGAAATTAATGGAGCTTAAAGTAGATATATCCCCTGGACCTGATGATCTACATCCCAGAGTGATGAAAGAGGTGGCTGTAGAGATAGCAGATGCATTGGTGGTCATTTTTCAAAATTCTATAGACACTGGAATGGTTCCTGCAGATTGGAAGGCAGCAAATGTAACCCCACTATTTAAGAAATGAGGGAGAGAGAAAATGGGGAACTACAGACCTGTCAGTCTAACATCAGTTGAAGGGAAAATGCTAGAATTTATAATAAAAGATGCGGTAATAGGACACTTAGAAAATAATGGTAGGATTGGGTTTAGCATGGGTCAGCATGGGTTTATGAAAGGGAAATCATGATAAACAAACCTGTTGGAGTATTTTGAGGATGTAACTAGCAGAATAGATAAGGGGAAACTGGTGGATGTGGTATATTTAGATGTTCAGAAGGTTTTTGATATGATCCCACACAAGGGGCTGAATTTTATTAGTGCGCCGCACATCGCGGTGGTGTGCTTTGAAGTCTGCAACATTCAGGCGCGGCGCAAATGCGCTGCTGCTGAGCCCCCATGATATTTTGCGTGGGGAGGCTCATTTAAATGAAGGGGGCAGAGCAGCTGCCCCCGATGACATACAGGGGGTGGCCTCTCCATCCCCAGCAATGGCATCTAGCGCCACTCCGCAGGCGCCGGCACTGGCGCCATTTTTAAAGGGCTTCAAGCCCTTAGCAAGGATTTCAATTTTTAAAGTCACATAACTTTGGATTTTATTTTTAAAATAATTAAAAGCTGGAGGCCTTTCCTAACACTGCCCAATGTTTTTTTTTATTGGGCTTTATCAGGAACATTAACTTTATTCCCACCTCGAATTTCCCCCCCCCCCCCCACCCCCAACCTCGTCAAATTTGTCCTTCAACCCTTTCCCACCATCCCCACAGCCAATAAAAAAATGTTTTCACCGCTCCCCACCCCCCACCTTCCCCCCCCTCACCGCCCAAATGATTTTAGTCCTCCCCTGTCCACACTAGTGTCTCGCCTCGGAACTCCAAACAGAGTTCCGAAGGCGAACGAGCTGTGGCCGGTGGCTGTAATAGCAGCGTGGGACGGCCGCCAAGACAAGGTAAGTACATGTAAATTTATTTGCATTGATTTTAATATTTAAATGAAGGCCCCGCCGCTTGGTGGCAGGGGGGCCGCACCGAGGCTTCACCGCCACCGGTTAAATGCAGCGGGCCCTTCTCGGTGTCGAGGGTCGTGGCGGGCCACTCCGGTAAGTATTTTACGGGCCCCCCCCCCACCACAACCCCTGAGGTCGAGGCCCCGGTAAAATTCAGCCCAAGAGGTTAGTAAACAAAATTAGAGCACATGGGATTGGGGGAATATACTGGCGTGGATTGAGAACTGGTTAACAGACAGAAAACAGAGAGTAAGAATAAATGGGTCATTTTCAGGTTGGCAGGTTATGACTTGTGTGGGGTACCACAAGGTTCAGTGCTTGGGCCCCAGCTAATCACAATCTATATCAATGATTTGGATGTGGGGATTAAATGTAATATTTCCATGTTTGCAGATGACACAAAACTAGATTGGAGTGTGATATGTGAGGAGGATGCAAAGACACCAAGGGGATTTGGCAGATGGAATTCAATGTGGAGAAATGTGAAGTTATTCACTTTGGTAGGAAAAACATAAATACAGAGCATTGCTAAACAGTGAGAGGCTGGGAAGTATTGAACTTCAAAGGGACTTGGGTGACTTGTTGATGAGTCACTGAAAGCTAACATGCAGGTACAGCAAGCAATTAAGAAGGCAAATGGTGTTGTTATGACCAGGCGAGCAATGTGTCTAGGGGTCTTTGACTGTCTTTACCTGGTCTTATTGTAACAGGGTTTAATTTTAAACACACTGTTTTGAGCTCCCCCTTTGTGAATCCGTGTTCACAGTTTCCAATTATAAGACAAAGAAATGAGCACACAGGCTTTCTTTGGTTTAAAGCAGAAAGAGGAAATTTATTAAAACCTTGAACTTAAACTCTAATACAGTTCATGCCTACGGATATACGATGCGCTCACGCTAGCATTCACACGCGATATAAACATGCAGATAGCAATAGAAAAAAGCAGAATGAAAGATAAGTAGAACAGTTTGAGGCAATATCTTGTTACTGTTTCGAGCTCGCTGGAGTCCTTGATTGAAGCTATGGTCTTGCGATTCATTGGAGGTGGGGGGGGGGGGGTGGGGGCCAGTAATCTTCTTAAAATTTTGTTCACGTGGCAAACCCTATTCTCTTTGAGTTTCATGTGTTTTCACGAGATTCAGTTCTGTGGGAAGAGATGAAAGCAGGCAGGCAGACAGGCAGGAGAGGAGATGTTCTCAGTCCATGAGCACACGGCATTCTCTGTCTTCAAAATCTTTGTTGGGAGTTCAAAAACTGTGCAACAGCCAGTCAGTCATGTGACCAAAACTGGCCCGATCACTTTTGTGTATTGGAGAAGCAGCTGCTGGATCCCCATTGTTTCAACATTGTCTATTACCATGGAAATGTCTTTCTGGTCAAGGCTTGCAATTTTAAGTTTTAATGTTCATGTGGCGAAATAATGTGTGCCTCAGTCTTGGCAGGTGGGGTTTGCCTGACAGTATGTTGGCCTTTATTGCAAAGGGATTTGAGTATAGGAGTAAAGATGTCTTTCTGCAATTATATAGAGGATTGGTGAGACTACAACTGGAGTATGGTATGCAGTTTTGGTTTCCTTACCTAAGAAACAATATACTTGCCAGAGAGGGAATGCAACAAAGGTTCGCCTAACTAATTCCTGGGATGGAGGGATTGTCCTATGAGGAAAGATTAAATAAACTGGGCCTTTATTCTCTGGAGTTTATAAGACTGAGAGGTGATCTCATTCAAACATACAAAATTCTTACAGGGCTCGACAGAGGGAACCTCATCATCTATGCCTTCGCCGAAAGGAAGCTCCCAAGATATGGAAAAATGGTCTACATTTTCCAGGATCTTGCCACTGAACTTGATTGACAGGAGGGGCTGTTGTGCTGTGGGAGCTGGTTGGAAGAGGCAGTAAGGAAAATGGAGAATAGAGTTGGTGCAATGACACAGCCTTGCTTGACCCTGGTCTTGACTGAGATAGGGCCTCCGCAATGATGGCCTAGCAGCTGTGGCTAAACTTATTTTAACAATTTTAGAAGTCGCCAGAATGTGTCTCCATCTTGAGGCACCCTCACAGTTCCCCACCTCTCTGTGGGGCTGCCGGCTGTCCACAGCCTCAGGTGCTCAGATTTGTTCTCCCACCTGCACAACCAGCCTGCTGTCCCCAATTGGACAGGGCTCCTGGAGGCAGTCTGTTAATTGGCCATCTCCAGGAAGATCGTGTGGGCGGGTGGTAGTCAGACATCATTGGGATCAGGACCCGCAAAGAGTCCTGACTTACCATCAGGAGCAGGGAGCAGTCGGACCTGTGTGGAAACAACCAGAACTGGGAGCGGATAAATCCAGCGCGAGGCTCGGGGCCTTCACTTACCTTCAGGAGCGGAGAGCAGTCGGACCTCTTCCAGCGTGCTAGAGTTTTGAAAAAAAAGAAGGAAAAAAAGCCAACAGTGACGTCTCAGGAAAGATGCAAGGTGATTGGTTGGTGAGTCACTGCTGTTAGGGAATAGCTCTAAATAGCTGGGTAAGTATCTAAGGTAAGAAAGGTTTACAGTTTTTTTTTCATACATAGTAAGCTGTGTTTTTTTAGGGAGTTATGTAGTAACGAGGACCAGGGAAGAAGGGCCTTAGAGTAATTGATATTATTTGATATTAAGGTCTTCCAAAAGGTTAATTTAAAGGGTTAAGTCATGGCAGGAGAGCTCAAAGCCATGGTGTGCTCCTCGTTCTCCATGTTGGAATCCGGGAACATTTCCAGTGCCCGGGACCAGCATGTGTACAGGAGGTATCTCCAGCTGCAGCTCCTGGAAGCCCGGGTTTCAGAGATGGAGCGGCAGCTGGGGGCACTGTGGAGCATCCATGAGGTGGTGAGTATCGTGGATAGCACGTATAGAGAGGTGGCCACACCGCAGGCTCAGACTCCACAGGCAGGAAGGGAATGGGTGACCACCAGGCAGAGCAAGAGGACTAGGCAGGCAGTTCAGGAATCTCCTGTGGCTATTCCCCTGCAAAACAGATATACTGCTTTGGATACTGTTGGGGGGAAATGGCCTTTCAGGGGAAAGCAGCAACAGCCCATTTCGTTGCACCATGGTTGGGAATGCAATAGTTATAGGGGATTCAATTGTAAGGGGAATAGTTAGGCATTTTTGTGGCCGCAAAAGAGACTCCAGGATGGTATGTTGCCTCCCTGGTGCTAAGGTCAAGGATGTCTCACAGCGGTTACAGGACATTCTGAAGGGGGAAGGTGAACAGCCAATGGTCGTGATACACATTGGTACAAACGACATAGGTAAAAAAAAGGATGAGGTCCTAAAAGCAGAATATAGGGAGCTAGGAAGCAAGTTGAAAAGTAGGACCTCAAAGGTAGTGATCTCAGGATTACTACCAGTGCCATGTGCTAGTCAGAGTAGAAATAGCAGGATATATCAGATGAATACGTGGCTGAAGAGATGGTGCGAGGGGGAGGGTTTTAGATTCGTGGGACATTGGGACTGGTTCTGGGGGAGGTGGGACCAGTACAAACTGGACGGGTTACACCTGGGCAGGACCGGGACTGATGTCCTAGGGGGAGTATTTGCTAGAGTGGTTGGGGAGGGTTTAAACTAAAATGGAAGGGGGATGGGAACCCTTGCAAGAAGTCAGAGGAGGGGGATCAAAGACAAGAACAAAAGACAATAAGGGGAATAAGAAAAGTGATAAGGCAGAGAAATCAAGGGCCAGAATCAAACAGGGCCACATTTAAAAACAGCGGGAAGGGGACAAGTAATGTTAAAAAGACAAGCCGTAAGGCTTTGTGCCTTAATGCGCAGACCATTCGCAATAAAGTGGATGAATTAATCGCGCAAATAGATGTAAACAGGTATGATATAATCGGGATTACAGAGACATGGCTGCAAGGTGACCAGGGATGCGAAATGAACATCCAGGGGTATTCAGTATTTAGGAAGGACAGACAAAAAGCAAAAGGCAGTGGAGTTGCATTACTGGTTAAAGAGGAAATTAACGCAATAGTGAGGAAAGATATTAGCTCTGACGATGTGGAATCTGTATGGGTAGAGCTGAGAAATACTAAGGGGCAAAAAACATTAGTGGGGGTTGTATATAGACCCCCAAACCGTAGTGGTGATTTTGGGAATGGCCTTAAACAGGAAATCAGAGATGCATGCGATAAAGGAACATCTGTAATTATGGGTGATTTTAATCTACATATAGATTGGGAAAATCAAATTAGTCACAATACTGTCGAGGAGGAATTCTTGGAGTGCATACGGGATGATTTTCTGGACCAATACGGTGAGGAACCAACGAGAGAACAGGCCATCCTAGACTGGGTATTGTGTAATGAGAGAAGAATAATTGACAATCTAGCGGTGCGTGACCCCTTGGGGAAGAGCGATCATAATATGATAGAATTCTTCAACAAGCTGGAGAGTGACAGAGTTGATTCTGAGACTAGAGTCATGAATCTTAGTAAAGGAAACTACGAAGGTACGAGGCGCAAGCTGGCTATGGATTGGGACACGTTACTCAAAGGGATGATGGTGGATAGGCAATGGCAAACATTTAGAGTGCATGGATGAACTGCAACAATTGTTTAGCCCTGTCTGGCACAAAAGTAAAAATGGGAAAAGTAGCCAAACCATGGCTTACAAGGGAAATTAGAGATAGCATTAGATCCAGGGAAGAGGCGTATAAATTCACCAGAAAAAAAAAGACCTGAGGATTGGGAGCAGTATAGAATTCAGCAAAGGAGGACCAAGGGATTGATAAGAAGGGGAAAATAGAGTAAGCGAGCAAGCTTGCGGGGAACATAAAAACTGACTGTAAAAGTTACTATCGGTATGTGAAGAGAAAAAGATTGTTGAAGACAAATGTAGGTCCCTTACAGTCAGAAACAAGAGAATTTCATATGGGGATCAAAGAAATGGCTGACCAACTAAATACATTCTTTGACACAAAAACAAGAAATGCTGGAATCACTCAGCAGGTCTGGCAGCATCTGTGGAAAGAGAAGCAGAGTTAAAGTTTCGGGTCAGTGACCCTTCTTCGGAAGGGTTCCGAAGAAGGGTCACTGACCCGAAACGTTAACTCTGCTTCTCTTTCCACAGATGCTGCCAGACCTGCTGAGTGATTCCAGCATTTCTTGTTTTTGTTTCAGATTTCCAGCATCCGCAGTATTTTGCTTTTAAATACATTCTTTGGTTCTGTCTTCACAAAGGAGGACACAAATATCATACCAGAAATGTTGGGGAACACAGGGCTTAGTGAGAGAGAGGAACAGAAGGAAATCAGTATTAGTAGACAAATGGTGTTGGGGAAATTGATGGGATTGAAGGCCGATAAATCCCCAGGCCTGATGGTATGCATCCCAGAGTACTTAACGAAGTGGCCCTAGAAGTAGTGGATGCATTGGTGGTCATCTTCCAAGATTCTATAGACTCTGGAACAGTTCCTACAAATAGGAGGGTAGCTAATGTAACCCCACTATTTGAAAAGGGAGGTAGAGAGAAAGCAGGGAATTATAGACCAGTCAGCCTGATGTCAGTAGTGGGGAAAATTCTGGAGTCCATTACCAAAGATTTTATAGCAGAGCACTTGGAGAACAGTGGTAGAATCGGGCAGAGTCAGCATGGATTTACAAAAGGGGAATCATGCTTGACAAATCTTCTAGAATTCTTCGAGGATGTAACCTGTAGCATTGATGAGGGGGAGCCAGTGGATGTGGTTTATTTGGACTTTCAGAAGGCTTTCGACAAAGTCCCAAATAAGAGATTAGCATGTAAAATTAAAGCGCATGGGATTGGGGGTAGTGTATGGTGATGGATAGAAAATTGGTTGGCAGACAGGAAACAAAGAGTAGGGATAAACGAGTCTTTTTCTGAATGGCAGACAGTGACTAGCGGGGTACAGCAGGGATTGTGCTAGGATCCCAGTTATTCACGATTTAGATGAGGGAACTAGATGTAATATCTCCAAGTTTGCAGTTGACACAAAACTGGGTGGGAGGGTGAGTTGTGAGCAGAATGCAGACAGGCTTCGGGGTGATATGGACAAGTTGAGTGAGTAGGCAAATGCATGCAGATGCAATATAATGGGGATAAATGTGAGGTTATCCACTTTGGTAGCAAAAACAGGAAGGCAGATTATTATCTGAACAGTTATAAACTGAGAGAGGGGAATATGCAGTAAGACCTAGGTGTTCTCATACACCAGTCGCTGAAGGTAAGCATGCAGGTCCAACAGGCGGTAAAAAAGGCAAATGGTATGTTGGCCTTCATAGTGAGAGGATTAGAGTACAGGAGCAGGATGTCTTGCTGCAATTATACAGGGCCTTGGTGAGGCCACACCTGGAATATTGTGTGCAATTTTGGTCTCCTTATCTGAGGAAGGATGATCTTGCTATAGAGGGAGTGCAGCGAAGGTTTACCAGACTGATTCCTGGGATGGCGGGAGTGACGTATGAGGAGAGATAGAGTCGGTTAGGATTATATTCGCTGGGGTTCAGAAGAGTGAGGGGGGTCTCATAGAAACCTATAAAATTCTAACAGGATTTGACAGGGTAGATGTAGGAAGGATGTTCCCGATGGTGGGGGGAGTCCAGAACCAGGGGTCATAGTCTAAGGATACGGGGTAAACCTTTCAGGACTGAGATGAGGAGAAATTTCTTCACCCAGAGATTGGCGAGCCCATGGAGTTCGATGCCACAGAAAGCAGTTGAGGCCAAAACATTGTATGTTTTCAAGAAGGAGTTAGATAAAGCACTTGGGTCTAAAGGGATCAAAGGATAAGGGGCGAAAGCGGGAACAGGTTACTGAGTTGGATGATCAACCATGATCATAATGAATGGCGGAGCAGGCTCGAAGGGCTGAATAACCTACTCCTGCTCCTATTATCTATGTTTTCTATGTTTCTATGATGTCTGGTTCCCGATGCCCGCTGGAAAATTCAGCCCAGGCAGTCTAGTTAACAATGTGACCACGACTTTAGATTCGAGTCTCGTGAAGATCTGAAGATTGAGCCTTGCAAAATTGACTAAAACCAAATGTTCATCCCCACCAAAAAACAGTTATAAAATCTTTGATGGAATGCTGCTCAGGAATGTGGCAGCATGGATATGAAGTTGACTGAGTGACAGGAAACAGAGTAATGGTGAGCAGTTAAAATAAAAGCAAAATACTGCTGGAAATCTGAAACAAAAACAAGAAATGCTGGAAATACTCAGCAGGTCTGGCAGCATCTGTGGAGAGAGAAGCAGAGTTAATGTTTCAGGTTAGTGACCTTTCATCAGAACAGTGGTGAACAGTTGTTTTTTGGACTGGAGGAAGATATACAGTGGGGTTCCCCAGGGGTCAGAAGTATGACCACTGCTTTTTTTGATATATATTAACAACTTAGATTTGGGTGTACAGGGCATAATTGCAAAATTTTCAGATGACACAAAAATTGGAAGCATTGTGAACTGTGAGGAGGACAGTGATAGACTTCAAGAGGACATAGCCAGGCTGGTGGAATGGATGGACACGTGGCAGATCAAATTTAATGTAGAGAAGTGTGAAGCAATACATCTTCATAGGAAGAATGAGGAAAAGCAATATGAAATGAAGGATACAATACAGAGACACCTAGGGGCACATGTTCCCAAATCATTAAAGGTATCAGGGCAGGTTGAGAAAGTGGTTAAAAAAGCATACAGGATCCTGGGTTTTGTAAATAGAAGCATAGAGTACAAGAATAAGGAAGTTATGATGAGCCTTTATAAAACACTGGTTCGGCCTCAACTGGAGTATTGTGTCCAATTCTGGGCACCGCACGTCAGGAAGGATGTGAAGGCTTTAGACAGGGTGCAGAAAAGATTTGCCAGTATGGTTCCAGGGATGAGGGTCTTCAGTTACGAGGATAGACTGGAAAAGGACATAAAATTCCGATGAGAGGGGAGGGGGGGTGTGGGTGGGGGTGGGCATTTGTTCCCAGTGGGACTCCACTGTGAACCACAAATTGCCCAAGAAGAAGGGACCCACCCCTAAGACCACAGGGAGGTTGCCTCATTTTCCAAGGCGTCCTCCCGCGTGGCGAAGGCCCACATCCCACCCCAACCCTCCCCCACCCCTCCCCCGTACTCAGCGGTGGTGGGAAGAGGCCCTTATTTGGCCTCTGATGGCCTTCCTGCCCATAGGCCTATCTCGTACCCGGGAGAATTGGAACCGGGATTCCCGGCATCAATTTCCATGGGGGGAGGGGAGGGTTGAAATTCTGCCCCAATTCTCCAGCACCCCTGCCATGAAACCAGTCATCAGGTTGAGCACAAAATCCAGCCCATGGTGCCTAAATCAGGAAGTGTAAGTTAGAATATTAGGCAGTAAGAATAATAGTGAGGCTATCAGTGCTTGCTGTTAATAAGGAGTAAATCAGGCAACAACCTCCTGTATAACCACATTTGCAGTTTCACACAGAATTCAGGAAGTTGCTGATTTATCCTGCTCCACCACAAGCTCCGCTACACATGTATCTCACTGAGAGACCTGGCACTAAACACATTAACTTGCAATATTAACCCAGTAGATATCCACAAAACATGCCAGAAAAAGTTACAGCTTGTCCATTCAATTGAAGTGAATTTTTAATTGTGTGATAAATCTTTCTCGCACCAAAAATTTACTTTTAAGAGCTTGGAGTCTCATTCTTTCAAATTTTAATTATTGTTGGAGATTTTTTTTTACATTAACTTTGGTTTTGCTTTTTCTTTGTTTCCTTTATCAGTCTGTCTTAATTCCATCTTGCTTTCCCTCTCATTATTTTGCTTTCTGTATATGAATTATATTGAATTAAATATTCTAACTCAGGCTTTCTGGTTTAATTAAGGATTCTTCAACCTGATTGGTTGAAAAGACACACTGTTGTTTGCCCTGCTCACACAGGTACCAGATCCCCCATAGAGGGTGCCACATTGATGTGGCTCTCTAATTACCATATGCTGCCATGCAAAAGCCCACTAAAAGTCCGTGGGCAACTTTAAGCGTAATGAACGGCACAACTGCAAAATTTGATTGGCATTCCATCCACCACCTTAAACATTCCCTCCATCATGGCGCACCATGGCAGCCGTGTGTACCAGATACAAGATGCACTTCAGCAACTTGCCAAGGCTTCTTCAGCAGTATTTTTCAAACTTCGTCATCACTGGGTCAAAATCCTCAAACACTCTCCCTAACAGCACTGTCAGAGTACCTGCATCACAAGGACTGCAGCAGTTCAAGAAGATAGCTTATCATCACCTTCACAACGGCAATTAAGGATGGACAACAAATGCTGGCCTCACCAGAGATGCTCACATCTCATGAAAGAATTTTGAAGAATCCAAAAATGCTTCACAGCCAATGAATTTTTTTTTTTAAGTGTAGTTTAAGTGTATTGGAACTGCATAAAACACTGGTTAGGCCACAGCTGGAGTATTGCATACAGCTCTGGTCACCACATTACAGGAAGGACACATTGCTCTGGAGACAGTACAGAGGAGATTTACAAGAATGTTGCCAGGGCTTAAAAGTTGCAGCTATGAGGAAAGATTGGATAGGCTAGGGTTGTTTTTCTTAGAACAGAGGAGGCTGAGGGGTGACTTAATTGAGGTGTACAAAATTATGAGGGGCCTAGATAGAGTCGGCAGGGACGACTGGTTTCCCCTACCGGAGAGGTTAATTACCAGGGGGCACAGATTTAAGGTGACTCGTAGAAGGATTAAAGGGGACATGAGGAAATACTTTCCCACCCAGAGGGTGGTGGGCATCTGGAATTCACTGCCTGGAATGGTGTTGGAGGCAGAAACTCTCAATTCTTTTAAAAGGTACCTGGACATGCGCCTGAAGTGCTGTAACCTGTAAGACTACGGACCAGGTGCTGGAAGGTGGGATTAGAATGGGTGGCTGTTTTTTTCAGCCGGCACGGACACGACAGGCTGAATGGCCTCCTTCTGTGCCGTAACATATTTATGGTTCTATGTAGAGAAACATGGCAGTGAATTTTCACAAAGCAAAGTCCCACGAACAGCAAAGAAATAATTAACCAGATAATTTAATGTATTAATGTTGCTTGAGAGATAAAAGTTAACCTGGACACTTGGCGAACTCCACTGCTCTTCTTCAGATAGTCCTATGGGATCTTTCACGTCTACCTGGGAGGGTAGGTGGGACTCCAACAGTGTAGTACTCACCCAGTATTGCAGTGAAGTGTCCGTCTAGAATGTGTTCAAATCTCTAGTGGGGCTTTAATCCACGGCTTTCTGATTCAAAAGGGCAAGTGCTACCACTGAGCCAAGGCTGATAAATGTAACAAATGGATGTGAGGGTCCTTGAGAGGGTGCAGAGGAGATTTAACAGAATGGTTCCAGGGATGGGAATTTTAGCTACAAGGTTAGGTTGGAAAAGCTGAGGTTGTTCTCCTTGGAGCAAAGAAAATTGAGGGGAGATTTAAGAGAGGTGTATAAAATTCTGACAGACACAGATTGAAGGTTTTGGGTAAGGAGATGCAGGGAGAAAGTGAGGAAGAACTTTTTTTTAAACACAGTGAGTGGTAATGACCTGGAAGTTGCTGCTCACGAGGGTGATGGAAGCAGAAACAATGAATGATTTCAAAAGAAAATTGGATGGGCATTTGAAGGGTATAAACTTGCAAGCGGGGGAGTGGGACTGACTGGATTGTTCCGCGGACAGCCAGCATGGACATGATGGGCTAAATGGCCTCCTTCTCTTCCATAAATGGCTCTCATAATTTGAAGGGTGATTATGCTTTGCTGGTGATGTCCTGTAATTAAAATTTCTCAATTTCTGTTGCAATAGAATTAACAATGAGAACTCATAAATAACTACAGTTAATGATATATGAAAAGTTTAGCTTGTATATGCATTATATTTTTCATTATTTCATATATTTTCATTCAAATTCTTTTAAAGCTTCATATTTAGATTATAAATTGCTGGGATATTATATCATTCCCTTCTTAGTCAAAGGCTGCCTATGTTTGCTGTCTGTGCCCATTTATGAAGAATGGACATTTGCCTATTGTAACGAAGTGTTGCAAAACCCAATGAAACATTGCATGTCTCTGCCTTCTGGACAAGAGGAAGAAAAATATGAGGCAAGAGGTATTATGGCAGTTCTTTCACAAATGAGGTCAATGTTCCCAGTTCTTAATTAGACTTCAGGTTATCCTTGTTAATTTTGCTGTGTACTTCCTTGTTTACACACACACACACACACACAACTAAAGCATTCAAAGAAAATTACTGCCAGTTAACTGTCAAGATACAAATGAAATAGAGAAAAAATGCTCAAGAAAGTGATGTATTTTGGTAGGAAGAATGAGAGGCAATATAAACCAAATGGTATAATGTTAAAAGGGATACAAGAGCAGAGAGACCTAGGGGTAAACAATTCATAAAATGATAAGAAATAGGAGTCAGAGTAGGCCATTCAGCCTCTCGAGCCTGCACCACCATTTAAGATCATGGCTGATCTGATTGCGACCTTAACTCGACTTTCCTGCTGGCCCCTCATAACCATTGACTCCTTTGTGGATTAAAAATCTGTCTCACTCAGTCTTGATTATATTCAATGGCACAGCCTCCACTGCTGTCTAGGGAAGAGAATTCCAAAGATTAACAACCCTCTGAAAGAAGAAATTCCTCCTCATCGCTGTCTTAAATGGGAGACCCCTTATTTTGAAACTGTGCCCCCTAGTTCTAGATTCATCTACGAGGCGAAAAATCGTCTCAGTATCGACCCTGTCAAGCCATTCAGAATCTTATATTTCAATAGGATCAACTCTCATTCTTCTAAACTCCAATGAGTATAGGCCCAACCTGCTCAACCTTTCCTCATAAGACAACCACTTCATCACAAAATCAGTCGAGTGAACCTTCTCTGAACTGCTTCCAAAGCAAGTACATCCCTCCTTAAGTAAGAAGACCCAAACTGTACACAGTACTCTAGGTGTGATCTCACCAATGCTCTGTACAGTTGTAGCAAGAATTCCCTGCATTTATACTCTATGCCCCTTGCAATAAAAGCAACATTCCATTCACCTTCCTTATTACTTGTGTACCAGTATGCTAACTTATTATGTTTCCTGTACAAGGACACCCAGATCCCTCTGTATAGCAGCATTCTGCAGTTTCTCTCCACATAAATAGTACTCTGCTTTTCTATTCTTACTACCAAAGTGAACAACTTCACATTTTCCCACATTATACTCCATTTGCCAAATTTTTGCCCACTCACTTACCCTATCTATATCTCTTTGCAGACACTTTGAGCTGGATTATGTCCACTCCCTGTTGTGCAAAGTTAGACTCAAACCAAAGAAGCTGCATCACTCCAAGCAGAAGGGCTGCCCGCGCATCCACACTAACAGAATTTCTTATCCACAGCTGTTACATAAGTTTCTAAATTCACTTCAAAAAGCCCTTCAAAACACTCCTACAGGGGATGCAGAGACCAAGTGGGCCCACATCAGTGACGCCATCTATGACTCAGCAATGACCACCTATGGCAAACATGAGAAGCAGAATGCAGACTGGTTTCAATCTCACTTTGAAGAGCTGGAACCTGTCATAGCCGCTAAGCATTGCACTTTTGAACTACAAGAAAGCCCCCAGCGAGTTAACATCCGTAGCGCTTAAAGTAGCCAGTAGCTCTGCACAAAGAACAGCCAGGCGCTGTGCAAATGATTAATGGCAACACCTATGGAGTCATATTCAACTGGCTTCTGACACCAGAAACACCAGAGGAATGTATGATGGCATTGAGAGAGCATTTGGGCCAACCATCAAGAAGATCGCCCCCCTCAAGTCTAAATCAGGGGACACGATCACTGACCAACACAAGCAAATGGACCGCTGGGTGGAGCACTACCTAGAACTGTACTCCAGGGAAAATGTTGTCACTGAGACCGCCCTCAATGCAGCTCAGTCTCTGCCAGTCATGGATGAGCTGGACGAACAGCCAACAAAATTGGAACTCAGTGATGCCATTGATTCTCCAGCCAGTGGAAAAGCCCCTGAAATAATCAAGAGTGCCAAGCCTGCTATACTCTCAGCACTCCATGAACTGCTTTGCCTGTGTTGGGATGAGGGAGCAGTACCACAGGAGATGCGCGATACCAATATCATCACCCTCTATAAGAACAAGGGTGACCACGGTGACTGCAACAAGTACAGTGGAATCTCCCTGCTCAGCATAGTGGGGAAAGTCTTCGCTCGAGTCATTTTAAACAGGTTCCAGAAGCTGGCTGAGCGTGTCTACCCTGCGGCACAGTGTGGCTTTTGAGCAGAGGGATCCACCATTGACGTGCTGTTCTCCCTTCGCCAGCTACAGGAGAAATGCCACGAACAACAGATGCCCCTCTACATTGCTTTCACAGATCTCACCAAAGCCTTTGACCTCGTCAGCAGACATGGTCTCTTCAGACTACTATCAAAGATCGGATATCCACCAAAGCTACCAAGTATCATCACCTCATTCCATGACAATATGAAAGGCACAATTCAGCATAGCAGTGCCTCATCAGACCCCTTTCCTACCCTGAATGGCGTGAAACAGGGCTGTGTTCTCACACCTACACTGTTTGGGATCTTCTCACTGCTGCTCTCACATGCGTTCAAGTCTTCAGAAGAAGGAATTTTCCTCCACACAAGATCAGATGGCAGGTTGTTCAACCTTGCCCATCTAAGAGCGAAGACCAAAGTATGGAAGGTCCTCATCGGGGAACTCCTCTTTGCTGACGATGCTACATTCACATCCCACATGGAAGAATGCCTGCAGAGACTTAGCGACAGGTTTGCGGCTGCCTGCAACGAATTTGGCCTAACCATCAGCCTCAAGAAAACAAACATCATGGGACAGGACATCAGAAATGCTCCATCCATCAATATCGGCGACCACGCTCTAGAAATGGTTCAACAGTTCACCTACCTAGGCTCAACTATCACCAGTAACCTGTCTCTCGATGCAGAAATCAACAAGCCCATGGGAAAGGCGTCTGCTGCTATGTCCAGACTGGCCAAGTGAGTGTGGGAAAATGGCGCACTGGCACGGAACACAAAAGTCCGAATGTATCAAGCCTGTGTCCTCAGTACCTTGCTCTACGGCAGCGAGTCCTGAACAACGTATGTCAGCCAAGAGCGACGTCTCAATTCATTCCATCTTCGCTGCCTCTGGAGAATCCTTGGCATCAGGTGGCAGGACCGTATCTCCAACACAGAAGTCCTCGAGACGGCCAACATCCTCAGCAAATACACCCTACTGAACCAGCGGCGCTTGAGAAGGGCAGCACAGTGGCGCAGTGGTTAGCACCGCAGCCTCACAGCTCCAGCGACCCGGGTTCAATTCCGGGTACTGCCTGTGTGGAGTTTGCAAGTTCTCCGTGTCTGCGTGGGTTTCCTCCGGGTGCTCCGGTTTCCTCCCACACGCCAAAAGACTTGCAGGTTGATAGGTAAATTGGCCATTAGAAATTGCCCCTAGTATAGGTAGGTGGTAGGGAAATATAGGGACAGGTGGGGATGTGGTAGGAATATGGGATTAGTGTAGGATTAGTATAAATGGGTGGTTGATGGTCGGCACAGACTCGGTGGGCCGAAGGGCCTGTTTCAGTGCTGTATCTCTAAACAACAAACATAAACATATAAGCCGCATGGAAGATGGCAGGATCCCCAAGGACGCATTGTACAGTGAGCTCGTCACTGGTATCAGACCCACCGGCCGTCCATGTCTCCGCTTTAAAGATGTCTGCAAACGCGACATGAAGTCCTGTGACATTGATCACAAGTCGTGGGAGTCAGTTGCCAGTGATCGCCAGAGCTGGCAGACAGCCATAAAGGCAGGGCTAAAGAGTGGCGAGTCGAAGAGACTTAGCTGTTGGCAGGAAAGAAGACAGAAGTGCAAGGAGAGAGCCAACTGTGTAACAGCCCCGACAACCAATTTTATCTGCAGCACCTGTGGAAGAGTCTGCCACTCTAGAAGTGGCCTTATTTGTCACTCCAGGCACTGACCACCTCCAGGCGCTTACCCACTGTCTCTCAAGACAAGGAGGCCAAAGAAGTAGACTCCATTTGCCAAATTTTTGCCCACTCACTTACCCTATCTATATCTCTTTGCAGACACTTTGAGCTGGATTATGTGTTGGAGGTAAGGCTTCTGGCACCGGGACAAAACAGTGGGGGGTGCCCCGCCTCAGCATTTTCAAGCAGCCTCCCCTCACCTCACCCTCTCCCTTTCCCCACCGCCTCCCCCCTCACCCCCCAACTCCCGGCCAGAGGTGATCCTCCAGTCTTTTAACCTCCAAGTTTCACGAGCTGGGATCTTCGTTCCTTTAAAGATGGGTATCCTGCCTCACTTATCTGACAGGGTTCCAGTGCTGGGCAGGGGTGCGAAGCCTCTGCAATACCAGCAGTGTCCACTGCTCCCGGTGGCACTGCTGATACTCAGAGCTGCCAGCCCTCTGATTGGCCAGGTAGTAGGTCTTCAGGTATCTCCTGGCCGCTCTTCCTGATCAGACTGATATTCCTTGGATGTTTTAGGTGCTAAAGAGCTTCTGAAGTAGCCAGATGCCAGTTTTCAGCCAATTCTATTCACTCAATGTGATATCAAGAAACAGCTGAAGGCACTGGATACTGCAAAGGCTATGGGTCCTGACAATATCCCAGTTGTAGTATTGAAGACTTGTGCTGCAGATCTAGCTGCACCCCTAGACAAGCTGTTCTAGTACAGCAACAACACTGGCATCTACCCGACAATGTGGAAAATTGCCCAGGTTTGTCTTGCCCACAAAAAGCAGCACAAATCCAATTCAACCAATTACTGCCCGGTCAGACTACTCTCGATCAGCAAAGTGATGGAAGGTGTCGTTGACAGTGCTATCAAGCACCACATAAACAGCAACAATTGCTCACTGATGCTCAGTTTGAATTCTGCCAGCGCCACTCGGCTCCTGACGTCCCTGCAGCTTTGGTCCAAACATAGACAAAAGAGCTGAACTCAAGAGGTGAGGTAAGAGTGATTGCCCTTGATATCAAGGCAGCATTTGACCGAGTGTGGCATCAAGGAGCCCCAGATAAATTGAAGTCAATGGGAATCAGGGGAAACTCTCCATTGGTTAGAGTCATACCTCGTGCAAAGGAAAATGGTTGTGGTTGTCAGAGGCCCATCACCTCAGTCCCAGGACATTACTGCAGGAGTTCCTTAGGGTGGTGTCTTTGGCCCAACCATATTCAGCTGCTTCATCACCTTCCCTCCATCATAAGGTCAGAAGTGGGAATGTTTGCAGATGATTGTAAGATGTTCAATACCATTCACAACTCCTCAGATACTGAAGCAGTCAGTGTCCACATGCAGCAAAACCTGGGAAACATTCAGGCTTGGTCTGATAAATGGCAAGTAACATTCGTGCCAGGCAATGACCATCACCCACAAGAGGGAATCTAACCATCTTCCCTTGACATTCAACAGCATTACCATCTCTGAATCCCCCACTATCAACATCCTGGGGGTTACCACTGACTAGAAACTGAACTGGAGCAGCCACATAAGTACTGTGGCTACAAGAGCAGCTCAGAGGCTGGGAATTCTGCAGCAAGTAACCCACCTCCTGACTCCCCAAAGCCTGTCCATCTACGAGGCACAAGTCTGGAGTGTGATGGAATACTCTCCACTTGCCTGGATTAATGCAGTTCCAACAACACTCAGGAAGCTCAACATCATCCATGACAAAGCTGCTCGCTTGATCGGCACCCCATTCACCATCTTAAACATTCACCCATTCCACCACTGCGCACAGTGGCAGCAGTGTGTACCATATATAAGATGCACTGCAGCAACTCACCAAGGCTCCTTCGACAGTACCTTTCAAACCCACGACCTCTTCCACAGAGAAAGACAAGGGCAGCAGACATGTGGGAACACCACCATCTGCAAGTTCCCCTCCAAACCACACAACCTCCTGACTTGGAAATATATTGCCATTCCTTCACTGTCACTGGATCAAAATCCTGGAATTCCCTCACTATCAGCACTGTGGGTGTACCTGCACCAGATGGACTGCAACAGTTCAAAAATGCAGCTCACTACCACCTTCAAGGGCAATTAGCATTCGGCAACAAATGCTGGCCTTGCCAGCAACTCCCACATCCCATGAAACGAATAATAAAAAAATGATGGGGTCTTGAGCTGCAATGTTAGTTTAACATTTGGTGCAAGATGCTGTCTTGGTAGAGGATTTGAAGCAGTTGCCAGGAATGCCTGCCCGAATGATCGTAAATGGGCTAATTTCCACTTAAATTGCCTGCTCACACTCAGGAGAGGCACTGCATGGCCCTTTGGTGGCTAGCCCTTGAACTAAATAACTCCCTAGGACAGGGGTCAGCAAGCTGTTGCTCCATAGGGTCTGATGTGTGGCTCCCGATCGAATGCATCTTTCAAACATTGGCTGCAATGAGTTTTTATGGAATTGTTCCCCCATTGCAGAAACACAAAGAAAAATTACCTAAAAAAATCTTGTCTGTCGAAAGCTTCACCAGAAAAAATGGCATCCTTCACTATCGCCCATCTTCCAATCACGTGAATCACACGCAGGCAAACACATTAATCAATAAAATATTACACTCACTCTGGCCCTAGTTGGTCTGTTCCAAAAACTCACCCAAAATGGTACATTGATTGGTATTCATGGTTAGGGTTCCGGGATTGGGTGGATGTAGAACAAGTAGGATGCTGATTAGTCAATTTTAACAGAAGTGCTCTTGACGCTATGTTGGTGAGCAAGTGCAGGCAGGCATATTCATCAATAGAAGAGCGCACTCACTCTGGCCTTGCTGGGTTTTTTTTAGTATCAATGTGGAACAGGAATAAATCTGCAAGTTTGGCAGAGAGTGACATGTGCAAAATATGGAACGCTTCACGAATTTGCGTGTCATCCTTGCGCAGGGGCCATGCTAATCTTCTCTGTATCGTTCCAATTTTAGAATGTGTGTGTTGTGGCTGTGTTGGTGAGCACATGTGTCACATGCAGCCAGGCAGATAAATCATTGAAGGAACAAATTTATTCTGGCCCTTGTTTTTGGGCTGCTTTGGAAATGGCTACAAAGAGGAGAAGAATTAAAGGGGAAAATTGAGAATTCCTAGCTGAATAGACTGCTTCATTCGCATTCATCCCAAATTCAGCTGTATGTCTCATTTGCAGTGAGAAATTTGTCAACAAGAAATCAAACCTTGAGAGGCATTTCACTAAAAAGAACAGTACCTTAACTGAAAATTATCCAGCTGGAATGCCCAAAAGAAAGTGGTGGAGGAGCTGAAGAACAAGGCAGAGAAATCTATGACCGCCTTTGCTAAGTGGGTGAAATCATTAGGCAGCTCAACTACTGCTGATTTTGTGGCAGCTCAAGGGATTTTGAAATGAGGAGAGCCATTCACAGATGGTGACTATGTAAAATAGTGCTTTATCAAAGTCTCAGAGCAGCTGTACAGTGATTTTAAAAACAAAAATGAAATTATTCAAAAATCAAAAACATGCCTTTATCTGCAATGACTGAGGGGCAGAACAGTGGAAATGACCACAGATATCACCAGCCAGCAAATTGAGGATATAAATTCAGCTCCAGGCTTCTCCATTGCTTGTGATGAATCATGTGATGTTGACGATATTGCACAGATTGCTCTTCTCTGCAGTTATGTGAATTCCAAGGGACCCCAACAAGAGCTCATAGACCTGGTACCCATAAAGACAAAAGGAATATGTACCAACAATATAATATCAGTTGCTACTGATGGGGGACAAACAAGGATTTTGTTGCTCTGTTGCAACAAACGCTGGATCACACTGTGATATAATTTCAGTGCACAATTCACCAATAAGTACCCTACATCCAAATATTTCCTCCTGAGTTCACTGATGTGATGTCCCTGATTATAAAGATAGTTAATAAAATAATGGCGAAAGGATTAAAACCACAGGCAGTTCTGTGAACTTCTTAAAGAGGTCAACCGTCAATATGTGGATGTTCTTCTCCACAGGGTGTGTTGGCTTTCAAGCTGTTTGGACAAAGTGAAAGTGTTCATGCAAGAAAAGGGCTGTCACTATACAGAGTTAATAGATCCAGTGGCTGCTGAGATTTTATTCGATGACAGACATCACAGTATATTTAAATGACCTCAACAGAAAACTACAAGGAAAGGGAAACATGGCTCTCTTGCTTTTGAAAGAAAATTACTTTCATTTGAGCGCAATTTAGCAATGTCTGTGGGAGACATCCAGACAGGTTCTATTGCTCATTTCCCAGTGAAACAATTCAAAGAATAGGTCAACGGTATACTTGACAAGGAAAACCCAAAAGATGTGATTCTGAAAATGCAAGAAGCTTTTGCAAGACATTTTCAGGAATTTAGAAAGGAATGGGCAACTTTAAAATTTGTGTTCAAACCTCTTGAAGCAGACTCTTTTGCATTCAACGTTTCAGGAGTGAGCCAAGTAGAATTGGAACTTGAACTGGCAGATTTGTAGGCCTCTAAATTCAGAAGCTTGGTAACCCAACTTGAAGATCTAGAAAGGGAGAAAGCTACCTTGGCATTTCAACACAGATGGGCTGAAATACATGATCTTAAAAAACAAGACCAAATTGTGTTTGAAACTTGGAATTCTTTGCCAGACACTTACAATAACTTGAAGAGATACACATGTGGCATACAGTCCATCTTCGGATCTACTTACCTGTGTGAGCAAGTGCTTTAGAGTATGAATTTCATAAAAAAGCAAGTTGAGAAGCCAATTACACAATGAAAGTTTACAGTCCTGCTTGAAAATGAAAACGACAGTATACTGTCCAGATATTGAGCAACTCTCCAAAGAAATCCAGCAGCAAAAATTGCATTAAACTGTATTTTTTTATTTAAAGGAGTGGAGTTAATTAAATGTGTTTTTTGATGTTTTAAACTTTTATTAACACTGCACTTGTGAGAAAGCATCATTCAATTAGCAAAACTTTTTCAAAACTTTTAAAATGTTGAGAATCGAATGTCCTCTGTCATTGATATTAGTACATGCACATTTATGAGCATCAGTGGAATGGTGTTACATTGCAATCTGTAAATGTGTCTCTGTCTTGTTATTCGTTATTATTAGCACTTGAGTAACAGTGTTGTAGCTCTTAAGACATTGCCTTTTTGACTACATTTTTTTAAAATGTCTCCTCTTGTGGATTTTTAAAAATTTAAGATGGAGTCTGAGAAGTCAGGTGAGCTCACACCCACTCTGTTTAAAGCCACCGGGACAACAGAATGCAGATCAAAGACTTTTTTTTTGAAAAACAGAGACTGCAGGGTTATAACACAAAGAACAATGGGTTTCACCTTCTCAAACTTTCAGATCATAAACAAGGAGTCAGTGATTCTGAGAATGCAAATATGCATGGCAGCTGCTAATATCTGGAAACAATGGAAAGTCTGGATGGCGCTGAAGCCAGACTTGTGGACTTCACATATTGGAAAAGGACAATGAGCTATTAATTTTTGATTCCAGATAAATTTAACAGATTTTCTGAAGACAGACAGGCTGTAAGAAAGGAAAACACCATTTACAGCCTCAAGGCAGGTTGTAAGAAAGGAACACAAGAATTAAGAGCAGGCGTAGGCTATTCGGCCCCTTGAGCCTGCTCCACCATTTGATAAGATCATGTTTGGTCTGACTGTGGCCTCAACTCCACTTTCCTGTCTGTCCCCCATAACCTTTGACTCCCTTGTCGATCAAAAATCTATTTAGCTCAGACTTGAATAAATTCAATGACCTAGCCTCCACTGCTCTCAGAAAAAATTTCTCCTCATCTCAGTCTTAAATGGGAGACCCCTATTTTTTAAACTGTGTCCCCTAGTTCTGGACTCCTCCCTGTCAAGTCCTCTCAGAATATTAGATGTTTAAACAAGATCATTCTTCTAAAGCCAATGGGTATAGGCCCAACCTGCTCAACCTTTCCTCATTAAATAACCCCACCATCCCAGGAATCAGTCGAGTGAAGTTTCTCTGAACTGCTTCTAATGCAATTATATCCTTTCTTAAGTAAGGAGACCAAAACTGTACAGAGTACTCCAGATGCCATTTAACTAAGGCCTTGTGTAGCTGTAATAACACTTCCTTACTTTTATACTCTATTCCTCTTGTAATAAACAGCAACATTCCATTTGCCTTCCTAATCACTTGCTACACCTGCATACTAACCTTTTGTGATTTATGTACCAGCACACCCAGATCCCTCTACTGTAGAGATCTACAGTCTCTCTGTTCAAATAATATACTGCTTTTCTGTTCCAACTGCCAAAGTCCACATTGTACTTCCAAATATATGCCCACTCACATAACCTATCTAAATCCTTTTGTAGACTCTTGGCAACTTGCTTTCCTATCTACCTTTGTGTCATTAGCAAATTTTACATTTGGTCCCTTCATCCAAGTCATTGATATAGATTGTAAATAGTTGAGGCCCCAGGACTAATCACTGTGGCACTCCACTAGTAATAACTTGCCAATCCGAAAATGAACCATTTATCCCTATTCTCTGCTTCCTGTTAGCTAACCATTCCTCTATCCATGCTGATAAGTTACCCCCTATATCATGAGCTCTTATTTTGTGCAGAAACCTTTGATATAGCACCTTATCGAATGCCTTTTGGAAATCAAAGTACAGCACATCTACTTTAGGTTCCCCTTTATCCACCTTGATTGTTACTTCAGAAAAGAACTCTAATAAATTAGTCAAACACAATTTCCCTTTCACAGAACCATGTTGATTCTGCTTGATGGTATTAGGATTTTCTAAATGCCCTGTTACCTTCTTAATAATGGATTCTAGCATTTTTCCTATGACAAATGTTAGGTTAACTGACCTATAGTTTCCGGCTTTCCTCCTTTCTTGAATAGAGGCATAACACCTGCAATTTTCCAATCTGCTGGGAGCTTTCCAGAATCTAGGGAATTTTGGAACATCACGACCAATGCACCTATTATGTCTTACAGCCACTTCTTTTAAGATCCTAGGATGCAAGCCATCAGGTCCAGGGGACTTGCCAGCCTTTAGTCCCAGTACCTTTTCCTTAGTGATTGTGATTGTTTTAAATTCCTCCCTCTCTTTTACCTCTTGATTTTTAAGAATTCTTGGGATGTTTTTGTGTCTTCTACAGTGAAGACAGACACGATATACCTGCTCAACGCTTCTGCCATTTCTTTGCTTCCCATTATTAATTCCCCTGTCTCACCCTCTAAGAGACCAACATTCACTTTAGTTACTCTTTTCCTATTTAAATATCTATAGAAACTCTTACTATTTGTTTTTATATTTCTAGCTAGCTTTCTCTCGTACTCTAATTTCTCCCTTGTTATTATTTTTAGTCATTCTTTGCTGGTTTCTAAAATCTGTCCAATCTTCTGATCTACCACTAGTCTGCAGTATTGTACACTTTGTCTTTCAATTTGATACTATCCTACCTTCCTTAGTTAGCCACAGATGGTGCATTGTTTTAAGAGTCTTTCTTTCTCAATGGAACATATCTTTGCTGAGAGTTATGAAATATCTTCTTAAATGTCTGCCACTGCTTCTATACTGTCCTACCGTTTAATCTATTTTCCCACTTCACTTTAACCAACTCTCTCCTCAAACTCAAACAAAGGCAATTATAAGGGTAAGACACTGGTCTTAAACCCACACATCTCACCCTCAAACTGAATACTAAATTCTGTCACTGCAAGGTCATTAATTACTCCTGTCTCATTGTACATTACCAGGTCTAAAATAGTCTTCTCCCTAGTTGGCACTAGAACGTACTGCTCTAAGAAATTGTCCCCAATACTCTTTATGAACTCATCTTCCAGGCTATTGTCAATCTGATTCATCCAAACTATAAGATTAAAATCACCCATGATTATTGCAGTACCTTTCTTACAAGCCCCCATTTTTTCTTCCTGTATACTCTGTCCTACAGTGTAGCTACTGTTCGGGGGCCTACAAACTACTCCCACAAGTGACTTTGTACCTTTGCTATTTCTTATATTTACCCAAACTGATTTTACATCTTGATCTTCTGAACTAAGGTCATCTCTCACTACTGGACTAATGTCATCCTTAATTAATAGAGCTACCCCACCACCTTTTCCTAGCTCCTGTCCTTCCAAAATGTCAAATACCCTCAAATATTTAGGTCCCAGCCTTGGTCACCTTGCTACCACATCTCTGAAATGGCATAGATATTTATTCCTATTTTTGCTATCAATTTATCTGTTTTGTTACAAATGCTGCATGCATTCAGGTACAGAGCCTTTAATTTTTTTTTTAACCACTCTTGCGAGCTCTGGCCTTATCTGCTGATGCACTTTTCAATGTATACGCTCTGTCCCTTCCTGCCACAATCTAGTCATCATTACCCACATCGCTATTGCCTTGTCCTTTCTCTTTAATTTACTACATCACCCCTCACGTGATCCCTCACCCCTGCCCCCCACTATTCAGTTTAAAGCCCTCTCTACCACCCTAGTTATACGACTCACTAGAACACTGGTCTCAGCACAGCTCAGGTGAAGACCGTACAGCTCCCACTTTCCCCAGTACTTGGTACCAGTGCTCCATTAATCAAAACCCATTTCTCCTACACCAATCTTTGAGCCATGCATTCAACTCACTAATCTTATTTAGCCTACACCAATTCACTTGTGGCTCAGGTAGTAATACAAAGATTACTTTTGTGGTTCTGCTTTGTAATTTAGCCCCTTGCTGCACAAAATCCCCAAGTAGAACCTCTTTCCTAGTCCTAGCTACATCATTGGTACCCACATGGACCATGACAACTGGATCCTCTCCACTTCAGGTTCCTCTCCAGCCCAGGCAGATGTCCTGATCCCTGGCACCGGGCAGGCAACACAGCCTTCTGGATTCATGCTCTCAGGTACAGAGAACAGTGTCTATCCCCCTGACTATACTGTCCCCTACTACCACAACATTTCTATCTCTGTCCTGGGATTGCTGCAGTGTTCCAGCGAACATCAACGCAAGCTCGGGGAACAGCATCTCATTTACCAATTAGGCACACTACAGCCTGCCGGACTGAACATTGAGTTCAATAATTTCAGAGCATGACAGGCTCCCCTTTTTATGTTTAGTTATTTTTTCTTTTTCCTTTTTTATTTGGTTATTTTATTTTATTTTTAGTTTGTTTAGTTTGTTTCTACTGTGCCTACTCACTGTTTTGGTTTTTTATAATTGTGCTTGGAGTGCTTTGTGCTTTACAGTCAATTCATACCCTCTCTGTACTAACGCTTTGTCTTTCAGCACACCATTAACATACCATTTGCCTTTGTTCCATAACCTTCTGGTCAGTTATTCTCTGTGACCCTCTATCCTAACAACACCTTCTCCTTTGTTATCTCTTGCCCCACCCCCACTTTACTTGCTTAAAACCTTTTACATTTCTAATATCTGCCAGTTCTGATGAAGGGTCACTGACCTGAAACGTTAACTCTGCTTCTCTCTCCACAGATGCTGCCAGACCTGTTGAGTATTTCCAGCATTTCTTGTTTTTATTTCTATTTACTCCCGCCATTTGAATGGCTCCCTGCACCATGGTGCCACTGTCAGTTCACTCATCCACCTGCAGCCACCAATCTCATCCATACCAGCTGCAAGAACCTCAAAGCTGTTGGACAATTGCAAGGACTGAGGCTCCTCTGTCTCTACCTTATCAATCCCCATACCTGCCTCACTCTCGGTCAAACCCTCCAGGGCCTGGCCACAGACCAAATCAGAAGAGCTTAGCCTAAGGGGTGTGACTTCCTTCTGGAACAAAGTGTCCAGGTAACTAACACCTTCCTGATGCATCAGTGTCAGAAACTCAACCTGCAGCTCATTAATTCTGAGCCAACGTTCCTCGAGCCGCAGACACTAACTGCATATATGGTTGTTGTGGATCACACAGGCATCCACCAGCTCCCAGATAGTATAGCTGCAACACATCACCTACCCTGCCATTCTTATTGTGTTTTAATTAAACTAATTAATTCTTTTCTTAGTTAAATTTTAATTAATGCCTCTCCCTGCTTGTGCTTCTCTTATTATTTCAATTAATGTTATACTTACACCAACAAAAATTTTCTAGTTTAGACAACTGAAAAGAAAATACTCACCAACCAATCACTTACCTTCTTCCCTGTTACATCACACTTTGATTTTGTTTAGAATGTTCTAAACCCATAGACTCACCCCCAGCTCTTCAAACTCTCACCACCGTCTCTAGGTTACCCTCTATTTCTGGTATGCTCTTATCTGCCTGCCCATCTAATTAATGCTTCCATGCTTCAGCTCTGTCAGAGCAGTACCTTCTCCCACACTGCACTGAATTCCCACACTTACCGAATTCCCAAGCTCACACTCTGTCTCAAGCTGTGCTACTTCAGGCACTTCGCAAGGCACCTGTATTTATACTAGCTGAAATTCTACAGATCTGAGTCAGGCACTGCTAACTAGAGAAACCAGTTCTAACTAGCTACTAATTAAATAACCATAGCTCCTCTTCTGCAGGGAGCTTGTTTATCCCTGACTATTACCAAAAGAAACAACTTTAACAGCAAATTGTAGTTAAATGCTAAATGCAAACTTGACTAGCTTTTGGAACGAGATTAACCCTTAAAATTAATCTTTAAAATTCCCACACTTAGCAAATTCCCAAGCTCACACTCTGTCTCAAGCTGCACTCAGTCATGCCTGTTTAGAAGTAAACCAGCAGTGGCAGCCTCAAGGGAGAGAGAGAGAGAGAGAGAGAGAGAGAGAGAGAGAGAGAAAGGGAGGGAATACCTGCTCTCAGGGAAAAACTGATACAAAAAAAGACTGTGAAGACTTGAACCTGTTTTGAAAGTTTAAGTTTGCAGAGAAGAAAAGACAAATAGGATTACTAGGAATCACCTCATTCACAAACGTCCAGATCAAAAATGTTAGTAAAAGTGGGCATAAAGGATATTTACTTTGAGAAAGGTCTGGGAGACCCAACACATTGCAACTGGGAGCAGTTTGGAACTTTTACCCGCAAAGATTTTGCTATCAAAGAGGACTGTGTAGTGTAGAAGTGTGGTGTGAGGTTCTCAAGTGTTTTAATAAGTAAATAAAATATCTTTCCTTGTAATTTGGGGTGTCAGCTACTTGCAAAATATTATTTAGTTAATGGGGATTTCTTTTAGTTTAGTTGTTACAATAAAAGTCTTAAAATGTGATATCTTGTGTAATTCTTTAAATTGGTCAGGGGGTTCGTATCTCGTATTTTTATGTTCACAGTCTCACTGAGGTCGTAACATTGTCATTAAGGTTGCAAACCTCTGCCCTAGGAGTTCACAGGGGATCCACAACTTTGGGTATTTTAACTGCCCACCTACCAGTTTCTGCTGGATGGGTAGAGTTAAAATCCACCCCACTCCTCCACCCCCATTGTCTCTTTAAAATAATGCTGTGGAAACAATATGCAACTACATTTTCTCCTCAAGAAGGTTGTCCTTTTAAGAGTCAACATCCCAAGAAAAGATACCTTCTGCAGCAATGACCTGAAGGTGGAGCTTACAGCCATCCATTACTCAGGGTATAAACACGCCACGTTTCCTGGGTGGAGTGAATTGTAACAATTCCCAAAAGATTATCATAAAGTTTGCTTTATGATCATGTGGGAGGGGCAAACTCTATGGACTTCAAACTGTTCTTCAACAATTTACACAAGAGATCCATTTTCATTCCAGTGGAGCATTAGTAAAATTATACCATAACGTGTAGGCTTAATACTGAAATTCCAAGAATGTTGCTATTTCGTGTTATCTTTACAGTCATTTTGATGCTGTTGGCTAGTACATCTACTGACCAGACTTCAGAGTCTCGATCTTTAGACCTTAATATCAAGAACAATATAGCGTCAGGTGAGTACTGTGCCAATGTCAATATTGTTGGACAGGTCTGCATCATTAATGTAGAAAGTGTGTTCTTCTTTCAATATCACTGCGGAGCTTTGTTACGTGCACAAGTTTCAGAATGTGAAGTGTACAAAAAATTCCATGTTAAAATAGATCTCCTGGACCCCACAGGAATAACTTACATTTCAGGGCCACTGCTTTTTTCCCAACTGGTTTTATTGAGCAGGGTGCCTGTAGCAGATGTCCCTAACTATATGCCATCTGAGTCCTATGTACATCATCGGACACCAATTAGCATATAATCAATGAGGCTTCCAACTGAGACAGGAGGGTGCCTCAAATCCAGCAGAGTTAAACCTGCCATGGGGCAATAATAGAGCGGCAAATAGAGCTGTTAAATTTTTTAATTCTGTGTGACCCCATTTTCATTAGGCAGCAACAGTTTAAATTCCACTCCAGTCCTCAAAGGATACTCTCTAGCAACATGACTTGAGGTTGGAAATTCATTGCACAGAGATAATACAGCCAAAAAGCCACATTTTACAACACCATGCCACTGTGTCTGCTGCATCACTGTGCTGCCTGTCATCAGGCCAAATATTTGTTCTGTGATTATAAGGATCAGAGACTGAATTCCCTCACCTAAGAATAATGGGGGAAAAGTTCAACTTCAGCAGGGCTGAAAAATGGACTATAGTGGCTTGACCTCCCATTGAAGTCAATAGGTAGGAAAATTGGGCTGGGTGAATAAAGGGCAGTTGATCCATTACTGCTCATTTTTGCATACCTGCCAAAGTAGCATTTTCCTCCCAATATTTCAAGTTGATAAAGCTTGGGGATGTTACATTCTTCACAACTTTTTAGGAAGCTATTTTTTCTGTTAACATTTGTCTCTTATCATCTTTTCATATTTTTCTTTTAGAAAACTGCAAAAATATTCGTGACTATGAACCATGTTTGAAGAGCACATGTCCAGAGCACATGCCTTGCTATTGTAAGGAGAAGAAAGAATACTGCCGGTAAATATATATTTCTAAATGGATATCAATAATGAGATTGAATATTTGATGAGGTACTGTCCCAATATGTTCTTCCTAATAAAGATATGTAAAGTGATTATTTGTCAATGTTGGCATTAGGTCATTTAGATTATGATTTCACGAAAGATCTAGGTCGCATTCTAGGTAGAGTTCCTACGGATCACATTTTGCTGGAAAATAACAGCATTTGAACGATGCACATGATTACTAATGCATAAGTCGGCCAGTAAATTGTAGCGAGGAAGAGATACCCCATAAATGGCAAATTGCCGCAAGTTGCAGGCCAATTTACACCGCTCCAGTGTTAGCTTTGTGAAAAAGGCATCACACATTTAACAACCCTATGATTTTCATGAAATTGCTGCATTTGCACATTCAGCTCTATCCACCAAAATGTTTTGCAGCCACTTTAATGAAGGCTAGTAGGCATTTTAAGTGTCAATCAGACTGTTAACAATCCTCTGGGTGGCTGTTCCTAGGGCGCATTTCAAGTCTTTTACGAAGACAGCATCTTGTGCTAAACATGGGCTCAACCAGTGTTGCAGCTCATGATGCCATCTTGCCACCTCAGATTCTTTTCAGTGCATAAAGTTCTTTAATGGTGAGATTTTTATATTTCTCATCATGTTTTTAGGGAAGTATTTCCAGGTGATATTAGACCCAATTTCCTTTGTTGTGTTTCCTCATATTTATTGAAGTTAAAGCCATCTATCAAAATTGCTGGCTTGCTCGGCCATTTCAGAGGGCAGTTAAGAGTCAAGTGCATTGTTATGGGTCTGGAGCCATAAATATGCCAGAACAGGTAAAGGCAGCAGATTTTGTTCTCTAAAAGATATTAGTGAACCAGATGGGTTTTACTGGCAATCCAGTAATTTCATGGTCATTACTGATTTTGTCACTTTTTATTCAATATTTATTTAATTAACAGAATTTAAATTCCCCAGCTACCATATGGTGAGATTTGAACTCACTTCACTGGTTCATTAATCCAGGCCTCAGAATTACTAATCCAGTAATATAACCACGATGCTACTGTAACTACAATTTTTGATGTGATGTTAAAACTGAGCCCCATCAGCCCTCTTGTGTGGAAGTAAAAAGATTGCAAGGCACTATTTGAAGAAGAACAGGGGATCTCTCCCCAGTGTCCTGGCCAATACTTATCCCTCAACAGATTATCTGGTCATTATTGCTGCAGCTACTGATTTGATCAACTGCGCCCACACTTCCACATTTGATGCATTAGTCCCCATTAAAAAGATCAGTCTCTCTCACCCTGGCCATTCTCCCTGGTGTGGCTCCAAGGACCGCAGACCTGAAAGGATATGGCAGACAACTGGGTTAGCCATCCACCACTAGATCTGGATGTACCACTTAAAACACGATTGGGTCCTCCTGTCATCTGTTAAAACTGCTCACTATTCCAGGATCACCTTGAAATGCAAAGATAACCCACTGGCTTCTTTTCTCTGCTGCAAACTGTATTCTTAAACCCCTTTCCCCTGTCTCCTCCACCTTCACCTCTAACAATAAGTGCAAGGAACTCATGGACTTCTTTGTCACTAAGATCGAGACCATCCGATCAGCTGCCTCTGCTGCATCCCTCCCTTCCACGAGCCCACCTGGCCAAACTTCCTACAATGCTCCCCCCTGCTCTAGCCCTGAACTTGCACCTTTCACAAGTTTCTCTCCTATCTCCCCCATGCCCTCTCTGAGCTCATCTTGTTCATGAGACCCACCTCCTGTTCCCTTGATCCTATTCCCACTAAATTGCTGATCAGCCAATGTCTTCTCCTGCTCTCCATGTTAGCTGATATTGTAAACAGTTCTCTTTCTAAAGGTGTTGTCCCTATCTCCTTTGAATCTGCTGTCATCACCCCTCTCCTCAAAGAACCAACCTTGACCACACCATCCTTACAAACTCCTCTCCAAAGTCCCTAAACATGTTGTCGCCTCCCAAATCCAGTCTCAACCTTCCCAGAAATCCATGCTGGGATCCCTCCAATCAGTTTTCCATCCCTGCCACAGTACCGAAACAGCTCTTATCAAAGTCACAAATGACATCCTATGTGAGTGTGACAAAGGTAAATTATCCATCCTCGTCTTTTCGACCTGTCTGCAGGCTTTGACACAGTTGACCGTACCATCCTCCTCCAATGCCTCTCTACTGTTGTCCAGCAGGGTGGTACTGCTCTCATCTGGTTCCATTCTTATCTCTAATCATAGCCAGAGAATCACTTGCAATGGCTTTTCTTCCTGCTCCCACACTGTTACCTCTGGTATCCCCCAAGGATCTATCCTTGTCCCCTCCCATTTCCCGTCTACATACTGCCCCATGGCAACATCATCCGAAAGCACAGCATTGGTTTTCACATGCACACTGACAACACCCAGCTCTACCTCATCACCACTTCTCTCAACTCCTCCACTGTTGCTAAATTATCAGACTGCTTTATGACATCCAGTACTGACGAGCAGAAATTTCCTCCAATTAAATATTGGGAAGACTGAAGCCATTGTTTTCAGTCCCCACTCCAATCTCTGTTCCCTAGCTACTGACTCCATTCTTCCCTCTGGCAACAGTTTGAGATTAAGCCAGTCTGTTCACAAACCTAGTGTCACATTTGACCCCGATATGAGCTTCCAACCTCATACTCATGCCATGAGTAAGCCTGTCTATTTCAACCACCATGATATTGCCCGACATTGTCCCTGTCTCAGCTCATCTGCTGCTGAAACCCTCATTCATGCCTTTGTCACCTCTAGACTTAACTCTTCCAATGCACCCCCGGCTGGTCTCTCACATTCTACTCTCCATAAACTTGAGGTCATCTAAAACTCTGCTGCCCGTGTCTTAACTTGCACCAAGCCCCACTCCCCTATCACCACTGTGCTCGCTGACCTACATTGGCTCCCAGTCAAGCAATATCTTGATTTTAAAATTCTCATCCTTGTTTTCAAATCCCTCCATGGCCTCACCCTCCTTATATTTGTAATCAACTCCAGCCCTACAACCCTCCAAGATATCTGCACTCTTCTAATTCTGTCCTCTTGTACATCCCTGATTTTAATCAATCCACTATTGGTGGCCATGCCTTCAGTTGCATAGGCCTAATTCTGGAATTCCCTCCCTACACCTCTCTGCCTCTTCACTTTGCTTTCTTCCTTTAAGACACTCCTTAAAACTATGTCTTTGACCAAGCTTTTGGTCATCTGATCTAATATCCCTTTATCTGGCTTGCTGTCATACTTTGTCCTCTAATGCTCCTATAAAGCATCTTGTGATGTTTTACTATGTTAAAGGCCCTATATAAATATAAGTTGTTGTTGTTATCAGGTTGCTGTTTGTGGGACCTTGCTCTGCACAAATTGGTTGTCATATTTCCTACATTACAACAGTGACTGCAGTTCAAAATGTACTTCATTGGCTGTAAAGTGCTTTGAGACATCCTGAGGTTATGAAAGGCATATATAATGCAATTTTTTTTCTTTTTATTTTAATCTGCTGTGTTAAGCTTTGTTAGGCAACAATTGAATTGCTACTGGATTACAAACATTCAAATTACATTTCCTAGGTGTACAAATTTCAAAGGTCCTTTGGGGGATTACTGGAATTTGGGCCCCAAGTGTGACCAGCAGTGGAATACCCTTGACCTGATTCTCATTGCTGTACTTCCTGGAGTTTGCCTTGCTCTGATTGTTGCTGTCAGTATGTGCTGTATCTACAGTTACAAGAAACGGAAATACCTTGCAAATGCCAGAAAAATGTGAGTCATATATCATGAGTGGTATGTGCTAATGAGATATTATTGTCCTTGCTGGGACTGTTCACAGAACAGTAGAATGATCCATGTAATCGAATCTGATATGTTCAAATAGCATATAATGTTGTTTGAAACTTTCCTTTTACAGCCCCTAAAATTGTAAAGATATTTGTTAATAAGTATAGAATTGCATCTAAGCAGTAAACTCATGAAAGAGAAGAATGCAACTTCTGAAGTACACTCACTCCTCCTCATCGCACACAGGGCAGTCAGGAGAAGTCAGTGAAATCACTCAGCAGTCTACTGGAGGCTTCTACGCTATGTAGAACCCTTCATCCCCAGGTCACCAGCAATTCTGGTAGGAAGACCTGAAAACAGGTGTTCAGGTAAAAGTAGAACAAATTGACTTTTCTAATGACTGCACTACAAGAGTAATCTGTTGGTTGTAAAGCATTTGGAGTGAGGCTAGAATTTATCCTGGAGTATACTTTTTTAACAGTGATAACACAAACTTTTATAGAATAAAATTGTCCAATGATTCTCCAATGCATGGATTGCTTTGCCATGATTATGCACCTCTCACCCTGCAACATTGAGTAGCAGGGACACAGACCTTAAAAACCAGGCACAAATGGTCAAAGAAGTACCATGAATATTCAAACTTATATAAATAGTAATAGATTTGTTGTGGTTTACACAAATTCCAATACAAATTAAGAGTTTTAGTGTTATGCATAATTTATTTTTTCCCCGTCACACATCTCAATCAGAGGGATTAACTCATGGAGGTTGATTTTCATTGCCTTGCCCGGTGTTAATGGGGTATAGTGACCTAAAAATGGGGTTGGTCGTCTTGCTGCCCTGTTGACACTGACGATGCAGCTGGCTGCATTTTGAAAGAGGCCTACTGCCTGTCAATGCGCCTGCCTGTTTCAGGTAACAGCCCCTTCTTAATATGGAAATCAAGGTCCTTTGACCTAGGATAGGACATCGATTGTCATTTTTAGTCTGAACTGGTCAAAACATGCACCATGCATATTCTGACCAGTTCCATGGGCAATGGGTGACCACTGACCACATCCAGGCGCGTATCCATTGTCTCTCGAGATAAGGAGGCCCAAAAGAAAAGAAAAGAAAGGAACTAAAGAGGCCTGGCAAATGTAAGTGTAAATTATTTTTATGGTCCCCAAAGGAGCAGGAGTGCTCCTAAGGCACCTACAGAAATAATGGGCCTATGATGTTTCGGGACCCTGGTGGGTGGGTACACTGTTCTGGGATAAAAGTGCCAGATTTAGTCATGTAAATGCAGGGATCGACCATATGGGTATCTGTTTCTGGTGGTTCAAACTAAACAAGTGGTACTGCAATAGTGTCTTGAAACAACAGTTTTAGGCTTGGAGGAATTTTTTTTAAATTTGCAAATACAGGATTTTGGGAAAGGCTTGGAAATCAGCTTCAAAATTGGAACCTTTCAATTAAATTTGAACAGCTGTGTTTCAATCATTATTTTTTCCATGTTAATAAGTGGATATAATTTTTAATGAAAAATGAAATTTTACTGACAGCAAAGAAGAATTAATGAAAAGTAAAACGAAATCTAAGCATCCCGTGATCAGAAATCACCAGAACAAAGCCTTTGTGAATGATGAAAATAACTACCAAGATCTGAGTGATCCACAGCAAACTATGGTAAGGCTTCATTGGTATTAGTTCAGTCAGTTTAAAAGTATATTCCAAACGTGCTGGGAGCCACTTAGAATGAGGCCTCTAGGGAGGAATGACCCCACAATATAATAGAATTTTCTATTGAGTTTGAAAGTGATTTAGTTAAGTCCAAAACCAGGGTCTTAAATCTAAACAAAGCAAACTACATATTTAGGAGGTGCAAGTTAGCTAAGGTAGATTGGGAAACTATGTTAAAAGATATGACGGTAGGCAAGCAATGGGTAGTATTTAAATAATTAATCAATAATTTGCAACAAATATAAATTCCTTTAAGGCACAAAAACCCCACAGTGGTCCAAGCATGGCTAATACGGGGAGTTAAAGATAGCATTAGATCAAAGGAAGAGGCTTACAATATTGCCAAAAAGAGTAATAAACCTGAGGATTGGGAGGATTTTAGAATTCAGCAAAGGAGGACCAAGAAGTTGATAAGGAGACAGAAAAGAGAATATGAGCATAGACTAGCAAGAGATATAAAAACAGATTGTAAATGTTTCTATAGGTATGTAATTAGGAAGAGATTAGTGAAAGTTAATGTGCACCCATTTCAGGCAGAGGCAATTGAAATTATAATGGGGAATAAGGAAATGGCACAGACAGTAAACAAATACTTTGTTCTGTCTTCACAGTGGAAGGCACAAAAAAGTCTGGAAATAATGGGGAACCAAGTGTCTAGTGCGAATGAAGAACTTAAAGAAATCAGTTTAAGTAAAGAAATAGTACTGGAGTAATTAATGGGATTAAGTGGTGACAAATCCCTGGATCTGACGACCTGCATCCAATAGGTTTTAGAAGAGGCAGCTGCTGAGATAGTGGATGCATTGGTTTTGATTTTTCAGAGTTCCTGGAAATCTAAAACAGTTCCCAAGGATTGGAAGGTAGCAAACATAACCCAGCTATTTAAGAAAGGAGGAACAGAACAAATAGGGAACTATAGGTCAATTAATAAATCAGTAAAATACTGGAATCTATCATTAGGGTCATGGTAACAGGGTACTTCGAAAATAATAATATGATTAAGCAGAGCCTATGCAAATTTTTGAAAGGAAAAATCATGTTTAGAAAATCTATTGAATTTTTTGAAAATGTAACTAGTAGGATGGATAAGTGGGAATCAGTGGATTTAGTGTATTTGAATTTTCAAAAAGCATTCGATAAGATATTAGGACTCATGGGATTGGGGAATATATTAGCATAGATTGAGGATTGGTTAATGGACAGAAAATTGACAATAGGAATAAAAGGGACATTTTTGGGTTGGCAGGCTATAACTAGTGGTGCATCACAAGTTTTAGTACTTGGGCCTCAGCTATTTACCATCTATATTAATGACTTTGATGAGAAGACTGATTGCTGATGATACAAAATTAGGTGGGAAAATAAGCGGTGAGGAGCATGCAAAGAGACTGCAAAGGGATATAGATAGGTTGGGTGAGTGGGCAAGAACAGGGCAGATGGAATACAATGTAGTGAAGCATGAAATATCCACTTTTGTAGGGAAAAATTAAAAAGCAGAATGCTTTTTGAATTGTGACAGACTGGGAAATTTTTGCATTCAGAAGGACCTAGATATCCTTGTACATGAATGACAAAGTTAACATGCAGGTACAGCGAGTAAGTAGGAAGACAATGATATGTTAGCTTTGGTTACAAAGAGATTGGAGTATGAGTAAAGAAGTCTTATTTCAATTATACAGGACAATGGTGAGGCCACACCTTGAGTACTGAGTGCAGTTTTTGGTCTCCTTACCTAAGGAAGGACATACTTGCCCTAGATGGAGTGCAATAAAGGTTCACCAGACTGGTTCCTGTGATGAGGAGATTGTCCTATAAGGAGGGATTGAGTAGACTTGATCTACAATGCCTGAAGTTTAGAAGAATGAGAAACGATCTAATTGAAACATATAAAACTCTTAAGGGGCTTGATAGGGTAGATGCTGAGAGAATGTTTCCCTGGCTGGTAAATCTAGAACATGGGGTCACATTCTCAGAATAAGGGGTGAGCCATTTAAGACTGAGATGAGGAAAATTTCTTCACTGAAAGGGTTGCAAACTTCTGGAATTCTCTACTCCAGAGAGCTGTAGATGCTCCCTAATTGAGTATATTTCAAGACAGAGATTGATAGATTTTTGGGTACGAAGGGAATTAAGGGATATGGGGATAGTGTGGAAAGGTGGAATTGAGGTAGTAGATCAGCTCTGATCTTGTTGAATGGTGAAGCAGACTTGGAGAGCTAAATGGCCTCCTCTTGCTCCTATTTCTTATGTTCAAAGCAGTTAATAAAGACTATGGAGTCCTGGGTTTTACTGGGTTTTACAAGAAGAGGCACAGGGAGAAAAAGCCAGAAAGTTAGTTTTCACATGTATACTGATGACAGTCAGCTCTACCTCATCACCACCTCTCTCAACTCCTCCACTGTTGCTAAATTATCAGACTGTTTATCCAACATCCAGAACTGCGTGAGCAGAAATTTCCTCCAATTAAATATTGGGAAGACTGAAGCCATTGTTTTCAGTCCCCACTCCAAACTCTGTTCCCTAGCTACTGACTCCATTCCTCTCTCTGGCAACAGTCTGAGATTAAGCCAGTCTGTTCGCAAACTCGGTGTGCATTTGACCCCAAGATGAGTTTCTGACCACATATTTGCGCCATCACTAAGATCACCTATTTCCACTTCCATAACATTGCCCGACTTTGCTCCCAACTCAGCTCACCTATTATTGAAACCTTTATTCATATCTTCGTTATCTCTCAACTTGACTATTCCAATGCACTTCTGGCTGGTCTCCCACATTCTACTCTTTGTAAACTTGAGGTCATCCAAAACTCTGCTGCCCATATCATAACCCGTACCAAGTCCCATTCCCCTATCACCCCTGTGCTGGTTGACCTACATTGACTCTCGGTCAAGCAACATCTTGATTTTAAAATTCTCTTCCTTGTTTTCAACTCCCTCCATGGTCTTGCCCCTCCCTATCCCTGTAATGTCCTCCAGCCCCACAACCGTCCGAGATATCTGTGCTCCTCTAATTCTGGCCTCTTGAGCATCCCTGATTGTAATTGCTCCACCATTGGTGGCTGCGCCTTCAGTTGCTGAGGCCCTAAACTTGGATTTCCCTCCCTACGCCTCTCTGCCTCTGTACCTTGCTTTCCTCCTTTAAAATACTCCTTAAAACCTACATCTTTGACCAAGCTTTTGGTCATCTGACCTAATATCTCCTTATGGGGCTCAGTGTCATATTTTGTTTTATAATGCTGCTGTGAAGCACCTTGGGACATTTTATTGTATTAAAGGCATTTTATAAATATAAGGTGTTATTATTATTATGCTGCACCTGTATAAAACAATAGTTCCACCCTATTGTATTTGGATCACATATAGCTTAAACCTTTTAAACAGCGAGTCAAAATTATATAATACTTAAGCCTGTATTTGCAATTTTAAAACAGTCACAGGATTCCTGAATAATGATTGCAGCTGTGTGTGACTAAATTTCTGGAAGCATTTCATAATATTGAAACTAATTGCAAACTCTTTAAAATACATATGGGCATTCAAACAGAGGTATACCTGATATAAGCATTATGTGGTGTCTTGGTTCCGCAGGCCCATTAGGTGACACTTGTTAGATATGTTTTTGATGGTACTATTCTTATAATCTAAAATGGGAATGCAACTGTGAGAAATTTAAAATGACCAGATTGATGTGATAATCAGCCCTTATGGGTCAGTCTAGTCTCATATGCCCTCCCTGCATAAAACCCTTCAGAGTTAGGTGTCAGATCCGGGAAGGAAAGATAACTTAGTTGAAGCGACAGATTTAAGGAGGTAGGATTTTAGGAGAATTTTGAAGATAGAGAAGAGCATTAACAAGATGATTAATGGAGGGTTTTCCAGAGTATTTGCTAAAGTAGTTGAAGACTCTGCCAATGATGGTAGAATAGAGGGAGGGGAATGGACAGCAGACCAAAACTGGAAGACTGGAGGTGCAGCAACACATAGCACCGAGGGGGTGTTGAGGTGATAGGAAGGGGTAAGGCGGCGGAGGGATTTGAAGACAAGGACAAAGGTTATAAATTGATATATTGATGGATAGAGGCAGGCAGAATTAAGGTCTCAGTTGAGGAAGGTTTTGTGCATGTAGCAGAGTTGGAGGCCTGGATTTTATTCTTCCCCAGGCGTCGGGTTCCGTGGCAGGGGGGAGGCCTGAAGATAGCTGTGGATCAGGCCTGCCACTGACCTCAATGCCATGGGGACCCAGCCCAATCATTGCAGCGGCGGCGAGGCTCCATGGCGCCACCCACCCCACCCCCCACCCCCCTGTCGTTGGGCAACAGGACCACAATTAACATATTCAAATGAATTAAATTATTAAATTTAAATAGACTGAAATAGCTTGCGGGCCCGGGGTCATTTTCGGCGTGGCGGCCGGCACTCCCGCGTCTTCAGATCCCTGTCTGGGGAAAAGCGGCACCACACTGGTGGGGAGGTGAGAGGAGGTAGGTTTGTCAGTGCGGGTCGGGTGTGGGGCAATGGGGTCAAATAAACATAATGGGTGTAGGGGATGGTGGGAAGGGTTGAACCTTAAACTTTGTGCAGTTTGGGGGAGGAAGGTCAGATGTAAAAGCTAAGTGTTTTGGGAGGGGAAAGGGCAAATAGTTATTGTAATTGTTATGGGGGAGCGGTGGGAAAGGTGCGGTAGAAATTTAATTATTTAATTTTGGGGGTAGGACAAAATTTAAATTGGGCAGCAGGGCTGGCTGCCCTTTAAAAATGGTGCAGCGCCTGCACACAGGCAGCTGGCACATTGCCAGAGACGAACAGCCCATCCCCTCCACAAGATTGGGGGGTGGTGGGGGGGGGCAGGGTGCCCGGATATTTAAATGAGCCATTGCGCTTGAGATTGCAGTGGCTCTTTGGCTTGGGCTGCCATTTTGTCAGCTTGCTGCCAATTTCTTAAAATCCAGCCCGGAGTTTATAAAGGGTGAAACTAAGGGAATGTCCCATTTAGTGTTAGTTGAAACAGTTTGGACTCTCACTAGATACATTACTTATCCAAACAATGCACAAGTCATGAATATCATTTCAGGTTGGACTCTGAAATTAATCCTCTGCTGATTTTATAAAAATCTAGATGTTGCAACAAGCTTACTATGTAAATGTTGCAACTTAAATATATCCAAATTATTCACACACATACACACTGATGATGAGAGCTCCTAAGCAGACTATTCTTGCAAACCACAGTCTGCGGGTTTAAATGCAAAGTTCAGACCAATATCATTTTAATTTATGCAGAGTGCATTGTTCGTCTAGATATTGCCCTTTGAATAACTTTCTTATGCTCTTAGACAAAGATCTTTTTTTTATTACAGAGACAAAATAATTGAAAAACTAAAGTTGCTACAATTATTTCTCAAGATTACTCTATTTTTACTGTAAATTAAGTTAATGAATGATTGCTTATGCATATTTCAAAGTATGAACAAGCAAGGAGATACCATGCTGGTCTGTTTATGCTGGGACAATTAGGGAATGATTGTGGAAGACCATTCAGAGTATCTCTGGTGACAAAGGGAGAGGCAAAATTGACACAACCTGTGGAGCTGTGTCTGGTATGACAAAGAAGGTCACAAGGAAGCAGAAGGTTCAGTTGGAAGATACAGAGAAAACAAATAATTAAATAGCTATAAAACATCCACCGCTAGTCTGTAAAAGTAATGCAAATCCATTAGGTTTTTAAGTGCAAATGCCCTGCATAGTACTGGAAAGTATTTCAAGATTTGTTAATAGTTCTGTATTTGAATGGGAAGCACCAAATTAAATGTGGGTACAGGCAGGAAATTAGCATAATGCTAATCAATGAAATTTTAAGCCACTCCAAAATTTCAGCATGTGACCGAGGTTAGAGCTTCAATGCCGCACTGAAGGAGTGCTATATTGTCAGAGGTGCCATCTATTAGATAAGTGAAACCATGACCCCATCTTCCTATTCAGATGGTAGAAAAGATCTTGTGGCACTATTTGTGGAAAATCAGGGAGTGCTCATAGTACCCCAGCCAACATCCCTCACTCCACCAACAGATCATTTGGTTATTTATCTAATTTTCTGTATTTTGAGACCTTGCTGTGCACAACTTGTTTCCCTCCAAAACAACAGTGACTGTACTACTAAAAGTAATTGGCTATGGATTGACTATTGGTTTATGGATGTGCTAAGGATGTGAAAAGTGCTATATAAATGCAAGTTCTTTATCTCTGTACAGTGTTTTTGTCTGATTTCAATTAGCTATTGACATTCTTGGAGAACACAGGATTAGGATGAAATTATTGGTCACTCTGAGGCTCACTTACTATTCAGGGTGGGGGAACAGCAAAGGGAGTGAAATGGAGCACGAAAATAAGAAAACGAGAGAAGCAAAAGACAATGAAAGCAATGGAAAGTGAAAGGACAAATCTTACAAATGTTTTATGTTCTAACCTTGGAGCAAAATATCTCAGCATTTTCATGGTTTCTGTCCGGTTCTTGGTAAAATCAAGTGTGTAAACAGAATATAATCAGGAAAAACAGCAGGGAAATGCAGAGAAAAAAACTTGAATTATGCAAGAACTATCTGTTCTTGATGTTGAAATCCTGATTTGCGATCAGTTTACTCCAGAAGTATTTTGAGTTAAGTACAATAGAAATAAATTAATATGAACGTTAGGAAGGGCAAAAGTAAAAATAACATCTGGCATCAAACAGCTTGATAGGAAACAGACAGCACCACAGAAATACAGTGCATTGAAAGTAGAGTATAACTCTGTTATCTGATCATCTAGCCAGTACAACAGCAGTTTATATATACCCCCCTTAATGTAACAAACCGTCCCAAAGCACTTCATAGGAGTGTTATAAAACAAAACATGACATTGAGCCACATAAAAAGATATTAGGAGAGATGACCAAAACCTTGGTCAAAGAAGTAGGTGTTAAGGACCATCTTCAAGGAGGAAAGAGAAGTAGAGAGGTATATGGAAGGAATTCTAGAGTTTAGGGTCTAGGCAGCCGAAGGCACGGCCACCAATGGTGGAACAATTAAAATCGGGAATGCTGAAGAGGTCTGTATTAGAGGAGTGCAGATATCTTGAAGGATTGTGGGGTGGCGAAGATTACAGAGATAGGGATCGGAGCAGTGTGAAGCAAGTCGGGAGCTGTGTGAAGCAGACCGAGAGCAGTGTGAAGCAAGTCGGGAGCTGTGTGAAGCAGACCGAGAGCAGTGTGAAGCAAGTCGGGAGCTGTGTGAAGCAGACCGAGAGCAGTGTAAAGCAGACCAGGATTGGAGCAGTATAAATCAGACCTGGAGCAGTATGAAGCAGGTTGGCAGCAGATGGGGTTATGAACTGTGAGTCTAAACTGAACAGGTGAGGAGAAAAAAGAAAAGTAATCGCGAAGTGACATCACAGGACAAAGAGTCACTTGAGGTGAGTACGCTGGTAAGCTTTTAATTTAATCTAAATTAATCAACTATAAAGTAAGACTCGATAGATTAATTAGTATAAAAAAAGCTAAAGCTAATTTGATAATTCATCATATAATTAAAATGAGTGCTCAATTAATCAATCAGATCAAGGGGATAAAGTTAAAATTAAATAATAGGGATAGTCAAACTAATAAAGTCTGAATTTTTCAGTAAATTAAAATCTAAGGTTTTTAGATAATAAAAACATTTCAGTTAACCTCCCTATAAAATAGCGTGATGTCAGCACAGGAGAAGCAGCTGATCAGTGAGTCTTTATTTAGTTAAGTAGTAAGTTTAAGACCCATGAAGTGTGCATCTTGTTCCATGTGGAAACTCCGAGTACTTGTGTCCTGGACAACCAACATGTGCAGGGAGTGTTATCTGCTGGAGGAGCTCCAGCTCCAGGTTTTGGAGCTTGAGCAGCAGCTGGCATCACTGCTGTGTATCCTCGAGAACGAGAGTTTTGTAGATAGCACATTTATAGATGTGGTCACCCTACAGCTTAAGGGTATGCAGGCAGTGAGTGAAGGGGTGACCACCAGGCAGTCAAGAAGGACCAGGCAGGTAGTGCAGAATCCCCAGAGTGCATCTCACTCTCCAACCAGTATTCTGTTCTGAATACAGGTTAGAGTGATTGTTTCCCTGAGCCTAGTCCACAGCACCACAGCTGGCTCAGTTGTGGTGGTGGTGGTGGGGCGACAGGGGTCGCTGAAGGACGATTGGAAAAGCAATAGTGATGGGGATTCGTTAGTTCGGGGAACATACAGGCATTTTTGCAGCCACAGACAAGAATCCAGGATGGTATGTTGCCTCCTTTGTGCCAGGGTCAAGGATGTCACTGAGTGGCAGCAGAGCACTCTGAAGGGGGGAGGGGAAACAAACAGTAGTCGTGGACTATATCAGTACCAATGACATAGGTAGAAAACTAAATGAGATCCTTTAGCCAGTGTTTAGGAAACTAGGAAAGAAACCAGCAGCGGGACCTCAAAGTTAGTAATCTCCCATTTACTCCCAGTACCATGTACTAGTGAGTATAGAAATAGGAGGATAGATCACATGAATACATGATTGGATAGAATAAATGGTGCAGGAGGGAGGGCTTTAGATTCCTGGGACATTAGGACTAGTTCACGGGGAGATGGGACCTGTACAGCCAGACAGGTTGCACCTGACAGAGCTGGGACCAATGGCCTAGTGATGCAATTTGGTAGTGCTTTTGGGGAGGGTTTAAATTAACTTGGCAGGGGTGTGGGAAGCAGAAGGTAACAAATGTCAGTATAGTAGGAAGTAGCCAGGTATTAGGTGCGGTCAGAGTAAGAGGGAATGCAATAACATCTAAATTAGGTTTACTACGCATGTATATGTATGCGTGGAGTGTGGGAAATGAGGTGAGCTGCAGGAGCAGATAGCCAAGTGGAAATATCATGTTGTGGCAACAATGGAGGCCTGGCTCAAAAAAGGGCAAGACTGGGTACTAAATATTCAATGTGTTCAGGCAAATAAAGAAGGGAAGAAAGGAGGAGGGATGGCAGTATTTATTAAGGAGAATATTACAGTGCTGGAGAGAGGATGTTCTAGTGGGGTCAAGGACAGAATTTATTTGGTTAGAGCTAAGAAACAATACAGGCACCATTACACTGTTGGGTGTATTCTGTAGGCCACCAACTACTGGGAAAGATATAGAGCACAGTCGTCCAACCTTTTCGCGTGGGGGCCACATTATAATTTTTGTCTTACATTGGGGACAGGTAAGCCAATTTCGGAAAGATTAAAATTTATCTTACTATTAATCAAAACAACAACAAATGTGCATTTTTGTGAAGAAGCTTTAAATGAGTAGATTAATTTATTGACTTACTTTCTCATCATTATGTTGGACACTGATTTAGTGAGGTACCTTGCATGTTTTGCTTGCACAAGTAGTCAATGTTTGCCTGCACACTTATTGTAGCAATGCAGAGTATTCTGGATAGATAGCCATCTGTCAGGAGTAATCTTGATCACTCTCTCTCTCTCTGGGCTGGATTTTGTTTCTAGCCTGATGTCGGGGTCCGTGGCGGGGGAGCTGGAAATAGGAGCGGCAGTGGCCATCACGGAACCTGACGCTGGGACTGCCGGGTGTGATCTTCCCGATGGCGGGGAAGCTCCATGGCAGCCCTGCCACTGCTCTGTGACAGGACCCAAGTTAGCATATTTAAATTACATATTTGCAGGAATTAAAATGTAAACCGCAGAAATCTTACCTTCAGTTTCCGATATGCAGCATGACATGTGGCAGTTATGCACCTTCACTTTCCCATCCAGGGAAAGCTGCTGCAGCCTTGTAAAAATGGCACCAGCACCTGCTCCTTCAACAGGTGAACGGTGTCACCAAGGCCATCCCCGCCAAGTAATTGGCGGGGGTGGTCGCCGTTAATATGGAAAGTGGCCATAATCGCGGCGGTGCTGGTCCCGTGGGGGATGGCAGCCATGTTCCACGCTTGCCGCCACTCCCAGCGACAGGACTACAAAATCTCTGTCCCTCTCTCTCTCTCTCTTTCTCTGCCTCTCTCTCTGTCCTCCCCCCCCTCTCTCTCTCTCTCTGTTCCCACTCTCCCTCTCTCCCCCTCCCCTCCCCCACCCTCTCTCTCTCTCTGACAGTTGCAGGGAGCGGGAGAACTCAGCACAACAGCTTTGTGGTTGGTCAGTTTATTTTATAAAAAATTATGTTGGTGAGTTTCACAGCTGACAGGTGCTGACATCGGGACAGCGGCTTCCCAACTTTGGAAAGATTTGGGATTTTCTGGTGGGCTTTTACACAAAAAGTCAGAACCTGCAGAAAACCCCAAATCTGATTTTTTTTTTAAGAAGACGACAATGGAAAATTTCTCATCTCTGTAATACATCTGCGGGCCGGATGGAAACCTTTGGCAGGCCAGATCCTGGTCTGTGGGCTGTATGTTGGATAACCCTAATATAGAGGAACAAACTTTCAAGGAAATTACAGAGAGGTACAAGAATTGGAGAGTAGTTATAATGGGGGGATTTTAACTATTTTAATATAGACTGCAATGGTAATGATGTAAAGGGCAGAGAGAGGCAAGAGTTTCTGGAATGTGTTAAGGAGAATTTTCTACATCAGTAAGTTTCCAGTCCAACGAGGAAGGAGGCATTGCTGGATTTGGCTCTGAGGAATGAGATGGGCCAAGTGAATCAATTGTCAAGAGGGGATCGTTTAGGGGACAGTGATCATAGTATCATAAGGATTAGGTTGTCTATGGAAAAGGACAAGGAGAAATCCAGGGTAAAATTAATTAAATGGGGGAGAGTCAACTTCAATGGGGTGAGAACAGATCTGGCCCAGGTAAATTGGAATCAAAGATTGGCAGGCAAAACGCTAATGGAACAATGGGCTGCCTTTAAAGAGGAGATAGTCCGGTGGCAGTCGAAGTACATTCCCATGAAAGGGAAAGGTGAGGCAATCAAATCCGGAACTCCCTGTATGATGAAAGAGATAGAGGGTAAGATGAAGCAGAAAAAGAGTGTATATGACAGATGTCAGGTAGATAATACAAGTGAGAACCAGGCTGAATTTTGAAGGGTCAGAGGATAAGTGAAAAAACAAATAACAGAAGCAAAGAGAGTGTATGAGAAGAGACTGGTAGCGAACATAACAGGGAATCCAAAAGTCTCCACAGGCATATAAATAGTAGAAAGGTGGTAAAAGAAGGAGTGGGGTCGATTTGGGACCTAAAAGGGGATTGAATGCATGGAGGACATGGCTAGGGTACTAAATGAGTACTTTGCATCTGTGTTTATCAAGGAAAAAGATGCTTCCCAAGTCATAGTGACAGAAGAGGTGGTTGAGACACTGAATAGGCTAAAAATTGATAAAGAGGAGGTATTAGATAGGTTGGGTGTATTTAAAGTTGATAAGTCACCAGGACTAGATGAGATGCATCCAAGAATACTGAGGGAAGTAAGGGTGAAAATTGCAGAGGCACTGGCCATAATCTATTAATCCTCCTTAGATACAAGGCTGGTGTCAGAGAACGGAAAATTACAAATGTTACACTCTTATTCAAGAAAGGGCGTAAGGATGAGCCCAGCAACTGCAGGCCAATCAGTAGTGCAAACGTTTTTAGAAATGCTAATTCAGGAAAATATTACCGTCACTTGGATAAATGTAGATTAATTAAGGAAAGACAGCAGACTTGTTAAGAGCAAATAATCTTTAACCAACTTGCTTGAGTTTTTTGATAAGGTATCAGAGAGGGTTGATTAGGGTAATGCAGTTGATGTGGTATACATGGACTTCCAAAAGGCATTTGATAAAGTGCCACATAATAGGCCTGTCAGTAAAGTTAGAGCCAATTGAATAAAAAGGACAGTAGCAGCATGGATATGGAATTAGCTGAGTGACAGGAAGTGGAGAGTAGTGGTGAATGGTTGTTTTTTGGACTGGAGGACGGTATACAGTGGAGTTCCCCAGGGATCACTGTTAGGACCCCTGCTTTTCCTGATATGTATTAATGACCTAGACATGGGTGTACTGGGAACAATTCAAAATTTGCACATGACACAAAACTTGGAAGTATTGTCAACTGTGAGGAGGATAATGATAAACGTCAAGAGGACATAGGCTGGTGGAATGGGCAGACAAGTGGCAGATGAAAGTTAATGCAGAGAAGTGTGAAGTGATTCATTTTGGTAGGAAGAATGAGGAGATGCGTTATAAAATAAAGGGTACAATTCTAAAGGGGGTGCAGGAGCAGAGGGTCCAGGGGTATAAGCACACAAATCATTGAAGGTGGCAGAACAGATTGAGAAACCGATTTATAAAGCTTGGGAGATCCTTGGCTTTATAAGTAGGGGCATAGAGTACAAAAGCAAGGAACTTATGATAAACCTGAATAAAACTCTGGTTCAGCCTCACCTGGAGCATTGTTTCCAGTTTAGGGCGTCACACTTTAGGAGGGATGTGAAGGCATTAGAGAGGGTGCAGAAAAGATTCACGAGAATGGTACCAGAGATGAGGAACCTCAGTTACTTGGATAGTTTGGACAGGCTGGGGATTTTTCCTTCGAGGAGAGAAAATTAAGAGGAAATTTGATAAAGATATTCAAGGTCATAAAGAGTCTGGACAGGATAAGGAGAAACTGTCCTTGTTGGCAGACGGATCGAGAATCAGAGGATACCGATTTAAGGTGATTGGCAAAAGAAGCAATGGTGACATGAGGAAAAACTCTTTCACGCAGCAAATGGTTAGGATCTGGACTCCATTGCCTGAGAGTGTGGTGGAGGCAGATTCAATTGTAGTTTTCAAAAGAGAATTGGACAATTATCTGAAAAGAAAAAAATTGCAGGGCTACGGGGAAAAGGCAGGGGAAGTGGGACTAGGTGAGTTGATTTTGTAGAGAGCCAGCACGGACACGATGGGTGGAATGGCCGCCTTCTGTGCTGTAACCATTCTATGATCCTATATTTTATTATACTAGAATGGGGGTGAGGCTTTGAAGGGATTTGAAAATGAGGATGAGATTTTTAAAATCGAGGTGTTGCTTAACCAGGAGCCAACGTAGGTCAGTGTGCACAAGGGCAATGGGTGAACGGGTCTTATTCCTAGTTAGGACAGGGGTAGCAGAGTTCTGAATAACCTCAAGTTTAAGGAGGCTAGAACATGAGAGGTCGGCCAGCAGTGCGTTGGAATAGTCAAGTCTATAGGTAGCAAAGGCATGGTGAGGTTTTCAGCAGCAGATGAGTTGAGGCAAGGAGAGAGTCAGGTGATGTTATGTAAGTGAAAATGTCTTAGTGGTGGCATGGATATGTGGTCAGTAGTTCAACCCGGGGTCAAATATGACACCAAGATTGCAAACAATCTGGTTCAGCCTCAGACAGTTGTCGGGGAAGGGATGGAGTCTGTGGCTATGGGACAGAGTTTGTGGCGGGAACTGAAGACAATAGCTTCAGTCTTCATGATATTTAATTGGAGGAAATTTCTGCTCATCCAGTACTGGATGTGAAACAAGCAATCTGACAATTTAATGACAGAGGAGTCGCGTGAGATGATGGTGAAGTAGAACTGGGTGCCATTAGTGTACATGTAGAAACTGATGCTGTGTTTTCAGATGATGACGCCGAGAGATAGCATGTAGATGAGAATACTTTTGACAATTCTGCATATTCACTAAGAGCACAATGTCCAAAAAGATTGAGGTACTGGCTTGACTCAAGCTTATATCTATGTATTTTATTATTAGTTTATTACAAATCTGTTGCACACATATTTATGTACTGCACTTTGAACTGACTTAACAGCTGCAATGTAATCTCAGAAATAGCACTGTTTCATTTCATCATTTGTCCTAATCTCTTGTCAGTCACTACATAAATCAAAGTAAAATTTTTCATGACAAAGTCACTATCTGTTAAATTGACTTTATTGGGGGAGGTGGGGGAGAGATAGGAGGTTACAACTTTGTGGGTTCAGGTTGCTTAAGAGCCCCACATGTTCCCCAGTGTAGGTCCCCCGCACCACCACATCCCCCACCCCCCAACTTCCTAGTAGGTTCTAATGCCTAGATGAATGTTGTGGTATTTCTGGAAAGCTTGCAGCAAAATCAATGGCTCCCATGGTTGGCCCTTTACATTGCTGTTCAAAAATAGCAGCCAGAGGTCCTCCAGCACTAATATTTGCCCTGATGTTTCTGCAAAATAAAGGATTTAGATGGTGATGATAGAGGAAAATGAGTTCAGTAGGAACAGAACAAGACAGATCCCTAAATTGCTTTCTGTCTCTACCTAACAGATCGACAGATTGACAGTGAGGGGAATCAGGCACTCTAGGCCACACTTGTAATTTGATGTGCCTAGCTCAATATGATTGGCTCAGAAAGATTTTTGGGATGCAATTGAAGTTGGGGCTATGAAGCAGACTGTGCGATAAAGGTCATTGATACCACACTGTGGCAGATAGATCCTGAGTCATGACACTAGGAACTGGAATGAAACAGTTATGATGGTCTTAGTTATTTTTCCACAATGCTACCAAAGAGGCACTTTACTATTATAATCATTAGTCCTTTGGCTCAACAATTACAGTGCTAGGATGCATTTATGAAAAACATACTGAATATGGCAAACTCAAAAGTGTTCAACGTTTCTTTTTGTCACAAGGCCTATTCTCACAGAATTCCAAAGGTGAATACAGCTCCCTTAGGCCAGATGAAACATAGTGATGATGTCCAAATGATGTATATTCCCAAAGCTAATTTCAGGTTTGGAATTTTCTTTGTGTCCTGTTTGTCTTTTTTATGCAAAATTAGATCAATGCAACTATGAGCCTCTGCATCAGCTACTTGTACGTTCTATTAATCATTTGGATTATTTCCTCAAAAGCAGTATAAGATGATAAGTGGTAAGTTACATTCACACCACCCAAGTGCCAGGCAATGGCCATTTCCAACAAGAGAGAATCCAACCATCTCTCGTTGACACTCAATACCATTACCATCGCTGAATCCCCTACTATCAACATCCTGGGGGGTTAGCATTGAACAGAAACCGAAGTGGACCAGCCATATAAGTACTGTGACTACAAGAGCAAGTCAGAGACTGGGAATTCTGTGGCAAGTAACTCACCTCCTGACTCCCAAAGCCTGTCCACAAGGCAAAAGTCAGGAGTGTGATGGAATAATTTCCACTTGCCTGGATGGGTGCAGCTCCAACAACACTCAAGAAGCTCGACACCATCCAGGACAAAGCAACCCACTTGACTGGCACCCCCTCCACCACTGACAACATTCACTCCCTTCACCACCGACGCAGAGTGGCAGCAGTGTATATCATCTACTAGATGCACTGCAGCAACCCACCATGGCTCCTTCGGCAGCACCTTCCAAACCCGTGATCTCTACCACCTAGAAGGACAAGGGCAGCAGATGCATGGGAACACCACCACCTGCAAGTTCCCCTCCAAGCCACACACGATCCTGACTTAGAACTATATGGCCGTTCCTTCACTGTCGCTGGGTCAAAATCCTGGAACACCCCTCCTAACAGTGCTGTGGGTGTACCTACCCCACATGGACTGCAACAGTTCAAGAAAGCAGCTCACCACCATCTTCTCAAGGGCAATTAGGGATGGGCAACAAATGCTGGCTTTTGTACTTTAGGCAATCCAGTGCAAATTTTAAGACAGATCTCAGATGGTTTAAATTCAACAGTCGTGGGGTACACTGCCATTTTCACTTTGAAAGCCTTATGCTAGAAAGAAATAATTTATCTCAGTTGAATGAAGACAATGGGCAGATGATACAGGAATGGATGCCTTAATTTAAATATAAATGATGACTATGTTACACAGGACCTAATCTCTGAAAGCCTGCCACACCTCGGATTCAGTATGATCTCAGTCACTGTGGATAATTGCCCTCTCGTGGTTAATTTCAGTGTGACAGATTTGAGACTGCAGAATATTATACTGCACCACTGTCAAACTCCATTTTCTTATGTATATATATGGATAGATATGTAAAGAACATTAAAAGCTTCTTCAATAGAATTAAACCTTTTTGAAAATATGAGCTCCAGTAGCCTTATTTCTACACAGAACACAATACTAATGTTAACACAGTGTTCCAATGAATTCTTATAACCTAAAGTAACAAAGTGACATTCCAAAAATAATTAATAATGCTACTTTCTTTATCAGTTACCATCAGCCTGAATCGAATATAGTCAGAGGGAATATTTCACCTCTAATGAGAGATGCAAGTTATTCACACTATGAAGGTCAACCTTCCATTCCCCAGTACCAACCGACAAGTGGATATCCTGAGCAGGACTATAGGCTACCTCCTGGAACATCCATCAAGAGGCCTGAGGTAAGCAGAACAAATCAATCCCTGCAATAGCATTGTGCACCTAAGCTGTTTTTAACCAATGTTCCTGGAATCTCCTCTATCACCATTGAGCAATACTGGCATCTCAGATACACATAATCAATCCTACTTTATATAGACAATGCATTTCCTGGGTGCAATGCATATTTCCTAAACAAAATAGAATTCTTTTTACTTTAGCTTTGCTACCTTCAATTTTAAACAAAAGTGTTTAGACGCTGGAGAAATAATTGTAAACTGTGCTGCAAAAATCATGAGATAATTATAAAAACTGAGATCTAATTAAGGTACTGTACGGTAAGCTTAGTTCTGAAAAGCTTGCAAAATTTTCAGTTCATGGAACTTTTAGATTCACTATTTAATCATTTGGATCATTTCCTCAGAAACGGTGTAAGGCAAGATACTTTTAAATGAAAAGGTCGTATTACTCTGGAAAGCCATGTCTTGTTTTTGCTTTGCAGGTAAAGGGGATTCAAGTTTTGCCTCTAATGGAACCCAGGCAAAGTTTCCAAAGGGAACAATTTTATGAGCATCCAGGTAATCACCAATTCCACAACCCTCTGAGATATGGAAGGCCTCAATACTAAGGAGCGGAAATACGATAAACAAGGGAATCTGACACCTTTGAAGCATGGGCATTGCCAAGAACATTTGACCTGTTAGCAAATTAATTCAATTTTAAAAAATCAATTCATAAATGAATCATCAATAAATATTGCATTAGTAGAATGGAGTGTCATACTGGAAATCGTGGAACAGTGCTCTCTAATGAAGTCAGTAGTGACAAATAAAGATTTTCCGCATGTTCTGCTTTTGAAAATTTGTACTCATGTTATGCGCTCATATTATAAGGGAGCTAGCACAGGGAATGTGACTCTTTCCCATTTTGGGTACAAAAGCCTTGATTTTAAATCCTAGTGGGAGTTGTGCAGGTAGGGGTCGAGGTGGAAGGGAAACCATCCATCCCTCCACAGCATGAGGCCTTGGAAATTTTAGCTGCTGGGCCTCATCTGCATCGGCCCTGTCAGTTCCTGTCTAATCTGATGGGAAGCGCTAGCCGGGTAGATTGGCGGTAGCAAGATTACAGGAAGCAGGAGGCTGTTGACTGGGACCTAGAAGAATGGTTCACAGCATTCAACCATGTGACTAGGAGTGCGTGGTGGGTCAGGAGGCCTTTACAGTCGAGGTAGTGAAGCCTAGAGCAGGGAGGTCAAGGTTTCTCTGTGGGGCCAGGAAGAGCACTCTTGCTCTCCATGACCCATAAGCTAACACAAAAAATGGATACAATTACTTGAATGGAAAGGAAGTCAGGTTTGGTCCATAGCAGACAGCCAATCCTCTACCTTCAGTTTCCTGCCTCTCCGTCAAAGTTAAAACGTACAAGGTTGCTTCCTTCAAGCAGGTGGGGTTGGGGGGTAGTTAACACTATTTGTATAACTCCTGTGTTCTTTCATAAATACTTTTACTGCATTCTGCATTGGCTAATGACATTGGTCTCTGCCTGAAGCTGTCTTTTTATGAGATTATTGCTCTACTGAAGAACTTTTTAACCAACAAGGCCACAATTGCAATTGCAAGAAATAAATCTTTCTTTTTAAGATACAATATATATAACAGTTTAATCTCCTACTTGAGCTTCAAAGCAATCATTACAAGGTAACCAATGAAAATTACAAATTAGACAACCATAAATCTATCATTTTCTGAATGTAATTGTATTTAATTGTAAGCACACTATTAAAGTTTTATTGTTCAAACATCAACCATGTACATCTCACTGATATTTTTTAATCAAATTTCTGATAATAGTGACTCTGGCTGTTGTATGTTTCTACTGGCATTTGGTGATTCCTCTAGCTGACCATTTTTCAGACATATGTCTTAACTTGGCTCATGGTTGCACTCTTGTTTCTAAGCCAGAATGTTGTGGGTTCAAGCACTTCTCCATGACTTGAGCATAAAATCCAAGCTGACATTTTAGTATAGCAGTAAGGGGGTGCTGTATCGTTGGAGGTGCTATCTTTCAGATGTGATGCTGTAAAGTGCTTAGTGATGTCCTGAAAATTTTATTTATTTATTCATGGGATAAGGGTATCACTGGCAAGGCCAGTAAATGTTGCCCATCCTTAATTGCCCTTGAGAAGCTGGTAGTGAGCCACCTTGTTGAACTGCTGCAGTCCATGTGGGGTAAGTACAAGCACAATGCTGTTAGGGAGGGAGTACCAGGATTTTGACCCAGCAACAATGATGGAACAGGGATATAGTTCCAAATCAGGATGCTGTGTTATTTGGAAGGGAACTTGTTCGTGGTGGTGTTCCCATCCACCTGCTGCCCTTGTTCTTCTGAGTGGTAGGGTTTGGAAGGTGCTGTTGAGGAGCTTTGTCGCGTTGGTGTAGTGTATCTTGTAGATGGTACACACTGCAGCCATAGTGCGCCTGTTGTAGAGGGAGTGACTGTTTAAGGTGGTGGACAGAGTGCCAATCGAGCAGGCTGATTTGTCTTGGATGGTGTTGAGCTTCTTGAGTGTTGTTGGAGCTGCACTCATCCAGGCAAGTGGAAAGTATTCCATCACCACTCCTGACTTGTGTCTTGTAGATGGTGGAAAGGCTTTGGAAGTCAGGAGGCGAGCCACTCGCTGCAGAATTCCCAGCCTCTGACCTGATCTTATAGCCACAGTATCTATATGGCTGGTCCAGTTAAGTTTCTGGTCAATAGCAATCCCCAGGATGTTGATGATGGGGGATTCAGTGGTGGTAATGCCCGTGAATCTCAAGGGAAAATGAAAGGTGCTGCATGAATGCAAGTTTCTTTTAATAAGACAGTGTGTATCAGCAGGCTACTTGGGAGATAATGCCCCTTTACCATATTTCAAAAAGCATTTTTCTCATTCCAAATGCATTATATTAGCATGTATTTACAATGCAAATATAGCATCTGCTTCACAGCAAAGCTAATATTGTATTGGACAACAATACAAATATACAAATATGACAGATAGCAAAAGACCAACTAACTGGTCCGTCTAGCCTGTCCCATACAGTAGTGATGACTTATGTGTCACAATACAGAAACTCCCTAGCCAGCTGCAGCCATGTAATCCCCTCGGTGAGGTGGGAAATCAGATTAAAAACCCATATAAATGTGGAGTCAGAGCCTGATCAGATTCAAGAGAGAAGCAATGTGTGACCTACTGGAGAAGGGGGCTCTCATACTGCTTTCTGTGACACCACATTAAGTGTAAATCCAAGGTGGTATCAAAACCACATGTATAAAGTAGATGTCTTGGACACTTCGTACACCTACCTAAGATTCATTTAAACACTTAACGAGTGCAGACACTGCCACCTTTCAAATATCTAATTGATTAAATTTTAAATGCTGGGAGAGGAATTCCGTACACCTGCATAAAACTTCTTGTGCAGAACTTTGTCCTGGGCAGGGGTGGCACAGTGGCGCAGTGGTTAGCACCGCAGCCTCACAGCTCCAGTGACCCGGGTTCAATTCTGGGTACTGCCTGTGTGGAGTTTGCAAGTTCTCCCTGTGTTTGCGTGGGTTTCCTCCGGGTGCTCCGGTTTCCTCCCACATACCAAAAACTTGCTGGTTGATAGGTTAATTGGCCATTATAAATTGTCCCTAGTATAGGTAGGTGGTAGGGAAATATAGGGGACAGGTGGGGATGTGGTAGGAATATGGAATTAGTGTAGGATTAGTATAAATGGGTGGTTGATGGTCGGCACAGACTCGGTGGGCCGAAGGGCCTGTTTCAGTGCTGTATCTCTAATAAAAAAAAAGAAAACTCAAGTCACATCCAGGGTACAGGGAGGACTGAAATTCAAACTGCAACTACTCGCCTCAGGGTAATAGTTGCAATATGAATGCACCTTTAGATACCAGTAAAAATCAAAACAGAAACACAGCTCTATCAATGCCTGAAAAAAACGATAAGAAAGGATAACATTTTGGACTGAGGCATTTCATCTCAGCCTGAAACAGTATCCTGTCTTTTCACATTTTCTGTTTATTTTAATAGAATTCCAGCTTCCAATAAAATGTATTGACAGAAAGTGTAAAGAATCATTTATTAAATAAAATTAGTTCAAAGACTGGGAGTGAGTACTAGATCTGTGTGGCATATTTTGAAGAGTCATGGCTTGATTTTGGGGGAGTTTCTCATTACAGAATATAGGACTATCATATAGATTTTAACAACGCAAATGATTTTAAAAATACTGCTTGTAACCCATGTTATTTCTTGAAATTCAACTGTTTCTTACCAATAAGTTTTCAGTGTCTGTTACCTGGAATGCAATGGCTGTTGATAACCACACAGAGTTGGGGATGGATTTTTAGGCACCGATGGGGACAAGCACAAAGGCAGGCGGGCACATAAATTCACGCTTCCGGCCAGTGTGCCAGTTTCCCAGCACCATCCTGCCCCTGGGCTATTTTCCAGAAAGCGAGATTGAGGGGAGTGGCAGCAGGTTTACCCACCCACAAGCAGCAGATAGCTAATTCAGCTAGTTAAAGGCCTATTAAAGTCTATTGTCAGAGACCTCCAGGTCCCCAGAGGTGTCAGGGAACAGTGTAGCTGCCTGGAGGCAGCCCTCTGGTGGCAGATCGGGGGGCTAATATTCCAGGCAGGCTTAGAAGCCTTTCCCACCTGCCTAGCTCCAGTTGCAGATGCAGGCTTCCCTGTGGATGGGATCAACCTCCGCAATGATGGCCCAGCTGCTAAGGACTTTTTTAAATTTAATCTTTTACAAGGTTGGAGAGAGGGCAGCTCAAAATGGTGGCACCCTCTCTCTTACTAACCTGACAAGGCAGTCTGCTATTTCTTCAGTCCTAGAGGGCATCCTATTTGAGCTTTGCAAGCCCACCCACTATCCTTAATTGGACAGTGAGCCTGCCCTCTGGCCATTAATTGGCCACTTCGGGGAAAATCACAGCATGTTCTCCAAACAGAACATGGGTTAGATTTAGTTCTCCCCCAGGCATCGAATTCCCTGGCGGGGAGTGGGCCTGAAGACAGCTCCTGATGAGGCCCCCCCATGGACCTTGATGCCGTGAAGGCCTGGCCTGATCCTCCCAGCGGTGGCAAGGCTCCATGGTGGCCCCCCCCCCCACCAATTGGGCGACGGACCTCAAGTAAAATATTCAAATCAATAAAATTAATACATTTAAATACACTTACCTGCGATCTTGAGGGCCCGCCGCTATCTTTGGCTCCCGCGCCTTCAAATCCCCATCCGGGGAAACGCAGCACCACACTGGTGGGGAGGGGTCAGGAGGTAAGATTTTCAGTGTGGGGGGAGGGGAGGCGGGGGTCAAATAAATGTAATGGGTGCAGGGGATGGTGGGAAGGGTTGACCTTTAAACTTTCTGCAGTTTGGGGAGAGAAAGATCAGCTGTCAAAGGTAAGTGTTTTTAGTGAGGAGGGCAAATTGTTACTGTAATTGTTATTGGGGGGTGTGAAATAGGCATTATAATTTTATTTATTTAATTTTGCAGCGGGATGTGGTTTACTTCTTTAAAATGTAAATGTGCTGGCAGGGCTGGCTGCCCTTTAAATAGGCACCAGCACCTGCGCACAGGCAGCTGATGCCATTGCTGGCGACAGACAGCCCGCCCACTCCACATGATTGGGGGGTTTGTGGCCGGCCGCCCTGGCCATTTAAATGAGCCGCCGCGCAGGAGATTGTGTCGTTCTTCGGCATTCGCAGCCAGGATCGGCAGTGAGCTCTTAAAATCCAGCCCCATACTTCTGACCCCCATTTGACCCTGACGGCGAGGTCCTGAAGCCCAGATGGAAAATCCTGCCCTTGCGTTCGGGGGATAATATCTGATCCAGAAGTAAATGAAGTTACTTCCTGGAGTGATATCAATCTGGTAATCTTATCTCCATATCCATTTAATGTTGCAAACCAAGCTTTATGATATCTTAAGCTCTCAATTAAACAACTGCCTTGTAATCATTTCCCACATTATATATTCAGGGTGGTGAACTTTCCTGTAATTCATTATCAACAGTGGTCTGATAATACTGCACTTCTTACAGCATTAATCAAAGATTCCTTTAAGTAATGCATCATTAAGTCAGTATGCATTAAGGTCCTAGATCATATGCTACCTTGAAATGACAACTGAAATGCTACAGCAGAACTGCAATATAAATTGTAAAGGAACTGCAATAACTTCTGTATATTAAAAAAAGGTAACAGGTTCTTGCTGGGAATTCAGGGCACTGAACCAAGCTCATAATGCAGATGGTGAATGAAAACTACTCCATTTTCACTGACACCCTGCTATGGTATTTTAACCCCTGTTCGGATTGCTGCCTTGCAGTTCGCTAACAGGTATCCTTTATATTGTGTTTATCAGTACATCAGTAATATGGTGATGTCCCTACTGAAGTAAATTGGAATAATTACAGCATTTGAACCACACAAACTCCAGGAACTGGTACTTCTGGTGCTAAGATCTTAATGATAACATTTCACTTATAAGAAAATGATGCTTGGTATATATAAATGTAGAATGAATTGCAATTTTAACAATATAGCAAGCTTATGGATTGAAGCAATTCTTGCCAGGCTCTGTCTGATGTCTCTTTTTTACAGAAGCCTTTATGCTCAGTGCTTCAATGACATGGAAAAGCAGTTGCAATACTGATTTGTCATGTAACAATTAAAGAATAATTCATTAGTCACAGATTCTAGAGTCATAGAGTTATACAGCACAGAAACAGGCCCTTCGGCCCATCATGTCCGTGCCAGCCCTCAAGTACCTAACTATTCTATTGTTTACTTTTTTAAAAATATCACTTAATAGAAAGAGAAGTGAACCAGTTATCTCCACAAAAAAGTAAAACATGTCGTTTTAGCACAGGGAAATTTCCTTAGTGAACTATTTGTAGCATAGCCATAACGGTGGGTGTAAAGAACACGTTACAATTTTGCTATGAATAGCGAGCAGTCCAAACCTGCCCCACAATGCATGCTGTAGTTAGTTGGCAGCCAATTTCACAGAAGGGTCTTGAAATGGTCATTAAGCCCCTGATTTACATAGGCAATGGGCTGCAAGCCGATTTCAGTCAGGCATACTGGGCAACTACAAAGCACCCTTATCATTATGGCATGTGGTGAATGTCTGGTGTGCAGTGAGTCCGCACACTATATTAGGATCTATAGCACCTGTTTCCTCGCTCAAATAATAGGTGCTGCTAAATGAGAATCTATTGTGCCAATATAGCTTTCAGCCTTTCTTTCTTTGCTGGTAATTCCGTGATCCCTACTTCCAGAAAATGCTGGTCAGATATAGGGTTGCAATATTGTGCCATCAGTTCAGCCACACACACTCTGGGTAGAATTTAGTGAACCCATCGCGGGTCCCGGCGGCGGACCCAGAGGTGGGCGTCGTCGCCACTCGTCACATGTGCGGCCGGCCCACCGCGATCATGTAGCAGTTGGTCAAGTATATTAATGGAGGTGCAAGGCCCGGCCAATCAGATGTCAGGGGTGGACGGCGAGGTGCCAATGGCGGCAACAGCGGAGATGACGCAGCTGCTGGTGCCATCTTTAAAGTGCTGCCAGCCCTGCTTAAACTGCTGCCTTGTTTACTGACTTTGTTGCTGCTTTGCCTTTTATGAAGTTTTGTCATTGCTGCTGTTGCTGAACTGCTGTGCTGCTGAACCCTCTTGCCTGGAGTCCCTCTGCTGCTGAACTGCTGTGCTGCTGAACCCTCTTGCCTGGAGTCCCTCTGCTGCTGAACTGCTGTGCTGCTGAACCCTCTTGCCTGGAGTCCCTCTGCTGCTGAACTGCAATGCTGCTGAACCCTCTTGCCTGGAGTCCCTCTGCTGCTGAACTGCTGTGCTGCTGAACCCTCTTGCCTGGAGTCCCTCTGCTGCTGAACTGCTGTGCTGCTGAACCCTCTTGCCTGGAGTCCCTCTGCTGCTGAACTGCTGTGCTGCTGAACCCTCTTGCCTGGAGTCCCTCTGCTGCTGAAGTGCTGTGCTGCTGAATGCCCATCCAACCCCTCACCTCCACCCCCCACCACCTGGAGTCCCTCTGCTGCTGAACTGCTGTACTGTTGACCAAGGACACAGAAGTCCAGGAGCTCTCTGGAAACCAAGAGGGGCCATACCAGGCGCAAGATCCATGGTTCAGCGATGCCTCCCTGGAGGTTCTCCTCCAGGCTGCAAGGGAAAGGTGGGAGGTCCTCTTCCCCAATGATGGCAAGGAGGATCTCCTGCCTGACCAAGCAAGTCTGGATGGAGATTGCTGAGGAAGTTAACAGCTGTGGGGTCAGCCAACACAACTGAGTCCAGTACCGCAAGAGGGTCCACAACCTCCTTTGTTCTGTCAAAGTGACTGCTCCATAACTCTCTCCTTTTCAGTGATTGCAATTGGCTATGCAGGAGGATGCGGGACATGGGGATGGAGGGAGTACAACTGCGCTGGCAGAAGGTGTCAGGCTTCACCTCATCCTGACAGAGGAATAACTGCTTCTCGACCACAGGTCACCTTCTTTCACAGCTCACCCCTATTAATTCCCCTGAGAGCAGCGGCAGCATGAGCTATATGTGATACCCCCACAAGGGGACAAGGGGCTGACACTAGCAGAACTGTCATGTTGATCTTCTGTGAAGTTTGACTATCTCCATCTTACCATGTGCAGGACAGGAAGGCCACAACAGGAGGGAGGCAGCCCAAACCGGCGGAGGAATCCTGGGTCTTCGGCCTCCCTCTACAGCAGAGGAAGAGATGTTAGAATTGGTAGAGACCCAGGGCAGCCATGCCATATACAATGGAGTGACTGGCGTCTCCACACAAGACAGTGAGGATTGTCTTCCATCGTCATGTAGTTCACTTCTGGAGACCCACAACACGTATGGTTGGCATGATGAGATCAGCACAGCCTAACCCATACATGTTTGTGTTCTCTCATGCAGGTCGCCATTTACAGGAGACTCAGCCGTAAGGGGTCTGGATGTCCATCATTTGAGGAGAAGGAGTATTCAGAGGATGCACTGTCCTATGAATCCCCTGTACTTTCCACCAGGGCAGATACTTTCACCGCAGTGGGTTTCCGCTCGGCTGTAGAATCAGGGTCACAAGCTACTGACAGCACCAGGCACACACCCGAGAAGCTGGCTGAGGCCTCTTACAGTCAGAGGACTGTGGATGACCAGGCCCATGCTGAGCCCCAGGTTGATGATGAGCCTCTGGTGCTGACAGCACAGGGCATTCTGGAGCTGCAGAGAGAGGTAAAACAACATTTGGTGAAGATGCCAGAGACCATGCACAGCCATGAGTGGACAATGGAGAAGTCCATCCATGCAATGAGTGCTGCCATGTCTCAGGCATGTGAGCGCATGGCTTCTTCCATCGAGAGGTTAGCGACCCTCATGGAGTGCCAGATCCCACAGATTTGCACAAACCTGCAAATCATCACCTTGGCTATGAGCTCAACACAGCAGTGGCAAGGCGAGAGAAGGACAAGGCACACAGAATCTTCTACAGCTCCTTCTTCTTCTTTGGTGAGTGGGGAGGTTCAAGTGAGTCTTGAAAGGGAAGAGGAGAGGCTGACCTCTGGGGGCTCCTCTCAGGGTGCACTGAGTGTGGACACCGGCTGCTCAGCCCCTCCACAAGTTAGCCCGGCGCCAGCAGCCGCAACACCTGAAGAGAGTCCTACACCAGTGCAGGAAGCCCTCAGCCAGCCGGAGTCCTCCAGGCCTCAGGCAGCCAGAGGACGGCCGCTAAAATCATTGCAGGCCAAGAGGCAGCGAGATCAGCAGCCTGCCTCCAGCCCAGCTGCTAGTGCAGGGGTTACACCTCATAGGAACACTTGCAGACAAAAAAAAAGCACCAAGACATACTTAGGGGTTCATGGATGTTTGAGATCTGAGATGTGATGCTGCATATAAAGTTCTTTTGTTCAAGCTATTAGCATTCATCGTGTAAAAATGTTTATTTTATCATGCCTTAATTGTGAGCTGTTGACTTCCCCCTTAATGGAATGCCAATGTAAGCACAGCCCTCATTTGAATATGATCTCCCATGCGCACTAGTGCCTGTTTCAGCTGGGCACTGGGCACGGAACACAAATGGGAAGGAGGTGACAGACTACATGCATTGAGGTGCGTCTTTATTGGATTCTTTGTGAGTGGACATCAGGGTGGCTGAAAGCCGGTATTTATGAAGTTGTCTCTTGCCTCCTTGGCATGTCGCTCAATCTGCCTGGCCTCTACTGAAAGGGCTTCAACATCCAGTGCTGCTTGCTCATCTTCCTCCGTGTCCTCCTCATCGGTGGAGGAGTGTTGGTCAAGCATTTCATCGTCATGCAAGGCCTCCCCACCGCAGTGCTAGATTGTGCAGAGCACAGCAGATCACCATGATACGCAATACCTTCGCAGGGGCATACTTCGGGGCTCCACTGGATCGATTGAGGCAGCGGAATCTCATCTTCAGCAACCCAATGATGCTCACAAATGGTGTACTACCTCCACTGCATTGCGAGGGTTCTTCACAGGCATGAATAGCTCAGTCTTCAATGGGTAGTCCTTGTCCCCGGAATCCATCCCTGAAGGCGAGCGCGAGGACTGAAAAGCTGTGGCACCTGGGACTGTCAAAGTATGTAGGCGTCATGGCTGCTTACCAGGAAGTGGGCACACACCTGCAGGAAACGCTTTTGGATGTCGCAGACCAGTTGAACGTTGATTGAATAGAAGCTGTTTCTGTTGATGAAGGCAGCTAGCTGGTCTGTTGGAGTGCAACCTATCACAACTTTCACCCAGGGAAATCCAGCAAAGGCCCAGAATCCAATGGACCTCTCTGCCTGACTGTCAGGATCAGTTCGGTAGCACACATAGTCACCAGCCCTCTTGAACGTATTGGTCACCTCCTTGATACAGTGGTGGGCTGCTGCCTGGGAGACCCCACACATGTCCCCAGTGGATCCTTGGAATGATCCAGACGTGTAAAGCTTTAGTGCCACTGTGATCTTCAGGGCCACTAACATAAAATGACCCCAAATCCCACAGGTCACAACTCGTCCTGCAGCAGCATGCATAAGTCGGTGATGGCTTCCCTGGAGAGGCGTAGTCTTCTCTGGCAATGCCGCACGGACATTTGGAGGTAGCTGCTTCGAGTCCAGTACACTCAACACAGTACACAGGACTTGGTGCGCGTTAGGACAGGCGCTGGTGGGCCCTTTGTAGCATGGCCGCCTGCTGCCGCTCTCAGCCTGGAACTTCACAGGCAGGCGCAGCTGCCTCTTGGCCCTCCCTCTGTCGGAGGCATTGCAGCATGCCACAGGGGTTCAAAAATACAGGCTGCATGAAACCTTTGCCAGGTGCCCAACGGGACTACAACGTGCTGTCAATGCAGAGACGATTCTGCTCTGTAAACTGAGTTTTTACAACTTCTCCTGGCAGACTCCCTTTGGCCGTCAATGTCCAGCCTTGCTGACGGTCATCTCTCTCATCCAGCAGTATGTGCAACCACAAATCTCATCCAACAGTTTGGTCACCTGACAAAGCTATGCAAAACCAAGGACCCCCTTTGTGAAATAACTTTCTGTATGTAAAAACAAATGACTCCAAATGGATAACAACAATTTGTATTTGTATCATGCTTTTCATGTAATAAAATGTCACAAGGCACTTCACAAGTGGGTTAAAAGGCAAAATTTGACAGCAAACCAATTAATGAGATATTAGGGCAGATGACCAGAAGCTTGGTCAAAGTGGTAGGTTTTAAGTAGTATCTTAAAGGAGGAAAGAGAGGTAGAGATGAGGAGAAGTTTACAGAGTGAATTCTAGAGCTTAGGGCCCAGGCAGCTGAAGGTCAGGCCATCAATGGTGGAACAATTAATATCAGGGATGCTCAAGAGGCCATAATTAGATGAGCGCAGATAGCTTGGTGGGTTGTGGGGCTGGAGGCAATTACAGAGATAGGGAGGAGCTAGGCCATGGAGGGATATGAAAACAAGGGTGAGAATTTTAAAATTGAGGCATTGCTAAACTGGAAGCCAAAGTCAGTCAGTGAACACAGGGGTGATGTATAAACAGGACTTGGTGCACGTGAGAACAGGGGCAGTGGAGTTTTAGATGTCCTCTAGTTTACAGAGGGTAGAATGTCGGAGACCAGCCAGGAGTGCATTGGAATAGTTAAGTCTAGAAATAACAAAAGCATGAATGAGGGTTTCAGCAACTGAAGCAGGGATGAAGTCAGGTGATGTTCTGGAGGTGGAAATAGGTGGTCTTAGTAATGGGGCAAATATGTGACCAGAAGTTCATCCCAGGGATAAATATCATGCAAACAGTCTAGTTCAGTTTCAGACAATTGCCAGGAAGTGGGATGAAGTCTATGCTTTGGGAAAGAAGTGTGTAGCAGGGACCGAAGATTATGGCTTCAGTCTTCCCCATATTTATTTGGAGGAAATTCTGCTTATTCAGTACTGCATGTTGCAGAAGCAATCTGATAATCTAGAGACAGTCGGGAAGTCGAGAGAGGTGGTGGTGAGGGAGAGCTGGGTGTCGTCAATGTACATGTGTAAACTGATCCTGTGTTTTCAGATGATGTCGCCGAGGGGCAGCAGGTAGATGACAAATGGAAGATGACCAAAGATAGATCTGTAGGGGTTGCCAGAGCTAATGGTGCAGGAGCAGGAAAGGAAGCCATTGCAGATGATTCTCTGACTATGATTAGATAGATAAGAATGGAACCAGGCACTTGCAGACAGTGGAGAGGCATTGGAGGAGGATGGTGTGGTCAACCATGTCAAAGGCTGCAGAGAAAAGGACAAGGAGGGATAGTTTACCTTTGCCACAGTCACACAAGGTATCATTTTGACTTTGATAAGAGCCGTTTCGGTACTGTGACGGGGGCAGAAACCTGATTGGAGGGATTCAAACATTGGGTTTATTTTATTTATTTATTTAGAGATACAGCACTGAAACAGGCCCTTCGGCCCACTGAGTGTGCCGACCATCAACCACCCATTTATACTAATCCTACACTAATCCCATATTCCTGCCACATCCCCACCTGTCCCTATATTTCCCTACCACCTACCTATACTAGGGGCAATTTATAATGGCCAATTTACCTATCAACCTGCAAGTCTTTGGCATGTGGGAGGAAACCGGAGCACCTGGAGGAAACCCATGCAGGCACAGGGAGAACTTGCAAACTCCACACAGGCAGTACCCAGAATTGAACCCGGGTCACTGGACCTGTGAGGCTGCGGTGCTAACCACTGCACCACTGTGGGTTCTGTGAACGAAGGGCATGGATTTGGGAGACAACAGCATGTTCATGACCTTTGGAAAGGAATGGGAGGTTGAAGCTGAGATGGTAGTTTACAAGGATGGTGGGGTCGAGGTTTGTTTTTTTGAGGCGAGGGATGATGAAGGCAGATTTGAAGGAGAGAGGGCCAGTACCTGAAGAAAGAGAATTGTTAATGTACCACAATAGACCTAAACTGCGATTAATCTTTATGCAAATCTTTACTAAAATTCAGTTGAACATTATACCATACAGAGCTGACTGTGTCTGTACTGTATCTATCATTGCATGTCAAATTAATTTGTAGACCAATATGTTGCTCTACATTACAAGATCCAATTTTCTGAACAATAAATAAAATAAGAGCATTACAAAATGTGTCTACCTACATTCTACCCCTCTTGTTTGCCATTGATTAATATTGAAAAGAAATCTATCAGTTGTTTCAATGAATGAAACTTGAAGTCTTATAGATGCACTTTTAAATATATCAAAGCCTGGGGAAGCAGGCTGCAAGAAAATCAAAGACCAAAAAATCTTTTAGGCTTTAGTACTTGAATAGTTAATGTCAGTCAGCTAGACAAGTTAGAAAATAATAAAGAAATGACAAGTAATGCATTACAACTGATTGGGAGTAAAATACTGAATGTGTTGCTGAGGTATTATGGTCAGGTGGTCAACTTTTCACCTCTCAATTGACCAACGACAGTGTGTTGTTATTAGAATTGTATTTTAACCCTTGAGCATTTTAATGGTCAATAAACAGGTTTTCTCGTAGGTTTAAAGAAAGATAAATGTTTATTAAACACTCCTATTGCACTCTTGGCTGGTCTCCTACATTCTACCCGAAGATATTCGCAACTTCACCCACTCACACACACACACACAAGAAAAGTTAAAGATTAAAAGGTAGCATGCATTTAGGGTTGATGGCATCAACAAAGAGTTCATTGTGAAACCTTGTTTGTTTCCCCAGGAGGAAGATTTAAAATGGTGCAGGCCTGTTTTTCCTTTTTTCCTGGTTCACTAATGTCAAACTTTGGAAAGTTTCAGGTGGATAGATGCTTTGTTGCTGACTTCTTTGGTTAAATCTCAGTCACAGTTCAATGGCAAAAATCCTGTTACAATTGCTCATAAAGGGAATTACAAGGTCACCTTTTGTCTCCGCCTCTAGGTAGTTTAAAGATGGTATTTTGACAGGGTCCTTCTTGCTGGGATGAGTCTCTCTTCCTTCTGGCTCCTGGCTTTTTGCACAGAAAATGTCTCTTATTAAAAACTCCTTATCAGATTCTTTGTTTCTGTCAGGTAACCCAAGTTTCTCTCCCATTGTGTTTTAATGAATGGTGTTTGATGGTGTGGCCATTGTTAGACAATGGGTTTGGATGTTGCTCATCTCTATGTTGTCTTGATAAGGTGGCATTTTTTCACACTCTTTATCCTGAGTTTGAGTCTGGATTCTCCAAGTCTGCAAAGTCATTGTTAGCCCAACTTGTTGAAGAGGGGTAGCCATTAACGTTGAATGGACCATTTACATTTCTAAAGCTTTCTTCAACACTTGACCAGATATGACAATTGGTTCAGGGTTACAGCAGTTACCATATGTATTTGCAGCACAGGAGAGACCACGTGACCTCTTACTCCATCTTGTTTTGCAGCAAAAGGTGTTAATTTTGAGTTCAATTCATCAGTTCATTTTTTGTTCATAGAACAAATATTGCATGAGCATGACATAGGCAATAAACTGAATAATTTCTTTATCAGCAGTATTACAAAATGTATTATAAAAGCAAAATACTGCGGATGCTGGAAACCTAAAATAAATACAAGAAATGCTGGAAAAATTCAGCAGGTCTGGCAGCATCTGTGGAGAGAGAAGCAGAGTTAACGTTTCAGGTCAATGACCCTTCTTCAGAACGAGCAAATATTAGAAATGTAAAAGGCTATAAGCAAGTAAAGCGGGGGTGGGGCAGGAGATAACAATGGAGAAGGTGTAAATAGGACAAGGTCACAGAATAGCTGACCAGAAGGTTGTGAAGCAAAGGCAAACAATATGTTAATGGTGTGTTGAAAGACAGAGCATTAGTACAGACAGGGTGTTAATGGACTGAAAGTTGAACAGCCGCAAGTACAAACATGAAAATAAAACAGTGGGTCAGCAAACTGAACAAACTAAGATGAAATAAAATAAAATAAACACAAAAAATATTTTTTTAAAAAGGAAAAAGAAAAAAATAACTAAAAATAAAAGTAAAATGGGGGGCCCATCATGCTCTGAAATTATTGAACTCAATGTTCAGTCCGGCAGGCTGTAGTGTGCCTAATTGGTAAATGAGATGTTGTTCCTCGAGCTTGCGTCAATGTTCACTGGAACACTGCAGCAATCCCAGGACAGAGATGTGAGCATGAGAGCAGGGGAGAGTGTTGAAATGGCAAGCAATCGGAAGCTCGGGGTCCTGCTTGCGGACTGAGCGGAGGTGTTCCGCAAAGTGGTCACCCAGTCTGCGTTTGATTAGAGATTAGAGATACAGCACTGAAACAGGCCCTTCGGCCCACCGAGTCTGTGCCAACCATCAACCACCCATTTATACTAATCCTACACTAATCCCATATTCCTACCAAACATCCCCACCTGTCCCTATATTTCCCTACCACCTACCTATGCTAGTGACAATTTATAATGGCCAATTTACCTACCAACCTGCAAGTCTTTTGGCTTGTGGGAGGAAACCGGAGCACCCGGAGAAAACCCACACAGACACAGGGAGAACTTGCAAACTCCACACAGGCAGTACCCAGAATCGAACCCGGGTCACTGGACCTGTGAGGCTGCGGTGCTAACCACTGCGCCACTGTGCCGCCCAGGTCTCCCCAGTGTAGAGGAGACCACATTGTGAGCAGCGAATACAGTATACTACATTGAAAGAAGTACAAGTAAATCGCTGCTTCACCTGAAAGGAGTGTTTGGGGCCTGGGATAGTGAGGAGATAAATCGGCAGGTATTACACCTCCTGTGATTGCAGGGGAAGGTGCCATGGGAAGGGGACAAGGTGGTGGGGGTAATGGAGGAGTGGACCAGGGTGTCACGGAGGGAACGATCCCTTCAGAATGCTGACAGGGGAAGGGAGGGGAAGATGCGTTGGGTAGTGGCATCGCGCTGGAGGTGGCGGAAATGGCGGAGGATGATCCTTTGGATATGGAGGCTGATGGGGTGGAAAGTGAGGACAAGGGGAACCCTGTCACGGTTCTGGGAGGGAGGGGAAGGGGTGAGGGTAGAGGTGCGGGAAATGGGCCGGACACAGTTGAGGGCCCTGTCAACCACAGTGGAGGGGTATCCTCGGTTGAGGAAAAAGAAAGACATATTAGAAGCGCTGTCATGGAAGGTAGCATTATCAGAGCAGAATTACAAAATGTATTGTTCATTCATGAGGTCTTAAACATTGTATGCATGGCAAAGTTGATAACAACAGTCTCCAGGAGTTATTTATTAGGGTGATCAAATTAGTATTGTTATGATCAGGTGAGGAGGGATTAAATGGTTCCCTTTTTCCCTCTCCTTGTTTTAGCACAATGTGTTAAGTTCATTTTTTTGAAAAGGACGTACTTGCCAATTCAGTGAGTGTTTAACTTTTTACATGCTGTGATCACGAAAAGAACCAATCGGACAGGTTTTCTTGAGTTCAACGAAGAGATTGGCTTTATTATACTTAAACCGATCTAAGTAAATAATAAAATATGCTCTAACTTTCACAGACATACACACTCAAAGTTCGTACATGCACACAAATATGTTACAAAGTGAGGAAGGATACATTGGCCAAATTAGAGTCCAGAGAAATAAAAGGGGTATACAGTCTGTGGAGGTTGGTAACTTGGCTGGCTTCAGGCTGAATTCAGTGGTTGTGCAACTTTCCTTTGGTGTTCCTGAGGCTTCCGATTTGAAGATGTGAATGACTGATTTGGCTGTTCGCCTGGAGACAATAGTGTGGGGTTGATTTCATTCAAGTAGTCTCTGTCTGCAGCAGGGGCATTCCTGGGTGGTCAAGCTCAGCAAACAGGGTTCGAAACTTGCAAGTTAGATTGGAGAGAGAGAAAAGGAGAGGCCCAACTCAGAAAGTTTCTCAACAGCCTCTAGCTGCTTGACTGCTTACTGCAGAGAAAACAGAAGCTTAAGCACTTGAAGAGTGGGCCTGTCACATGACTGTCACCCAGTGATTCAAGCATGGTAATAACTCGTATATTCCCTCTTGCAACTTAATTAGTCCATGTCTAGCAATCCTCTTCGCACAGCTCGGGTTGCATTCTTCAAATGATTAAGTTGAGTGGTTTGTCTCCATCAGTTGAATACCTATGGTGATGGCCTTGATGCCTTGCTAATGGGAACAGGATATGTGGTTCACTCAGATTCCCCAGGTCATTGTCCTTGATGGGTCTGTGCAGACATGCTGTCTCCATCTCAATGTATTGGAATGTGGAAGGTAAAGTGATGCAAATTGATGTAGCCATCTTTAGCTGCAAGCATCGAGTCACCTTTAGTCTCTTTTTTAAAAATTCAATTTGGGTTTCCAGCTGGTGAATTAAAAATTATCATTCAACATAAAGTACATTTTTGTGACAGCATCCACACCTATAAGGGTGCAGCAGGTAAACAGAAGGACCATAATCATTCTTTATTTGAAAGCTAGAACAGCAAGGATAAACTGTCACTTAGAAAGGCACAGATTAATCAGGGATAGTCAGCATGGATTTGTTAAGGGAAATCATGTCTTACTAACCTAATTGAATTTTTTGAGGAAATAACAAGGATTGATGAGGGTAGTGCAGTGGATGTTGTCTACATGGATTTTAGTAAGATATTTGACAAGATCCCACATGACAGACTGGTCAGAAAGGTAAAAGCCCATGGGATACAGGGGAATGTGGCGGGTTGGATCCAAAATTGGCTCAGTGACAGAAAACAAAGGGTAATGGTCGACGGATGTTTTTGCGAATGGAAGGTGGTTTCCAATGGCGTTGCACAGGGCTCAGTGTTGGGTCCTTTGCTGTTTGTGATATATATTAATGATTTGGACTTAAATGTGGGAGGCATAATTGGGAAATTTTCAGATGACACAAAAATTGGCCATGTAGTTGATAGTGAAGAGGCTAGCTGTAGACTCCAGAATGATATCAATGGTTTGGTTGAGTGGGTGGAAAAATGGCAAATGGAATTCAATCCAGAGAGGTGTGAGGTAATGCATTTGGGAAGGGTAAACAAAGCAAGGGAATACACAATATACGGGAGGATATTGAGAGGGGTGGAGGAAGTGAGAGACCATGGCGTGCATGTCCACAGGTCCCTGAAGGTTGCAGGACAGGTAAAGTGTTGAAGAAGGCAAATGGAATGCTTTCCTTTATTAGCCAAGGTATAGAATACAAAAGCAGGGATGTAATGCTGTAACTGTATAAAATGCTGGTTAGGCCACAGCTGGAGTACTGCATACATTTCTGGTCACCACATCACATATAGGACATAATTGGTCTGGAGAAAGTACAGAGGAGATTTACAAGAATGTTGCCAGGGCTTGAAATTTACAGCTAAGAGGAAAGATTGGATAGGTTAGGGTTGTTTTCCTTAGAACAGAGGAGGCTGAGGGGTGACTTAATTGATGTGTACAAAATTATGAGGAGCCTAGATAGCCAGGAAGGACCTGTTTCCCCTAGCAGAGAGGTCAATTACCAGGGGGCACGGATTTAAGGTGATTGGTAGAAGGATTAGAGGGGACATGTGGAAAAACATTTTCACCCAGAGGGTGGTGGGTGTCTGGAAGTCACTGCCTGGATCGGTGGTGGAGGCAGAAACCCTCAACTCATTTAAAAGGTACCTGGACCTGCACCTGAAGTGCTGTAACCTGCAAGGCTATGGACCAGGTGCTGGAAGGTGGCATCAGATTGGGCAGCTAGTTTTTTCAGCTGGCACAAACACGATGGGCCTCTTTCTGTGCCTTAACTTTTCTATGGTTCTATGTTCCTAAAACAATACTTAACAATCATATTGACTGTTGGAAATCAAATTTATTTCTTTGTAAAGTGTAATGTACTGACACTTTTACTCCCTCCCTGGTGTGCATTAGTAAACTCCTTTCCTGAAATTCTATATATCAAATAACATCTTGTACTAAGGTATTTTACATTACATTCACAATTTAAATTTCAAAGGACCAACTGTAAATATTTCTATAATTAATGGTTACATTGTACTGGCATTGTCCGCCTGCTGAATCTCCATGATATTTTGCTTTGCAAGTTGCTGGAAGTGCAAGATGGAAATAGCATGGTGCCCTTTCTTGGGCATCTGGACCTGAGTGGGCAGGGCAAGCAACTGTGCGTCTCCTCAACCAATCAGATTGAAGGATTGTGAAATTAACAGCGCAAGGAGTGACCAAGGATGTGTAAATTGGAATGGTGAATTCAATGTCAAATAAGGTGCAGATTGAGAAATAAAGAGAGGGAAAGAAAGATTAGATTAAGAGAAAGAGAAAAAAGGCAGAAAGAAAAACATTAATTATTTTTTAAAGTCTCCAACAACAATTAATCCTGAAGGAATGAGATTTCACTTGTAATAGTTCATTTTCAGTGGCAGAGAGGTTGTTTGACAGTAACTATCACATTGTTAAAAAGGGTACTTATATTTGAAATGACAACTTAACTTTTTTTTAATTCTTTCTTGGGATGTGGGTGTCACTGGCATTTGTTGCCCATCCCTAATTGCCCTTGAACTGAGTAGCTTGCTAGTCTATTTCAGAGGGAAATTAAGAGTCAACCACATTGGTGTGGGTCAGGAGTCATATGTAGGCCAGACAGGTAGGGACAGCAAATTTGCTTCCCTAAAGGACATTAGTTCACCAAATGGGCTTTTACAACAATTGATGATAGTTTTCTAGCACCATTAATGAGGCTAGCTTTCAATTCCAGTGTTCTTATTAATTAATTGAATTTAAATTCCACCAATTGCTGTAGTGGGATTTGAATCCATGTGCCCAGGATACTAGGCTGGGCCTCTGGACTACTAGTTCAGTGACATTATCACTACACCAATATCTCCCCCATGCAAGTACAGGAATTTGATGCCAGTCTGCAGTTGAAGCGGGAGTCAGACAGCAACACACCAATTTCATGAAATTAATGGCAGACCTGTGTATCTCCAACAGCAATTTTTTGATTTCCACGCTTAATCCCACATCTGCCCCTGCCTGAAGTTGTTGTAATATTTGTGCATAAATAACTGATTGCTATTAGCCTCACCATTATTTTGACTGCAAATTTTGGCCCAATTATGTTTTGGAGAACTCATTGGACAGTTTTACCCGTAGTTGAGTTGGTTTATTGTCCTACATATTGAATTTCACAGGTCAGCATTTACACTGAACATAAAATTTATTTTTCTTTAAACTATCTTTGTGTGTACATGATGTGAACCCAATTACATCAATTATATTTACCAAATGAGTCTCCCCCTACAGCAGCTGCAAAGATGGGGGTTGGGGGAGGGATTAATTCTTTTAATTGATACAGAAAATCTGTAATAAACCATTTGATGTTCTCCATTGCATTGATCACTATATCTAGAATACTGCTGAAAGCAAAGATACTCTAAATCCTATGAATCAGAGCTCAGTCTCTGTCGTGTAAGCAACATACCTTCTCTGTTGCAGTTTAGGGTTTTTTTTGTAACTCATGAAACAATAGAGATTTATGGCAGACTCAAATCTGTAACATAAATTTTACAGATTATGCACAATGCTCTCACATTCTTAACCAGAAGCACAATAAGGTTGAGCTAATTATAGCTGAGAAAAACTGAAGTTCTGCCAAACTGAAGAAAGCTAACATGGTTCAGGGTGTCATCTAGCTTGTGAAGCCCAGCATTGCACAATTCATGGAAACAAATATAATGGAAATGCTGCTTGACAATAAAACTATGTTCCTGGAAAATTAAAATTGTTGAAGAATAAGGATACAAAAATGCAACCAGAATTAATTACTCTAAACACTTTCCATATTTAAGAAGGTTAAGCATAATAATTTTCTCATTTTATATTTATATTTATCCCATTTTGCCAGAATGTCACACCATCAGTTTGAACTGGGCCAACAATGATACAATGGCCTACATAGTAATTGTTCAACAAAAAATGAGAAATAAATGCTTTGTTGCAATAGGACTTCATGACCCTGAAATTTCGTATGGTTAGTTCCACCACATTTGAATCAATGAGTCCAATGCTTTGTAGAGCTGAATACATCAAAATTCCCTGGGTCATTGGAGAATCTCCAGTATAAAACAAGAGTAATGCGCTGGGGATGTAAGGAAATTGGAGCACAACTTTTTAAAAACCTGGTCCAGTTGAAGATTGCTGCAGCAGGCTGGGGAACAGCAGGTAAGTACATAAGTGTTTGGATCACTGAGTTCACTGTGTTACGGACAGGTGGTAAGTGGTGTGGGTGACTTTCAGTTTTCACCTCCCAACTGACTGCAATCGTGTTTTGTTAAAAATAGTGCGTTAGTCCCTGAGTGTTTTTAGGGTCAATTAAACAAACGACAGGCTTTCTGTAGGTTAAAAAAACTTTTTTTTAAATAGTTCCTGAAATGGTCGCAACCTTCACCATTCACACATTCACACACACATGCATACATGAGAATACATAGATAGTGAGCAAAGGGTAGGATGCAATTTAAAGTCCAAGGTGATATAAGAGTTTGTGGTTTACAGAATACTGTTGAAATGTCTTGGGAGGAAAGTTTTTGTTTTAAAGGTGCAGGCCTGGATGCTTGAAGTCTTGAACTTGTGAGGTGTTATAGAGTTCTAGTGGTCAAAACTCAGTCCAAAGTTGGTGGTGTGTATTTGCTTTACCTTCACATATGGAGAGTCTCAAAGTCACTTTATAATTTATCTGCTGCAGTGGTTATTCAAGCTGTGGTTCAGCAGGGTTCTTCTGTTTAGCTGGATCTCTCAGTCTCTGGCTAGAAATTGGCTTTTAGCAGGGTCCTTCTGTTTAGCTGGATCTCTCTCAGTCTCTGGCTGTAAATTGGCTTTCTGTGGTCTTGGTTTGATCTCACTCTCTCTCTCCAAAGGGTAACATTTTAAGGCAAGATCCATCACACCTGAGTCTCCATTAGGTGACACATGGCCCTCTCCCCTGGTGTAACCACACACTAATGGACCAGGATATGGATACCACGGCTATCTATTGATGTCTGAATGGGGACCATTCTGTTATAATGGTGCTAATTGACCCCTATTCATTTTGGTTTAGGCTGAGTCAGTCTGTCTCTAGAACCTTTTGTTAGTTCATTCACGAAGACAAGAGTCATCAATATGCAATGGTGTTCCTTTCAGTTTCAGTGGGTTCTCTCCAGAGCTATTTCAGCCGAGGTTAAGGATTTTCATCCTCAACAGATGGAGGTGCGCATTTCCAGTACAAAAGGGGTCACGTAACCAGTACTCCATTTTGTCTGTGGTACAAGTGTCCATGTTCTTGTGATTTAGTTTAACAGTTCACATTTTATTTTCATAATTCCTCCAATTCATTGTTTATTTCATCACAGCTCCTTCCATGCACGACAACTGTCAGGTAACTGTGCTGAATAACTTGTGTGTTTTTGTGCCAATTTTCAAGAATGTCTACTACTGGAGTAGCTGGCACAGACAGCAATGAAAAAGGGACAAGGGCAATGCAAGAAGAGCTCACGGTCTCAGTGAGACTGACTTCCGAGCCCTCCTCAAATAGTTAGAACAGAGGTGAGGCAGATTGCTGAGTCTGCATGTGAAGAAACGTAAAAAAAATGATCCTTTTGCAACTACCCACGTCATTATATTGACCCTCAGTTTGCAACTGGGAGAAGCTCCAGAATAGGAGAAAGAAAGATAACTTTAAAAAGCCAATGGAAGAGTGAAGCTGAATTTTATGGGCCCCCTTGGGACGGGAACAGCAACGGGATGGCCCACAAAATTGCATTGGAAAGCAGGAGGCGGAGTGCCCATCGCCTTCCTAGCGCTCCGATTGGCCGGCAGCTCTTGCGTGTGGGAGCTCATCCCTTAAAGGAACTGAGTCCCCAACAGCAGGCAATTAATTGCCTGCCTGCCGTTAAATAGCACCAGGGATCCAACAGAGGGCCGAGGTGGGGTCCCCCCCCCACCTTCCAGCCTGCCACAGGGAACCCTATCTCCATAACAAAATGCAGCCCATGTTGTCAGGAAAGAATAAGTTGACTTCTGTTCGCTTTGGAATTTGTTCTATTGAAAGAGAATATTCACTTATGTTGTGCTCTATTATCCAAGGAGGTCAGAGCCATACAGGAAAGGATGCGCTTATTTCATGCTGACTTACTTATTCAGCTGATTATCATTAGCACGGTCACCTAATCGCAAAAAATATCTGGTGTGTTGCAATATTCTAGGATGATACTGCATTGAATGATTTGTCCCTTATTTGAAGGTGATAGGGAAGACGATGTTAACAAAGGTAGACTATGTTACTTGATAGTTGTTTCCATTACAAAAACAGATCCTAAACACAAATAATTCACATCATAGTATTTACAGAATGCAACATAGAAGTTAACAGATTTGCAGGAATTATGTCAAAGCTGCATTCTAGTTTATGTCACTATTTGAAATCCTGAATTTCATTATTGCCTTGTGATCACTCCTAAACGTTTATAATCCTTGTAACACAATCTGGAGGTTCGGTTGGCTTCACAATTATATCTGAGATCACTCAGCTGTGTTACAGCCTTAACACACTACCCTACCATATATTTGTATGAAATTTAGCTTCATTTATATTTTATGCAATGGAATCACAGGGTATGATTCCCAAAACATTAACGAAAACCTGGAAACACCCCCATAATCTCACATAATAAAAATAAAATTTGACTATAAATCAGTGGGCCTAACTGTAAGTGGAAAGAATTGCAGAATATAATCCTTGAAACCATAGTAAAAATTCCAGAAACCGATGTAACGAAAATGGAATTGACCTTACTCAAAAAAAAATGACTCAAATACCCTAAACCAAGAGTCCTGATTATGACATCAAATTAATCAAAGTATAAAGTGTTGCCCTGTGCAAATGTTCTCAATTAAACTGAAGTATCATCAATAATTGTATGATTTAAAAATGTGATTTAAATGATTAAATATTGTCGTATTTTTGAAATGTTGAAAATACACAAAAAGTTCATCAGTATTTCAAAACCAAAGACAGGTTAGTACTTCAGTAAAAAACTCTTTGTCAGATGAAAGCTGTTCTAACAAAATCTCTTTACCCAAAATAATAACCAATTTTTTTTCTCAATTTAGGCACTGATAAGGAGAAATTTCAGTTCTTTGTTCAGATGTCCATCTTTCCCATTTTTTACTCTCACTACTGGTGACACGTTGGGGTCAATATTAACTTCCAGACAATGAAGCATCCAAATAACCTGTTTTGGAGAGGCGGGTCTGCAATTCCAACAATTAAATGAGGCTCTTTTCTTGAGGTTTTGACAGCAATATGAAATTAATCCCCTCTGCATGAGGTTCCTGAGGTTTGGGAAAGTTGTCAGTGAAACAAAGGTGAGATTAAGCGGCACTTCATGGAGTTGGTTAAAGGGCAGGAGTCCCAATATGAAAAAAGGCTCAGTGATCACAGCTGCTTTCTCAGTTTCCTTTGGGAAACAGTTTGATGGGAGTACTTGTTGTGAGAGACTTATTTGTGCATTTTGGAGATGTTGACACAGAAAGCATCAGGATGCGTGGCATCATGGCTGCTTTTGACAGCCACCAGTACTTCAGATGAGAAAGGTCAGCATCCATAGCAACAACGGCATGCTGCAGCTGCAGGTGGACAACAGAGAGGGGAAGCAATGGGTTGGGGTGGGATGGGGGGGGGGGGGTTGTGTTCGCAGGACGCACTACCCCTCTAATGGGATGTACAGAGCCTCAGCCTCCTTGACCTCTTGGAACAGTAGCGCTTTGGAAGGCTAAAATTGTCATGTCAGGTGGTCACAGAAATCTGCAGGTTCCTAGAAAAAGACCAGCTACTGCTGAACTTATGGACACACGTTACCAGTGGCTATGAAAGTCACCACCGCTCTCAATTTTGTTGCCTCTGGTTCCTTCCAGCATGCTACCGGAGACATATTGAGGGTCCCACAGCAGGTGATGGATGAATTGCAAGGGCTAAGAATTATGTAAACTTCTTCTGTGATGACAATAGCCAGAATGAGCAGGCACTCAGATTTGTGTCTCTGGCTGGATTCCCACAGGTGCAAGGTGCCACAGGTTGCAGACACGTGGCAATCCAAGCACTCCAGATCAAGCAGGATGTAGTGTATTGTTCATTTGAGGCCACCATACATGCTTGGTGTAGCATGCACAGTGTGCCACTAGAGGGAGTCCATACTAAATCCAGAAGGTAGTGCTACATGTTTCTTCCAGAGATTTACAATAGCAGATCTACAATGTGTGTTTTTACAATGGCTATGAGGGCGAAATCTGCTTTTAATTTACAGCCAGCTATAATTCACCAGAAGTGCTCATCAGTGGGCAAGTCTGCGAAGTCTATGCTAACTTCAGTCCATGGGCGTGCAGGTAGCTCAGAAATGTTGAGCGGATCACGAAGATTTGAAGTTATGATTACTTGGCATGGCAAACACTGATTGATTTGTGCTCCACCATGCAGGCAATTCCCAGGAATCATACCTTTTTACAAAGAAGTTGCTTGGTTTTGATAATTCCCTGGTGACCCTCATGTGCTATTTCTACAACACATTCTCTTAATAACTGCAGAATGACATGCAGTTGCCGCGTAAGACGAGATCAAAAGTGGTTGCAACTGTGAGCTCATTTCAAACATTGTGAAGACCTGGTAGCGTGTGAGTGATTTCGTTTGTAGATGTTCTTTCAGTCACCTCTTTCCAGTTTTGTGATTCGATAGTCATATATAGCTGTAATGCTTCATCTTGTTTTGTTGCCACTTTGATGTCACATTAATTTTAGTGACTTTGGCATCACGTTTATGCTCACGTAGTTAAGATGATGTTCTTTGCTATTAGTAGGACTGCTTATTGGCAAAGGGTGGTGTGAAAGGTAGTCTGCTGGGTTAAGCTTGCCTGGCTGATATTTAACACAGAGTTTGTACTCTTGTACCTTGAGTATGCAATGCTGTATTTGAGTAGATGCCTTGTCATGTGGATTGTTGAACAGGGTCACAAGTGGCCTATGATCATTTATCACTTCAAACTTGCTCCCATACAAGTAGAGATGAAAATGTAGGATGCTCCATGTGATTGAGAGCACTTCTCTCTCTCTGAATATCATTGTTCTACAGGCGTTAATTATCTGCTTGCCATCGTGACGATTAATGAATGACCTGCTTTGTCTTTCTGCACGAGAACTGCACCTAAGCCATCCACAAATAGCTGGGTGGTTTTCTCGGGGACGAAGTAGGCATTTGTGGAACTTGCTGACAACCATTGTTTAATCTGGTGTACAGCTTGTTTGTGCAATTTATCCACTCCCATTTGGTGTCAGATCGCATAGGGGGGCAAACAACATAGTGAAGTCAGAAATGAAACAACTATAGCATGTGATGAGCCCAAGAAGACTCCAGACTTCATGCACGTTCATAGGTTCTGTAACATTTACAATGGCTTCGACTTTCCGTGGATGAGGTGATACTCCTTCACCGCTGAAGAATTTGATTCTGCTTTCATTGAACAGGCACTTGACTTTGTTCAGGGTGAGGTTGCATTCTTTAAGGCATTTTAGGCATGCATGTAGGCATGTCCCGAGTTCACTTTCAGTGTGACCATAGATGAGAATGTCTAAGTTCATATTCAGCATGCCCTCGAGTCATTGCAGACTGAATCATGTGCTGAAATACCTCAGCTGCTGAGTTGACTCCAAAGTTGAGCCTCTTATATCGAAAGAGTCTCATGGAGTGGAGAACATTGTAAGATATCTCGATTCTTCTGCAAGCTCGATTTGATGGTAGCCCACATTGAGGTCAAATTTAGCAAAATGGAAAGTTGAGCCTCTTATATCGAAAGAGTCTCATGGAGTGGAGAACATTGTAGGATATCTCGATTCTTCTGCAAGCTCGATTTGATGGTAGCCCACATTGAGGTCAAATTTAGCAAAATGTTTCTCAATGATATCTCAACTGTTGATGTCAAATGTCTTTCTTGTTGAATTGCTTGGTTTGGTGACCGCATATCAATGCAGTATCTGATCTTGTACTTGCTCTTGGGTTTCTTGACGACTTGTAAGGTGAGACCCAAGAGGTGAGTTCATCCTGAACATTCACAACGATGTCAAGGTCAAGCAAGCCCTTAAGTTTCTTCTCTATCTGCTTTCTGACATAGAATGGTATTCATCCATGTTGACGCATGACTGGACGCACCTTGGGATCTACATGCAGCTTGCATGTAGCACCCTTCAGTTTGCCGACACTCATTATGCGGTCAGCATACAGTCCAAGAATATTGTTGGTACTGTCATGCAGGCCCCAACCTGCCAAGAATGAGGCGTATTAATTTTGCCACATGGACATTAAATTTCAAATTGTTACTGGGAAGAAGAGGCCTGTTACAAGGGGTTGCCAGATCCCTGGCTAGAAAGACATTTTTGCATATTAACAATGTGTGTAGACAAAGGATCATTCCCTGACACATACAATACACAGAGCCAAGACATGGTCAGACCAGTTAGTCTGGCTGTTGCAGAGTTTGAACTGAGAGTTTTAGATTAGAGAGACAGTGTTTTTGAACTGGTAAAAAGTTCTTTGCTCCTGGACTGAAGAAGACCTCCTGCCTGCTCCCATCTCTTTCTCACGGGACTCCAAAAACCCACTGAAGACAATGAACCCCAAGAGAGAAAAGACTCCTACAGTGAACAAGGTTTAAGAAGAATACTAGGCCCAAAAGAAAAGCAAGATCCACCTACAATCAAGGACTATACAGTGTGCTTGAAGACCCTAAACAACAACTCTTCAGATATTGCCTCAAACTTTTCCACTTTATTTCTTCTGCTCTTTTCTGTCCCTATCTGCATGTGCATCACTTATGCATGCTAGCATGGGTGCATCGTGTATCATTAAGCATTATTGAATTAGAGTTGAAGTTGAAGTTTAATAAAATTTCAATCTTTTTCTTTACACCTACGAAAACCTGTGTGTGTACTGGTTTCTTTGCTTTTTATTTGGAAAGCAGTGAACAAGGATTCACCAATGGGGAGCTAAAAACACGGTGTGTTTAAAATAAAACCCTGTTACAGTAAGACCAGGTGAAGGCTGAAAGGGAACCCTAGACCTCTTTCTCACTTAGTCGTAACAGTACGTGTAGAGACTGTGCATGTGACTGTAATCATGCGCTGGTCTGTTGCTGCGTGGAAACTGATGACTATGCCACTTTCTCCAGATATGACATAGAATACAGCATTCATTCAGGTATCTTTGAATGTAACTGGCATTTCAAATGTCTCAAGAACTTTCAGTGATTTGTTACTGTTATAGGGGAAGATTTTTGTTTTCACTGGTTTGCAAAGGATGGGACAGTCCTGAAGTTTGTTCAACATTTTATCTTCCATGACATTGACAGATGCTTCTCTAGAGGGAGTTGATTATAAAGGTTCAGTTGACACCAGCAATCCAGAAGGAAGTGCCATGTGTTTCTACCAGAGATTTACAATAGCAGATCTACAATGTGAGATCTTACACAGGAGTACTCATCAACCAAAAGGGAATTCATTTCTTCAATGTTCAGCTGGTATGCAACCAAAAACGGCAACAACTTACATTTATCTAATGCCTTTAATGTAATAAAACATCCCAAGGCATTTCATAAGAGAGTTATCAAACAAAGTTTTACACTGAGCCACATAAGAAGATATTAGGACAGATGACCAAAAGCTTGGTCAGATGCAGGTTTTAAGGATTGTCTAAAGGCGAAAAGAGAGATAGAGAGGCAGAGATGTTTGGGAGGTATTACAGAGCTGAGGGCCTAGGCATCTGAAGGCATAGTCGCCATGGTGGAGCGATTAAAATCAGGATGTGCCAGAATGGAAGCAACGCACAGATCTTGGAGGGTTTTCAGGCTGGAGATGGGGCCGGGGAGGTGGGGAGGTGGGGGGGGAGGCGGTGGGTGGTAGCGTCAGGAAAAGCCAAAAAGGGATTTGAAGACAAGGATGAGAATTTTAAAATTGAGGTGTTGCTGCTGGACTGGGAGCCAGTGTAGGCCAGCGAACACAGGGAAAATGTGTGAAGGGGACTTGGAATGAGTTAGGATAGGGGCAGCAGAGATTTGGATAAGCTCAAGTTTATGGAAGTTGGAAGATGGGAGACCTGCCAGGAGAGTGTTGGAATAGTCAAATCGAGAGGTTACAAAGGCCTGGATATGGGTCGGATATATTTTATGCTGTCACCATGCAGCAGTAAAGTCCGAGACTCGCCATTTCCGATCCTTAGGGATGCTGACAGCCCACTTATCTCCAAGGTCTCCAACTCTGTCGTTGTCAGCTCCACATCTGTGGTGGCTCACCTCTGGTCCTCTGAATCTCCCTTGTATTTTGTGCTCTCTTCTCCTGCAAGGGCACACAAAAGACGTGTGAGTGTAAGCCATATGTGCATCCAGTGGATGCAGTGCAGTTGCTGAAGGTGACTGCCACGCAAATGTATCATGTTTAGTTTAGTTTAGTTTAGTTTAGAGATACAGCACTGAAACAGGCCCTTCGGCCCACCGAGTCTGTGCCGACCATCAACCACCCATTTATACTAATCCTACACTAATCCCATATTCCTACCACATCCCCACCTGTCCCTATATTTCCCTACCACCTACCTATACTAGGGGCAATTTATAATGGCCAATTAACCTATCAACCTGCAAGTCTTTGACATGTGGGAGGAAACCGGAGCACCCGGAGGAAACCCACGCAGACACAGGGAGAACTTGCAAACTCCACACAGGCAGTACCCAGAATTGAACCTGGGTCGCTGGAGCTGTGAGGCTGCGGTGCTAACCACTGCGCCACTGTGCCGCCCCACTAAGAGGCACTGATATGCATTTGAGGACACCTTGACGTGTAGGTCAAGGGATGTCTAATTATAATGGTTGGCAGCCTTTGCCCTTCCTGACTCCATTTCAAATTCTTGTTATCTCCTATAATGCACCCAACTCCTACAAATGCAATCTATTTATTGACCCTTTAAATAGTCAAGGTGAAATCACGTCATGCAGTTGCACATCCCATCTGCTCACATGCATTGGAGACGTGAAACACAGAAATTAATTGATATTGAGACATCTGTGTTAAAATCAGACATTCCTACACATCCTGCGATATTCCATTTCTCACTTGCTATCGCACCCCACACCCGCTCAGATACCACCTCTGTGTTAATATTGACCTCAATTAGTTAATTCCCTTCCTCGTGCCAGGTCTGTCACTAATGTATGGTAAATCCTTGCCTGAAACTTTTTTTAAAGATATGATAGATTTTGCAATATGTGAGGTTATTCAATAAACACATATGAAATTGAAGAAATGGAAAAGGAAATGGATAAATTTCTGATTCATTGGGAAGCAACCTTGAAACCGGATCGAGTTGGAGAGATACAAATGAACATACATACAAACATACGAATTAGGGTTAGAAGTAGGCCATTTGGCCCCTTTAGCATACTCCGCCATTCAATAAGATCATAGTTGATCTATTTGTGTCTCAAATTCCACACTCCCATCTATCCCTGAAAGCCTTTGATTCCTTTGCCTAACAAGAATCTATCTACCTCCGCCTTAAAAATATTCAATGACCTAGCCTCCACCACCTTCTGAGGCAGAGAGTTCCAAAGTCGCACAACCCTCTGAGAGAAAAAAATTCTCCTTATCTCTGTCTGAAAGGGCGACCCCTAATTTTAAAACAGTGTCTCCTAGTTATGGACTCACCCATAAGAGGAAACATCCTTTCCACATCTACCTTGTCAAGACCATTCAGTATCTTATACACTTCAATAAAGTCTCCCCTTACTCTTCTAAACTCCAGTGAAAACAAGCCCAGTCTGTCCAACTTTTCCTCATAAGACAACCTGCTCATTCCAGGTATCAATCTAGTAAACCTCCTCTGAACCGCCTCCAATGCATTTACCTCTTCCTTAAATGAGACCAAAAACTGTACACAGTATTTGAGATTTGGTCTCACCAATGCCCTGTATAACTGAAGCAACAGTAGTAGACTCGCCAACTTTAAGGGCATTTAAGTGGTCATTGGATAGACATATGGATGAAAAGGGAATAGTGTAGGTCAGATGGTTTCACAGGTCGGCGCAACATCGAGGGCCGAAGGGCCTGTACTGCGCTGTAATGTTCTAATTCTAATAATTCTAACAACATCCTTACTTTTATTTTCAGTTCCTCTCGCAATAAAGGATAGCATTCCATTAGCCTTCTTTAGCCGGAGTGGCGCAGTGGTTAGCACTGCGGCCTCGCAGCTCCAGGGACCCGGGTTCAGTTCCAGGTACTGCCTGTGCGGAGTTTGCAAGTTCTCCCTGTGACCGCATGGGTTTTTGCCGGGTGCTCCTGTTTCCTCCCACAGCCAAAGACTTGCAGGTTGTTAGGTAAATTGGCCATTGTACATTGCCCCTAGTGTAGGTAGGTGATAGGGAATATGGCATTACTGCAGGGTTAGTATAAATGGGTGGTTGTTGGTCGGCACAGAGTCGGTGGGCCGAAGGGCCTGTTTCAGTGCTGTATCTCTAAATAAATTACTTGCTGTAACTGCATACTAACTTTTTATGACCCCTGCACTAGAACACCTAGATCCCTCTGCACTTTAGAATTCTGCAGTCGTTGTTCATTTAAGTAATACTCTGTTTTTATTCTTCCTGCCAAAATGAACAATTTTCACATTTTCCCACATTATACTCCATCTGCCAGATTTTTGCCCACTCAATCTATCTATATTGGTCTACAACCTCCTCATGTCCTCTTCACAACGTACTTTCCTACCTATCTTTGTGTCATCTGCAAATTTAGTGACCATGCCATCACTGCCCTCAAATAAGTCATTGATATAAATTGTAAAAGGTTGAGACCCCAGCACAGATCCCTGCAGGACTCCACTCGTCACATCCTTCTAATCAGAAAAGGACCCATTTATGCACACTCTCTGTTTTCTGCCAGCCAGTGTTCTATCTTCTATTCATGCTAATATGTTACCCCCTACACCATGAGCTCCTACTTTGCGCAATAAGCTTTTATGTGGCACATTGTCAAATGCCTTCTGGAAATCCAAGTACAGTATGTCAAGGGGCTCCCCTTTATCCACAGTGCATGTTACTCCTTCAAAGAACTCCAATAAATTGCTTAAACATGATTTCCCTTTCAAAAAACCATGCTGACTATTCCCGATTACCTTGAGTTTTTCTAAGTGCCCAGCTATAGCCTCCTTAATGAAGGATTCTAACACCTTCCCCACGACAGATGACCAGCTAACTGGCCTATATTTACCTGTTTTCTGCCTCCCCAACTTCTTGAATAGAGGGGGTATATTTGTTACTTTCCAGTCTGATGGAACCTTTCCAGAATCTGGTGAATTTTGAAAAATTAACACCAACGCATCTACTACCTCATTAGCCACCTCTTTTAAGATCCTAGGATGAAGCCCATCAGGACCTAGGGACTTGTCAGCCCACAGCTCTATCAGTTTGCTCAGTACCGCTTCCCTGGTGATTGTAATTTCACCAAGTTCCTCTCTTCCTTCCACCTCCTGATTTACAGCTATTACTGGAATGTTTTTTGTATCCTCTATAGTGAAGACAGATGTAAAATATTTGTTCAGTTCATCCGCCATTTCCTTATTATCTACTATTAACACCCCATTCCCATTCTCACTCACTTTACTTACTTTTTTCCTTTTGAAATACCGGTATTTCTCTTGCTATCTGTTTTTACATTTCTAGCTAGCTTCCCCTCATACTCTAATTTTTTTCTCCTGAGTAACCTTTTAGTCATTTTCTGCCGTTCTTTATATTCTGACCAATCATCTGACCTGCCACTCATCTTTGTGCAATTATATGCTTTTCTCCTTAAGTTTGATGCTTTCCTTAACTTGTTTAATTAACCACAGATAATCTAAGGTCCTTTCCTTAGAGTTTTTCTTTATAGTAGGAATATACTTATCCTGAGTGTTCTGAAATATCCCCTTAAATGTCTGCCACTACTTCTCTATTGATCTATTGCCTAGCCTAGTAACCCAGTTCACTTCAGCTCGCTCAGCTTTCATGCCCACATCGTTGCCCTTATTTAAGTTTAAAATACTAGTCTTAGACCCACTCTTCTCTCTTTCAGACTGGATGTAAAATTCAATCATATTGTAGTCGCTGCTACCTAGAAGTGCCTTTAATCATTAATTAATCCTGTCACATTTCACAATACCAAGACTAATAAAACCTGCTCTCTGGTTGTTTCCAGAATGTGCTGCTCTAAGAAACTATCTCGAAAGCATCCTATGAACTCCTCATCAAAGCTACTATTGCTAACCTGATTTTTTCTAGTTTATATGTAGATTAAAATCACCAATGATTATTGCTGTCCCTTTATCACAAGCACCCAATATTTCTTCTTGTATACTTGGTCCTATATTGTGGTTACTATTAGGATGCCTGTAGACCACTCCCACTAGTGTCTTCTTTCCCCAACTATTCCTCATCTCCACCCAAACCGATTCTACATCCTGATCTCCTGAACCAAAGTAATCTTTAACTATTGCACCAATGCCATCCTTGATTAACAGCGCTACCCCTCCAACTACAAATTACTTGTGCTTAACTTCTTACAATGTTAAACAAGGTTTTTTTCTTAAACTGACACTGTTTTATTTTGGGGATTCACTATCCACAGGACATGCTGATCACAACAAATTCCAAGCAACATTAAAACTTAAAATTGCAAGCCCCTGGCTAGTAGGACATTTGCATAGTACCATGTAGTATTGAATCTAAGGAACCAGTCCCCGCCCCAATACACAGAAGAGACCTGGTCAAACCAGTCAGTCACGTGACCACCTGCTGGCCAACTCGGGGAATTTTAAATTGGAAAAACAGAATTTGAACTCAGAATGCCATGTGCTCCTGGAACTGAAGCACGAATTCTCTCCTGTCTGCCTGCTCATCTCTCAGGAAACTTGAATCTTGTGAAGACACGTGAACCTCAGAGAGAAGTTTCCTACGTGAACAAGGTTTAGGCAGAATACAGGGCCCCAACAAAACACAAGAATTACCTACAAAAGGACTATACCATGAGCGAAGCACAGTAACAAGATATTGCCCCAAACTGTTCCAATTTATCTTATCTTCTCTTTTCTGTTCCTATCTGCATGTGTATATTGCGTGTGCATGCTAGCATGGGCGCATTGTATATCCATAGGCATGAACCGTATTAGAGTTTAAGTAAGTTTAATAAATTCCACTTTACTTCTTTAAACCAAAGGAAGCCTGTTTGTGCTCATTTCTTTGACTTATAATTGGAAAGCTGTGAACAAGAATTCACAAAGGGGGAGCTCAAAACACAGTGTGTTTAAAATTAAACCCTGTTACAATAAGACCAGGTGAAGATAGTAACAGACCCCTGGACATATTGCTCACCTGGTCGTAACAGTAAACAATAGTAGGGTATAATAGCCCCAAAATTGCTCAACCTTTCAGACTAAGCTAGGAGTCAAGCAAAACTGCTGTAAACTCCACCAAGATTCAGGAACACTTAACACTTGAGTTTCCGGTGGTCTTTTTCTGGGGGCACAGCCTCTGGGCACATTAGAGTATTGTATCTGTTTCTGATCAATATAAAACAATGGTGCCATTGCAACCTTGGAGTTAAGATACAGATCAGCCATGGCAGAACAGGCTCAAGGGGCTGAATGGCCTACTCTTGTTCCTACATTCCTATTCGTAGAAAAATCAGAAGACTGGTCACTGGTGTCAGAGCACTGAATTATAGGGAAAGACTGGTGAAACATTGACTGTACAGCTTGAAAGGAGGTATCTGAGTGGGGACTTCCGATAGGTATGTCAGATATTAAACTGTATGGAAAAGGAAAATTTAGAATACCACTTCAAATTAAATGGTGACAACAGGACTACAATGCAATCACAGCTCTGGTGCAAAAGTACTAGCTGTGAAACATTTTGGGGCATTCTGAAGGCATGAAAGATGCTATAATAATGGAAGTCCTTTCTTGCTTCCTTTCTGGGACAAACTACCAAAAGGCATATTCAAGGCATTTGGTGAATTGTTCCTGTTAGCCGCCCAATATTCATTGCAGGAGACTCGATCCAGTTTGAGGGCTGAGCCTGGTTTGCATTTGGCTGACGTCAGTTGGCAGAAAACGAGCAAAGTCTGGGTGGCCTCTGGGCGGAAAGAAGAGATTCTTAGGGTTGGATGGTTCATTCTTGGGATATGTGGTAGGTGAGGGTGTGATTTTTCTAGATGGCAGCTGGTTTTATGGAGCTGGAGTACTCCTGCTTATCCCTTCGCCACTAAAATATCATAAAACGTAGCTGCTGGGTTCCTCTTTGGCTGGAGTGTCAGCTGAGAGCATGCATAGCATACAGTACTTAAAATGGCAAACTGGGTCAATTTGCATATTAAAAATACCTACTGCCTGACTGAGGTGGGCATTCCAATTGCCCAGCAGTAGGCCCAAAAGAAAATTGCAAACAGCGACAGGTCATTCTGCACCATTTTCAGCATGTTACTGTTTTGTTTCTACTGGGTGGGAGTTCTCAAAATTTCCCATCATTATCGTTTAAGAAACAGCTAAATTATGCAATGGAGAGACTGCAGGTCCTTCCTGGGATAGATGATCTAAGATGGGCCTTCCTCATCTGAACGTATTTTGTGGTGTGGTGGCAGCATCACAGCTGACCAGATATCCATTTCTCTTCCAGTAGTAGTAGTTTATCTTTGAAGTCTATAATGAATATCTGTGCAGAATGAGAAGATGATTATGAGTTCTACACATCACAGAAATTTTATTCTATTATGACACTGCATGCATATTTACGATGTGGAAGAGAAACAATTATGCCCATGTCCTTGAAGAACTGGATATTCTGAAATCTTAGGCTTTATGTGTCAATTCCTTGCAAATGTGAGTATTACAGATTATTATGACTGATTTCTGGGAAAAACTACTCTGTTCTCAGGTTGGATACTGGGCTAAATGATAAGAGTACATCTTGGAATACTCACAGTTGCTTGGAAGAGTCCTGTTATCATTTCCCAATTATGTCTATAACATACTGTGGAACATGGTTATGCCAAATAAAAATGTTTTACTTCAATTACTTTTATTCACACTTTAAGTTGTGGGTAATTCTTCTTGTCACAAAACAGATTTCTACATTTATAAACATAACTACATCAGCATTATTGGGATATGTGTGACAGATCGAAGGGCCATCACAGTTGTAAAAACTGAACCCACATCCAAAAGTTTCCAAAATAGAAAGCCAAAATTGTTTATTAATATTTTAAAGCCTCTTTCATATATCCTTCTCCATTGTGGACGATAGGGTAGTCTTGGCTATGGATTCCCTCATGATCGCTATCAATACTTATTGTATAGTGATTTTCAGTAGACATGATTCTAATGGACCGAATCAGATTCCAAGTTCCCCTAACATTCTAAAAGAATTAGTCACCTTTTCAGTTCAGATGTTTTGCTCTAAGGTGATGTGAGACTACTGGACTTTTCTGCTTTTCTCTACTGATAGCAGAAGTCTGGCCAATGTAGGCACAGCCCTAGCCATTTACAGGCTTATTAAGTAGTATTATACTGCAGCTACTGTGGTTTGTGTTAGTTATGCATTGTGTACTTAAATAATGGTAAGTATTATACATTTTGCCACCTATCATGTTTGTTGATTCCATGGTAAGATTTTATTACTGAACTGTTTTAAATTACCAAAATAGATTTACATTTTTTTCTTGAAAATGTGGAAAATATGTCAACGGCAAAAGAAATACACTCTGAGCTGGAAACAAACCATTTATTTCACCAAGTTCTACTATCTGTTATATAGTTCATTGGTAATTCCTACCATGTTGAGTGAATGTTTCAAACAAAACAACTAAACGTATCGGTATTCCAATTTTATAAATTCAGACAGAATGGCATTGTCGATTGGAAACATTTCATCTTATTTTTAAAGTTCATCAACAGAAAGTAAGATAAAATGTTCACATTTACAAAAGAATAGATCCACTAGAACACCTGCAGTATTCTCTCATGTCTTACCTATGGCATTACGCATCTGCCATCTAAACAAGATTTTTATTACTTGGTTTGGCTTTTGGCAGATACCACAGCTCTCCACATAACCTTATATATTGCCACTCAATTCTCTTTGGAAAAATTGCAGTAATAAATTGAAAATCAACTGAGATTTATTTCCACAACTTAGCTGTCCCACCAGCTTGGAATCAGAATCACATTTCACTACTGCTTGCTGTTTGGTTTGTGAGATTACTAGTCTTGTATATGTGACCTTGAAGATGTTTCTCATTTATCAGTGTGTAGAGCACAGTGTTTAGTGTAATACAGTCAAGATATGGTTTGCTAGGATTTTATTCACCTTTTTCCTTCATTGCTTCTCTTCCTGGCCTCGTTATCCTGAAGGCATGCAAATTTGCTAAGGCACAGTGCCGTGATGATGATTTCCATCTGGTACCTTCTCCTAGTGGTAAATTTTAATCTGTGACCCTAGAAAATGAATGGTTAAGATATTGCATAAGCCGGGGGGGGGGGGGGGGGGGGGGGGGGGGAACACTGCGGCCACGTAAGGAAACAGCCCAGTGAAACCTAGCGGCCTCCCAGCAGGTTCCGGGAGGCCCCACCTTTATGTGCACTCTATGGCACATGGAGGGCTCCCCTGGCAGCATTGGCTGCCCTCGTGGAGTCGGCCGAACCCCACACCCTACAACGATCGCCGGGCCTGCCTGCCTGGCCTCGACGTCCCCCGACCCCATTTATCTTTCTTTGAGGGCACCTCAGCCATTGAGGTGCCCTCTTCCTGGTGTTGCAGCCTCAGCAATGGCCATCATTAGCAGGGGCACTGTTAAACTGCTGCCTCTGATTGAGTCAGCTGCTCTTGGGGCGAGCCGCTGTCCTGAATTGGACTGTGGGCCTGGCGGCGGTCACATAACTGGCCGCTGCCAATAAAACGCTTCCCCAGGTACCACTGCCGGCCGAAGCATGGTTGCTTTCTGCTTTCGGGTCCTGTGCAGGACCTCTGCCACCTCCACAAAATTCATCCCTCGGGCTGTATTTCAGTATTAGTTCTATACTGTACCTTCATGAGATCCTTCTTGTCTTCATAATGCAGCAGAATAGTAATATACTAAATGAGGGGTCAGCAACCTTAATAACAAGGTCCAGTTTTAAAATTTAGTCAAAAATGCAATGTCTTAAGAGAGCAATGCTGTTACTCAAATGCCAAAAATAATGAAAAACAAGAGAGACACATTTCAGCAACATTTTAAAGGCTTTTACAAAACAGTTAATTGAATGATACTTTCTCACAGTACAATGTTAATAATAGTTTAAAAAATTGAAACAAGCCATTTAATTACCATCAAAATGGCTTTGATCAATTCAGGTTGGGAGCCGCACCAGTCCTTAATGAGCCTCATGCAGCTCCAGAGCCACGGGTTGCCTATCCCTGTACTATTTACTGCCAAACCAACTCATTAAACAACACTAGAATAAGTTATTAGTCATATTACCACAATATTTTTTTTGCAGTAATTGTTAAGTTTAGCCACCTCTATTTTAGTTGATAATGTACATAGTTTGCAACTGTGGTGCTAAACTAGGTTATTGATTTTTTTTTCATATATAGTGTTTTTTCCCTTTTTCACCAACTAAGTTGCTATTTGGCTACAACAACTCTTTTTGAAGATTTCAGAGAGAATATTTCAAAGTCTACAAACAAACTCAATTAATCAAAAATTTCCAAGCTAATAATCTTCACACAAGGCCTCACTTTAAATAACTGTTGTTACATTCTAAAAAAACTACCTATGGAAAATATATTTGAGTAAAACACAGAGGGATAGAAGTTTAACTGGGACAATGATGCTAAATGGGTGGTATCGGATCAGCCTCCAGTTATATGCAGCACCTGATTTCAGTTCAGCAATGGAACTGAATTATCAGGTGTTGTGTATAAATCAGCAACTGATGCGATACTGCCCGTTTTGCATTACTGCTTGAGATGAATTTCTACTCTTCGATGTTTGTATTTGAATTGAGGGGTTTGCCTACATTCCGAACCCTCCTGCCCACCCCTTGGGCACCTGTCTTCAGAAAAGTTGACAAAATGTTGCAACAAATCTATCAAAAATAAAATGGTGCATTCTTCTCTGAATGAAACTTTTTTTAAATCCTTAAACAATTACAGAAGTAAGAGAGCTCATACCAAGCTAAATCTTAAACATAAAAACTTAATTTTGTCAGTTACTTTCCCACATTTATGGTTACATATAAACTTAAAATAAGCAAGTTTTAAGATGAGCTAAGTTTTTTTTAGTACTGTAGTTTCTTTTATTCACATCTCCAGTGCAGTCTCAGATCTGCAGTTTTAGTGAGGGCCAGTGTTCTGATAATGAAGTATTTTGTGGGTGCTCATCGGTATTTACAGTATTGGTTGAAGTTGTTTCTTGCCTTATTTCCAACATACAATCTTTGTCTCAGGTACTGGTGTTTCAGTTTGTTTTGATGAAAAGTAGCTGATTCTTGCCTAGACTGTTACTATTCGGTCATGTCAATAGTGCAGAAATATTAAGGGGTGACAAACAACTCCCATCTTCCTCACTTTCCAGCTTCTCTTGTTCACGGATGAGCCTATTTAACCTTTAAAGGAACTGTTGTATTTTGTTAATGCGACACAAATCAGGAGGAACCATATCAAAGAAATAATAGAAAACTAAGTAAACATTGTCAATGAGAGGTACTTCTGGCGGGCCCGCAGTATTTGTGTAACCCCCGGAATGTATTGAAATAAACACATTGGGCTCTCTCTTCAGTTAAAGTTGGTAACGCTCCTTTTTTTCCTAGAGATTGCGTTATTTTGTTGCAGTTGCTGTGGGTTTTGCCCGGCTCAGTGGCCCTGTTGTCTTGTGTTGCTCTGCATTGCCCTGTACCCTGCGGCTCCGGCTGCAGCCGCCCGCCTCGCTCTGACGTAAGCCCGAGAAGCCGGCTCGCGCTCAGCCCGCAGCCGCTGCCGGCTCGAAGCCTAATTGGCGGGGCCGGAGCCACCGGAGGGAAACACCAGGCTGCAGCACCGCAGGCAAGTGGCAGGCTTACAGTTGGCGGGCCTCCCGGCCCACACACCCACTAACCCGGAGTGGGGGAGGGGGCGGAATCTGAAGGCGCGCCGTCAGGGAGTTGGAGAGAGGGCTGAGTTAGGCCGGGGTAAGGCCTCAGTTAGGCCGCGGCCTTGCTTCCCCCACCCGCTTGGACATTAGGCCTGAAATCTCAACCGACCGAGGGCAGGAATCACAGCGAGAAAGAGACGGGGAATCCTGGTCGCTTGGGCCCAGACTCTTGGCTGTGGAGGAGGCAGCGGCCTGAAGGGGAGAGCGGCTGCAGTGAGTGTGATTGTTGTGCGCGCCCCGGCTTTAATGAAGTTTAAGATGAATAACGAAATGAAGAGTGAGAAGTAGCGGCCAGGGCAGGATGTCCTGAGCTTGGTGGGGTGCGCAGGCCGGCCTGAGCTGGCAGCTTGTGTCGATATCCCCGGGATGGTGAGGCTGAGCGCTGGAATAGGGAGTGTAATATGGCGGAGAAACAATATGTCGGCGGCTGGGCGGGCGATTGGTGTCTGACTCCGGGCTGGGGGGAGGGGAGCGGCCATCATCCACCGTCCTTCCCCGTGTCTAAACTTCACTGCAACAGAAGCGTCGTCCGCTTCTGGTACAAGGGCTATGGCACTGATGCAGATGGTAAATTGTGCATGCGTGTATTCATTTAGGGGCTTTACAGCATTTTTAAATCTCACAACAAGCGCAACTGTTCTGACCCATAACAGTGACAAGCACAAATTACCACTCAGTTCTCTCTTGTAATTTTGGATTGACAGTTGCTTTCATTGAGCGAAATATCACTAACAGCCACCCATTGTAATTCATGCGATGTTACTGTATCCTGCTTTAGCTGGAAGAATTGACCACTTTTATAATTTTTTCCCCCTTCATGATGGTTTACATGCACATTTTTAGATCAAATGTAATAAATTGCAGTGGAATATTTCCCATTATGTGAAATTGCCGAACGTATCAATTAATAGTACAAGCGGTTTTATCTTAAAATTTGTCCCGGCTCCTTATTAATCTCCACCCACCTTGTATGTCAGGGCGACAAAAATTACGTTTTGCCAACTTCTAACGTGATCTCGTGTGGCTTACTGTACTCCGAAGGGAAGGCACTTGTGGAAAAATTCTTTCAAAGGAAAAGTGGTTACCCCTTCATATATTCCATAAAGTATATTTTTAATAAGGCTCTACTCAGAATAATCTTACTTAAGTGAACGAGCACTTAAGAATGAGTTTTTGTAAAATTCATCATATTCTGCTAGCAGCATGAAAACATTCTCGTGGACGTGCCCATAAGCATTCAATGGTTGTTGTTTTAATGTGATCAGAGCTGTTTTGTTTTAATGCAGTCCCTGTGGGGGTTGTCTTTAGTTTGCTGAGAATGCAGCAAATCTTAATGGTTTTTTAAAAAAATGTGCTCCCTTGGTTGGGAACTGTTGTAGAAATGCTCTAATGAATGTCTCCTGGAGATTATGTTCAATGAACATCCCTTTTTGCAAGATCAGTGGAGTCCACCTCTTCCACTGTCCACTTTGGTAACCCTTCACAGTAGAGTGTAAATATGTAAGTGAGCCAACAACACTGGAAAATGCCTGACAGAACAGTCATCTTGCTTTGCCCTGGTTCATTATAACTAGTCCAGATAACTACTAATTCACATCTGCACAGCGCTTTAGAGATAAAGCTACTGGATATCTTGATTGTAGCATTTTAAGGGGTTCTGATATCAAGTGTAGATATGATCAAACCAGGAAATTGTAACTATAGACAGGAAGCAGGGCTGTGCAGTACAGCATCTTCCAATAATTGTCCATCATTTCAAGAATGCTGTTACAGACATGCACTGTTTTTGAGGCCTTCTGCATATTTGAACTGATAGTTTTTTTTAATATTCTTTTTGACATTTTTAACCTGAAAATTTGTTGTACAAGATTTACCTTTTTTAATTTTTGAGATTATTTCTGCTGGTCGGGGAATCTAAAACATGTGAACACAGTCTCAGGATAAGGGGCCGATCATTTAGGACTGATGAGGAGAAATTATTTCATTCGAAGGGTTGTGAATCTTTGGAATTCTCTACCCCAGAGGGTTGTGGATGCTCCATCGTTGAATGTATTTAAGGCTGGGATAGACACTTTTTTGGTGTCTCAAGGAATCGAGGGATATGGCGAGTGGGCGGGAAAGCGGAGTTGAATCCAGCCATGATTGTTTTGAATTGTGGAGCAGGCTCGATGGGCCTTATGGTCTACCCCTGCTCCTATTTCCTGTGTTTTTGACTGAGCTCTAATTGTCCTAAATTACGTAAGTGCCAGATTGTTCAGTACATTGAATTGGTAATGTGGTACTATGTGGGAAGGATCTTTGGAGGCAGGTGTTACAGATAAAGTTCAGTAGGAGGAAAAGTCGTTGGCTTTCATTTCGATGAATCAGTGCCACCATCAAATGTGAAGTCTATTTACCGCCTATATAGTCTGCTTGTTTTATTTTGCTTGTTGTTATGACCAGGTGAGAAAGGGGTCTAGGGGTTCCCTTTCAGCCTTTGCCTGGTTTAACCGTAACAGGGTTTAATTTTAAAAACACCGTGTTTTTAGATCCCCGGTGGTGAATCCTTGTTCACTGCTTTCCAATTGTAAGGCAAAGAAATCAATCAGACAGGTTGTCTTAGATTTAAACAAGAAAGGTGGATGTTTATTAATCTTAAACTCTAATTTGGTTAACGACTACAAATACGCGATGCGACCACACTAGCATGCATACACGATAAAAGCACACGCAGATAGAGACAGAAAAAGTAGAAAGAATAAAGGGGAAAGTTTGAATCAATAGCTGGGTTTCAAATGACGGTCCTTTTAAGTTCGAGGTAGAGTTTTTGGTTGCAGGTAAGTCTTACCGTTTCGTTGGGGCCCAGTGCACACTTTAAAACTTGTTTTGATGTAGGAGTCTTTTTCTCTCTTGAGGTTTAAGTGACTTCAGTGGATCCAGAGATTAGTGAGAGAGAGCTAGCCAGGAGAGAGTCTCTCTTCTTCCAAGTTCAGTTGCAATCTGCAGTCTAATCCAAGCTGTCCTGTGAGCAGTTCAAAACTAGATCTGGGCCAGCAGGTTAGTCATGTGACTCATTTTTTTAACAAGCTCCTGCATTTGTGAATTCCAAAGCGCTTGGTTGGGGGGGGGGGGGGGCAGGGGGGAAGAGCTGTAGTGCTGTCTCTTACAACGACAAGATGTGGATCACCATTGCCCAGACCGATCTATGTTAATTGAATCAGTGAGCAGTTCCCATTGTCTTTTCCTAGGCGACTGTCTCTTATGCAAATGCTTTCCAGCCACTGTTGTTTTCTTTAAACAAGTCATCTCTTCACTCCAGCAACAGTTTAAAATTAATGTTCATGTGACTAAATTAATATGTCTCATTCTTGGCAGGTGAGGGTCTTCATGACATTGTGTAAAAATTTTAATTTCTTAAAGCTGGTATTATACATGTGTTAATGGATACTGTAATTCAACATTGTCCTGTGTACAATCATCTGCGGCAAGAATAAAATCAGTTGCACAACATAATTATGATCATTGTCGATAAACAAAATTCTAAATTTGAATTTTCATGGAATTATGGTGCTAGCGTTTTTATTTTTAAAAAACACATTTGTATATCCTTACACTGGATCTGAAAGGCTGGTCGGAGATTTGTTGATGACAAAGCACTGTATTGATATTGCTTCATCTGTATCACCCTCCGATCAGATTTATCTTTTTTTTTCCTTGACTTTGCTGACTTTCAAAGTGAAAATTGCAGGCGCGGGGATGTTGCAGGTTTTTGAGTTTTTCAATTTAAGGATTTATTTTTGGTTCACATAATAACATTGTGCACTGAAGTATTCAGATCAAAAAATTAAAAATTATAACTTTCTTTTCTTATAGTATCTAAACTTTCAGATAAGTGAATCCTGGAGGAGCATTCCTTAAACCACTTCTCTATACCAGAATTGAATGTAACCTATCCAAATGTTTAGATGTAATAAATAACGTATTTATTGTGACTTAAACAAGTTTATATAGAAAAAAGAACTTTGATTTATACACTAAAATAAAAGCAAAATACTGCGGATGCTGAAAATCTGAAATAAAAACAAAGTGCTGGAAATACTCAAGTCTGGCAGCATCTGTGGAGAGAGAAACAAAGTTAATGTTTCAGGTCTGTGACCTTTTATCAGAACTGGCAAAGGATAGAAATGTGATGGGCTTTGAGCAAGTGAGGGGTGGGGGGTGGGGGGGGAGAAGAAGAACAAAAAGGAAGGTGTGTGATAGGGCTGCTGGGGCCTCAGCTATTTATAATCTACATTAATGACTTAGGTGAAGAGAGGAAGTAACGTATCTAAGTTTGTTGACAGTGCAAAGCTAGGTGGGAGTGTAAACTGTGAGGACACAGGCTGCAGAGAGGTATCGACAGGGTTAATTGAGTGGGCAACAAGGTGGCAGATGGAGCATAATGTTGGGAAGTGTGAGGTTATGCACTTTGGTCGCAAGAATAGAAAAGCAGAATATTTTTTAAAAGGCGCAAAACTTGGAAACCTATAAATGTTGTTCAGAGGGTCTTGGGTATACTAGTACAAGGAACACAGAAGTTAACATGCAGGTTCAGCAGGCAAATGGATGTTGGCCTTTATTGCAAGGGGATTGGAATACAAGAATAAAGGAGTCTTGCTACAATTGTATGGGGCTTTGGTGAGACCACACCTGGAAGTCTATGTGCAGTTTTGATCTCCATATTTAAGGAACAATATGCTTGTATTGAAGGCAGTACAGCAAAGTTCACTAGATTGATCCCTGGGATGAGAGGGTTGTCGTATGATGAGAGGCTGAGTAAATTAGGTCTATATTCTGTGGAGTTTAGAAGAATGAGAGGTGATCTCATTGAAATGTACAAGATTCTGAAGGGGCTTGAGAGGGTAAAAGCTGAGAGGCTGTTTCCCCTGCTTGGGAATTCTGGAACACGGGCACAGTTTCAGGATAAGGGGAAATAACTTAGGACTGAGATGGGAGATTGCTTCACTCAAATGGTTATGAATCTTTGGAATTCGCTACCTCAAAAGGTTGTAGATGTTCCAGCGAAGACGTTACCGAGCCATCTTCTTCCTTCAGGCTGCTGATAACAGAGCTCTCTCTCTGTACCTTTTGGAAGAAGTAACGCGAGCACGTCTCATCCTGCTCGATGGAGCGGACTCTGGACCGGAAGATGATCTTGGTGGCCTCCTTGGCAAAGAGCCTAAGTGCGTTTTCTGTGTTGTGTGGTAAATGCTATTTTTTAACTGAAAACAATGAAGAAGTAATTTGGGCAATTTGATTTTGTTTCGTTAGTTTCTGGTTCCAGATTGGTGGTTTTTTGGTGGTGCTTAATTGCTGATTTGGCCATTTAGGAATATTTCAATGAATGGAAATTGGTTATGGATTTATGCTACATGCAAGACTCTTAATATAGATAAACTGTTTCAGATAGCTTGTGTGAGAAATGACAATAAACTGACCATGCTGGCACTCTAATAAATTACTTAAGAAGTCAAGTATATATACACACCATTATGGGATACCTTGCTAATCTTGGGAGTGACAATGATGATTTATTAGAGGTGATTTTCTGAGGGTGAAATAAAGATACATTATTGGGGTAAAATAGAAGGGAAGCTTACTTTGCATTTATTTTGGGGTGAATACTTGACATCGATACTGCATACCCTTCAGTTTTCAAAGTGTACACGTTTTTTTAATAGATGCATCATCTACTGAGTTCCGTAAAGTTCGGATAAAAATTGTAATGTTGGAATCTCTGGTAAAAAATATCCATGGATTTACTTGGGTGTATTGAAGTCATATAGGGCTGGTCATCATGCATCCAGTGCCAGTTTCAAAAATGTCTATTTTAGCCAGTCATTTCATTGGCCAACTTTCCTGCAATTTAAATTCTGCCCTCTCCCAATCATTATTGGCCAGCATGCACTTTTAGGTGAAAGAAAGTAGATTGCAGGGACAATAGAAATAAATTCAGATTTGAACCAAATGCAAAGATGCAATAAAATGAAATAGATGACATTGACTCATCCAATAACAGAAGAAAATAAGATTGTAGAATAACGTAAACAAGAGCTTGCATTTATAAAGCCTCTTTACAACGTGGAAAACCATCCTCAGGCCTCAAAAGTAAGTGCCATTATCTTGTGTATGGGGAAAAAAGCACATTTTACTGGCACTGTGAAATGTTATTCAAGATCCATAAACAGAACAGCAAACAATAGAAAGCATAGAGCACAGCTCTAATCTTAGAAGTTTTGTAAACACACTCTTTCTGAGCCCCCCTTTAAGATGGCAGTATTGATGTTACAAATTGGGAGGTGGGGGGAAACAGAGGAGTGGCGGGAATTGGGAAGTTCAAATGCACTGGAGCTGCCCCAATTGGACGTTGGCTTCCACTCTGGTTTTTGGGATAGGAACAGATGGCAATCGCTTGAGAATTACAGCCCCCTCACAAACCACTGTGGCATAAGCAAACTTGTGGTTCTGCAGTTCTGTGATCGGCACAATCTTGTGTTTTCAGTAGACATTCCTCTTGAGTCTCCCTTGGGGCATTCGCGTGGTTCAACTAGAGAAGGAATAGGTAAATTGTTACCACAGGTTTGTAAAAGCTCTGAAAAAGGTTAATCTATTTTGGAAAAATCTCTGGCTGCATCATTTAGTGAATCTTTGTAATTGTGTCCATTGGCTTTATGTAGTTGAATATATAGTGAAGACATATAACTAAGCATTTACTTAACAAAGGAGAGGAGTTATACCCTATGATGCGGGTATGCTTATTTAGGTCAGCTCTTAAGTAAAATTGAGATGCATAGGAAGAAGGTTTGAGATGTGTGTTGGACAGATGGAGAAGAATGTCTGACCTTGACATTGAGCAGTCACAATTGCAGATGGAACACCAGTGGCTTGGATGACTTCCAATTTGTAGATAGTCCTGAATGCTGATCAGGCTCAGTCAACTTTCTGTGGGATGTTGCTGAGTGGAAGCCAGATGCCTCACTTTAAAAAAAAAAGGAATAGTTTTTGCTGGTCAGCTGTCTCCAACCACATTCTAATGTTAAAGCAGTTTATACATCACGTGCTGCTCGAGGAACAGCATCTCATTTACCAATTAGGCATGCTACAGCCTGCCGGACTGAATATTGAGTTCAGTAATTTCAGGGTATGATGGGGCCCCCCTTTTTATTTTTATTTTAGTTATTTTTTTCTTTTTTATTTGTCTATTTTATTTTAGTTTAGTTTGTTTCTACTGTGCCTACCCGCTGTTTGTTTTTTTCATGTTTGTGCTTGGGACCAGGCTGTTCATTATTCTGTCAGTTAACGCCCTCTCTGGCACTAATGCTTTGTCTTTCACCACACCATTAACATATCGTTTGCCTTTGCTCCATGACCTTCTGGTCAGTTATTCTCTATGACCTTGTCCTATCAACAACTTCTCTTTGGTTATCTGTCGCCCCACCCCTGCTTTATTTGCTTAAAACCTGTTACATTTCTAATATTTGCCAGTTCTGATGAAGGGTCACTGACCTGAAACGTTAACTGTGCTTCTCTGTCCACAGATGCTGCCAGACTTGCTGAGTAGTTCCAGCATTTCTTGTTTTTATTTCAGATTTCCAGCATCTGCAGTACTTATTTTTTATTTTATTATACATCGCACGTAGTTGGGAAACTATAGAAACAGAAATCTATGCTATAGAAGGAGGCATTCGGCCAGTGGTGTCTGTGCTGGCTGAAAAAGAGCTATCTAGCCTAATCCCACTTTGCAATTCTTGGTCTGTACCCTTGTAGGTTACGGCACCTCAAGTGCATATCCAGGTATTTTTTTTAAATCGCTGAGGGTTTCTGCTTTTACCACCCTTTCAGGCAGTGAGTTCCAGACCCCACCAACCAGGTGAAAAAAATTCTCCTCAACTCCTTCAACCAATTACTTGAAATCTATGTCCCCTGGTTATTGACCTCTCTGCTCAGGGGAATAGGTTTTTCTTATCCACTTTATCTAGGCTACTCATAATTTTTTACACCTCAATCAAATCACCCTTCAGCCTCCTTCATTCCAAAGAAAACAACTGCAAACTATTCAGTCTTTCCTCATAGCTAAAATTCTCCATTCCTGGCAGCATCCTCGTAAATTTCCTTTGTACCCTCTGTAGTTCGATCACATCCTTTCTGTAATGCGGTGACCAGAACTGTATTCTAGCTGTGACTTACCTATTGTTTTATACAGTTGTTGCATGACCTCCCTGTTTTTATATTCTATGCCTCAGTTAACAGAGGAAAGTATACAAGCTGTACAGAGCCCTGGGCAGACCACAGTGCTGTGAGCAGTTCTGGGCACTACACCTTTGCTGGGCACTACACCTTTGGAAGGATATATTGGCCTTGGAGAAAGTGCAGTGTAGATTTACCAGAATGATACCTGGGCTCCAAGGATCAAATTGCGAGGAGAGATTGCGCAAACTATATTTGTGTTCCCTGGAATATGGAAGGTTAAGGGGTGATTTGATTAAAGATTTCAAGATATTAAGGGGAACAGATAAGATAGATTGGGAGAAACTATTTCTGCTGATTGGGGAACCAAGGAATAGGGGCTGTTGTCAGAGTGAAATTAGGAAACACTTCTTAGGGGTGGTAGATGTTTGGAATTTCCTTTTGCAAACGGCCTGCCTTGTTACTACCTCAAAAAAAAATCAATCAAAATAGTCAACAGACCTTCCCTTAACAAATCCATGCTTACCTTCCCTGATTAATCCGTGCCTTTCTAAATGCCAATTTATACTGTCCCTCTGAGTTTTTCCCAGTAGTTTGCACCCAGGTTAGACTGACTGGCCTGTAAGTACTCGGTCTGTCACTTACTTCCTTTTAAACAATGCCACAACGTTAACAGTCCTCTGGCACCACCCCTAAAACCAGATAGCATTGAAAAATGATGGCCAGAGCCTCTGCTATTTTCTCCCTTGCTTCTCCTAGCAGTCTGGGATACATTTCATCCGGGTCTGGTGATTTATCTACTTTCAAAGATGCTAAACCCCTTAATATTTCCCCTCTCATTATGTTTATCCTATCCAATATTTCACAGTCCTCAACTGCAGTGTCTGCATCGACTCATCTTCTGTGAAGACAGATGCTAAGTATTTATTGAGAATCATGCCCATGTTTTCCGCCTCCACACACAGGTTACCTTTTTGTATAGAGCATTTGCCATTGTGTCCTAGATTCTCTTAAGAATAACAACTAGATATTGCAGCCTAGTGCTAATCCTGCAATGACATGCAACTTAAACTCCTGTATCACTATTATGCTTCATGTCATGTGCCATTTCAACAATGTAGAAGGGTTCAAAATGTGTTTTTTTTTTCTCCAAGAGAATTATAAATTATATTAGATCAACACACCTTGCAGTGATTTGTTTCAAGAAATAATTCAGTCTTTACTGATTTGTTGCTCCTTTGTGGCGAACATTTGCATATGGCTGTGTGCTTTCAATCTTCTAAATGCATCTAGATTCCATGTAATCTTGCTGTTTTCAGTAGAATTTTGGAGTTAATGTTCATTTTAACCACAAATACCTGCTAAAATTTGCTATGACTAGTGTATGATAATAAAACTCATGCTTACATTTCAATTCTGTATAACAGCCCATTATTGTGATATTACTGATATCTCTACCAGAATATTGTACTTACACTACATAGAGATGAAATGGTTACGACTGCTTTTATTTTCATGTAGCAGCAATTATTGATTTCTTTTTGCCCTATGTCTAGTCATTACAAAGTCATACTGGTTCAATATCTTGCCAGTAGACTATTTTGGGCTTTAAATGACCCTGTGAATTTTCAAAATGCTTTGCAATAAGGTGAAATAAAGGTGCCAAATGTTGTTCTTGTTCAAAACAGTTACTATAGGAACTAGTTATTTTAAATGTTGTGATGAATCATAAGAGGCAAACCTGTAAAACCAACCATAGTGGGGTATAGTAGTGCAGTGGTTCTGTTACTGGACTAGTAACCCAGAGAACGAGTTCAAATCCAACCATGACATTAAGATTTTGAAATCAATTTAAAAAAATAATTCTGGAAATAAAAAGCAGGTATCAGTAAAACAAAAAGTGACCATGAAGCTATCAGATTGTCATTAAAAACTCAACTGGTTCAATAATTTCTTTTAGGGGAGAAAACTTTTTTGTCTCCAGTCCCACACAATGTAATTGATTCTTGGTCAGAGGTCCAGTTCTCGTGGAGACTAAGTTTCGTAATTACACTGTGGCTACCCTTTACCATGTTGTGCTATACTATCACTGCTAAACTGGATTAAGATTAGATTAAGCATAAACTTGGTATCTCAAAGCTTGGCATTCAAGAAGTGACCCATCAGAAATGTATACCACCTCATAGTGTGGTCTATACCTCACTCCATCACCATCAAGCCAAGTGACTGAATTAGGAGTGCACAATGAGGTAAAACCAGGCGTCAACCTGGTGAAGTTACAACTCGGGACTACATGCATTCTAAACATCACGGTGCTTTTGCTAAAGGAACCTTAATCGACACCAAACCGATAATACACAATTAAATAGCTACAGCAAGGTGGAGGCTTCATGAATCTACAAAAAAACATTTTGAACCCTTATGCATTAGACATACTAAGTACAAATAGAAATGGTGCATAAAGATAATAGTGTTACAGGAGCTGATGTTGTATGACATTATATGGTTATCTCTATGCTGATGTGCAAAATTCATCAACAGCCATAGACCTAGATAACATCCTGGCCATAGTGCTGAAGACCTCTGCTCCAGAACTAGACAGTTACAACACAGACATCTCCCCAATATTCCTTAGCTAGACATAATGGAATGTGCTGAAAGTCTTACACGGCGGTAGATATTTCTTTTCATTTTTGTGCTATGGAAAAATCCTATATCAAACAAACATGTTTTCATTAACATATTGGCACCAATAAAAGAAGACCTGAACTAGCTATTTTAAAGCTGTGCCTTTAGCCACAACCAGCAGGAATTTCTCTGAGGTTGGAATTTAGAGTGAAACTTAATAGATATTCGGCCAAATTGCAATAAATTGGATTGCGGTTGTGGTCCTCTACCACCTCCCCCATTTACTACTATTTACTATGGCATTTTAATTTCTCCTTTCAAACTAATGGTTTCTGAAAGGCAATCTTGTTCCCATAAACTTTCTTTTTGCAGTGACTATTCCTATTCACTGATTGTGTAAATAAAGAATGATCACTCAAATGCAGAAAAAAACAATGTTCTTTTGACTTTTACAATTATCCCTATCTGTACTAATGCTTTGTCTTTCAACACACCATTAACATATTGTTTGCCTTTGCTCCATGACCTTCTGGTCAGCTATTCTGTGGCCTTGTCAAATCTACACCTTCTCCTTTGTTATCTCTTGCCCCACCCCCGCTTTACATTTCTAATATTTGCCAGTTTCGAAGAAGGGTCACTGACCCGAAACGTTAACTCTGCTTCTCTCTCCACAGATGCTGCCAGACCTGCTGAGTATTCCCAACATTTCTTGTTTTTATGTTCTCTAACTTGTCTGTCCAAAATTCAACATGTAAAAATGAATTCTGTATGTCAGTACAGTTTCTATTAAATTTTCTCTTGAATTTCTGAAATTGCTCTGTGTCTACGTTTGTTGCAAATAGCAATTTTTTTTTATGCCAGTATTTGTTCCATAGATATAAACCTCCTACCTGTGTCAGCTTGGCTTAGTGGTCAAAATCTTGGGTTCACCAGGACTTAAGCTTACACTTCAACTAAGTACCAAGGGAGAGTTGCATTGCCTTTTGGAATGAGATGCCATCTGCCTGTTCAGGTAGATGTAAGGGATCCCCTAGCTCTATTGAAAGAAAAGCAAAGAAAGAACTTGCACATATATATAATGTGCCTTTTACCATCATAGCCAATGTAGTGTGTTACGACAGGTGAGCAATGTGTCTAGGGGTCTTTGGCTATCTTTACCTGGTCTTATTGTAACAGGGTTTAATTTTAAACACACTGTTTTGAGCTCCCCCTTTGTGATTCCTTGTTCACAGTTTCCAATTATCAGGCAAATAACTGAACACAAACAGGTTTTCTTTGGTTTAAAGCTGAAAGATGAAATTTATTAAACCTTAAACTTAAACTCTAATATAGTTCATGCTTACGGATATATGACGCGCTCTCGCTAGCATGCACATGCGATATAAACATGCAGAAATAGGGACAGAAAAGAGCAGAGGAAAAGATAAGTAGAACAGTTGAGGCAATATCTTGTTACTGTTTCTCGAGCTTGCTGTGGTTCTTGATTGAAGATATAGTCTTGCGATTCGTTGGGGCCCAGTAATCTTCTTAAAACTTTGTTCATGTGACAAACCCTTCTTTCTTTGAGTTTCACCTGTCTTCAATAGTTTCAGTTCCCTGAGAGATGAGCAGGCAGGCAGGAGAGGAGATGCTCTCAGTCCATGAGCACCCGGCTTCTGCCTCAGTTCAAATCCCTTTGTTTGGGAGTTCAAATTCAAAAAGCTCCCAGGGTGCTCAGCAGGTTAGTCATGTGACTAGCTGCTTGTAAGGAACAACATCCTTGGTTGGAGGTTCAGGTTTCTCTGTCACAGCCAGTCAGCCACATTACCAAAACTGGTCCGACCACTTCTGTGTATTGGAGGAGCAGGCTCCCTATTGTTTCAATAAAAGCAAAATACTGCGGATGCTGGAAATCTGAAACAAAAACAAGAAATGCTGGAATCACTCAGCAGGTCTGGCAGCATCTGTGGAAGGAGAAGCAGAGTTAACGTTTCGGGTCAGTGACGCTTCTTCGGAACTGACAAATTCCGAAGAAGGGTCACTGACCCGAAACGTTAGCCCTATTGTTTCAACATTGTCTGTTATCGTGGAAATGTCTTTCCGTTCAGGGCTTGCAATTTTAAGTTTTCATGTTCATGTGGCGAAATAATGCGTGCCTCAGTCTTGGCAGGTGGGATTTGCCTGATAACTGCTTCTTGAAATGTAGTCACTGTTGTAAAGGAAACACAGCAGCCAATTTGCGCACAGCAAGGTGTCACAAACAGCAGTATGATAATGACGCGATAATTTTTTTTTAGCAATGTTGGTTGAGGGATAAATAATGTCCTGGCATTTATTCCTTGACCAATATTACCCAAACAGATTAACCGGTCATTTATTTTACTTGCCGTTCATGCACAAATTGGTGTTTGTATGCATAACAGTGACTCCAGAGAGTGATTCATTGGCTCTGAAGTGTTTTGGGGTATGAATAGCACTATATAAATACAATTCTTTTTCCTTTTTTCTTTATCTTGCTCCTTTGTCTTTCCTTGTCTTTATTTTCCTCTCCTTTCCTTTCATTGTCATTCCTTTAGATTAGATTTTTTTTTTAGATTAGAGATACAGCACTGAAACAGGCCCTTCGGCCCACCGAGTCTGTGCCGAACATCAACCACCCATTTATACTAATCCTGCACTAATCCCATATTCCCACCAAACATCCCCACCTGTCCCTATATTTCCCTACCACCTACCTATACTAGTGACAATTTATAATGGCCAATTTACCTATCAACCTGCAAGTCTTTTTTGGCTTGTGGGAGGAAACCGGAGCACCCGGAGAAAACCCACGCAGACACAGGGAGAACTTGCAAACTCCACACAGGCAGTACCCGGAATTGAACCCGGGTCCCTGGAGCTGTGAGGCTGCGGTGCTAACCACTGCGCCACTGTGCCGCCCTTTCATTGTCATTTCTTTCATTTTGAGCAAGGGAAATGACAGAGAAAATGAGTCAACAGTTAGAACAAATTGGAGCAACAGAAAGTGATCACAATCCAGAAAGGAGGCAGAATAAGCTGCCGCAGTTGTACATTTTGATGATTCAAAGCATATGCAAAAGAACAATTTCACTTGGAGGAAGCTTTGAGGGAAGCAAGGGAAAGAATGTATTCGGGTTGAGAACTTAAATGTGCACCAAAAGTGGCTTGGCCAAGTGAGCGGATATAGCTGCTAGGTTGGACCTGGGTCAAATGATTTGGAAGCTTAACATAAAATAACCTCCTTGACTTCATGCTCACCAACCTTCCTACTCCGCCCATGATAGTATTGGCAGGTGACCCGCCACACAGTCCTTGTGAAGACTAAGTATTGTCTTCACTTTGAACATCTTCATAGTGTGTCACGGCCACCATGCTAAGTGGGTCTGACTAAGGATAGATTTAACAGCTCCAAATGGGGAATCCGTGAGCTGCTTTGGGCTAAGAACAACAGAATTGTCTTCTAAAACAGCAGTAACCTCTTGACTCATGAACCCTCATTCTATGAGCACTGTGAAGCCAGGTGACTAATCCTAGTCCAATGCAGAATGTAGAGGATGTGCCAGGAACAGCAACAATCATACCTTAGAATGAGGTGTGAAGATACTGCATAGAGCTACATGCAAGCCAAAAGCATCAGGCTATAGACCAAGCTAAACATTCCCACAGTCGTCCGATCAGAATAAAGTTCTGTAGCCCTACCTCAACAAATCGATATTGTTGGTAATGAACCAGGTAACTAACAGGAGGAAGAGACTCTAAGGACATCCCATTCTCAACCACGGTGGAGCCCAGCACATGAACGCAAGAGACAAGGCTGAAGTATTTGCAAGCTTTGTCAATCAAAAGTGCCAAGTTAATTGATCCTTCCTTCTCCCTCTTCCATACAATATACTGCTACCTTTTGTGAGCTTGTTGATGCTGCATTTCCCTTTATACACCTTGAGCATTTGAGCTATTAATCAGATCACCATCAGAAATACATTTGTAGTTTGTAGCCTGGAACTTCCCTTAACTGTACAGATACTGAAACGCTGCAACTTTAAAAGTGCATTTGTAGTCAAATATGTTGTGCCATGTAGTAGGATGTGATTTTGGATCTGGAATTCCCCCATGTAGTGAGCTCCAAATCTCAAGCCTAATATTTGATTGGAAAGAGCACCAGCTTTTATTCCTCTTTCTGTGAATATGAGTAATTCAGACTACTGCATTTTTTCAGAGATTAAAACGCTAAGGGAACATCCCCAAAAAGCAAACAAGAAGAAAAAAGTGGGAAATCTGAAATAAAAACAGAAAATATGCAGAAGGATGCTTCAAATGCAAGGCATTTCCTCAGAACTGAAAGTTGAAAGATTATTAGCCCCCTTTGTAATTTGCAAGAGAGAAAGAAAAACACAAGTAATTTATAAGTGAATGTCCATCAGATTAATCAAAACACTAGAAGTGTCTTAGATGGTATAAAAGACAATCTTGGTGAGGTAATGAAAAGGCATTCGAAGAACAAAGCAATATTTAAATAGCTAAAATGGGGAACACAAAGAAAACAGAATGATGATGGCAATGTTTTTTTAAAAAATTGCAGGTGGTCTGAAATTAAATAAGGAAACGATAAGGTTACTTTAGAAATAATGATAATCATCACCAGCCCCTTCAAAAAACCCACTCATGACCCTAGCTCCAACTTGTCTTTCCTTTCCAAAGCACTTGAACATGTTGCCACCTCCCTTATTTAACCCCTTCGTTCCTGCAACTCTGTTTGAATCTGTCCGATTAGACTTCCACTTCTGCCACAGCACACATGACATCCTCTGTGGCTGTGGCCATGGTGCATTATCCCTCCTTAACCTCTCTGCAGCCTTTGACACAGTCGAGCACATCATCTTCTTCTCAGTGCCTTTCCTCTGTTATCCAGTTCGTCGGATTGCTGTCATTCGGTTCTGCCTATCTGAATGTAACCAGAATGGCTCCAACCATGGCTTCTCTTCCCATCACATGCCTGCACTGTTACTTTTGGAATCCTCCAAGGATCTGTAGTTGGCCCTTTTCGTTCTCCGCTACATGCTGCCCCTTAGTGGCATCATCCACTGATATGGGATCATCTCCCACGTGAATGCTGGTGACAGTCAACTCTACCTCTCCCGACCAATACACTGCCTCTATATTGTCAGATATCCAGTCCTGCATGAACCATAATTTCCTCCAGTTAAACATTCGGAAGACTAAAAACATCATTTTTCGCCACCTCCACTAACCCTTACACCTATTCCATCTCTTTCCCCAGACATTGCCTCAGGCTAAACCAGACTGTTCACAGCCTCACTGTCCTATTAAATGTCAAACTCGTCCTCTGACCCCATACATTCTGCATCACAAAGACTGACTGCTTTCACCTCCGTAATATCACCTGCCTCTGTCCTACTGTAGCCCATTGCTAAAACCCTAATCCATGCCTTTGTCACCTCCAGACCTGATTATTCCAGTGTTTTCTTGGTAAGCCTCCCATCACCCACTGTCTGTAAACTTCAGCTCATTCAGAACTGTTTGTATTATATCCCACACTTGTCCTGCTCATCCATCACCCCTGTTCTTGCTGACTCATATTCTCTCCTAGTCCCTTTAGACCTCAAATTTAAGATTCTCATCCATGTGTGTAAATCCCTTTACAGCCTTGTCCTTCCCTGTTTCTGTAACTTCCGTGAGCCCTATATCTCTACCTACACCCCCCAACCCCCACTTTGTTGCATCATTTGTGACTATGAATTCTCCAATTGTTATAAGAGTGCTTCTATTTTTTGTAAAATATGTTTTAAGGACTTTATAGTTGAATTATGGACATTGATTCATCTGGAAGCTTGAAGAGATGCTGAACTTCGTGTTTTTAAAAAGTGGTCACCAGAAGGTTCCTGGACTTGGCTTGTCAGCAAGCCCTTACTGGAAGGCACCTGTTTTCAGATAAAATGCCAGCAGGGAGCTTGTTGTCTTGACTTGGAGAAGATGTTTATAGAGAAGTGACAGGTCAAGATTTGTAGGGGCCAGGAGGCTTGATTATTGTGACATTGTTTTTGTTTCGCTTTGGACAGTGAGTTAGAGGGTAAACTGCTTGGAAGACTGTTGGTTTTTGCCTGCCATGGAAAACCCAGCTCATCTTTCTCTTGGAAAGAAACTCTGCATATCCAGTGTGTCAGTCTCCTCTTTCCTGCTGTATTTGAAGAAACCCTGCGTATTGAATGTGTGGGAACTGAAACCTCTGTTGCCGCATTTCTGCTTTAAGGCCTATCTGAAACCTCTGTGGCTGCATTTCTTGGAAAGCCTACCCAAACTGATCTTCAACATCCCCAGGAAATAACGGTTCGAGGAAGATCCCAGTGACAGCTGCCTATATGCATTTATGATGCCAAACTGAAACAAAGGACATCTCTCCATACCATTTCTTTCTTTCTTCACGAATTAGCAAGCATTTAATCCAAATGGTTTTCTTTTGTCTGCTTTTTTCTGTAACAGTATTTTTCCAGTTAACTAGTGTGTGTGTGAGCGGCTAAGGTAAAAAGGGAACTTTAATATTTCAATCTGTGTGCCTATGCTTTACTTCATTACTGTTAAGACTTGTTTTATAATAAACTGATAATGATGTTGTTTATTAAAGAAACCTGGTTGGTGTGTTTTATTCTGGGTTAAAAATAGAGTCTATGATTGGCCATATCAGTGAGTGAGAAAAAATTTAAATATATGTTGTGACCTGTGGAGAAGTGGAACTAGAATAAACAGTGCACTCCCCCAGCCTGGGTCATATTACTGTGGATGCAACATTCTATACTTTCCTCCCTAAAGCCCTCTGCCTCCTTTAAAATCCTCTGTAAAGTTTACCTCTTTGATCATGCTTCTGACCACCCCTCCTCATCTCTCCTCCTTTGTTTTGTGGTCCATTTATCTCATTATGCCTCTGAATTGCCATGGAACATTTTTCAATCTTAAAGGTGCTATATTAATGCAAATTGTTGAAGGGAAGCCATATGATGCAAACTCAGTATCAGATGATTTTAGCAATCTAATTTTTAAAGCAGTAAATGGAATTCCCAGCCCCCCTTCCCCCAAATTGGCCATGAGTTTTTAATCCCAGGAGATTCTGTAGTACTTGGTGGGTAGAAAGTAGCTTGTTCATGATGTATAAGGCATCATAATCGTATGGGACAGGCAAGACGGACCAGCTAGTCTTTTCTTGCCTGACATTTTCATGTGCTGCTTGCATTAAACATAAAATATATTCAGTTTGCAATGTATTTTTAATGTCTAGATATCATAAAAAATGAATTTTCATAAATAAGGTCAGAACATGAGTCGGAACTAGTGAAGAGACTAGAGAAGCTGTTGTACTCCTTGGAACAGAGAATGTTAAGATTTGGTAGTGGTGTTCAAAATCATGACTGGCTTTATTAGCTTGAATAAAGAGAGGTTGTTTTTGATGGCAGAAGGATTATTCACCAGAGGACAACAATTTAAAGTGATTGGTAAAAGAACAGAGGTGACACAAGGAAACCTTTTTTATACAGTGAGTGTACTGACTGGAAGGGTGGTGGATGCAGATGCAACAGTAACAGTCAAAAGAGGATTGGATAATTGAAAATCTATGGAGAAAGGGGAGTGGGATTAATTGGAAAGCTGTACGAAAGAGCTGGCACAGGTACATTGAGCCAAATGGCCTCCTTCTGTGCTGTATCGTTCTTTGTATGATTCTATGAATTTGTGGTAGGAGCTAGATTGTATGTGGACAAAATAGAGGTCATTTGGAACCTATGGTTTTCTTTTTAATTTATGGGCCAACAATGGGGGCATTGCAGCTGTAGTGCAACATATTTGTTACCTTATTTTAAAAAAATGTGGTTAGTTTGAAGAATTCATTTGTATGCTCATGAAAATATTTAAAGTGCTTACTTAGTATAAAAATTAATTATTACATCTTTTGTTTAGACACTGATGAAAACTGTACATCATGGATCAAGGAGGGGGAGGACTTGAGTTACAGTCACAGGAGTCAAAAGTGTCTCATGCTATGATTATGCAAGACTTTGGTAAGTAGTTTTCTCATTTGTAGTGCAAAGAGTCAAGTTGTTAGATTTATATCGTATAATTCAATACTTGTCAATAAAAGATCACAGGTAATTAATCAATATATTTAAGTACTGATTTAAAGGAGAATTCTAAAGTAAGTGTGTTTGGGACTATTCCATCAAATTGAGTCTGACATCATGGAAGGTATTAGCCTGACAACTAAGCACATTTAGTACAAAGGGAAATAATATAAATGGGATTTTGTGTGCCATTATCAGGAAACATATGGATCCATGTTCAATTTCATGTCAGCCAACTCAGATGTATTAGTTATATATTTCACTTATACAGGTGAGAGATTCAGTTTAGTTTTATAATTCCAGGTGAATTGTATATATAATAAGTTAAATTATGCTGTTTTATTGAATTGCTCAGCTCTTTAGATGACTTTTCAGGGTGTATATGTGTTCATAATTCAGCACATTTGAAAGCTAATAATAATGGCCAAACCTGTAGTTAAGTCTCTTTTTAATATTTTGTTGTGAGCGTGTGTATGTGTAAAATATACATGCACCGTGTCTCATGCAACTTGACCCCAGAACAAAGATAATCAGTAAAAAGATTTGAATTAACAAAAAATGTTACTAACTGGCACAATCTTAATCTATTGTTTGTGTTGCAGTGACTGGAATGGCTGGTGCAGCCCACATTGATGGCGATCACATTGTTGTATCTGTGCCTGATGCAGTGCTGGTCTCTGATGTCACTGGGGAAGAAGTTACACTAGAACATGGTCTCACAACTAATATTCACGAAGTTGTGCAGGGTCCAGATATTATAGCTGAAAGTGATGTTGTTACAGAAGGAGTGATTGTCTCGGATCTAGAGACTAATGTTACCATTGAAGAAGAATTGAACACCAGTTCAGTTCCTGATCATGTTCTGGCTTCAGATCTTATAACTGAGACTGTTGGTGTTCCAGATCAAGTACTAGTGTCGGACCTTGTTTCAGTGCAGGACGAAGAGCATTTTGAGCATGTGGTTCAGGATTCAGTTACTGATGTTCTCTCTCCTGGGATGGTTTCTGAAGAAGTTATGGAAGTAGATGCTGTGTCAGAGACTGTGATTCAAAACCATGATTTAGTAGTTCAAAATCAAGAGACTGTTTCTGGCCCACCTATTGAAGCCCGGGTAGATGGAAAAGATGCATCTGAGGATTTCTTAATGATATCCTGTAAGTGGCAATTAACAATGTGGTGTTTGTGTTTAGATTATTGTTGGGAATTGGAATTTTGTATTTGTAATTTTATGTCTGTCAGCCTACTGTCCCAAAAGATAAAGATATGCAGTACCAAATTTCTGATAATGGACAATGTTGGAATATGTTACAACATTTATGCAGGCAAGGAGTTTAAATGATGAATTAAACCATGAGAGCCCAACCCTGAAAACTACCGTTAATACATTGCATTAAGTTGTAAAAGTTTTTCCTCCTTATCTTATAAGCAACTAATGTTCCTAAAACTGTAATTATAAGCCAGGCATATATTATTCTTATCAAATTTTGTGGTCTTAGTATTCTGCCTATATTAACATATTGCTGAAAAATATATAAGCTAGTACTACTTTGTCATTGAGATAGTATTATAAAAATATTCAGGGCTGAAAAATACCATTACGCTCTATCTGTATTATATCCCACAATGCCCCCCTCTCAAATTTTTCTCCACAGACTTATCTGTCCAACTTTCTCTTGAATTTGCTGGCACATGTAGTCCCCAACATCTTTCTTGGCAGTCCATTCGCTACATTCACCATCCTCTGCATAAAGTAATTAAATCTAAACTGTCTTTTCACCCTTTTTCCAAATGTAAAGTTTCATGCCCTCTTGTAGATTTTGAACTGGGTTAAATTATGGGGCTGAATTTTCACTTTGGGGACAGGAAACCGGAACTGGGGACTGTGTCCAGGTCCCAAACCCAACCCAGAGAGAAACTGTCACTCTTTGGGATTTTGACCGGGGCGCCCTGTCCGATTAAGGACGGTAAGTGGGCTCTCAAAGCTGGAGGGCCAATCGGAGGCCTTCCAGCTTCAGAGGAGCAGCTGGCTGCAATAAATGGCAAGGAACTGAGAGGGTGCTTCAGCATGAAATCCATTAAAAATCAATTTTAAAAAACACAGAAAGCAGCCAGGCCACCAATGTTGGTGGTGGGTGAGAGAAGAGGGGGAAAATCCCTCGACCGAGCAGCTTTTGGCTGCAGTCGCACCCACCCAAGCAGGCATGGAGAGCTTGTAAGCCTGCCTGGAGCGCTGGCACAGTGGCCTGCTGCTGGGTGCCCCCCATTGCATTGAAAAACTGGAGGATGACTGGAAAATCCCAGCTTAGCTAGCCTAATTGGCTGCCCACTTCATGGGAGCAGGCAGCCCTGCCGGGCTCCGGGTCCACCTTGGCTGAAATGGCCAGCGCCGGGAAAAGGGCTGGGAAACAGGCATGCCAGTTGATTCTGGGATTTTTCAATCCCATCCACCTCCGTTCCCGACCTAGGCGGGGCCAAAAATCCTGCTCCTATGTACTTTTATCTTGTCAGTGACCTTTAGGACTTTGCATACTTCTTTCACCCCTGTGCCTAATGTTTTCCATTGTAAGCATTCCCAGCGTCTGCAACTTATCCTCAAAACCTGGGTGCTTCATTCCTGCCATCTGCTTAATTACACCGGCTGCAGTGTTTGAATAGTTTTGTTATATTATGGTGACCAGAATTGTACACAATACTTGTGGTGAGAAGTGGGGCTAGGCCAGAACTCTGTGCAAACTCGGGATCACTACTGGAGATTTATACCTTATTGCTTTAGCTACTATTTATGTCTTTACTCATGCCACTCATTGTACTGATGACTTCAGCAATCTATCCATCAGTTCATCCAAAACCCTCTTCTATGTGGTGTCCTGCAGAAATTTAACTTCTATTGCCACATTCATTATCCTTTCCCAAAATGCAGCTTTTGTATTTATTCACTTTAGATGATGTTGCCACATATCAACCCAGCTTCCCAATCTGTATAGGACCTTCTGTACTTAACCAGCCTGTAGATGATTGTTGTAGTCTCTCTTAGTTTATCGTCAAGTAAACTTGGACAGTTTTTTTCTGTCTCCACAACCAAACTATAAACAGCAATCACCTCAGCAGCGATCTGTAGAACGTCCTGTTAGTTACCTGCTTCTAAACTGGTCTAGCTCCACAGACAACCACATTTTACTGTCGCTGTTTCAGCTAATTTTCAATCCACTTCAGAAGTACCTCACCAATACCTTCCAACCTTGTGCCACATGAGAGAGTGGTCTACTTGTTGAAATCTAAATAAGCACTATGTCCATAGGGTTTATAATCTCCTCCAAAAACTCTTAAGGACTGCTTTGAAGGTTGAAGTTAAGGCACATTGAATCAGAACTAAGCTATGCCTTATCTGTAAGCATTTTGATATTACCAATATGCTTTGTTTGCTTTTGTTTCTGTCTCTTTCTCTTTTCTTTTCCTGTCCTTACATCTTTTTATCTCTCTTTTTATCTGCCTTTCTTTCACCCATCCTCATCTTTTTTAAGCATGAATTGCTTCTGTAATGCATTCCCAAATGTAGACACATGCTTATCTGCCACTAATTCATGCTGAGGAGAAATCATTCATGCAAAATTTGTAGAACCAAAAATAGGTAAATAATGAACCTTGTGTACTGAATTTCATAAAGGCTTTATAACTAATTTCATATTTATTATCAAATTTAGTTTTGACTTAAATGAACAAGTATATAATTACATAAAAGTACAGATTTTTATGATGTAATAACCATGTTTGGATTTCAGCAACAGATCACTGGCTAGGTACTGAAACACAGCTTGTCTTAATTCTTCCTGCATTCTTATTTTGAAAATGGATTTTTGTGTAAAATATATGTAACTAAAATGGCTAAATTGTTATACAGACTTTAGTTGGGCAACTGGAAAAACATTTTTAGTACAGTTGTTGAGCAAGACCTCTGTAGCTGATGAAATGATAGTATTCCAGTTACTGAATGAAGTTTTTTTTTAAACTGACCTGGAGGGATCAAGATAGCTTAGGGTGCAAACCCAGATCAGTAAATCTTCCTTTGTCCAAACAATATGCCTTGATCTTAGAACAGAAAATCAGTGCAATATTTTGCTTGCTACCCCAGCCATCCTGTGGCCATACTCGGTAGAAACTTGGTTCAGACTGCACAAATTCATTTCAAAGGGAACCCTTATTACCAATAGAGAGAGGGATCTTCATCCTTTGAGTCTAGACAGGCCTAGAACCCAACTTTGAAAAGCGGTAGGACATTTGCTAACGTATTGCACCACCCAGACCCTGTTTAGTACTTAAAATTTAACTAAGGATTACCCTAAGTATGGTGAAATCTCTAGTCACTTCTATTCAGGGATGTTTAGTCATAATACTATTTTAGATAGGAGCAGACTAAGGAGGAGTACGAGGAATACAAAGACACGTTTGCAATGCATCTATGTAAATGCACAAAGTGTGAATAAGATTGGTGGCATACAAACACGAACAGCCATGTGTGAGTATGATTTAGTGGCAATAACGGAAATGTAACTTAAAAATGGTGAGGACTGGGCACTTAATATTCAAGGATACAAAATGTTCAGAAATGATAGGAAAGGAGAAAAAGGAAGGTGTGGTGGCAGTACTGACTAGGGAAGGGATTGTAGTGTTGGAAAGAGGATGTCCTTGAGGGGGCAAAGACAGAATCCATTTGGTTAGAGTTGAGAAGCAAAAAGGGGGTGATGACACTACTAGGGGTATTCTGTCGGCTTCCAAATAGTGTGAGAGATAAGCAAATCTGCAGGCAAATCAGAGATGTGCAAGAACTATGGAGTGGTGATATTGGGGAATTTCAATTACCCAAATATTGATTGGGATAATGTTGCAGTAAAGGGAAAAGAGGGGAAGGAATTTCTGAAATGTGTTCAGAGAAATTCCTTGACCAGTATGTTCTTGATCCAACTAGAAAGAAGGCATTGCTGGATCTGGTGCTGGGGAATGAGGTGGGCCCAAGTGGACCAAGAGTCTGTGGGGAACACTTGGGTAAAAGTGATATTGTATCATAAGGTTTAGATTAGCAATGAATAACAACAAGGTACAATCTAAAGTAGAACTTCTACATTGGAAGAGGGCTAACTTCAGTGACATGAGAGAGGATCTAGCCAAGGTAAAATGGAACAAAAATAAAAGCAAAATACTGCAGGTGCTGGCAATCTGAAATAAAAACAGAACGTGCTGGAAATACTCAGCAGGTCTGGCAGCATCTGTGGAGGGAGAAACAGAGTTAATGTTTCAGGCTGATGACCTTTCATCAGAACTGGCAAAGGTTCGAAATGTAGTAGGTTTTAGAGCAAGTGGAAAGGGTGGAGGAGGGAAGAAAAGACTGACAGGAAAAACTAGCGGAGCAATGGGGGATCTTTAAGGAGATGTTTCTGGTACAGGATAGGTACGTTCCAACAAGGCAAAAGGTAAGGGAACAAAAACCAGGGCTCCTTGGGTGACGAGGGATATACAGAATATGATGAAACAAAAAAAAATAGTGTAAGATACATGTCAGTTGAATTCTTCAAGCAAGAACCTGGCCCAACACAGTGGGCTGCATTTTAAGAGCCTGCCGTCGAAGTAGCCAGCAGATGTAAAAATAAAATGCATCACACCCGCATGGGCACCATATCACGGAGCCGCCGCGATTTCAAACGCGGCAGCTCATTTGCAGGGCCGCAGCGCCTGCCCCCACAATGATGTGTAGGGGCTGTCGCTGGCAACGTTGTCCAGCGCCAATGCGTTGGCGCCATTTGTAAAGGGCTTACAGCCCTCCATGGCATTTAAAATTTAAAGGGCCAAGTAAGTTAAATTTTCGCAAAACAGAATTAAATGACTTCCATGCATTTTCCCACCCCCTCAATGGCATTTCCAAGCATTTGTGCCCTTTCACCACCGCCCCCCCACCACCCCTGGAATTCAAATATTGAGAATTTGACCTCCACCCCCCCCCCACCCCCCAACTCCCCCAACCAAAGTTTGGCAACTTTGCCCGTTACCCCTTCCCATCACCCCCCCACACCCCCGACCAATCCGTATCGTTGTCACACTGCTCCCGCACAGAGAAAAAGTCCTGTCTTTCCCGCCCCCAAACAGATGTCGTGTCATGTTTCCCTGAACGGGGATCTGAAGGCGCGGCTTTGTCGGCCACCTGAATGAAGATCGATGCGGCAATTAAGGAGGCAACGGGACCCTTATTAAATCAGGTATGTAAATTAGTTTACATATTGAAATGGGGCTCCCATCGCCAAGTGGTGGGTCGGCCGCCATGAGGTCTTGCTGCTGCCGCCGAGATGAGGCCTCGCCAACCATCAACCACCCATTTATACTAATCCTGCACTAATTCCATATTCCTACCACATCCCCACCTGTTCCTATATTTCCCTACCACCTACCTATACTAGGGGCAATTTATAATGGCCAATTTACCTATCAACCTGCAAGTCTTTGGCATGTGGGAGGAAACCGGAGCACCCGGAGAAAACCCACGCAGACACAGGGAGAACTTGCAAACTCCACACAGGCAGTACCCAGAATTGAACGCGGGTCGCTGGAGCTGTGAGGCTGCGGTGCTAACCACTGTGCCGCCCCTTGTATAACCTTCATTGAGGTTTGTAGTATCCGGTTCCTTTAACACCCCGAGCTAAAGAAATATCAACCTTTGTCACACCGGACGGTCTTTTCCAATGTTGATTGATGCCATTCGGGCTTAAAAGAGCGCCCCGGCCACGTTTGAGACTAATGAACCAAGTGGTAACCAGGGTTCGAACTGTGTTGTTTACCTTGATGATGTGCTGGTATTCCGTGACACTTGGAAGGACCACTTGAAACAACTAGAAGCTCTGTTTAGAAAATTACAGTCGATTGATTTGGTGATGAACCTTGCCAAAAATGAATTTGCAAAAGCATGGGTAACCTACCTAGGGCGTATAGTAGGGCAAGAACAAGTGTTGCCAAGAACAGCAAAATTACAAGCATTTTTATTTTTTGAGTTACAGCACCAAAACAGGCCATTCGGCCCACAGAGTCTGTGCCGACCAACAACCACCCATTTATAGTAACCCTACATTAATCCCATATTCCCTGCCACCTACCTACACTAGGGGCAACTTACAATGGCCAATTTACCTATCACCTGCAAGTCTATGGCTGTGGGAGGAAACCGGAGCACCCGGCGAAAACCCACACGGTCACAGGGAGAACTTGCAAACTTGATTCTGAAATAAAACGAGTATATAATTGGCTGTATAGGTAACTGGGTAAACATTTAAATATATGTTGTGACCTGTGGAGCAATGAAACTAGAGAAAGACACTGCACTCCTCCCACCTTGGTCGTAGTAGGGGTTATAATGGGCTAAGATCTCTGGCAAAATCAGCATTTCCTTGATCCTTCGAAATGCCTGCTCTTAATGTGCATTCCAACACCATGCTTGATCTTTCTTTAAGAGTTGTCTTAGGGATCAATAACTTGCACTGAATTGGGAAAAAGTTTTGTCAACTGATTAACCATTCCAAGGAATCATTGAAGATCTTGAACAGAAGTAGGTATTGGGAATTCAGTAATGGCTCTCATCTTTTGCGGGTCTGCCATTATGTCCTTGCTACTAACAATGTGTCCTAAGAAACAAATAGATGTTCTTGAGAATTCGCGCTTTTCATTAAGTGTCAAGCTTTCTTCCTGTAAATGATTCAAAACTTCTCTAACTCTCAGGTCATATTGTTCAACAGGTTCACCATGGACTTTGATGTTGTTCATATAGCATATTACTCCTTTAAGGCCCTGTAAAATGTTTGACATAGTCCTTTGGAATATTTCAGGTGCAGATGTTATACCAAATGGTAAACAATTGAAATAAAATCTTCCAAACGGAATGATGATGGTTGTTAGTAATCTTGACTTCTCATCCAATGGAACTTGCCAAAAGCCGCTGTGCGCATTGAGTTTCGTAAACATAACACTTTTGGATAACTTTGCCAAGCTTTCGTCTACTGAGGACATTGGATGAATTTCCCTTGCGAGTTGCTTAAGCTGAGTTAGGTCTACACAGATGTGAAGAGTACCGTTTGAATTAGGAGCTGGAACAGTTTCCAAACACCACTCTGTTGGTTTTGTGACAGGAGAAATGACTCCCATCCTGGTCATCTCTTCTAACTGTATTTGGACTTGCTTCAGCAGTGGGTGTGGTATCTTTCTAGGTGTAAAGATACGTATCGATTTAGCATCTTCTCTCAATGTAGTGCTGTATTTGGTCTTCAGTCTTGCTAGACCCAAAAATAGTTTTGGAAAGCCTGTTTGAAAGTGCCTTGAAGATTCTTGTTGCTTGAACTCATTCATTTTTTTGATGAGATAAAGATCTTAACTTTTCTGTTCAAAAGAGAAAATTATGATTCTGTAAAATAGTGTTTCCAATCTGCTTTCCCTTGACTTTCAGTTCACTCCCTCCTGGACTGAGTAACTAAGTGTCTATTGGTTGCAAGCAATGTGTTGATAGCCACGGTTCGTCTCTGACAAAACTGACGTTTTCTCCAGTGTCTAATTCATAATTGGTAATATGTTCATTGACATAAATATCTGCTGTCCAGAGTGCATGGTTAAGATCATTGATCTCCCCCAGGAAATTTCCTGATTTTATCCTTCAATGGAGTTTGTTCCACTTCATTGACCGCTCTTTGCGTGAAGACTTTTTGTTTGGAATCTTTGAAAGTAGAGGTCTTGCTTTGACACATTTTTCCACAATGGTCCATCTCCTTGCAGTTAAAGCATTCTGCTTTATTTGCTGGACACTGTGCACCAATGGGTCTTTTTGACACCACAGCGCTGGCAGGGTTTCATGGTGTCCTTGCACCACCCCCTGAGTGTACCTTCTTGTCTGGAGACTTTTCGGTCCTGGGCTTTAGGAACTGTACAGTCATCGGAGCTTTTTCTGATCCAAGGTTTCTTTTCCCCTCTCAGGATCGCTCTGCTCTGCCTACGGACCTCTGCTTGTCTGACAATCTGTATCGCCTTCTCCATGGTGAGGTCATCTTTTGACTAATAAATTCGATAAAGGTTCATCCACAATGCACACAACTATGCGGTCTCTTATCAATTCTTCAGTTCTGCATACTCACATCCTTCAGCCAGTCTTTACAAATGGTTAATGAAAGTTTCCACCGATTCACTCGGTTTCTGGACCCTTCTATTAAACTTGGCTCTTTCTAAGATCTTATTATTTCTATTAAAATATTTATCGAAGGCTTGTAAAACATCAAACCTATCAGAAGCCTTATTGATGGTCTTCCTTCGAGCATGGCTACCTGACCCAAACCCAACAGGACCCGATGACATGTCGGGGTCAGGTCGCATTTCTGGGTCCGGCATTCGGGCTCTGGTCGGGCCAGGTCGGACACGCTTATCACCACCTCTGGTAAGTGGCTCCAATGTTAATGTACTTTTTGGACTTGAAAGGTTGTTTTGTTATAGTTTTTTTAAGCTTGTGCAGATAAGCAACAATGTGATAAACTGAAGGTAGGTTAACTGATGGTCGGGTCGGGTGTGGGAAAAAATGAAAGGACTCAGGCCAGGTCGGATGTGGTTCTGTCGGGCTCGGGTTGGGTTTCATTTGCAGACCCGAGCCGGCCTTTACCCTGCCTTGCGATCACATTGTCAGCAATTGTACCTATTGAGTACAGCAAAGTGTTTACTTGTTCAGCTTCAAATTTGCTGTGCAGCTGAGAAACTGTTCTGTATCTTAAAAATCTTCTCCTCAGACCAATTCTGAATCTGGTTAGGTCCTTCCAATTCTCACGGCATGGTATCTTTTGGACCCAGATCCTTCCTAAACTCTGTAGGTCATTTGCTTCGATAAATTTTCGTTCTCGCTGTGGAAGTGTTTCAGTGGTTTCCAGCGCTTTTCCCTTTGCTCGGGTAATGGCTGCCGACTTTGGATCCGCCCTTTGTGAGATGACTTTTCCTCATTTTGCCTTCCCAGTGCACTTCCCAGACAATGTTTCTACCCTTTTCTAAAGGTTGTTCACCTGTTTCCCGACCGTCACTCGATTCTGTAACTCGATGCCTGCGATTGCTGGACTTAGATTTTACTCGCAGACCACCACAGTTCTGTGCTGCAGTCTGAATGCCTGTGCATCTAACTCATCGACTGACCATGTCTTTTCGTCATCTACGGAGCAGCTCTGGAGCTCTTTGCAGCCTCTCCATGAGATCTGTATTTTTTTGGCACTACTGTACCAGGTTAGGCTTCTTAAAATCTTCTGGGTGTGTTCACTGCTGTCACCATATTGTGTACTGTTGCTAGCATTTCGGATGCTAGGTTGATTGGTTGGTTTACAGAGATCTTGGCGTTGTCACACATTTATTATATTTACATGGACTATATATACTTTCCATTATCCTGTCTAGCTGTTACTCTGCATGATGTTTTTTGCTTCTCCACAAGCCACATTATACATGTGATCTCTTACATCATCATCACAGTGGGAGGTTTTACTCTCACTGTCCCAAGCATTAACTCTTTCCAACCCTTATACTGCATTTTGTGCTGGTATTAAAACCTTGGAAGAGCAAAAAAGACTACATTCGATGTAGGTGTGATGGGGAAATGGGGCTGAGTCTAGCAGATGATGATTTTATGCAAACAAATGTGACATTATGTATGAGGGTAGGGCTTAACCCCATGCGAGTATATACTATGCAGGAATCTGAATTAAAGCTTGAGTGGGAAAGTGACCTAAGTGCTGTCGTCCATGAGACTCTGTAAAGATTCCTTATTACTTAGTTAAAAAGCCTAAATTATTATGATACACTTGGAAAGCTGTCATTTAACTCTGGTAGACTTTGGGAAGATTTGATTAAAATATTTAAAATAATGTTGGACTAGACTGTGCAAAGAGTACGAATTCACTGAAAACATTTAAGGGAGCTGGATGGGTTCCTGGCTGAGGCTGATACCGCTGTATACAAAGGATTAGTGGGATGTTGCTCTTACGCTTCATTGAAAGTCACTGTTATTTCCTGGAACTCGTTTTGGTTCAGGAGATGGAGGGGAAGTTCCCAGAATTCTTTTCTCCCTCTGAATTGGTCTAAGGTTTTTTTGGGGAGGTGCTGATTAGTGGGAGCCTTGAGGGACATGATGTTCAATTGCTTCATGACTGGGGCAGGCTCAGTAGCCGAGCTGGTCCTGACTTGTCAACATAACTTCACATATTGATCAGGGAAGTCCATTTCAGAGAAGGTAATACAATAGAGTGTGAGAAAATAAATTCTGCTAGTGGTGCACTTTTGAGGTTGAGAATCAGGCACATTATGGCAGTGTTGAAAGATCACCACATTGAACCTATCCAATCCTGTGCTGTGTCTGATCTGTAAGTCCTCACTGTCATGAGGTGAGTAAGATAAATTATTTCTGTGTTTCATTCTAAGGTTTATGACATCGGCGTTTCATTAAAAAAAAAATGAGGAATTCCATTTCAGTTAGTATTGAAATGTTTGACGTGAGGAAGCTGAGCATTTCATTCGATCTGCGACCTGAGATTAAAACATCCATTAATTCGTCCTTAACAGTTCAGATGATTTTGTCAAAATGCTTACTTGAAATGGATTGACTCATATTGTGTGGCTAGTCGTGTAAAATAAAAATGCATATTCTAGGGTAACAGATTATACGTAGTTTAAGATCAGTTGTGAATTACTGGAAACTTAACTGGACCAGCCAAATAAATACCATGGCTACAAGAATAGGTCAAAGGCTGAGAATTCTGTGGCAAGTGACTCATCTCCTGACACCCCAAAGCCTGCCCACTATCTACAAGGCAAAAGTAAGGAGAGTGATAGAATACTCTCCACTTGTTTGGATGAGTGCAGTTCCAACAACATGCGAAGGCTCGACACCACTGGACAAAGCAGCCTGCTTGATTGGCACCCCAAATACCACCTTAAGCATTCACTCTCTTGACCACCGCCGCACAGTGGCGGCAGTAGGTGCCATATACAAGACACACTGCAGCAACTCTCCCAGGCTTCTTCGACAGCACCTTCCAAGCCCACGATCTCTACCACCTAGAAGGACAAGGACATCAGACGCGTGGGAACACCACCACTTGCAAGTTCCCCTCCAAACCACACACCATCCTGACTTGGAACTATATCACTGTTCCTTCACTGTCGTGGATCAAAAATCTGAAACTCACTGCCTAACAGCACAGTGAATATATCTACACCACATGGACTGCAGCAGTTCAAGAAGGCAGCCCTTCCCCATCTTCTCGAGGGCAATTAGGGATGGGCAAAAAATGCTGGTCTTGCCAGAAACGCTTACATCTCATGAAAGAATGTTTTAAATACATGCCTTAAATATATTCTGAAAAATGATTACAAAATGACATGGAACCATTTTTTGGAGACCTTTCTTCCCATAATTTTGCTGCAGGCTTTTCTTTTATTGTCATCAATTCCTTTTAAGTGAATCAACTGTCAACCAGTTTGATTCATGTACATGGAGGAACTGGGATCTAATCATTTTATTATTAGATGCTTGGGCCACAATCAATAATGTCATGAAACAAGACTTTGGAAAAGCAGATTTTGAAGTTATAAAAAGAATTTTATGAAATATTGATTGGGAAATCATGCTTGAGTAATGTATTTAAGGACATTGTAGAGGATGAGGAAAGAAAGTGCACTCCTTTTTTAAAAAAAAACACACGTGACCTAGACCATAGAGATTTATTAGAGAGGTTAGGAAGAAGAGCAAAAATACTTTTAATGTAATACAAAGGATTGAGATATAGTTGACTGAGGATAGTTAGAAAAAGTATTAGGAAAAAGTAAGAGAAATAGAGAAATGAATTTCAGTGGACTGCAAGAGTCACAGAATAAGGTATCACAACGGTCTTAATAGTTAATGGAAGGTCAAGGCACAAACGGAATTGTTGATGGATAAACTAAGTATGTTTGTTACGGTATGGCAGGCTCAATGAATTGTTCACATCAGCTCTCTCGAAGGAGGGCTAGAAAATTTTCAGTCACGAGAACTGGGGCTAAATGATCCCTAGTATATGCAGACGTTAGCAAAGAATGTGTTATCCACAAAGCTTTTGGGACATTGAATACATCTTAGAATCCTTATGGAATTAAAATAGGAAATTAGTGATGCTGTGGTTGATATTTTTAGTGTTCCAATCACCGGAGAAGTAGTTGAGCTCTGGAGGGTTGACAAATGTTTTAATACTCAAAAAAAGGATAAAGGCATGAACCCGGTAGATCACTACACATCCTTAGTAGGAAAAAAGCTTTTGGGATTTTATGATATACTATAAATGAGTTTTTTAAAGGATGCAAGTGTTACAGGGAACAATCACTGATTTGGAAATGATAGACCTTGCCTCACAAATGTACTGGAATTCTTTGAACTAGTAACTTAAGTTTGTGGAGAAGGGTAATCCAGGTAGGCGGAATTTACTTGAATTTTCAAAAGGTGTTTCATACATTTCCACATTTAAGGCTAATAAGGAAACATAAGGCGAATAGAATATTTGACTCGTTGTTCAGATTTTTGAAAACTAGCTTAGCACTAAGGAGGCAAACTGAACATATTGCAGTCAATGATGAAGAATGGCATTTGCTGAGCATTGCGCTTAGAGCTGCCCGCAGACTTTTCGTGGGCTTTTCTGCGGCAATTTACGGTCATCTGGAGTCCTATACAGCATGGCACCCTCTACAGAGGATTTGGGACCTGTGAACAGGACAGGCAACTGCATGTCTGAGAAATAAGGAATAGATAGCAAAAGCTTTAAAAAAGACTTAAAAAAAATTCTTCAGCAATAATTGAAATCTGTAGGAATGAGACACCACTAGAGCTATATCTAACTCCTTCTTGAAAACATACAATGTTTTGGCCTCAACTGCTTTCTGTGGCAGTGAATTTCACAGGCTCGCCACTCTCTGGGTGAAATAATTTCTTCTCATCTCAGTCCTGAAAGGTTTACCCCGTATCCTTAGACTATGACCCCTGGTTCTGGACTCCCCCACCATCGGGCACATCCTTCCTGCATCTACCCTGTCAAGTCCTATTGGAATTTATAGGTTTCTATGAGATCCCCCTCTCACTCTTCTGAACTCCAGTGAATATAATCCGAACCAACTCAATCTCTCCTCATACGTCAGTCTCGCCATCCCAGGAATCAGTCTGGTAAACCTTCGCTGTGCTCCCTCAATGGCAAGAACATCCTTCCTCAGATAAGAAGACCAAAACTGCACACAATATTCCAGGTGTGGCCTTGCCAAGGCCCTGTATAATTGCAGCAAGACATCCCTGCTCCTGTACTCAAATCCTCTTGCTATGAAGGCCATCGTACCATTTGCCTTTTTTACTGCCTGTTGCACCTGCATGCTTACCTTCAGCGACTGGTGTATGAGAACACCCAGGTCTCGTTGCATATTCACCTCTCTCAGTTTATAGTCATTCAGGTAATAATCTGCCTTCCTGTTTTTGCTGTCAAAGTGAGTAACCTCACATTTATCCACATTATACTGCATCTGCCATGCATTTGCCCACTCACTTAACTTGTCCAAATCACCCTGAAGCCTCTCTGCATCCTCCTCACAACTCACCCTCCCACCCAGTTTTGTGTCATCTGCAAATTTGGAGATATTACATTTAGTTCCCTCGTCTAAATCAGTAATATATATTGTGAATAGCTGGGATCCTAGCACCGATCCCTGCGGTATCTTACTAGTCACTGCCTGCCATTCGGAAAAAGACCCGTTTATTCCTACTCTTTGTTTCTTGTCTGCCAACCAATTTTATATCCATTGCAATACACTACCCCCAATCGCATGCGCTTTAATTTTACATGCTAATCTCTTATGTGGGACTCTGTCAAAAGCCTTCTGAAAGTACTGTTGAGAAGCAGGATTGACGATTATATAAGCTATTTAGGAGCGCTGCTTGAGTTATTTTATATGGGGCGGGGTGAGTGGAAGTGCGGGATTAATATTCTCAAAAGTAGGTGATCAACAGATGGTATTGGAGGAAATTCCTTGATCGAATAGTCATCCATGCACTCTGTAGCAGCCTTGATGGACAGAATGACCTTTTCTCCTTCTGGATCTTGCGTTCTTACATTATCAGATATTTACAATGAGGTATTAAGCAAGAATTGTTCCTCAGATTTTTTTTTTTATTACTCTTTAGATATTTAACATTCTTCCTTTAGGTCTCTATACTCCATTCCCCGTCAAGATAACATGCTGGTGACTTGCTCCCAGGCCTCTGCCTATGCCGTCTTGATCTGGCTACTGGGAGGTGAGTGACAGCAGCCTGGGGGACATCCTGTGTTTGTTCCTTTCTGAGGAAGCAGCAAGCCTCCTGTAGGCATCTCCCCCTGATGGCCTGACTGAGATTGGGAATTTACCATGTAGGAATCATGGCTGCAGATCCATGTCCTACCAAACTGATGCTGCACTCCATCACCTGTTACTTTGGCCTTGCTGTAGATTGTACAGATTGTTCATCATATTGTACTTAAGGTATCCATAAACACGGCTGTAACTATGGTAAAATGTTTAATGTTGGCGTATAATCACTGATTTGACATTTGCCGGTCAGTCAACACAACTGAATGTAGAAAATAATATTCTAAACAGAAATATTTTCTTATAAGGAATTCATATGTAGAATATTTTATTTTGTCAAAAATTAGAAACAGTGGTTTCACTATTGCCGATAATATGTAAAGAGGAGACTAGGCAGCTGTGGATCAACTAAAGTTACCTTGTAAATCATTACTTATTAGTTAGCTGTTAGCGACTTAAATTGCTCTTAAATGTTTCACAATGAGAGTTGGTATTGAGATAGAACCCGAATTGGCAGCCGTAGCAAGTCTATGGAATTTAATAAGTAACATACAGATGTATTGCGCTACTTAGCATTGATTTTTCAAATCCAGAGGCTTTTTTGTTGTGATAACCCAGTAGTAGTTTCCATATTTTGATACAGGTAATCTTAAGCTACAATAATAAAATTATATGTTGAAAAATGGTATTTAGACAGAATGGATCACAAGTTGAAAATAAGCAGTAAAAAGCATGCAATTGCTACTAATATTCTTATGGTTTAATGTATTTTAATTTACCTATTTGAATTTTTATGCGCAGTGTTGATGACAGCATTGAACGAGTTCCTGAGCCTAGCACTAAAAGATTGTTGAACTAACGTACACAGTTTGAATGGCAAAATTCACTGAAATGCCACAGGCTGTAATGATGATTGAGCTACCTTATGTTGTTTGGCTCAGAAATCCAGTTCCTTTGATGTTACTGGTGTTCATTCTTTGTCAACTGTGAGTACTAGAGCCTTAATTTTACATCCTTTATGTTTTTGTAGCCCAAGTAGTTTAACTAATAGAGGATGCTAAAATGCTTTTTTTGGCAGTGTGTATTGCCATGGCAGAGGAAGCACGATTGGAGCCAAGAAAATTAAAACTGGGCCGGCAAAATGGTTTTAGTTGGGATTGTTTTGAGGTTGTAGGAGTTTGGGGAAGGGGAGGACTTGATGTGAAAGGCCTGGTCTCCTATTTTCATGCTGGAGAAATTCATTGCGACACAATGTAGCAGACACAAGAGCTTATAGAAGACTTATTTAACTTGAGGTTTCTGATGTGCTATAACTGTTCCTGTTACTATTTTATGCAGTAGATGATGTCGAAGAGAAGTTGGACCACATGGGAAATGCACCAATAAAAATAAGCACTGATATTGAGCAAGATGATTCTTCTAAAGAAGATGGCTTTGGAGCTGAGGTCATAAAAGTGTATATTTTTAAAGCTGAACCAGAAGATGACGTGGAAATAGGTAAATATTATGGTTTAATAGTATGGGTAATTTGTAACACTTTTTTAAAATTCACAATCTTATTCCCTGTAACAATTTTACCATGGCCAAAAGGTCCAGTTTGCAGTGTGCAAGTCTAATCTAATACGTTAATGTGGCTGTTTAGCACATAACTGGGCATATTTTCAATTTTCATGACCTTAAAGCCAGAATAATGTCGAAAATATATGGACAACAGTTTCTAAACTGGAGTTGATCATGCTCCTGACTTAGCTCTTCCCTGATTTAAGTGTACTAGAATTGAAATCTAGAATTCATTAATTTTTCGACTGTCAATCACAAGTCTCTATCAGGAGTTTTCTTTAGTTCCAGTTATGTACTGTGGAGAAGCAGAAGTGCTGAGTGGTGAAATTTCTGATTTGTTATTCTAATGTGAATACATATGGTTTGTGGACAGAGATGTGATAATTTTCTGTATTATCTTTATATGAATTTGAATTTCTTTATTTGTTAACGTTCACATGTCTGATTGGAAAAATAGCTGGTTTCTCTAGGAGTTTTTATTATTCCTATACTTCTTAATTTCTGTAGTAAGATTAGAAGGAAGCACAAAACAGGAAATGGCAATACAGGCCTTTTTTAATGCCAAGTTCGCATCATTTAGACTATATTTAACCTGTCAAAATTTTCTACTGATTGACTACAATTGCTACCAAGTCAGATTTATGACTTCATTCTAGTTGTACATCTTCCTCGATACTGAGGAAAAGACTGTATAGGTCAGCAAAGTTACAAGCACTTTTTTCAGCAAGCTGCCAATGGTGGATCCACAGAAGAACCAACAGTATTTGTTCAGTTTTGTTACCCAAGTCAGTCAGGAAAAGGTACCTCTGAGATGCATTTTGATACCTTTCAATAATTGCATGTTTGCTGTCAGACACAACATTGTAAAATAAATGGGGTTTAAACAAATACCTATTTTCATTTAAGCATTTGTGAAAACCATAGAAAATTTCCCGTGTTGCAAATACTGGACATGTTGGCCCTGATATTTGTAGGGAGGGAAGTGGGAACATGTTTGCGGAACGAAGCCCAGAATCCCGGGAAGGGGGTGGCCTTGGTGAATTTTATTGCCGAACCTCATTATCATTTTTTAAATTCACTTTCTCACCCGGAATGACAGGTTGTCTGGTGCCAGGCAGAAAAGCCTGATCTAAAAGGCTGCAGTCATTGGCCATTGGTGATGGCTCCCAGCAATTGGGAAAGAGTAAAGGGTGGGGGGGTTGGCAAAAATCATGAGCCATCACGGGCATAAAGGGATTCGACAAAGATTGGGAGCATAAGGGAAGTTGCACTGCCAATCGGGAGAGAGGGAACATTAGTTCTGATGAAGGGTCACTGACCTGAAACGTTAACTCTGCTTCTCTCTCCACAGATGCTGCCAGTCCTGCTGAGTATTTCCAGCGTTTCTTGTTTTTATTTCTGATTTCCAGCATCTGCAGTATTTTGCTTTTATTTCATGGTTTTGGCATTGTTGCTTCTTACAAGAAGTAAAATCAGAAGTAAAGTATTTTGTGACCTAGATGCCCATCAGTTAGATACTAATAAAGATTTGGATCTTCTATTAGAGATCTTGGATGAAATTTATAAAAAGGATGATCCATTAAATGTCTATGGGTATTACGACCAGATGAGAAAGGGGTCTGGGGATTCCCTCTCAGCCTGTGCCTGGTTTAACCGTAACAGGGTTTAATTTTAAAAACACCGTGTTTTTAGCTCCCCATCATTGAATCCTTGTTCACTGCTTTCCAATTGCAAGGCAAAGAAATCAAATCAGACAGGTTGTCTTAGATTTAAACAAGAAAGGTGGACGTTTATTAATCTTAAACTCTAATTCGGTTAATGACTACGAATACGCGACGCGACCACGCTATCATGCATACACGATAAACACACATGTAGATAGAGACAGAAACAGTTGATAGAATAAAGGGGAAAAGTTTGAGGCAATAGCTGGGTTTCTATTTTCTGTCCTTTTGAGTTTGATGTAGTCTTTGGTTGCTGGTAAGTCTTGCCGTTTCGTCGGGGCCTAATGCATGCTTTAAAACTTGTTTCGATGTAGGAGTCTTTTTCTCTCTTGAGGTTTAAGTGACTTCAGTGGATCTGGAGGTTAGTGAAAGAGGGCGAGCCAGAGAGAGGCTCTTGTTCCAACTTCAATTACAATCTGCAGTCTCTGTCTTCAAACTGTCCCATGAGCACAATTCAAAACTCCACATTGGCCAGCAGGTTAGTCATGTTACTAACCTCTTATTTTGGAACAACTGCTCCTGCGGTTTGTGGATTTCAAAGCTCTCAGTTTGTGGGGGGGTGGAATGCTATCTCTTTCACCTACAAGATGTGGATCACCATTGCCCAGACCAATCTCTGTTAATTGAATCAGTGACCAATTCTTTTGTCTCTCCAAGCATTGCCTCTTAGTATGCAAATGTTTTTCCAGCCACTGCTGATCTCTTTAAGCAAGTCATCTCTTCACTCCAACAACAGTTTAAAATTAATGTTCATGTGGCAAAATTAATATGCCTCATTCTTGGCAGGTGGGGGTCTTCATGACATTGGGGCATAGTCAGACTTCGATCGATTTTGGAAAACATGATTATTCAATGGAGAAATATATCATGGACTTTAACAGACTGGAAAGAAGATTGAGGAAATTCAATTTAGAGATCTCTGGTTCAGTACTGGGATTTAAATTGCTGGATTGCGCTGAGATAACACAGATGGACAGGCTCCTGGTTCTAACTGATCAGTTCTCAGAGGAATCTGAGGCACCAGGTGAAGATAATGATGAATCTGAACAAATTGTACTAATCACAAGGACTTTTAGTCCTGCAATGAATGTGTTAGTCATGGACTCATTCAACGGTGCTGTGCTAGATAGCGCTTGCACTTTGACAGTATGTGGAACAGCTTGGTTAAAATGTTATCTAGATTCACTAATGAAGATTGATGCAAGGTTAAGGAGGATAAAAGTACTACTTGCTTTATGTTTGGAGATGACACATTGAGATCACTAAAAAGAGCTGCAATTACATGTAAGATAGCTAGAGTAAGCCACTTTCAGTACTGATGTAGTCCCTAGTGAGATACCTTTGCTGTTGAGTAAATCTTCTATGAAAAAGGCACAAATGAAACTTGACATGGAGCATAAAAAGGCAATTACTTTTGGAAAGCCAGTGGATCTGCAATTTACCCAATCAGGACATTATTGTATCCCCTTAAACATGTTTCTCATCAAAGTGTTAGACCAGTAATAATGGCATCAGATAAGAATCAGAGAGAAAAAAAGTAAATTGTCTTAAAGTTACATAGATAATTTGCTCACCCTACTTGTCAAAGATTTAAAAACCCTACTGCAGTTTGCAGGTGTGGTTGATGAAGAATATATGAGGCTAATAGAAAGTGTGGCGAGTCGATGAGACTTAGCAGTTGGCAGGAAAAAAAGACAAAAAAAAAGACAGAAGCGCAAGGGGAGAGCCAACTGTGTAACAGCCCCGACAAACAAATTTTTCTGCAGCACCTGTGGAAGAGCCTGTCACTCTAGAATTGGCCTTTATAGCCACTCCAGGCGCTGCTCCACACACCACTGACCACCTCCAGGCGCTTACCCATTGTCTCTCAAGATAAGGAGGCCAAAGAAGCAAAGAAGAATAGAAAAGATCAGTGAGGAGTGTGGAATTTGCAAAAGAAAAATCAGAGGACAACACCATATCTTGTTGTAAGCCTTTCATTGGTACGTGACTTTTGTGAGTTAGTTGCCATAGATCTAAAGTTATGGGACAAAGGTAGAAATATTTTCATTCTACATTTTATAGACCTGGCAACCTGGAAAGATTTAATCTTTCTACTATAATACATAGTAAGGACAAAAGAGTGATTATAGACAAAATCATGAAGAAATGGATAGGGGCTGGACTTGGGGCATCAGCTAAGTTTCTGACTGAAATTGGAAGGGAATTTGCCAATGACAAGTTTAGAGACGTGTGAAAACATGGACATTATGGTCATGAATACCGCAGCTGAAAATCCTTTCAGAAATGGACTCTGTGAAAAGAATCATGCGGTAATCAATGAAATGCTGCTTAAAACTTAGCTGATCAACCAGACTCCAAGTTTACACGGTCAGTTCATGCAAAGCATTCACTCCAAATAGTTGGAGGGTATAGTCCCTATCAATTGGTCTATGGGCAAAATCTCAAATTGCCTTCTGTGCTGTGCAACAGTCTTCCTGCACTAGAGAGTACTACCATTAGTTTCTCTGCACGCTTGAATGCTTTACATTCAAGAAGACAGGCTTTCATCAAAGCTGAAATCTCACAGAAAATTTGGAGAGCTCCAAGGCATTGCATAAGAATATCCAAGACACAATTTAATTCAGGAGATTTGGTATATTATAAGAGAGAGATCATAGATAATGAAAAGGCCTTGGTAAAGTAATAGGTCATTATGGTAAGACAGTAGTTATCAAATTTGGCAATCAAACTGTTAAGGTTCATTTCTCATGATTAATCGGGATTAATTATAAAATCTCAGATTCTGAGCAGCTGATAGAAATAAACGAGGCACCTCGTACATCAAATGCTCATGTGTTTTGTGATGAATCTCCTGAAGAACAGAATCCTGTAGATCAGGGCTGGATAGCAGTAATGTGAGAGATCATGATGCACAGGACAAAGCAATCTCATACAAAGGCCAATTGTCCAGAGTGGGTGCTCGGGTGACATATATTCCAGAGGTTTCTAATGAATGGAGAGATGCGATAATTGTGGGACATGCAGGAAAAGCTACTGGTGAGTTTAGTTGGAAATGTTCCAGGATGATGGCCAAGAAGCGAGCCGTGGACTGGCAAAAGAGTGAAAGAATGGAGAGTATGAAAGCACAGTGCAAGTTCTGATAGGTCCAGCAGAGACTCTTGTGTCGGAAGACGATCACATACCGGAGAAAGAGCCTCCGCTAGGATGTGAGGGAGATCTCACAGTAGTAGTCTCAACAGACATCAAAGGCCATAGGTTGAATAGATTACACGATGAAATCAAGGCCCACAGCACTGTTAGGAAGGGCATTCCAGGATTTTGATCCTGTTACAGCCAGATGAGGAACAGGTCTCAGGCTCCCCTTTCGCCCCTTCTCTGGTTTGACCGCAACAGGGTTTATCCTTTTTTTTAACACAGTGTTTGAACTTAACACCTCAGTGAGCGCTTGCTCCTGATCCTCTAATGTAATTGCCAAAGAACCAATCAGACAGGTTTTCTTGAGTTTAAACAAGAAAGATTTAAGTTTATTATTCTTAACACTCTAAACTGGTTAATATTACTAAAATATACTACACATTCACGCACACATTTACACGAGAGTCACACACATATACACGCAAATAGATTACAGGGTGAAAACAGATTTGGGTGGTTGGAGTCGAGTCTGGAATAAATGGAATTTAAATTCTGAATATCAGTCCCAGAGTCCTTAGTTGAAATTGTAGTCCTGAAGTCCTTACTGGGCCACGTGCATGGTTGTGGGCTTGATCCCTGGCTCTGGAAGGCAGAAGAGGGGGTTTGATCTTTGTCCCCTAGCTGTTGGCTGTGGCGATCTGTAGACTTGGCTTTACCAGTTGTAGCCGGGTCTTCTCTGGATCTTTACTGGAGAGAGAGAGCTGCTCCCTGGATGGCTTTTCAGTTACCACTACCTGCTTTCTGTCTCGCAAAGCTTACAGCCTCCCCTGAGCTGCACAGGTAGTCACATGACATTACCAAAACCTTTTTGTGGTTTTAATGAGGTCTTTCTGGAATTTTCTCTGAGGTTCAAGGCTCTACCCCTCAAGCTGTCCAGTCACACTTGGTGGGGGTTGGCTCTTTCAAAGTCAAGGGTGTCAATGGCTCCTGACGACCGTGTTGATAAAGCTATTTCAGGTAATTTAATCAGAGAGCACCCCATTATTCTGGCTAGATTGTTGTGTTGTATCCAGTCTAATCCTTTGGTGTTTCAAATGTAAATTGCAGTGGCCATCTTGGCTGCCAGTTTACTGTTTAAAAAAAGTTATTTGTAAGAATTTCCAGTAAAAGTCTCAGGCAAGGTTCCAACCGATGAAATTAATATTTTCCATTATGCATGTAGGGTTTTCATGACAATCCCGTGACAGTGAAGGAGCGGTGGTGTAATTGCAAGTCAGGCTGGTGTGTGACTTGGAGGGAAACTTGCAGACAGTGGTATTCCCGTGGGTCTGCTATCTTTGTCCTTTGAGGCGGTAAAGGCTCTTGCAGTTTGTGTGGAGGACAGAGGGACTGAGGGGGGAGTGAAAAGGAATGTAGTGGTAGTAGAGGACAATATGGTTGGGGGATAGATACTGTTCTCTGCAGCCGAGAGCATGAGTCCCAAAGACAGTGTTGCCTGCCCAGTGTCAGGGTTAAGATCATCACCTCGGGACTGGAAGGGAACTTGGAGTGGGAGGGGAAGGTTCCAGTTGTCGTGGTGCACGTGGATACCAACGACATAGGTAGGACTAAGAAAGAGGTTCTTCTGAGGGAGTATGAGCAGCTAGGCGATAAAAAGCAGAACCACAAAGGTAATAAATTACTACCTGAGGCAAGAGCAAATTAGCATAGGCATCAATAAGATCAGACAGTTGAATGCGTGGCTCAAAGATTGGTGTATCAGAAGTGGGTTTCGATTTATGGGGTTACTAGCATCAGTACTGGGGAAAGAGCGAGCTGTACCGTTGGGATGGTCCTCACCTGAACCGCGCTGGGACTAGTGTCATGGCAGTCGTATACCTAGGTTGGTCGAGAGGTCTTTAAACTAAACAGTGGAGGAGGAGGGTTCATGTGAGGGGAGATGTGGTAAATTAAAGAGAAAGGACAAGGCAATAGTGCAGGGCAGCGCTTCAGGTAATGGTAACTAGAGTGTGACTAGAAGGGACAGATCATAGAAATATAAGAGTGCACCAGTAAATCTGGTCAGAGTAGGGAAAATAGCTTTAAACTAACGGGAAGGAGGGTTCAGGTGAACGGAGATTCAGAAATCCAGCGATAACAGTTTGAAGCAATAGAAAAGTATATCGATGTGGGTAAAGACAAATTGAGTAGGACAGGAAGGGACAGAGAGTTTAATGGTAATAGTGCATCAGAGAGTAAGGTCTATACAGGGAATAATAGTAAAAAATTAATTTGAAGTCTCTATCTGCGCAGCGCATCAGCAATAAGATTGATGAACTAGTGGCACAAATAAATGGTTTAGATATCATCATTACAGATAAATGTTTACAAGGTGACCAAGGTTGGGAAATAAATATTCCAGGCTTCACAATATTTCAAAAAGATGGGCAGAATGGAAAAGTAGGAGGAAGAGCTCTGATTATAAAGGATGACATAAGGACAACAATGAGAAAGGATCTTGGCTCAGAAAATCAGGAACTGAAATTAATATGGGTAGAGATTAGGAATAGTGAAGGTAAGAAAATGCTGGTGGGAGTGGTTTATTGGCCCCTAACAGTAGTTATACCGTTGGACAGAACATTAAACAAGATGTAATTGGAGCTTACAACAAAGGCAATGTAATAGTTGACGGGGACTTGAATCTTCATATTGACAGGACCAATCAAATTGGCAAAGGTGGTCTAGAAGATGAGTTTGTAGAATGTTTTTGTGACAGTTTCTTGGAGCAATATGTTGTGGAACTCACTAAGGATAAAGCTATTTTAGATCTAGTATTGTGCAATGAGGCAGGGTTAAATTCGTGATGTCATAGTAAAAGATCCACTAGCAAAATGTGATCATGATACAATTTAATTCCACATTAAGTTTGAAAACAACATACTCCAATCACAAACAATAATCTTAAACAAAGCTAATTACATAGGTATGAGGGGAGAGCTGACTAAGGTTGATTAGGTAAATAGAATAAAAGGTATGGTAGTAAATAAACAGTGGGCAACATTTAAAGAAGCAATTCAAAATGTTGAACAAAAACATGTTCCATTGAAAAACAGGCTCAGTGAGAAAGATCTACCCATGGCTTACTAAGGAGGTTAAGGATACTATTAGATTAAAAGAAGAGGCCGTCCTTACCTGCTCTGGCCTACATGTGACTCCAGACCCACAGCAATATGGCTGACTCTTACATGCCCTCTGAAATGGCATAGCAAGCCACTCAGTTGTATCTAACCGCTACGAAGTCAATAAAAAAAAATGAAACCGGACGGAGGACCCGACATCAACCTAGGCACTGGCAACGACAACGGCAAATCCAGCCCTGTCAACCCTGCAAAGTCCTCCTTACTAACATCTGGGGGCTTGTGCCAAAGTTGGGAAAGCTGTCCCACAGACTAGTCAAGCAACAGCCTAACTTAATCATACTCACAGAATCATACCTGACAGACAATGTCCCAGACACTGCTATCACCATCCCCGGGTATGTCCTGTCCCACGGGCAGGACAGACCCACCAGAGGTGGCGGTACAGTGGTATACAGTCGGGAGGGAGTTGCCCTGGGAGTCCTCACCATCGACTCTGGACCCCATGAAGTCTCATGGCATCAGGTCAAACATGGGCAAGGAAACCTCCTACTGATTACCACCTACCGCCCTCCCTCAGCTGATGAGTCTGTACTCCTCCATGTTGAACACCACTTGGAGGAAGCACTGAGGGTGGCAAGGGCTGAAAATGTACTCTGGGTGGGGGACTTCAATGTCCATCACCAAGAGTGGCTCGGTAGCACCACTACTGACCAAGCTGGCTGAATCGTAAAGGACATAGCTGCTAGACTGGGTATGCGGCAGGTGGTGAGGGAACCAACAAGAGGGAAACACATACGTGATCTCGTCCTCACCAATCTGCCTGCCGCAGATGCATCTGTCCATGACAATATTGGTAGGAGTGACCACCGCACAGTCCTTGTGGAGACGAAGTCCCATTTTTACATTGAGGATACCCTCCATCATGTTGTGTGGCACGACCACCGTGCTAAATGGGATAGATTTCGAACAGATCTAGCAATGCAAAACTGGGCATCCATGAGGTGCTGTGGGCCATCAGCAGCAGCAGAATTGTGCTCAACCACAATCTGTAACTTCATGGCCTGGCATATCACCCACTTTACCGTTACCATCAAGCCAGGAGACCAACCCTGGTTCAATGAAGAGTGCAGGAGGGCGTGCCAGGAGCAGCACCAGGTATACCTCAAAATGAGGTGTCAACCTGGTGAAGCTACAACGCAGGACTATCTGCGTGCCAAACTGCGTAAGCAGCATGCGATAGAGCGAAGCGAGCCCATAACCAACGGATCAGATCTAAGCTCTGCGGTCCTGCCACATCCAGCCGTGAATGGTGGTGGACAATTAAACAACTAACTGGAGGAGGTGGCTCCACAAATATCCCCATCTGCAATGATGGGGGAGCACAGCACATCAGTGCGAAAGATAAGGCAGATGCATTTGCAACAATCTTCAGCCACAAGTGCCGAGTTGATGATCCACCTCGGCCTCCTCCTGAGGTCCCCAGCATCACAGATGCCAGACTTCAGCCAATTCGATTCACTCCGCGTGATATCAAGAAATGACCGAAGGCACTGGATACTGCAAAGGCTGTGGGCCCTGACAATATTCCGGCAATAGTACTGAAGACCTGTGCTCCAGAACTTGCCGTGCCCCTAGCCAAGCTGTTCCAGTACAGCTACAACACTGGCATCTACCCTGCAATGTGGAAAATTGCCCAGGTATGTCCTGTACACAAAAAGCAGGACAAGTCCAACCCGGCCAATTACTGCCCCATCAGACTACTCTCAATCATCAGCAAAGCGATGGAAGGTGTCATCAACAGTACCATCAAGCGGCAGTTGCTTAGCAATAACCTGCTCAGTGATGCTCAGTTTGGGTTCCGCCAGGGCCACTCAGCTCCTGACATCATTGCAGCCCTGGTTCAAATATGGAAAAAGAGCTGAACGCAAGAGGTGAGGTGAGAGTGACTGCCCTTGACAACAAGGCAGCATTTGACCGACTGTGGCATCAAGGAGCCCAAGCAAAACTGAAGTCAATGGGAATCAGGGAAAACTCTCCGCTGGATGGAGTTGTACCTAGCACAAAGGACGTTGGTTTTGGTTGTTGGAGGTCAATCATCTGAGCTCCAGGACATCACTGCAGGCGTTTCTCAGGGTAGTGTCCTAGGCCCAACCATCTTCAGCTGCTTCATCAATGACCTTCCTTCAATCAGAAGGTCAGAAATGGCGATGTTCACTGATGATTGTGCAATGTTCAGCACCATTCGTGACTCTTCAGTCCATGTAGAAATGCAGCAAGACTTGGACGATATCCAGGCTTGGGCTGATAAGTGGCAAGTGACATTTGCGCCACACAAGTGCCAGCCAATGACCATCTCCAATAAGAGAGAATGTAACCATCTCTCCTTGACATTCAATGGCATTACCTTCGCTGAATCCCCCACTATCAACATCCTAGGGGTTACCATTGATCAGAAACTGAACTGGAGTAGCCATATAAATACTGTGGCTACAAGAGCAGGTCAGAGGCTAGGAATCCTGCTGCGAGTAACTCACCACCTCACTCCCCAAAGCCTGTCTACCATCTACAAGGCACAAGTCAGGAGTGTGATGGAATACTCTCCACTTGCCTGGATGGGTGCAGCTCCAACAACACTCAAGAAGCTCGACACCATCCAGGACAAAGCAGCCCGCTTGATTGGCAGCCCATCTATAAACATTCACGCCCTCCACCACTGACGCACAGTGGCAGCAGTGTGTACCATCTACAAGATGCACTGCAGCAATGCACCAAGGCTCCATAGACAGATCCTTCCAAACCTGCGACCTCTACCAACTAGAAAGGCAAGGGCAGCAAATGTATGAGAACACCACCACCTGCAAGTTCTCCTCCAAGTCACACACCATGCTGACTTGGAACTATAACGCCATTCCTTCACTGTTGCTGGGTCAAAATCCTGGAACTCCCTTCCTAACAGCACTGTGGGTGTACCTACCTCCCATGGACTGCAGCAGTTCAAGAAGGCAGCTCACCACCACCTTCTCAAGGGCAATTAGGGATGAGCAATGAATGCTGGCCTGGCCAGCGATGCCCACATCCCATGAATGAATAAAATAAAAATGCTGCAAAGAATAGTAGTAAGTCTGAGGTTTGAAAGTGTTTTAGAAATTGGAAAAGGGCCACCAAGAAGTTGATGAAAAGGGAAAAAGTCGATTATGAGAATAAACTAGCCAGGAATATAAAAACAGATTGTAAGAGCTTTTACAAGTATATAAAAAGGGGGAGGAGCTAAAGTAAACTTTGGTCGTTTAGAAGCAGAAAGGAGAAATTATCATGCAGAATGAGAAAATGGCAGAGACATTGAAGATACAAGTTACATACCAGAAATAGAGGGTAACCTGGGGGCTAGTAAGAGTGAGGAAATTAACGTGATTAATATCAGCAGAGAAAAAGTACTGGAGAAAATTAAGGGACTAAAATCTGACATCCCTAGGACCTGATGAACTATATCCTAGGGATCTCAAAGAGATAGCTGCAGAGATACTGGTTGCACTGGCTATGTTTTTCCAAAATTCCCTAGATTCTGGAATGGTCACAGCAGATTGGAAGTTAGCAAATATAACACTGCTCTTCAAGAAAGGAGGAAGAGAGAAAACGTTGAACTACAGGCCAGTTAGCCTAACATTAGTCATTGGGAAAGTGCTTGAATCCATTATTCAGGAATTCTTATCAATGTACTTAGAAAAGCCTAATATGATTAGAACAAGTCAACATGGTTCTTCCGAAAGGGAAATCCTGTTTGACAAATTTATTGGAGTTTTTTTGAGGATTTAATGGTAGGGTAGATAAAGGGAAACCAGTAGATCTAGTACACTTGGATTTCCAAAAGGGATTCGATAAGTTGCCACACAAAAGGTTAATACACATAATAAAGGCTCATGGAGTTGGGGGTGATATATTATTAGCATGGATAAAGGATTGATTAATGGACAGGAAGCAGAGAATAGGGATAAAAGGGGCATTTTCAAGTTGGCAGGCTGTGACTAGTGGAGTGCAGCAAGGATCAGTGCTGGGGCCTCAGATATTTACAATCCATATTAATGACTTCGACGAAGAGACAGAGAGTGATGTATCTAAGTTTGCTGATGGTACAAAGCTAGGTGGGAATGCAAGCTGTGAGGACACAGAGGATGTAAAGAGACATAGGCAGGTTAAGTGAGTGGGCAACAAGGTGCCAGATGGCGTATATTGTCGGGAAGTGTGAGGTTGTAAGAATGGAAAATCAGAATTTTTTTTTAACGACGTGTAGCTTGTAAATGTTGATACTCAGCAGGTCAGGCAGCATCTATGGAGAAAGAAGCAGAGTTAATGTTTCAGGTCTGTGACCTGTCATTAGAACTGTTCTTGTATTGCCAACACTTTGTTTTTATTTCAGATTTCCAGCATCTGCAGTATTTTGCTTTTATATTATTGTAAATGTTGATGTTCAGAGAAGCTTGGGTATATTTGTACAAGGAACACAAAAAGTTAGTATGCAGGGCAAGCAAGCAAATGGCATATTAGCCTTTATTGCAAGGGGATTGGAGTGCAAAAATAGAGAAGTCTTACTACAATTGTACGGGGCTTTGGTGAGACCACACCTGGAATATTGTGTGCAGTTTTGGTCTCTGTATTTAAGGAAGGATATACTTGCATTTAAGGCAGTACAGCAAAGCTTCACTAGATTGGTCCCCGGGATAAGAGCATTATCATATGATGAGAAACGGAGTAAATTGTCTATCTTCCCTGGAGTTTAAAAGAATGAAAGATGATCTCATTAAAACATTCAAGATTATGAAGGGGCTTGACAGGGTAGATACTGAGACGTTTTTGCTCTTAAAGCGAGAAGGAAATCTGTTAATTGTATATTAATTGTTCAGTTATGTGCAGGTAGAGGGCATTAATTGGGGTTTCACTTGAGCACATATAAAGAGACACTTGCTGAAACTGGTGTGGTTGAGTTAGGAGGTGTGTGCTTGTAATGTTTCACTTTGTAAATAAATGTAAGACTGAGTAAAGATTGGCTTCAGTATCATCCTTCAACTGGCTTTCTGGAATAGAACATGGAGGGCCATTCCAGAGCCTAAAATGGCTGTTAATAGGTCAGTTAATTGGCCATTCCTGCCTTTGGAAATATCCCGTGGTGACGGGCTGATGTCGGGCTTCCCTCCCAATGCCTTCCACTGCCATTTTACCAACCGTCCCACCTCCCAGCCCATCTCCAGTGGGCTGGTAGAATCCCGTATGCAGATTCTAAATCAGGAAGTGTAAGTTGGGATATTTAATTCAGTGTAAAATCATGTACAGAAAGTGAACTAAAGAGAGATGAGAGATAAAAAGAAAAAGTTTTCCCAAATTATTTTAGTTTTGTATTTTTAATCTCCCAACTATAAGGAAAATCTGAAGGAATGAGACTCCACACTTACAAAAGTAAATTTTCAGTGCCAAGGAAGTTGTTTGGTAGTAATTAAAACTTATCATGCTGATAAAAAGTCACTTACATTTGAATAGACAATTTCTAACTTTTTCTGGCGAGCTTAGTGAGTATCTAGTGGGTACGTGCCGCGACTTCATGCCTATTATGTGTTTGAATGCTGAGACGTTTAGCTAGGTAGCAAAGCTTGAGGAGGAACAAGATAAATTGGACAGCAATTTTCTGTTTTCCTTGTTTAATTTGCATGTGCAGTTACTGGAGGTTGCTGTCTCATTTACTCCATAATACAGTGAAAACTGATAGCCTCACTGTTACTCTTACCACGCAATCCGGACCATTAGCTGCACTCGAGGGGACTCTCTCCTTTTACCCATATCTGGACACCCATTTGATGACCATGAGCACAGCTGTTGAATTGATGGTCTCAATTTTCAGTCAGTTAAGCCTAGTAATAGACATCAATATATTCTCAGTGTAATCCTGGAAATTCTTTTTTGGACATCCACGAGAATGTAGCTAGGTTTAAGAACCCTTATTCTATGGAGGTAGCTATTTTTTGCTATTCATGTTCTGGACTTCAAAACTACACCTGTTAGTGCAATACATACCTGAGACTACACCATAGCTGGTGTGAGTAGGTACTACACATTCAGTGACATTTGTGTGTTCTGATGAAGGTTGAAATAAAACTGCTTTTGTTTCCCATAACATTCACAACTGATGCGTTCTTGATTAGCTGGGGAGTGCAAGATGCACAGTTTCTTCAGTGGACACAAAGACACATAACTTCATTAGAGTTAGGTGTTTGCAGGGAAAATTAACTTTGAATTGGATTTAGAACATTAACTCTGTTGCATTTCATTCTTCCTTGGGTTGGTTACTTAGTTGAGGGACATTTAAGCTTGGAGTTTCCACTGCCTTTCCTCAATTTTGTGGGTGACAACAACAAATGGGATGGAGATCCATAGTGATGGATCTTCTTTCATAACAATAGAATACAATGTTGTGAAAAGCCCCTTCGCTGTCTCTTAGTTCAGATATGAAGCACCAGTCTTTTGGAATTTTCATTTTGAATGATGCCTCTTTAATTGTGGCAATTTAGCCAAATTGCTTCTCACAATGGTGCACTTGCCCATGTTATTGCTTTAGAGATCAGAGATACTAGCATAATAACCATGGCCTACTCGGCTTTATTTATCAACAGAAGCAGGCCTCGTCCAGCTTATTTAAGCTAGCATCTTTTCTTTAGACTGTTTTGTGAATTGCTTTCTCCTTTCAGAGTGCAGCTCAGAGCTGTAGTTAAAAATTAATTTGAAAGTGTGTGGTACAGTAATATTTTATGGTATAATGTGCGATGAAACCTTGTGTCGTATTAGAATATCTACATTTGGTTGAAAGGTGTTAACCTAACTTTAACAAAAAAATAAATGAAATCCTCATTCTGAGTTCCTTTGTATAAACTTAAACTGACAAACATCCTTGGTCAAAACATCTAAAGAAAATGAGGGGTATATCCAATAGTTGTCACAAATAGTAATCTTCTGATGAACTGTGAAAATCTCTTACAGCGAAGGGTGATTTTTACTTGTGTACCAGTAGAATATGAAGGATAATTTAAAATGAAGGAAGAATACTATAGTCTGAGATGAGTAATCTGCCTTTAACAGCCCTCCTGTTATGAGGGTTTCAATTTTTTGTTGTTAAAACTTGAGAATCTATATTAAAAACTAAAAAGGATTCCATGGATGCTGAAATCTTGCAGCTGAACTTTTTTCTTAAAAGGAAGGTCAACAGAAGGTTGACCAGTAAACAAATCTGACTGGAAAGAATCTGTTTGCAAATAACCCAGCAGGGGTTTATGCTTGTGACTCTGGAAAGGATGTTTATAAGGGAATGGCAAACCAAGATTTATGGTTGTCATACAACTTGCCTGTGGAAAGGTTTTTATTTCATTTTGAACTGTAAAATAAGCCAGTGGGTGTTTGGCCAAGAACAGAAAGAAGTTTGCTTCCTGATCTGCTGGGAGAAGACAGCTGATATCTCTATCTCTTTGAAGAATCCCTGCATCAAGTTGTACTGTTGCCTCCTGTATTTGAAGAAATTCTGTATGTTTGCAGAAACCTTGCATCTTTGAAGGAACTTTGCCTCGAATGTGTGAGAATTGAAACCTTTGTTGCTGCACACCTGATGTGAGACCTGCGTGAAGCCTTCTGTAACTGCATCTCTTGAAAGACTTTCCAGACTTTTCAACATTGCCTGGAAAGAACTGTTCTAGGAAGATTCCTAGTGGCAGCCACCTATTTGCCATTGGGACACCTCGTCAAAACAAAGGGCTTCCATACCTTCTCTTCAGTCTAAGTTTTTTATTCCTTCTATTTCTTTGTAATAGCTGTAAACAAAAATCCCTTTCCCCCCCCCCGTTTACCAGTTGTGTACATGTGTGTGTGTGTGTGAGGGCTAGGATAAAAATAAGGGGCTTTAATATTTCAATTTGCATGTATGTTTACTTCATAATTGATTAAGGCTTGGTTTATAAAAGATGGATAATTTTTTTGTTTATTAAAGAAACCTGGTTGGTGTGCTTTATTCTGGTGAAAAATAGAGTATCTGATTGTTTCGGTAAGTGGGAAAATTTAAATATATGTTGTGACCTGTGGAGAAGTTGGACTGAATTAACAGTGCACTCCTCCCGCCTCGGTCGTAACACTACCAAATTCTCATTTAATTTTCCAAAGACAAATGACACTGCATTTCTTTCCATGATTTGATTTAACTATGCTGAAGCTTCAATAATTAATGCCATTAAAATTAAACCAATCTTATTTTGAATCTTGCGCCAGTATACTAATTATGATAGCCAGTTTTTTATTTGTGGTTGCCTGATCTGTATCCCTTAAACCAATTTGTTCAAAAGAGCTGCCTTTTTAAAATGTGTGGTACTTGGTACAACCGAGCTGGGAGGAGTGTACTGTCTTTTCTAGTTCCACTTCTCCACAGATCACAACATATATTAAAATGTTTACCCAGTTACCGATGGTCATTCATATTCTCTACTCTTTATCCCGGAATAAAATACACCAACCAGGTTTCTTTAATAAACAACAAAGTTATCAGTTTATTATAAAACAAGACTTAACTATTAATGAAGTAAAGCAATAACACACAGATTAAAATATGAAAGTTCCCTTTTACCTTAGCCTCCCTCTCTCTCTCACACACACCCATTCACATACATACGCACACACACCGGTTAATCGAAAAATAGAGATTTTCTCTTCAGAGCACTGTCACAAAAATAAGACAAAAAAGAGTACTTTGGCCAAATACTTGCGAATTCTTGAAAAAAAGAAAATATAGAAAGATGTCAATTATCCCTTTTTGGTTTGGGATCCCAAATACACGTAGAAGGCTGTCACTGGGATCTTTCTAGAGCAGTTCTTTTCCGGTGACATTGAGGATCAGTTTGGCTGGCTTTCCAGGAGAAATGTGGCATCAGGGGTTTCTGGCTGGCTTTTCAGGAGACATGCAGCATCAGTTTCTCTTTCTTATACTTGATTCTCAGGAAGTTCTCAAAGAGATGGAAGAGGGTGCTGATGGTGACTGCTCTCTTGGCTGGCTTTCTCCAACTATCTTCAAAACCGTTCACACCCCAACACACTGTCCAAAGCAAAACCAAAAACAATATCTCGAGTCAAGCCTCCAGACCCCTATAAATCCTGACCTGTCACTTCTCTGTAGACATCTCCCCCAAGTCATAAAGCTCCTGCTGGGTATTTATCTGAAGACAGGTGACTTTCAGTAAATGGTGTTTTCAAACAAGACCTCTCAGTGTCCTTTCAATGACCCCAGTGAAAAAACATCCATAAAATACTTTTCAGTTTTCCCAAATAAAACAATGTCTATAATTCTAAAATACATGTCATCAAAAGCAACTTAACAAAAAATATAGAAGCACCATCATAACATCTCCATCCTTGGAGGAATGAAATGCCATTTTCAAATGTGTTTCATTACAAACAGTAGGAAAAAACAAGATGAAAGATATTTTAAAACACATTTTCACACTCATACTCATTCACTCCTAACCTGTAGATAATACAATTCTGCTTTGTACTATCTTTGCACTCAGATAACTCAAAGCAATGTTAAATCCTAGACAGAGCATCTGCAGTTGCTTTATTTTTTTCCCGCAATGTGGATAACCTTCAAGGGATAAGGTTGCAATAGTAAACGCCATTGAAATAGACTGGCAGTCTGGATTTTGAATTTTTCCACAAAGGCTAGGGGGTTATGATCAGTATATGCCAGTGTCTCTTTGCAGTCGTGATGGACATTGACCTCAAAATGCTTGAGCTAGCAATAAGCCCAGGGTTTCTTTTTCCACCATTGGATATCTTTTTTGGTGTTGATTTAGCTTTTTGGAAAAGTGTCCCACTGGCCTTTCTATGGCTGATTCATCGTCTTGTAACAGGACTGCACCAACCCGCATAGGGTATTTATCTGAAGACAGGTGACTTCCAGTAAAGATTGTTTTCAAACAAGACCTCTCCGTGTCCTTTCAATGACCCCAGTGAAAAAAAAATCCATGGAATTCTTTTCCGTTTTCCCAAATAAAACAATGTCCATACTTCTAAAATACATGAGTCCTCAAAAAATACTTAACAAAAAATACTGCACATCCAATGAAAATTGAGTGTATCGGCCCCAAATGAGGTTTGTGCACACTAGAACTTCAGGAACTAAATTGTATAACTTGCAACTGAAGGATGCCTTCCAGGTTTATCAGTTGATTAAATGGCTCATTTTCTGCATCTGAGTGGCCACTGTGCCTGACAGAAAAGTAATTGAAGAAAGTTGATTTGAGTTTTTCTTTAAAGTCTGCTTGTTTTCTTCTTTGAAGGCGAAACTGAAGTTATTACAGAGAATGATTATCAGAATGGCCATACCATAACCGGAGTGCTTGAGCAAGGGAATGTTGGTAGAATGCCTCGGGAAAAGATGGTTTACATGGCAGTCAAAGACCCATCTCAGGACGATGACATTAGTAAGAAATTCTATGTACGATTTCCTTTTTAGTGCTCATTGAAAGGCAAACTATAACGTACTCAGAAATTGTGAATTTAGCCATGTTACTTAGTAATGCAATCTTCTTTCTAGAATCCTGACAGATAACCAATTATAGACATACTTCAGTAATTTTTCAGAATGAAGTAACATTTGCTCTTTCAGTATGCAGTAGCATGGAATATGGTAAACATTGCGTGTCTTATGTCTAACCTGAGACTTTTGTTAAAAAAAAAAGCTGAGAACCAAAATACAGTAATTCAGCAAGCACTAGAAGTAGAATAAATGGGTTTTTCAAAAAAAATTATGTCTTGGTACATGTAGCAACAGAAATTAAAACAGGATTGCAGATTGTACTAGTTGGGAAAAACTGTCTAAATTTTAAATAGAGTTCACTTTTAAAGTACATCATCAAGCTAAATGACTGACTTGCTATGTCGCTTCATTAATTTCAACTTAATACACATATATTTTCGAATCTGAAAGTGTAAGATACTGGTTGATGTTTTAGTAAAGACATTTTGTCAAAATTGATTAATATAACTGCTGCTTTGGATTGAAAGATTTATAAATCATGTTTTTAAGTGATCCTCCTATACTTAGAACTCCTTAATAAGAAACATCTAATTTTCTGGGAGTTTATACAGGAGTTTGTGTAAACTGATCATCACACACTATGGGCTGGATTTTGTTCTCCCCCAGGTGTTGGGCACTTTGGCGGGGGGTGAGGGTTGGAGAGGGCTGCCACGCACCTCATGCCGGGAGGGCCCCGGCCCGATATTACCGGCAGCAGCAAGGCCTCCTGTCGGCCCTTGCACCGCTCGGCGACAGGACCCCCATTTGAATATTTAAATTAAAATTAATGATGCTCACGTTGCCGCCTGATGTCTGGTTGTGATCTTCGGCCTGGTGACTGGCACTTGCACGCCATCGGATCCTCGTCCAGGGAAACGAAGTGTCACACTGGTGGGGAGAGGGGAGAAGGTACATTTATCAGTGCGGGGGTGGGGTGGGAGGAGATGGGGGGAAATGGGGTCAAAGTAATGTCATGTGGTATAGGGGATGATGGGAAGGGTTGGAGTTTAAAGTGTGCGCAGTTTGGTGTGGGGGGGTACGGTCAGATGGACAAGGTAAGTGTTTGGGCGGGGGAAGGGCAAGTAATTAATTTTATTGTCATGGGGGGGTGGGAGAGGGTCAGAAGAAATGTCTGTATTTCTTTTCATTTACTTTAACTTTAAATTTTTAAATTTCCCAGTCGGGCACAAAGACCTTTAAAAATGGTGTCAGCGCCTGCACACAGGCAGCTGACTCCATTGTCGGGTACGGACAGCCAGTGCTCTCCATGTGATCAGTGGGGGGTGGCCTGCCCCAGCTATTTAAATGAGCTGCTGCACAGAAGATTGTGGCCCGCACGGGTGGGCTGCCTTTTTTTCACCTAGCGCCGACATCGGCGCAGGCGCAGAAGTTTCACCCGATGTTTGGGTTAGTTTGGCACTAACTAGACATTTAGTGGAGGTTAAAAAAAAAATTGTGAATGCTGGAAATTAAGTATAGGTATGTTGGCATATGAAACAGTAATGATGTTTCAAGCAAGCACCCTTCATCAGACTGGTGTAGGGCAGTTAACTTTAATGGATTGACATAAATAAAAAAAAGGGAGTTAAGAGCACAGCTCTGTTAAATATTTTTTTAAAAGTCACTGCAAATGGGTTTAAAGGCCTAGAAACATTTAAAAATGTTGAGAAAAGGTTTGACGTTGCATGATGTACAAACACAATCTCGATTAGTTACTCTTCCGCTTTTATATTTTTATATTTAACCTATGCCTGTTCTTTCTCTCCCTTTGTACTGATCAGTCCTTATACAGGACTCTTCTGCCTGTCTTTGCCATTTCTAATAATAGGTGTCCATCCAAAATGTTAACAATCTTTTCTCTCGCATGCCAACAAACCTGTTGAATATTTCCAGTAATTTGTTTTATTTTTGTTTTTTATGGTTTTGTGTCTTATAGTCTTTATTCTCGCACTATTTTTCATGTATGGATCCTGATTTTTATTTTCAAAAAAAGAGACTGTTGCATCACAGAATACTTGTACCAGTTGAAGTATTGGGTTATGCGAGCACAATGAATTTGTGAGAACGACAAAACAGGAGTGAGTTTAAGATATAATACATCAATGACTGAGTCGTAATAACCTATACTTTTCAGAGGAAGTTTTTGGTAATGTTAGTAAACTTAATTGATGTAATTGTATGTCAGCCGTGGCTCAGATGGTAGCACTCTCACTTTTGAATTAAGGTTCCAGGTTCAAGTCCCACTGCAGGGCATGAGCACAAAAATCAAGGCTGACAGCCCAGTGTAGTACTGAGGTGCCGTCCTTCAGATGAGACCTTAAATCAAGCCCCATCTGCCTGCTCGGGTGGGTGTAAAGGATCCCATAATACTATTTCAGAAAAGCGCAGGGGAATTATCCCTGGTGTCCTGGCCAATTTATCCTTTAATCAACATCACAAAAACAGATTATCTGGTCATTATCGCATTGCTGTTTGTGGGAGTTTGCAATGCGCAACTTGACTGCAGCATTTCCCACATTACAGTGACTACACTTCAAAAGTACCCTATTGGCTGTAAAGCGCTTTGGTACATCCATCTAGTGGTCATGAAAGGCACTATATAAATGCAAGTCTTTTTTTCCTTAGTTACATTATCTCTCGGAAAAAGGTGTTTGCAACACTTAATTCTCAAATATTAAACTGAGGGTTGGGAGATTGATGTGAACAGCATACTTTAACATGTTACTTTAAACTCCTGCAATAGTGTCAAGTACTCAGATTAAATATCGAACTATCCATACATAGCCTGACTGCATTTATAAAAACTCTGCCAGAAGAATGTCTCCAACTGCACCAACATGCTTTCCATTGACGAATTGAACTACCTATTTTAAATTTACAATTGTGCTAATTGTACTGAATTTTGAGAGTAATACATAATATTTTCATCTAATTCTGTAGATTTGCTGATTCTTCAATTAACTTTCAGAAAACTAGAAAATCTTAAATCACTTTTGACTAAACTACTATTTATACGTTATTCAGACTGTGCCGATATTGCTGATGAAGTTTACATGGAGGTCATTGTTGGAGATGAGGAGGCAACAACGGTCCATGAAACTCAGGTTGAGGATTCTGGCATCAGTAAAGCCTTTGTACCTGTTGCATGGGCTGCTGCATATGGTAAGAAACTGGCAGGATTTGTGATTTACATTTAACATTTTCTTCAAAATTAAGATCAAGCTGTTTGCTTGATGTGCACCCTTGCATTTTAAAAGAGTCTAGAGAAACAATAATTTTAGCAGAATATTTTTTAAAAGGTGAGTAACTTCTAAATGTTAATGTTCAGAGAGACTTGTGTGTAGTTATACAAGGAACACAAAGTTAGCAATAAAAATAAGAAATGCTGGAAATACTCAGGTCTGGCAGCATCTGTGGAGAGAGAAGCAGAGTTAACGTTTCAGGTCAGTGACCCTTCATCAGAACTGACAAATATTAGAAATGTAAAAGGTTTTAAGCAAGTAAAGCAGGGGTGGGGCAAGAGATAACAAAAGAGATGTTGATAGGACAAAGTCATAGAGAATAACTGACCAGAAGGTCATAGAACAAAGGCAAACGGTATGTTAATGGTGTGCTGAAAGACAAAGCGTTAGTACAGAGAGGGTGTGATTTGACTGTAAAGCACAAAGCACTCTGAGCACAAACATTAAAAAAAACAAAATCATTGGGTAGGCACAGTAGAAACAAACTGAACAAACTAAAAAAACTAAAATAAAATAAAATAACCAAATAAAAAATGAAAAAGAAAAAATAACTAAACATAACAGGATTGCAGAATACTGGGCTAATGGGAAGATTCTTGGTAGTGTAGATGAGCAGAGAGATCTTGGTGTCCAGGTACATAAATCCCTGAAAGTTGCCACCCAGGTTAATAGAGCTGTTAAGAAGGCATATGGTGTGTTAGCTTTTATTAGTAGGGGGATCGAGTTTAGGAGCCACGAGGTCATGCTGCAGCTGTACAGAACTCTGGTGCGGCTGCACCTGGAGTATTGCGTGCAGTTCTGGTCACCGCATTATAGGAAGGATGTGGAAGCTTTGGAAAGGGTGCAGAGGAGATTTACTAGGATGTTGCCTGGTATGGAGGGAAGGTCTTACGAGGAAAGGCTGAGGGACTTGAGGTTGTTTTCGTTAGAGAGAAGGAGGAGAAGAGGTGACTTAATAGAGACGTATAAGATAATCAGAGGGTTGGACAGGGTGGATAGTGACAGCCTTTTTCCTCGGATGGTGATGGCAAACACGAGGGGACATAGCTTTAAGTTGAGGGGTGATAGATATAGGACAGATGTCAGAGGTAGTTTCTTTACACAGAGAGTAGTAGGGGCGTGGAACGCCCTGCCTGCAACAGTAGTAGACTCGCCAACTTTAAGGGCATTTAAGTGGTCATTGGATAGACATATGGATGAAAATGGAATAGTGTAGGTCAGATGGTTTCACAGGTCGGCGCAATATCGAGGGCTGAAGGGCCTGTACTGCGCTGTAATGTTCTATGTTCTATAAAAAGGGCCCATCATGCTCAGAAATTATTGAACTTAGTGTTCAGTCTGGCAGGCTGAAGCGTGCCTAATCGATAAATGAGGTGCTATTCCTCGAGCTTGCATTGATGTTTGCTGGAACACTGCAGCAATTCCAGGACAGAGATGTGAGCATGAGAGCAGGGGGCGGGGGTGGGGGGGTGCAGGGTGAGGTGTTGAAATGGCCTGCAACCGGAAGCTCAGGGTAATGCTTACGGACTGAGCGGAGGTCACCCAATCTGTGTTTGGTCTCCCCAATATAGAGGAGACCGCACTGTCAGCAGCAAATACAGTATACTAAATTGAAAGAAGTGCAAGTAAATAGCTACTTCACCTGAAAGGAGCATTTGGGGCCTTGGATAGCGAGGAGGTAAATGGGCAGGTATTACACCTCCTGCAGGGGAAGGTGCCATGGGAATTTCCAGCATCTGCAGTATTTTGCTTTTACACAAAGTTAGCATGCAGGTACAGCAAGCAATTAGGAAGGCAAATGGCATGTTAGCCTTTATTGTAAGGGGATTGGAGTACAAGAATAAGGAAGTCTTGCTACAATTGTTTGGGGCTTTGGTGAGGCCACATCTCCTGGAGTACTGTGCACAGTTTTGGTCTGCATATCTAAAGAAGGATATACTTGTATTTCAGGCACTACAGTGACAGTTCATTAGATTAGTTCCTGGGATGAGAGGGTTGCTGTCTGATGAGAGGCTGAGTAAATTTGGTCTATACTCTGTGGAGTTTAGAAGAATGAGAGGTGATCTCAATGAAAGAAAAAGAATCTGAAGGGGCTTGACAGGGTAGACACTGACTTGTTTCCCCTGGCTGAAGTATCTGGAACATAGGCACAGTCTCAGGATAGGGGGGCCGATCATTTAGAACTGTGATGAGAAATTTCTTCACTCAAAGGATTGAGAGTCTTTGGAATTCTCTACCCCAGAGGGTTGTGGATGTTCCATCTTAGAATATATTTAAGGCTGAGCTAGACAGATCTTTGAGATCTCAGGGAATCAAGGATCGTATTGAATGGCAGAGCAGACTCGAGCCACCCGCGCTTATTCTTTTGTTCTTAGATAGTAGAGAGACTATTCCACACATTTAATAATCCGCTAGAGAATGATGTAGTGCCAGAGGACTGGTGGATAGCTAGGATTGTACCTATGCTTAAGGGAAACAGAGCATGTCCAAGGAACTATAGATCAGTCAGCTTAACTTCAGGAGTAAGAAAAATAATGGAATCCCTACAAAAGGGGAAAATATAAAAACATCTAGAGACCAAGATATAATAATGAATAGCCAGCATGGATTTCAAAAGGGAAAGGGTTGCTTGATCAACCTTATTGAATTCTTTGAAGAAGTAACAGAGAATAGGCAAAGGTAATGAGTAGATGTAATTTATCTAGGTTTTCAAAAGGCCTTTGATAAGGTACCACATAATAAACTAATGAATAAGGTCAGAACATGTGAAGTCAGGGGACAAGTAACAGAATGGAAACTAACTGCCTGCAAGACAGAAAGCAGAAAGTAGGTTTAAAGGGTAGCTATTCAGAGTGGCTGCAGGTGGAAAGTAGGGTCCACAAGGATTAGTGCTGGGACTACTGTTGTTCACAATTTATTTTCACGATTTAGACTTTGGAATGAAAAATACTATTTCTAAATTTGCATTGACGCAAAATTTTGGGGAAGGGGTGGATGTTAATTGTGTTTAATTGTATCCAGGTGGAGGGTGTTAATTAGGATCTTACTTGAGTATATATAAGGGGATAATTAGTGAAACTGGGTGAAGGTTTGAGTGTGGAGCTGCATATTTGTAATCTTTTTACTTTGTAAACTAAATGCAAGACTGAGTAAAGATTGGCTCCAGCATAATCTTTCACCAACAAGCTTTCTGGAATATAACAGCGGATAATCAATGTTGAGGGCGGCAACGTAAGTTGACATAAATAAAATTGCACATTTGGCATATAATTGGAAAATTAATTTCAACACATAGGGCTGAATTTTAGTCGTGTGCTGCCTTCCTCGACCGCGCGCTTTCAATTCGGTAGCCTTCCGACATTGAAGGGCTGCGCGGGGGGCTTATTTAAGTAGTGAGGGCGGAGCGGCCAGCAGCGGCATCCGGTGCCACCGCACAAGCGCGGTGCCATTTTTAAAGGGCTTTAAGCTCTTAGAATTACTTTTAATTTTTAAAAGTGCAGCAGTGTTAAATTTTTATTAAAAAATAAGAAAGATGTGGATGGCCCTTCCCCAACCCCCCCCCCCCCCATACATTTGGTAACAAAAATAAGGAGGTTGCATATTATTTGAAAAATAAGAATCTAAATGGGGTAGAGAAACAAAGGGAAATGGGAGGATAAGTACAAAAATCACTAGAAGTAGCAATAAGGCAGTTAAAAAAAAAAAGCAAAGCAAGCACTGAAGTTTATTTCTAGAGCGATAGACTTGAGAAGTTACACTAAACCTCTATTGAACCTTAGTTAGACCGCACATAGAGTACTGTGTACTGTTATGGTGACCACATTACATAAAGGATATAGAGAGACTGGAGAGGGTGCAAAAAAAAAAGATATACAAGGGCGATACCAGAAATGCGAGTTATACCTATCAAGAAACGATGATCAGGCTTGGTTTCTTTACTGTTGGAAAGAGAAGGCTGAGGGGGGACGTAATAGACATCTTTAAAATTATGACCGAATGGCCTTTTTCCATGCTGTATATTCAGTATAATTCATGGTTAGAAATTAACAGCAATCCTGATGGTTCAGAGGTAAAAGTCTAGGCTTTGTAGTCCAGGAAGGCCCCAGGTTTGATAGCATGCCTGAGCTAGCCAACTTCAGCTGGAGCAGTTAAAATTATCTGACTAAACCAGACCTTGTGAAAACTTAACATCCAGTTCAACACTAAGTTTTAAATCCCACTTCTATCTATCAACAAAGTTGCCTATTTCTACCCACCTCCATTGCAGCTTATGCACTGCTGATAGCTTTATCCATGCTTTTGTCACCTGAGCATGATTATTCCAATGTTTACCTATCTCACCTGGCATTTGTCACAAACTCCAATTAATGGCAAAAACAGCCACCTATATCCTGTTCTGAACTAACTCCCACAAATCTGTCATCGCCATCCTTGCAGACCTACACAGGATCCCTGTCAACCATCGTATTAAATTTAATCCTCGTGCTTACCTTATCTGCAACTCTATCTTTGTAACCTCCGAGGCTTGAGTGCACCCACCCCTTCTGACAGGCCTTGGAAGAATGTTCCTCCTCCCTTTGCACCACCATTGATAGCCGAACCTTCGATGTCCTTAACCCTACTCTCTGGATTTCTCCAGCTAACTCCCTCCATCTGGGGCGACACAGTGGCGCAGTGGTTAGCACCGCAGCCTCACAGTTCCAGCGACCCGGGTTCAATTCTGGGTACTGCCTGTGTGGAGTTTGCAAGTTCTCCCTGTGTCTGCGTGGGTTTCCTCCGGGTGATCCGGTTTCCTCCCACATGCCAAAGACTTGCAGGTTGATAGGTAAATTGGCCATTATAAATTGCCCCTAGTATAGGTAGGTGGTAGGGGAATATAGGGACAGGTGAGGATGTGGTAGGAATATGGGATTAGTGTAGGATTAGTATAAATGGGTGGTTAATGGTCGGCACAGACTCGGTGGGCCGAAGGGCCTGTTTCAGTGCTGTATCTCTAAGCTAAGCTAATATATTGTAGTAGAAATGGGAGTGGGAGAAAATTTGAGGTTTTTTAATTCATTGGTTTAAGATCTTTTAATGGAAATGATTATTTGATTTATAATTTTTTTAAACAAAATTCTTTCATTACTTTGAGAGCTTTAAGCTGTTCTCCCATCCCCTCCCCCAGCTCCATGGTTCATTGCGCTCTGACATTGAACCGTACAGAACAGAGCTATGGAAATCTAAGGTGGGTGTAGTGTAGATCATACGCTTGGCCATAGAAGGTGGGTTCAGGGTGGGCTTTGATGTTTCTTTACTTCAACCCCTCCTTATCCACCACACATATGCACCCACCCACATATGAGGAATGACTATGTATGTGAGCTACTAGAGGACTACTGCTGTTTGTAACACTGTATCCCAGTTCCATATTTCAAACCGATTTGCACAAATAAAAATTGGGACTCCTGGTACTGTAGTGGATTAGCTGTCTTGGTCCTTGCAAGACCTGGATTAATGGATGAGGGTTTCCTGTGTCTGCTGCCTGTATAAGTAAGATTTGAAATAAGTTTAGGCAATCTTATTTCAGTTCCTTGTGAATGTACGCCCCAAGGACAAAACTGCCCCTAATTTGGCAAGTCTCATTTCGAGAGGCACAAGGATGACTGGTGTGGAAAATAGAAATGTCATTGTGGTATATTGGAAAACTTAGAAACAAGTTAGGGGAAAAATAGCCTCATGAGTAACTTTTTTTTAACCTCCACCCCCCCCCCCCCCACCCCCACAAACCCAATGAAACATTGGAGAAATGAATATTGTGTTGCATAAGGAGTTGCGTTTGAAGAAATTATTTTTATACTCTGTACATTTATTAACATTTTTTTCAGTTAGGCTGAAAACAGATTTAAAAATTTCATGCACAAATTTCCTTTGAAACTCATGAGGACAACATGGAATATTTGTGAAGTTTTGCAGTAAATTTAGGGAGGTACTAGCGTACTGGTAATATCATTGGACTAGCAATCCGGAGGGCTAGGCTAATGCTCCAGGGACATGGGTTCAAATCCCACCATGGCATCTGATGGAATTTAAATTTAATTAATAAATCTGGAATTAAAAAAGGCTAATGTTAGTAATGGGGACCATGAAATCATTGTCGATTGTCGTAAAAATCCATCTGGTTCACTAATGTCCTTTAGGGAAGGAAATCTGCCATCCTTACCTAGTCTGGCCTACATGTGCCACCAGACCCACAGCAATGTGGTTGACTCTTAAATGCTCTCAAAATTGCTGAGCAAACCACTCAGTTGTACCAAACTGCCAGAAAAAAGTCTACGAGAACTGAAACCAGAAGGACCACCCAGCATCAACCGAGGCACACCCAGCCCTCTTGATCCTGTAAATTCCTGCTAACTAACATCTGGGGGCTTGTGCCAAAATTGGGAGAGCTATCCCACAGACTAGTAAAGCAACAGCCTGACATAGTCATATTCACGGAATCATAACTTACATCCAGTGGCCCAGATGTCACCAACACCATCCCCTAGGTATGTCCTGTCCCTTTCCAATTCTCAGACAAAGAAATGAGCACAAACAGGCTTTCTTAAGTTTAAAGAAGGAAAGTGAAATTTATTAAACTTAAACTAAAAACTCTAATTCGGTTAACGCCTATGGATGAACGCCGCGCTGACGCTAGCATGCATACGTGATACACACATGCAGATAGGCACAGAAAAGAGCAGATGAAAAGATGAAGTGGACAGGTATGAGACAATATCTGAAGAGTTTGTTATGGTTCTTCGAGTTCGCTGTAGAGACCTTGTTTGTAGGTGGACATTGCTTCTCGTTGGGGCCCAGTTTTCTTAAACCTTGTTCACTGTAGGAGACTTTTCTCTCTTGGGGTTCATGTGTCTTCAGTGGGTTTAAGTTCTGTGAGAAAGAGAAGGGAGCAGACAAGAGGAGAGGAGGTCTTTACAATCCAGGAGCATGGAACTTTCTGCTAGTTCAATAACTGTCTATACAATTTAAACCTCCCCAAGTTGGCCAGCAGGGTGGTCACATGAACAACTGGTTTAACTAGGTCGGTTCTGTGTATTGTATGGCAGCAGGGGATAGCTCCTTTGTTCCAACACTGCTAATATGCAAAAATGTCCTTCCAGCCAGGAGCCTGCAACCCCTTGTAATAGGTCTTCTCCTCTTCCCAACAACAATTTGAAATTTAATGTCCTTGTGGCGAAATTAATGTGCCTCATTCTTGGCAGGTGGGGGCCTGCATGACAATACCCTCCATTGTGTTGTGTGGCACTACCACCGTGCTAAATGAAATAGGTTTCGGGCAGATCTAGCAATTCAAAACTGGCCATCCATGAGGCAGTGCAGTAGCAGAATTGTATTCAACCACAATCTGCAGCCTCATGGATCAGCATATCCCCCACTCTACCATTACCATCAAGACGGGGGATCAACCCTGGTTCATTGAAGATGCAGGAGGGCATGCTAGGAGTAGCACCAGGCATACCTCAAAATGCGGTGTCAACCTGGTGAAGCTACAACACAGGACTACTTGCATGCCAAACAGCGGAAGCAGCATACAATACAGAGCTAAGTGATCCCACAACCAATGGATCAGATCTAAGCTTTGCAGTCCTGCCACATCCAGTTGTGAATGGTAGTGGACAATTAAACAACTAACAGGAGGAGGAGGCTGCACAGATATCCCCATTGTCATGATGGGGAGCCCAGCACATCATTGCAAAAGACAAGGCTAAAGCATTTGCATCCATCTTCAGCCAGAAGTGCCAAGTGGATGATCTATCTCAGCCTCCTCCTGAGGTCCCCAGCATCACAGATGCCAGTCTCAGCCAATTTGATTCACTCCACATGATATCAAGAAACGGTTGAAGGCACTGGATACTACAAAGGCTATAGACCCTGACAACACTCCAATAATTGTACTGAAAACTTGTGCTCCAGCACTTGCCGCGCCCCTAGCCAAGCTGTTCCAGTACAGCTACAACACTGGCATCTAGCCGACAATGTGGAAAATTGCCCAGGTATGTCCTGTACACAAAAAGCAGGACAAATCCAATCCAGCCTATTACTGCCCCATCAGTCTACTCTCGATCATCAGCAAAGTGATGGAAGATGTCATCGACAGTCCTATCAAGCGTTTCTTACTCAGCATTAGAAACAGGAGAGGAGAGGTCACCCTGTTGGGAGTTTTCTATAGACCTCCGAATAGTTCCAGAGATGTAGAGGAAAGGATAGTGAAGATGATTCTCAACAGGAGCGAGAGTAACAGGGTAGTTGTTATGGGGAACTTTAACTTTCCAAATATTGACTGGAAATACTATAGTTCGAGTACTTTAGATGGGTCAGTTTTTGTCCAGTGTGTGCAGGAGGGTTTTCTGACACAGTATGTAGACAGGCCAACCAGGGGCGATGCCACATTGGATTTGGTACTGGGTAATGAACCCGGCCAGGTGTTAGATTTAGATGTAGGTGAGCACTTTGGTAATAGTGATCACAATTCTGTTAGGTTTACCTTAGCGATGGGCAGGGACAGGTATATACCGCAGGGCAAGAATTATAGCTGGGGGAAAGGAAATTATGATGCGATTAGGCAAGATTTAGGATGCGTAGGATGGGGAAGGAAACTGCAGGGGATGGGCACAATCGAAATGTGGAGCTTATTCAAGGAGCAGCTACTGCGTGTCCTTGATAAGTATGTACCTGTCAGGCAGGGAGGAAATTGTCGAGCGAGGGAGCCGTGGTTTACTAAAGAAGTTGAAGCGCTTGTCAAGAGGAAGAAGAAGGCTTATGTTAGGATGAGACGTGAAGGCTCAGTTAGGGCACTTGAGAGTTACAGGAAGGATCTAAAGGGAGAGCTAAGAAGAGCAAGGAGAGGACACGAGAAGTCATTGGCGGATAGGATCAAGGAAAACCCTAAGGCTTTCTATAGGTATATCAGGAATAAAAGAATGACTAGAGTTAGATTGGGGCCAATCAAGGATAGTAGTGGGAAGTTGTGTGTGGAATCAGAGGAGATAGGGGAAGCGTAAAATGAATATTTTTCGTCAGTATTTACAGTAGAGAAAGAAAATGTTGTCGAGGAGAATACTGAGATTCAGACTACTAGGCTAGATGGGATTGAGGTACACAAGGAGGAGGTGTTAGCAATTTTGGAAAGTGTGAAAATAGATAAGTCCCCTGGGCCAGATGGGATTTATCCGAGGATTCTCTGGGAAGCCAGGGAGGAGATTGCAGAGCCTTTGTCCTTGATCTTTATGTCGTCATTGTCGACAGGAATAGTGCCGGAAGACTGGAGGATAGCAAATGTTGTCCCCTTGTTCAAGAAGGGGAGTAGAGACGGCCCTGGTAATTATAGACCTGTGAGCCTTACTTCGGTTGTGGGTAAAATGTTGGAAAAGGTTATAAGAGACAGGATTTATAATCATCTTGAAAAAAATAAGTTCATTAGCGTTAGTCAGCACGGTTTTGTGAAGGGTCGGTCGTGCCTCACAAACCTTATTGAGTTTTTCGAGAAGGTGACCAAACAGGTGGATGAGGGTAAAGCCGTGGATGTGGTGTATATGGATTTCAGTAAGGCGTTTGATAAGGATCCCCACGGTAGGCTATTGCAGAAAATACGGAAGTATGGGATTGAAGGTGATTTAGAGCTTTGGATCAGAAATTGGCTAGCTGAAAGAAGACAGAGGGTGGTGGTTGATGGCAAATGTTCATCCTGGAGTTTAGTTACTAGTGGTGTACCGCAAGGATCTGTTTTGGGGCCACTGCTGTTTGTCATTTTTATAAATGACCTGGATGAGGGTGTAGAAGGGTGGGTTAGTAAATTTGCGGATGACACGAAGGTCGGTGGAGTTGTGGATAGTGCCGAAGGATGTTGTAGGGTACAGAGGGACATAGATAGGCTGCAGAGCTGGGCTGAGAGATGGCAAATGGAGTTTAATGCGGAAAAGTGTGAGGTGATTCACTTTGGAAGGAGTAACAGGAATGCAGAGTACTGGGCTAATGGGAAGATTCTTGGTAGTGTAGATGAGCAGAGAGATCTTGGTGTCCAGGTACATAAATCCCTGAAAGTTGCCACCCAGGTTAATAGGGCTGTTAAGAAGGCATATGGTGAGTTAGCTTTTATTAGTAGGGGGATCGAGTTTCGGAGCCACGAGGTCATGCTGCAGCTGTACAGAACTCTGGTGCGGCTGCACCTGGAGTATTGCGTGCAGTTCTGGTCACCGCATTATAGGAAGGATGTGGAAGCTTTGGAAAGGGTGCAGAGGAGATTTACTAGGATGTTGCCTGGTATGGAGGGAAGGTCTTACGAGGAAAGGCTGAGGGACTTGAGGTTGTTTTCGTTAGAGAGAAGGAGGAGAAGAGGTGACTTAATAGAGACATATAAGATAATCAGAGGGTTAGATAGGGTGGATAGTGAGGGTCTTTTTCCTCGGATGGTGATGGCAAACACGAGGGGATATAGCTTTAAGTTGAGGGGTGATAGATATAGGACAGATGTTAGAGGTAGTTTCTTTACTCAGAGTAGTAGGGGCGTGGAACGCCCTGCCTGCAACAGTAGTAGACTCGCCAACTTTAAGGGCATTTAAGTGGTCATTGGATAGACATATGGATGAAAATGGAATAGTGTAGGTCAAATGGTTTCACAGGTCGGCGCAACATCGAGGGCCGAAGGGCCTGTACTGCGCTGTAATGTTCTAAAAAAAATTAACCTGCTCACTGATGCTCAGTTTGGGTTCCACCAGGGCTACTCAGCTTCTGACCTCATTAAAGCCTTGGTCCAAACGTGGACAAAAGAACTGAATTCAAGAGGTGAGGTGAGAGTGACTGCCCTTGACATCAAGGCAGCATTTGACAGAGTTTGGCATCAAGGAGACCGAGCAAAACAGGAGTCAGTGATAATCAGGAGAAAACTCTCCACTGGTTAGCACAAAGAAAGAACTGGATCAGCCACAAAAGTACTGTGGCGACAAGAGCAGGTCAGAGGCTGGGAATTCTGTGGCGGGTAACTCATCTCTTGACACCCCAAAGCCTGTCCACCATCTGCAAGGCACAAGTCAGGAGTGTGATGGAATACTGTCTACTTGCCTGGATGTGTGCAGCTCCAACATCACTCGAGAAGCTTGACACCTTCAAAGCAGCCCGCTTGATTGACACCCCATCTTCAACATTCACTCCCTCCACCACTGAAGCACAGTGGCAGCAGTTTGTACCATCAATAAGATGCATCGTAGCAACTCACCAAGTATCCTTGGACAGCATCTTCCAAACCTGCGACCTCTACCACCTAGAAGGACAAGGGCAGTAGATGCATGGGAACACCACCACCTGCAAGTTTTCCTCCAAGCCACACACCATCCTGGCTTGGAACTATATCATTGTTTCTTCACTGTCACTGGGTCAAAATCCTGGAACTCCCTTCCGAACAGCACTGTAGATGTACCTATACTTCAAGGACTGCAGCGGTTCAAGAAGGCAGCTCACCCCCACCTTCTCAAGGGCAATTAGGGATGGGCACTAAATGCTGGCTTTGCCAGTGATGCCCACATCGCATGAAAGAATTTTTTTTTTAAATTATAGATTACTACTTTATTCCTGACAATGCCAGATTTGTAACTACAGTTGTGCCACAGTTTGGATCTGGTTAGCTTCATCTTTGTTGTTCCCCAGTCATTTCTTGGCTCAGTTCACAAGCTTCTTGAAGTATGCCAAATGAATTCCTCAAATTTTCTGTTTGGAGGCAAATGTCACCACTTTCAGAAAGAAAAAGACTCTTTGCTGCTAACAAAATTATGCACCACAAAATTATGAAATCTTAGTTGACATTAGTCATGTAAGTTATGTTCTTTAAAAGTTGTATTATTTTCCTCAAGGTAACAATTTTGAGGCAAAGATAGAAAATAAGAATGGCACTTCAAGTCAGTTCCTGCAAATAAGTGATAGCACAAGCACTACCAGAGCGCTAAAGCAAAAAGCCAGGAAGAAGAGGAGGGGTGAAGGCAGACAGTGGCATACAGGTAAGTACAGCTACTCAGTGAGAATCAATGATATTTGGTAGCATTAGAAGTAAATGTTTGAGAGAATGCAATTATTTTCTTCAAATTTCACTAAGAATGAATCTGTTTCAAAGCAGACTATACAATATCAAGAACCAATATTTACTCATCGGGCTTAACACTGATGTTTATTAAAGAGGTATGTGAGAATTGCTAATGTGCATATGGTAGTGCAGAACAATGTGACTCAGTTATAACACCTAACTTAGACTGGGTCTGTAAGAAATGAAGTGGAAGAAATGGAATTGAGCAAACTGTAAAATATTAAAAGATTAAAGAGGAATGTATTTTGTAGACAGGAAGAAATAGAATACAAAGTACCAGTCTGTAAGTTTGATTTTAAAGATTATTATTTGTTACATCTCCTCTCTGTGAGGCAATGAATTTATATCCATCTTTGTGTCGAATATCCTGCTTACACCTCAGGAATGACACTAAGTACAAATGCTTCTCTCAGAGGAAAATTTAAGAGGATGGTTGTCTTTCGACTTTAGGTATCCAGTATCCATAATGCGTGACACTTCTGACATTATCCAGAAGGCATGCCCCCCATGAAGACTGTTAATTTGACTTTTCCAGCTGAGAAAAATATTCATTGGCATTCCTTGCATTTTCTTTTGTACTACAAACATATTTCCATAAGACCTTTCTTGACAGCCTCAGCAGGCACTAAGCCTTTCTCTGAGATCCACTGATAACTCATTTGGCACTTTTCAGTTTTTTGGGGTGTGGGAAGGTGTGCTTCCTCTTCAATGCAGTGAAAAGAGAGGTGATCACAAGATGTGTGGGTCAGGGAGACCATCAGCCAGCCTATTTAAAATTGGTTTCATTTTCAGAACAGTTTATTTCAAGTTCAATTTTAGAGGCCCTAGAATCCTAGCTGTTGTTTCAGCTAATCTTTTGTTTTTCAAACTAAAAATAAAAAAAGTTGCATTCTTAGTAATATAGAACATATGAAGATTAAGAAAGCTTATTCATCATTTTTTTCTTATTTTAAAGCTGTTATCATAGGTCCCGATGGACAGCCTATAACAGTATATCCGTGTCACATCTGTGGGAAGAAGTTTAAATCCAGGGGTTTCTTGAAAAGGCACATGAAGAACCATCCTGAGCAGAGCACTAAGAAGAAGTATCAGTGCACAGACTGTGACTATACAACAAATAAAAAAGCAAGTTTTCATAATCATCTAGAGAGTCACAAGCTCATCAACAAAGGAGAGAAAACTTACGAGTATAATGAGTATGGCAAACGATTCACTCAGGCAGGAGCACTGGCCACTCACAAACTGGTCAGTAGAGAAAAAGAAACTAAAATGCATAAATGTAAATTTTGTGATTATGAAACAGCTGAACAGGGTCTTCTTAATCGCCATCTGTTGGCAGTACACAGCAAGAATTTCCCGCACATCTGTGTGGAATGTGGGAAGGGATTCCGTCATCCATCAGAACTCAAGAAACACATGCGAACTCACACAGGGGAAAAACCATACCACTGCCAGTACTGTGAATACAGGTCTGCTGATGCTTCTAACCTGAAGACCCATGTGAAAACCAAGCACAGCAATGAGCTGCCATACAAATGTGACCACTGTCCTCAAACATTTTTGGATGACAAAGATCTGCAAAAGCATGCCACTTTATTTCAGGCACATAGGACCCATCAGTGCCCACATTGTGACCACAGAAGCTCCAACTCTAGTGACCTTAAACGGCATATAATATCTGTACACACCAAGGAATTCCCACACAAATGTGAGGTGTGTGATAAAGGATTTCATCGTCCATCAGAGTTGAAGAAACATATGTCAACTCACAAGGGTAAAAAGCTTCATCAGTGCAGGCACTGTGATTTCAAAATTGCAGATCCTTTTATACTTAGCCGCCATATTCTTTCAGTCCACACCAAGGACCTTCCTTTTAAATGCAAAAGATGCAAGAGAGAGTTTCGACAGCAAAGTGAGCTTAAGAAGCACATGAAGACACATAGCGGAAAGAAAGTTTATCAGTGTGAATATTGTGAGTATAGCACTACTGATGCTTCAGGCTTCAAGCGTCATGTAATATCTATTCACACAAAGGACTACCCTCACCGATGCGAGTTTTGCAAGAAAGGCTTCCGTCGGCCATCAGAAAAGAACCAGCATATAATGCGGCATCATAAAGAGGCTATAATGTGACGTACAGACAGGAAAATGTTTTACAAAAAATTTAATAACTGTCAGTTAATTGGCACAGCTCGTGAACTGTTTCTCCTGGTCTCAACTTGAGTGTTGTTTCTCAACCTACCTTTCATTCTTTGTATTATAAGTTTTTAAAAGGTATGAGAGTTGGGAAGAGGAGTCAATTGTACAAATGTTTTTGTTTCTTTACACAATCTGATTAGCAGTGTTCTGGGGTTGCCATAATTGTGAAGCCATTCAGCGCGTTCTCTGTTCTTAACAATTTCAGGTAACTCGAGTTTAATTCACACGCAATTGCAAAATATTGTATTCTACAGCTATGCTATAAAACCCGCAATTAGACCCTTTAAAATTGTTTCCATTTTATTGTTAATCCTGGTAAATATCTGATTCAAGAAACAGATGATAAAAACATCTATTTTTAACTTTTTTTAATCAAAAATAAACCCCAATAAATAGTGATTTGTGACAAATAGCCTAGCAGGTACAGACTGCTTTCAAAAAAGCTTCATGAAAAGACTGGTTCAATGGATGCGATGGAACTACTTTTGATTCACTCCTTACAGTTGCTGCAGCTTGTTACAGACTTGCATTTTAATACCAAAGCAAGTATAGCTCTATGCAACCAGTGTGGATTAGTGCCATACTGCTGAAAGTTGAACTGCTTTTTATTGTAGGGCATGTGTAGTGATTCTATGCATCCCTTTGCAAATACTTTTGATCTGCAAGTTATATAACATGGGAGTACTTTATGAATCAAGCAAGTTGGTTCAGGCTATTTAATGGATACAGATCTTGTTTTGACATTGTTATGCATATAATGTATAGGAAGTGGTATGATGGATATAGTTTTTTAGCTGGTTACTGCTCACACATTAAATGGTTGTTCACTTTGTGAATTTTTAACTTTATTCATTGTGTTGTGGTAGTTTTTGTGTTTCTTCAAATGTTGTCAATTTTTGTTTTGCACCAGATGAGAATCAGTTGCTCGAGAATTCAAAATGTTCTACTTCCAAAATTCAGAATGTTAATTTAGCAATGCCTCTTAGATTTTAAAAAAACTTGTGTTTTATGTGGCTGTAAAGGTTGTACACTCTGTAAAATAAGAGATCTTTTGTCACTGTTCTGTGGGATTACTATTTCTAAATGTTCTTAATGTGATGAGTATATCAATAAAACTGCATCTGTTGCACTGAAAGTTACTACTTGGTCAATTCCACTCACCAGACAGCCCAATCACATTGTGGTTTTAGCACATGCTTTCCAAACAGTTGTATTGCCTTAGTTGGCTAGCATCCTTCCATCTACGAAAGATGTTCACGCAGCAAACAATCCATTTAGGTGGGGTGTCTTCTCTTGGTGCACCTTTGCTGATGGCTGGGAAGGCCAATCCTTGAGAGGCAGGTTCTGCCGCAAGTGCTATGCATGAAGCTGCCAGGTGACATTGTGAGTTGTTTTTGATGACGCCTGTTGCCAAGCTGCTGTAGCAACTGGTCGTCATGGTAGTACACACCAGTCCACAGGATACTTGCTGTTAATTTATTTAATTCATGTTGGCTGCACTGCTGCAAGAATACACCTTATGTTCTCAGATTACAAAGCAGGATTTGTGACGGTCAAAGAGAAGTCATCAGTCTGGGTTAACCCAATGAGCTGAAGAAGCCTAAATGAAGTTGAAGTCCAGTAAATATTTGATTCCTGGTAAGTATCTGATTCTTATGATTTTACTCCTGTAAAGTGAATAGTTCTTCAGCTTGTAATCAGAAAAAATAATTCAATTTAAATTCCTATGAAATAAGTAATGTAACCATTTTAAAATACTTGTACTTGGATAGACAAAGCTTATAGATTTTTAAACAAATGTTCATTTATCCTGGTTCCCATCTTTGCTAATTTACTCCCCCGTGTACCACATCTCTCTCTCTCTCTCTCCCCATCACCTGGGAGAGACAAAAAATAGCTTTTCAGAAGTTCTTTGTCAAAAATTACACTCTGACCCTTCATGATTAGGCAATTCCCAGGTTGGGGGTGGGGGGTGCAATCATGTATCCATTAATTACTATCCAGAATAATTTCTTCATGCTGTGAACACCTTTTTTGGAAGGCTATCTGCTACCTTTTTGAAAGACTGTAAAGTATTAGTTTTCTGCACCTTCTCTGGAATCCTGTTCTACAGGTTGATCACCCTCTCAGAACTGTAAAGTTTCCAGACATTGAATCCACCCTGGCTTCTCAGTTTTTGTAGGTGGCCCCCAGTTCTCCCTATCCTCATCACCATAAACACACTGCCCACTATTGTGTTGTCCTTGCCTTTAAATAATCTAGATACCTGATATTTGATTATTTCTTAAATCTCCTTCTCAAGTACAAAGTCAAAGTTGTCATGCTCAATTTCTTTCAGGCCTGGAATCATTCTTGTGACCCTTCTCACTGTCTTCAGATTCTCTCAATCTTCCTGAGGTTGGACGACCAAAACTGAATGAAGACTTGCTAAATCATAGTATAATCCTATTATTCTGGTCCTAGTTTTGTATTGCCCGGTCTAGGCAATGTAGCCCACAAATCCATTTGCCGTGGACAATCTCCTGACACTATCCTGAAAGTTTGAGAGAATCGTGAACAAACACTCCCAAGTCTTTATTCCTCTTACATACACTCATTTTTATTCTCCCACCATTGGAAGCAGCGGCAGGCAAAAGAAACTGGCGGCCCGCATGTGTTAGCTGCGTGCCGCCATGCCACCGCAATCTAGTGCACACTGGCTCATCTGCATACGCTGGGCGGTCCGCCGCCCCCCTCTCTTCCCCCCCCCCCCCCCCCCCAAAATCATGTGGCGGGGCCAGGCTCTGCGACACTGGCAATGGTGTCAGCTGCCTCTGTGCAGGCATGGCACCATTTTTAAAGAGCTGCCAGACCTGCACAGTTGAAGTCCATACCCCGCTTCCACCCCCCTCCCCCCCCCAATACACTGTAAACCTATTTCTGGCCCTTACCCCACCCAATACAAAGAAAATAAATGACTGCCCTATTGCCCACCCCCCCATGCCCCAAAACACTTGTATTTAATATGTGACCTTCCCCTGCACCATCTCCCCCCCCCCCCCCACCTCCCCCAAAACCCCAACTGCACAAACTGCAGAGGTCACTCCTTCCCCTCCATCCCTTACACTACCCATACAGATTTGACTCCCCTCTCCTTACACTAAAAATCCTAAGGTTCCCCCCTTCCACCTCAGTGGCACCAGCTTTCCCTGGACAGGAAAATGAAGGCGCGTGAGTGCCGACCACCGCACGCAAGATCACGGACAGCTGGCAAGATCACAGTGAAAGGTATGTTATGTTTATTCATGTCCTTTATTTAAATATTCAAAGTTGGGTCCCGTCGCCGAGCAGCAGGAGGGCTGCCACAGAGCCTCACTGCCGCGAGGGAGATTGGGCCCGGCGATCCCAGTGTTAGGCTCTGTGATGGGCCACTGCCTCAGCAATCTTCTACCTCGTCGCCACCGCCCCCCCGCATGGGTTTTCGCCGGGTGCTCCGGTTTCCTCCCACATCCAAAGACTTGCAGGTTGATAGGTAAATTGGCCATTGTAAATTGCCCCGAGTATAGGTAGGTGGTAGGGGAATATAGGGAAGGTGGGGAAGTGGTAGGAATATGGGATTAGTGTAGAATTAGTATAAATGGGTGGTTGATGGTCGGCACATACCCGGTGGGCCGAAGGTGGGAATGTGTTAACAAACCGATGATGGGAAATTACAGGCCTGCCTGCCTCCATTGACTCCCCCATCGGGGTTTGAAAATTTGGCCCATTAACTCTGTTTCTCTGGCCACTGTTGCTCTTTGACCTGCTGAGTATTTCCAATATTTTCTGTTTTCCTTTAACAAATCTGACAGCTAATGTGGCTCTTTTTTTTTTTTTACCTCTTTCCTGTCTTCACCAGAAGTGGGGTTTAGTCCCTTTCTTGGGGGTGGAGTGGCTAGATCATCTACTAATTAAACCTGTTACCACACCCCCTCCCTTTGAACCTAATTTCATGCAAAACGAAATAGAAAAGGACAACCCATCCCCTTATTGTGCAAATGTGTATTTGGAATTCCAGGTTGTGATAAGAGCTCCCCTGTTGCTTCTAATTGTTCTGGGTAACAGTATCAACATCTGGCCTTAATATACATTTTGTAGATGCCTACAACCTTCTTAAACCCCTGCCAATCCTTTTTTTTAAAACCCAACATTTGAAAGTAATTCATATTCTGAAATATTTTTCCATAAGAATATAGGTAATAGCAGGAGTAGGCCATACAACCCCTTGAGTCTGCCCCACCATTCAATCAGCTCATGGCTGATCTGATCTTGACCTCAATTGCACTTTCCTGCCTGTTCCCCATAACCATTGACTCCCCTATAGTTCAAGAATCTGTCTCAGCATTGAATATATTTCAATGACTCATCCTTCACTGAGCTCTAGGGTAGAAAATTCCAAAGTTTCACAACCCCCGAGGGAGGAAATTCCTCTGCATCTCCATCTTAAATGGATGACCCCTTATTCTGAAACTATTCCCCCTAGTTCTAGATTCACTCACGAGGGGAAGCATCCTCTCAGCATCAACCCTGTCAAGTCCCCTCAGAATCTTATATTTCGTTAAGATCACCTCTCATTCCAATGAGTATAGGCTTAACCTGTTCAACCTTTCCTCATATGACAACACTTTCATCCCAGGAATCAACCTAGTGAACGTTCTCTGAACTGTTTCCAATGCAAGTATATCTCTTAGGAGACCAAAACTTTACACAGTACTCTAGGTGTGGTCTCACCAACACCCTGTACAGTAGTAGCAAGAGTTCCCTACCTTTATATGCCGCCCCCCTTGCAATAAAGGCCAACATTTCATTTGCCTTCCTTACTTGTGTACCTGCATGCTAATTTATTGTTTTGTATGTACAAGGACTCCCAGATCCCTCTGTATCAAAGCATTCTATAGTCTCTCTCCATTCAAATAATACTTCGCTTTTCTTTTCTTCCTACTCAAGTGGATTAACTCATATTTTCCCACCTTATTCTCCATCTGCCAAATTTTTGACCACTCACTTAACCTATATCCCTTTGCAGACTCTGTGTCCCCCTCACAACTTGCTTTCCCATCTATCTGTGTATCGCCAGCAACTTTGGCTACAATACACTGAGTCCCTTCATCCAAGTCATTAATATAGATTGTAAATAGTTGAGGCCCCACACTGGTGCCTGTGGCATTCCACTAGTTATAGTTTGCCAACCTGATAATTACATTTTTATCCCGACTCTCTTTTATTGGTTAGCCAATCCTCTCTCCGTCCTAATATGTTACCCCCAACACCATGAGCTCTTATCTTGTGCAGTAGCATTTTATATAGCACCTTATTGAATGCTTTTTGGAAGTCCAAATACACGACATCTACCAGTTCCCCTTTATCCACCCTGCTTGTTAGATCCTCAAAAATCCCTAATAAATTTGTCAAACATGATTTCCCTTTCATAAAACCATGTTGACTCTGCTTGATTGTGTTATAATTTTCTGAACTTCCTGCTACAACGTCCTGCTACTACTTCCTTAATAATAGACTCTAGCATTTTCCTAATGACAGATGTTAGGTTAACTGGCCTATAGTTTCCTGTTTTCTGGCTCCCTCCTTTCTTGAATAGAGGTGTCACATTTGCAGTTTTCAAATTCGCTAGGACTTTTCCAGAATCTAGGGAATTTTGGAAGGTTGCAATCAATGCATCTACTTTCTCTGCAGCTACTTTTTAAGACCCTAGGATGCAAGCCATAAGGTCCAGGGACTTGTCAGCCTTTAATCCCATTAGTTTGCCTAGTACTTTTTCTCTCATGATAATTATTTTAAATCCCTCCCTCTCTTTTGCTGCCTACTGTTATTGGGATGTCTTTAATGTCTTTTACTGTGAAGACAGATACAAAATATTTGTTCAAAGTTTCTGCCATTTCCTTGTTTCCCATTATTAATTTCCCTGTCTCACCCACTAAGGGACCAATATTTACTCTCTTCCATTTTATGTACTTGTAGAGGCTTCTACTGTCTTTTCATATTTCTTAATAGTTTACTCTCATAATCTATTTTTTCCTTTTTTATTTTTTAAGTCCTCCTTTGCTAGTTTCTGAAATTTTCCCGATTTTCTGGCCTATCACTAATCTTCGTAACATTGTATGCCTTTTCTTTCAATTTGATACCATCCTTAACTTCCTTAGTTAGATACAGATGGTTTATCCTTCTTGTAGAGTCTTTCCTTCTCAATGGCTTATATCTTTGTTGAAAATTATGAAATAGCTCCTTAAATGTCTGTCACTGCTTATTCACTGTTTTACCTTTTAATCTAGTTTCCCAGCCCACTTTAGCCAACTTGCTTTTCATACCTTCATAATTACCTTCATTTAAGTTTAAGATACCAGATTCAGACCCAGGTTTGTCTTCTTCAAACTGAATGTGAAATTTATCATGTTATGATCACTGTTACCTCGAGGCTCTTTTACTATGAGGTCGCTCATTAATCCTGTCTCATTATACATCAGTAAATCTAAAATAGCTTGTTACACCAATGTGTTTTGTTGAATGAAAGTTTTCTTTAATCCACTGACAAGATCTGAATTTATATATATTTTTTTAAAAGACATTTTTAGAAGACCAGCTAAAAGGATGATTTTGCTGTTAGCTTAAGTTGGGTACCTACTCTGCAATGCCTATGAGGAGGGAGACGCAATGTTTTCTAACTCCCCAGCAAGAACCAAGACCCAGGAAGTTTAAAGGAACTGCCTGTTCTTTTCAGCAAGCAGAGAAATACTGCTAACTACTATGTTTGAATCACTGAGTGACAGTCATGTGACAAGCCCCTCCCCATCTGTGGTTTTAAGCTAGTGTTTTCTCTGCAGCAGAGGAGAAGCAATTGGACTCTGAATTGAGCAGACCCTAAGTGGAGGTCCCTCTCTCCATTCCAGCTTCAAATCTTTCAAATCCTGCTTGTTGACTGACCACCTTTACATACTCTGGCTACAATTAGAAACCCCTTTGGAGGAAATCATCTGTATCACTATCTCCAAGACATTCATATTACAAGAGATCCAAATTAAAAATCAGGGCCACTGAATTCATCTAGAAGCCAGCCGAATCACCAAACTCCACTAACTGTATACCTTTTTTATGGGCTCTAACTCAACCAATCTACCTTTCCCCATTCTGTAACCTATTTGTGTGTGTGTGAACCTCTAGTGTGTGTGAGAGAGTGAAAGTTGGCGCGTTGTTTATTTTATTAGTTTGGTTTAGGTACAATAAAGTTAACCTCTTTGTTAACTCAAGAAAACCTGTCCGATTGGTTCTTATTATGATCATAGCAAGTAAGTAATCAAACACCTACTAAATTGGCCAGTACATCCACTTTAAGAAAGAATTAAACCTGTTGTGATCTAACAAGCAGAGGGAAAAAAAGGAAGCCCTTCAACCCTCCTCACTTGACTGTAACAAGCCTGTTCCCTGGTTGGTTCCACAACATATTCTAAGAAACTGTCCCAAATACAGTCTATGAACTTGTTCTCTAGGCTACCTTTGCCAATTTGATATCTCCAATGTATGTGACGGTTAAAGTCACTCACAATTATTGAATTACCTTTTTACAAGCTCCCATTATTTCTTGATTTATAAAATGTCCTACAGTGTAGCTGCTGTTAGGGGGCTTATAGACTACTCCCACCATTGAATTCTTTCCTCTGCTATTTCTTATCTTACCCAAACTGGTCGATCTTCTGAGCCAAAATCATTTCCCACTACTGTACTGATCTCATCCCTTATTAACAGAGCTACCCCACCTCCTCCTCCTTTCTGCCTAACCTTCCGAAATGACAAGTACCTGTGACTATTCAGTTCCCAGCCTTGGTTACCTTGCATCCACATCTTTGTAATGGCTATCAGATCATACCCATTTAGTTCTATTTGTACCATCAATTCATCTAGTTACGAATGCTGCGTGCATTCAGATAAAGAGCCTTTAATTTGGTCCTTTTATCATTTTTCCCTAGTCTGACTCTATTTGCTGGTGCACTCTTATGTTTGTATGCTCTGTCCCTTCCTGTCACACTCTGGTTAACATTACATATATCACTATCCTGCACTATTGCCTTGTTCGTTCTCTTTAACTTTCTAAATTTTCCCTCACTTGAACCCTTCCCCTTCCACTTCCACTGTTTAGTTTAAAGCCCTATCTACAGCCCTAGTTATTCGATTCGCCAGGCCACTGGTCTCAGCACGGTCCAAGTGAAGCTCATCCCAGCCGTATACTTAAAGGCCTGCTCAGGTCGGGAAAAAGAACCCGACCCGAACCCGACCGATCCACAGCAGACCCAAGCCTGATCCGGCCCGAGTTTCTCCAATTTCACCCCGAGCCCGACCCCGACTTGATCCGACCCGAGCCCAACCCGACCATCCCTTTACTTACCTTCCGACTGGGAAGCTCCACTAAGCTGCAGCTCATGCGTGATGACGTCATAGTGATATCACTTGCTCACTGCGCAGACTCAGTTTCGTCTCGGACTCCCAACTCAGGTAGGTTTTTTATTTTTAATACTTGCTAGCAGAGCACTTGCCCTGTGTGTCTGGCCCAGCCCGAGCCCGAAAGCCGGACCTGGAAGATGGGCCCGGCCCGACCCGAACCCGACACATGTCATTGTGAACTGTCGGGTTCAGGTCGGGTAGCAGGCCTTTAGTACAGCTCCCTCTTTCCCTGGTACTGGTGCCAGTGCTCTATGAATTGAAACCCATCTGTTCCACGCCCAATCTTTGAGCCATGTATTCAACTCTCTGATTTTATTGACCCTATGACAATTTGCTCATGGCTCTACTCGTAATCCAGAGATTATTACCTTTGTGGTTCTGCTTTTTAATTAAGCCCTTATTTGTTCATGCACCCTCAGCAGAACCTCTTTCTTAGTCCTACCTATGTTGTTGGTACCTGGGTAAACCATGACAACTGGATCTTTCCCCTCCCACTTGAAGTTCCTCTCCAGCCCCAAGGAGATGGCTTTAATCCTGGCATCGGGCAGGCAGCACAGCCTTTGGGACTCTCTCTCGGCTGCAGAGAAAATAGTCAAAAGAAAATCCTGAATCATGGTTTGATTACTTATTGTGATTGGCTTATAGAGAAAGAGCAGATGTTAATAAGGTGCTGCAAACACATTTTGATGAAGTTTTGTGTGTGTGTCTGTCTCTTGTGGTAAGAAATATGGTGATTCCGATAGTGAAGTGTCAAACAGCATCAGCTTAATCGCATTAGTCCACAGGAAATACTTCGCTCAACTATTAAGTCAGATTCTCCAATGGACTACCAGACATCCAATTAATGGTTTCACACTTGAATGAGATTGATATTAGACTCTGATTACTTTTGTTGGTGATTGGCGCATTATCATCACCTTGTGAATTATCCAATCCTCAGCCTTAGAATATTTTTATTTATTTATTTAGAGATACAGCACTGAAACAGGCCCTTCGGCCCACCGAGTCTGTGCCGACCATCAACCACCCATTTATACTAATCCCATATCCCTACATTCCCCTACCACCTACCTATACTAGGGGCAATTTATAATGGCCAATTTACTTATCAACCTGCAAGTCTTTGGCTGTGGGAGGAAACCGGAGCACCCGGCGAAAACCCACGCAGACACAGGGAGAACTTGCAAACTCCACACAGGCAGTACCCAGAATTGAACCCAGGTCGCTGGAGCTGTGAGACTGCGGTGCTAACCACTGCGCCACTGTGCCGCCCTATGCAGCAATACATGAAACTTAGCTTTGTTCATATTCATGTAATTGGATTCTCTGCTTTTCATGATTCTGCTGCACCAGATACATTAGGACAACATTCTCTGGTCCCTCAGTTCATGTTGAAAGTCTGAAATCAGATAGTCCATCTCTGGTGCTAAACTGGGACCTGAATTGGCTAATGTGCCAATCAAATGGATCTTTTCTTTCTCTGAACCTCTTACAAAATGATCTGAAATATCTGTCATGGAAGACTGCACTATTGGTAGCATTGATTTTCATTGGTTATCAATCAGCCTTACCTGATTTGACATACCGCTCATCCGGTACTTATGATACATGCAGGCTTCCTGCCAAACATTTTCAATGTTATATCCCACTTTTTAAGAAGTTGTGATCCTTTTTTGCCCTCCTCTTCAACTTGAAGGCAGAAAATGTTTGTCACTTTGCACATGCTCACAGAGCTCTGATTTATTATATGAATTGCACCAAATCTCAGCAGATACTTTTATATGATTCTAAGGAATATTATTCCTGTCTAAAGGTCATGATGTATATGGATATTTTCTATTTCGAAGTGCCTGGTGTGGTTTAAAGTCATTATCAGCCTTAGTTCAGTGGTAGCACTCACCTGAGTTATGTTTGTGGGTTTGAACCCAGTTCCAGAACTTGAGTACATAATCTTTGCGGATAGTTCAATGCAGTACTAAGTGCTGCATTATACGAGTGCCGTCTTTCAGATGAGATATGAGCCTCAATCTGCCCTCTTGGGTGGATCTGAAAGATCCTGTAGGGGTATTTGAAGAAGAGCAACAGAATTATCATTGCCACCCAAAGCACAATTAGCTGTTCATTGATCTTGTTGCAGTTTGTGGAACCCTGCAGTGTGCAAATTGACTGGTGTATTTGCATTTGTCTACGTAATAATGAACTGCATTCCAAAAGGAATTCACTAGTTGCAAGTACTTTGGGACATCCTAGTCATAGAGAAGTACAGCACTGAAACAGGCCCTTTGGCCCACTGAGTCTGTGCTGACCATCAACCACCCATTTATACTAATCCTACATTAATCCCATATTCCCAACCACATCCCCATCTTCCCTCAATTCTCCTACCACCTACCTACACTCGGGGCAATTTACAATGGACAATTTACCTATCAACCTGCAAGTCTTTGGCTGTGGGAGGAAACCAGAGCACCCAGCAGAAACCCACGTGGTCAAAGGGAGAACTTGCAAACTCTACACAGGCAGTACCCAGAACCAAACCTGGGTTGCTGGAGCTGTGAGGCTGCGGTGCTAACCATTGTGCCACCGTGCTGCCCCTCCTGTGGGTGTAAAAAGCAATATAAATGATAGTTTGTTCTTACTCCGGGACGTTCATGGATTTTTTGAACAAATTTTAATATATGTTCACTGAGCCTTAATTTTTGCTGCAACTAAATGTTTCAAGTAACTTAAATAATTGCAACATTCCATTTTCAGCTTAAGCTTGGTGAGCAAAAAACCAAGGTTGCATTTTACCACTCTGCCTTAACCCAATGCTGTAGCCAAAAAGCATTAGTTTATATCTCTGCCATTGGACACCATGCTCGACACTTAAGGATATCTAAAAATTTCAGTTGAGAGAGTTAAGATAGATGATGTCTATATTGGCTGAAGCTGAAGCCTACGTAGAAGAAATTTGTATTCTGCTTTTCTCCTAGGAAATTGAATACATTAAATTTTGAGATTCTGGCTATTGCATACACTTAAATTTGAAGCCAAGTTCTCTGAGTGTAAGTTGCATCTAGCAGGGTTTCATTTTTTGTGAGAGATTCTTTTGTGCATTTCATTTCACAAAAGGGAGATCTAACCCAATTTAGTTTCTCTTCACTTTGAATCTGAATTTAGTTCTTTATAAGTTCATGCATTTTTGATCTTTATATATTCCATCAGATTAACATTTCTTGCTTGGAAAACTGCATTGATAACACTGCTGTTAGCTGGGTGAGACCCTGCTAGATTACCAGCTATGTTTAATCACAATGTCCAAATTTTTCTTCGGCTTCAACGTAAATTCCTTCAATTTCATTTGCAAAATGAAATTACCATTCCCTTTGTCTTTTCAATCTCAAGTCAAAATTGGCATAAGCTTTGTTGGGTGAATGTCCAAAGTGTTGCATTCTAAAATTCAAGCAAAATTAAACTTGTTTCTAAGGTTGGATAACCCTAGTTTTTTGGGTTATATCCTTTTGGATCCAATATTTTCAAACCAATTTGGCAAAAGAGCATTTTGAATCTATTTTAGACAGCTGCTGCCTCAGGTAGAAAATCTGCAGGGACTGGTCATTCTACTAAATCTAGCTCCCCAGCCCCTTCTCGTAGGTTGTGTTAAGTCAGACTCTTGTAGTTGTTGGAGGATTTGAACAAAGATTGATCATAAGCCTTTCTCATTGTTTGTGTGAAGCATTCCCTGCATACCAAGAGGCTCACCAACTCATCTGTGTCCTCTCCTGGGGATAAAATTTGAATATAATTGTTGCATTCATATCAATCAAGTTCTATTTACTTGTTTTTGAAAAATAGCTGTCTTGCATTCCAGGAGAGGTGCCTTTATATGTGGCAGAAAGGAACATTTGAATAAGTCCTATCTCAGTGTCAAAGATGCTGGTTGGCAACCTGGCCGGACTCCTGTATGTAAAGAATCCTTCATTGAAAGGGATGTGAGCATCACTAGCAGTATTTGTTGCCCATCCCTAATTGCCCTTGAGAAGGTGGTAGTGAGTTGCCGCCTTGAACTGCTGTAGCTCATGTGGTGTAGGTACACCCACAGTGCTGTTCGGAAGGGCATTGCAGGTTTTTGACCCGGTGACAGTGAAAGAATGGCGACATAGTTCCAAGTCAGAATGGTGTGTAACTTGGAGGGGAACTTGCAGTTGGTGGTGTTCCCACGCTGTCCTTGTTCTTCTAGGTGGTAGAGGTCGTGGTTTTGGAAGGTGCAGTTGAAGAAGGCTTGACAAGTTGCTGCAGTGCATCTTTGAGATGCTACACGTTGCTGTCACAGTGTGCCTGTGGTGGAGGGAGTGAATGTTTAAGGTGGTAGATGGGGTGCCGATCAAGCAGGCTGCTTTGTTCTGGATGGTGTCAAGCTTCTTAAGTGTTGTTGGAGCTGCACTCATCCAGGCAAGTGGACAGTATTCCACCACACTTCTGACTTGTACCTTGTAGATGGTAGACAGGCTTTGAGAAGTCAGGAGATGAGGTTCCACAGAATTCCCAGCCTCTGACCTCTTGTAGCCACAGTATTTATGTAGCTGGTCCAGTTAAGTTTCTGTTTAATGACAACCCCCAGAATGTTGATGGTGGGGGATTTAGTGATGGTAATGTTGCTGAATGTCAAGGGGGGAAATGGTTAGATTCTCCCTTGTTGGAGATGGCCATTGCCTGGCACTTGTGTGGTGTGAATGTCACTTGCCGCTTATCAGCCCAAGCCTGAATGTTCAGGTCTTGTTGCACGCAGCTGCAGACTGCTCCAGTATCTGAGGAGTTGCAAATGGTACTGAACACTCCATATAATCATCAATGAACATTCCCACTTCTGACCTTATGATGGAGGGAAGGTCATTGATGAAGCAGCTGAAGATGATTGGACCTAATACAGTACTCCAAAGAACTTCTCAGCTTCTCTCTCCACAGATGCTGCCAGACCTGTTGAGTATTTCCAGCATTTCTTCTTTTTACTTCTCAGCAATGTCTTGGGGCTGAGATGATTGGCCTCCAACAATCACAGCCATCTTCCTTTGCGCTAGGTAGGACTCCAACCAGGGGAGAGTTTTCCCCTTGATTCCCATTGACTTCAGTTTTGCTAGGGCTCCTTGATGCCACCCTTGGTCAAATGCTGCCTTGATGTCAAGGGCAGTCATTCTGACCTCACCTCTGGAATTCAGCTTTTCTGTCCATGTTTGGTCCAAGGCTGTAATGAGGTCTGGAATCGAATGGCTGTGGTGGAACCCAAACTGAGCATTGGTGAGCAGGTTATAGCTGTGTAAGTGCTGCTTGATAGTGATGACACCTTGCATCACTCTGCTGATTGAGATTAGAGTGATGGGGAGAATTTGGCCAGATTAGATTTGTCCTGCTTTTGGTGGACAGAGCATATTGAGGCAAAGTTCCACATTGTTGGGTAGATGGCGGTTTTGTAGCTGCACTAGAATAGCTTGGCTAGGGGCATGGCTAGTTCTGGAACACAAGTCTTCAGTACTATTGCTGGAATGTTGTCAGGACCCATAGCCTTTGTGATATCCAGACCCTTCAGCCATTTCTTAACATCACATGGAGTGAATCGAATTGGCTGAGGTCTGGCATCTGTGATGCTGGGGACTTCAGGAGGAGACCGAGATGAATCATCCATTCGGCACTTCTGCCTGAAGATGGTTGCAACTGCTTCAGCCTTGTCTTTTGTACTAACGTGCTGAGCTTCCCCCTCATTGAGGATTGTCATCAAACCTGCTGACAAGGGCGGTGCTGTTATCTGGTGTACTGACCTCTACCTAACAGAGGCCGATCGCCAACTCTATTACACTTCCTCTTACCTTCCCCTGGACCATGATCCCACCACCAAATGTCGAGCTATTGTTTCCAGGACTGTCACTGACCTCAGCTCCTCTGTAGATCTTCCCTCGACACCCACCAACCTCATAGTCTCCAACCCTGAACAGCTCGCATATACCTCCCTCCCAAAATCCACAAACAGGACTGTCTGGTAGACCCATTGTATCAGCTTGTCCCTGCCCCACTGAACTGATTTTTTCCTATCTCAATTCTTTTTTTTTTCCACTCCTTGTCCAATCCCTTCCCACCTACATCCGTGACTTTTCTGATGCCCTCGGTCACTTTAACAGTTTCCAGTTTCCAGGCCTGAACCGTCTCCTTTTCACCACTGACGTCCAATCCATCTCCCACCAGGATGGTCTGAGAACTCTCTGCTTCTTCCTTGAACGGAGACACAACCAGTCACCCTCCACAACCACCCTCCTCCGCCTAGCTGAACTTGTTCTCATAGTGAACAACTTCTTCAACTCCATTCACTTCTTCCAAATAAAAGGTGTTGCTATGGGTCCCAGCTATAATTAAAGCAAAATACTGCAGATGCTGGAAATCTGAAATAAAAACAAGAAATGCTGGAAATACTCAGCAGGTCTGGCAGCATCTGTGGAGAGAGAAGCAGAGTTAACGTTTCAGGTCAGTGACCCTTCTTCAGAACTGGCAAATATTAGAAATGTAAAAGGTTATAAGCAAGAAAAATGGGGGTGGGGCAAGAGATAACAAAGGAGAAGGTGTAGATAGGACAAGGTCACAGAATAGCTGACCAGAAAGTCGTGGAGCAAAGGCAAACAATATGTTAATGGTGTGTTGAAAGACAAAGCATTAGTACAGATCGGGTGTTAACAGACTGAAAATTGAACAGCCGCAAGTACAAACATGAAAAAAAAACAGTGGGTAAGCAAACTGAACAAACTAAGATGAAATAAAATAAAATAAACACAAAATTTAAAAAAAAGGAAAAAGTAAAAAATAACTAAAAATAAAAGTAAAATGGGGGGCCCGTCATGCTCTGAAATTATTGAACTCAATGTTCAATCCGGCAGGCTGTAGTGTGCCAAATTGGTAAATGAGATTCTGTTCCTCGAGCTTGCGTTGATGTTCACTGGAACACTGCAACAATCCCAGGACAGAGGTGTGAGCATGAGAGCAGGGGGGACTGTTGAAATGGCAAGCAACCGGAAGCTCGGGGTCCTGCTTGCGGACTGAGCGGAGGTGTTCCGCAAAGCGATCACCCAGTCTGCGTTTGATCTCCCCAATGTAGAGGAGACCGCATTGTGAGCAGCGAATACAGTATACAACATTGAATGAAGTACAAGTAAATCGCTGCTTCACCTGAAAGGAGTGTTCGGGGCCTGGGATAGTGAGGAGAGCGGAGGTATATGGGCAGGTATTACACCTCCTGCGATTGCAGGGGAAGGTGCCATGGGAAGGGGACGAGGTGGTGAGGGTAATGGAGGAGTGGACCAGGGTGTCACGGAGGGAACAATCCCTTTGGAATGCTGACAGTGGAAGGGAGGGGAAGATGCGTTTGGGAGTTGCATCACGCTGGACATGGCGGAAATGGCGGAGGATGATCCTCTGGATATGGAGGCTGATGGGGTCGAAAATAAGGACAAGGGGAACCCTGTCGCAGTTCTGGGAGGGAGGGCATGGGAAGAGGGTAGAGGTACGGGAAATGGGCCAGACACAGTTGTGGGCCCTGTCAACCACAGTGGGGGGGGGGAATCCTTGGTTGAGGAAAAAGGAAGACATATCAGAAGCGCTGTCATGGGACTGGTTGGGCCTCTGTTCAAGAAAGAAGCGGAGAGCCCTAACACCGTCCTGGTGGGGGATGGAGGTGTAGAGAGATTGGACATCCATAGTGAAGAGGAGGCGGTTAGGGCCAGGAAACTGGAAATAGTCAAAATGCAGTCCCCATCCACCACCACCCTCCTCCGCCTGGCTGAACTTGTTCTCACATTGAACAACCTCTCCTTCAACTCCACTCACTTCCTTCAAGTAAAAGGTGTTGCTATGGGTACCCACATGGGTCCTGGTTATGCCTGTCTTTTTGTGGGATATGTCAAACATTCCTTGTTCCAGTCCTACTCAGGCCCCCTCCCCCAACTCTTTTTCCAGTACATTGATGACTGTATCGTTTCCGTTTCCTGCTCCCGCCCCGAACTGGAAAACTTTATCAACTTTGCTTCCAATTTCCACCCTTCTCTCACCTTTGCATGGTCCATCTCCGACACTTCCCTTCCCTTCCTCGACTTCTCTATCTCCATCTCTGGGGATAGGCTGTCTATTAATATCCATTATGAGCCCACCGACTCCCACAGCTACCTCGACTACACTTCTTCACACCCTACCTCCTGTAAGGACTCCATTCCATTCTCCCAGTTTCTCCGTCTCCGACGCATCTGCTCTGATGATGCTACCTTCCATGACAGCGCTTCTGGTATGTCTTCCTTTTTCCTCAACCGAGGAAATCCCCCCCCCCCCCCCCCACCCACTGTGGTTGACAGGGCCTTCAGCTGTATCTGGCCCATTTCCCGCACCTCTACCCTCACCCCATGCCCTCCCTCCCAGAACCGCGACAGGGTTCCCCTTGTCCTCACTTTCCACCCCATTTGCCTCCGTATCCAAAGGATCATCCTCCGCCATTTCCGCCACGTCCAGCGTGATGCAACTCCCAAACGCATCTTCCACTCCCTTCCACTGTCAGCATTCCAAAGGGATTGTTCCCTCCGTGACACTCTGGTCCACTCCTCCATTACCCCCACCACCTCGTCCCCTTCCCATGGCACCTTCCCCTGCAATCGCAGGAGGTGTAATACCTGCCCATATACCTCCTCTCTCCTCACTATCCCAGGCCCCGAACACTCCTTTCAGGTGAAGCAGCGATTTACTTGTACTTCATTCAATGTTGTATACTGTATTCGCTGCTCACAATGCGGTCTCCTCTACATTGGGGAGACCAAACGCAGACTGGCTGATCGCTTTGCGTAACACCTCCGCTCAGTTCGCAAGCAGGACCCCGAGCTTCCGGTTGCTGGCCATTTCAACACTGCTCCCTGCTCTCATGCTCACATCTCTGTCCTGGGATTGCTACAGTGTTCCAGTGAACCTCAACGCAAGCTCGAGGAACAGCATCTCATTTACCAATTTGGCACACTACAGCCTGCCAGACTGAACATTGAGTTCAATAATTTCAGAGCATGACGGGCCCCCCATTTTACTTTTATTTTTAGTTATTTTTTTCTTTTTCCTTTTTTAAAAATTTTTTTTGTGTTTATTTTATTTCATCTTAGTTTGTTCAGTTTGCTTACCCACTGTTTTTTTTTCATGTTTGTATTTACGGCTGTTCAATTTCAGTCCGTTAACACCCTATCTGTACTAATGCTTTGCCTTTCAACACACCATTAACATATTGTTTGCCTTTGCTCCACGACCTTCTGGTCAGCTATTCTGTGACCTTGTCCTATTTACACCTTCTCCTTTGTTATCTCTTGCCCCACCCCCACTTTACTTGCTTATAACCTTTTACATTTCTAATATTTGCCAATTCTGAAGAAGGGTCACTGACCTGAAACGTTTATCTCTGCTTCTCTCTCCACAGATGCTGCCAGACCTGCTGAGTATTTCCAGCATTTCTTGTTTATATTTGGGTCCTAGCTATGCCTGCCTATTTGTGGGATATGTGGAACATTCTTTGTTCCAGTCCTACTCAGGTTCCCTCCCTTAGCATTTTTTTCAGTGCATTGATGACTGTATTGGTGCTATTTCCTGCTCTCGCCTTGAACTGGAAAATTTCATCGATTTTGCTTCCAATTTTCACCCTTCTCGTGCCTTCACATCTGACTCTTCCCTTCCTTTCCTTGAATTCTCAGCCTATCCTCAGATATGGAGACATTCAACTAATATTCACTGTAAGTCCACCGACTCCCACAGCTACCTTGACTACATGTCCTCACACCCCACTTCCTGTAAGGACTCTATTCCGTTCTCCCAGTTTCTACGTCTATGTCGCATCTGTTCTGATGATGCAACTTTCCACACTAGTCCTTCTAATAGATCTTTGTTTTTCTTCAATCGAAGATTCCACCTCTCCCACCCCCCCCACTCCCACCCCCGGGTTGGCAGAGCCCTAGACTGTGTCTGTTCTATTTTACACACATCTGTTCTCACCCCTTCCCCTCCCTCCCAGAACCACAATGGGCTTCCCCTTGGCCTCATCTTCCACCCCACCAGCCTCTGTATTCAACGGATCATCCTCTGCCATTTCTGCCAGCGTGATGCCACCAACAAACACATCATCCCCTCCCCTCCCTACATTGGGGAGGCTAAACGAAGGCTGGGTGATCACTTTGCAGAACAAAGAACAGTACAGCACAGGAACAGGCCATTCGGCCCTCCAAGCCTGCGCCGATCTTGATGCCTGCCTAAACTGAAACCTTCTGCACTTCCGGGGACCGTATCCCTCTATTCCCATCCTATTCATTTATTTGTCAAGATGCCTCTTAAACGTTGCTATCGTACCTGCTTCCACCACCTCCCCTGGCAGCAAGCTCCAGGTACTCACCACCCTCTGTGTAAAGAACTTGCCTCGCACATCCCCTCTAAACTTTGTCCCTCACACCTTAAACCTATGTCCCCTAGTAACTGACTCTTCCACCCTGGGAAAAAGCTTCTGACTATCCATTCTGTCCATGCCGCTCATACTTTGTAAACCTCTATCATGTCGCCCCTCTTCCTCCATCGTTCCAGTGAAAACAATACGAGTTTATCCAACCTCTCCTCATAGCTGATGCCCTCCAGACCAGGCAACATCCTGGTTAACCTCTTCTGTACCCTCTCCAAAGCCTCCACATCCTTCTGGTAGTGTGACAACCGGAATGGCATGCAATATTCTAAGTGTGGCCTAACTAAAGTTCTGTACACCTGCAGCATGACTTGCCAATTTTTATACTCTATGCCCTGACTGATGAAGGCAAGCATGCCGTATGCCTTCTTGACTTCCTTATCCACCTGCGTTGCCACTTTCAGTGACCTGTACGCCCAGATCTCTCTGCATGTCAATACTCCTAAGGGTTCTGCCATTTACTGTATACTTCCCACCTGCATTAGACCTTCCAAAATACATTACCTCATTTGTCCAGACTAAACTCCAACTGCCCAAGTCTCCAACCGATCTATATCCTGCTGTATCCTCTGACAATCCTCATCACTATCCGCAACTGCACCAACCTTTGTGTCATCCGCAAACTTACCAATCAGACCAGCTACATTTTTCTCCAAATCATTTATATATACTACAAACAGCAAAGGTCCCAGCACTGATCCCTGCGGAACACCACTAGTCACAGCCCTCCATTCAGAAAAGCACCCTTCCACTGCTATCCTCTGACTTCTATGACCGAGCCAGTTCTGTATCCATCTTGCCAGTTCACCTCTGATCCCGTGTGACTTCACCTTTTGTACCAGTCTGCCATGAGGGACCTTGTCAAAGGTTTTACTGAAGTCCATATAGACAACATCCACTGCCCTTCCTTCATCAATCATCTTCATCACTTCCTCAAAAAACTCAATCAAGTTAGTGAGACACAACCTCCCATTCACAAAACCATGCTGCCTCTCGCTAATAAGTTAATTTGTTTCCAAATGGGAGTAAATACTGTCCCGAAGAATCCTCTCTAATAATTTCCCTACCACTGACGTAAGGCTCACCGGCCTATAATTTCCTGGATTATCCTTGCTACCCTTCTTAAACAAAGGAACAACATTGGCTATTCTCCAGTCGTCTGGGACCTCACCTGTAGACAATGAGGATACAAAGATTTCTGTCAAGGCCCCAGCAATTTCTTCCTTTGCCTCCCTCAGTATTCTGGGGTAGATCCCATCAGGCCCTGGGGACTTATCTACCTTAATGCTTTGCAAGACGCCCAACACCTCCTCCTTTTTGATAACGACATGACTGAGACTATCTACACTCCCTTCCCTAGACTCATCATCCACCAAGTCCTTCTCTTTGGTGAATACTGATGCAAAGTACTCATTTAGTACCTCGCCCATTTCCTCTGGCTCCACACATAGATTCCCTCCTCTGTCCTTGAGTGGTCCAACCCTTTCCCTGGTTACCCTCTTGCTCTTTATATACGTATAAAAAGCCTTGGGATTTTCCTTAATCCTGTTTGCCAATGACGGTTCATGACCCCTTTTAGCCCTCCTGACTCTATCAGGTAGTCCTGTGGACTACCATTCAGTCCACAAGCCCGACCCCGAGCTTCCTGTTGCTTGTCATTTTAATTCACCACCTTGCTCCCACTCTGACCTTTCTGTCCTTGGAATGGTGCTGTGTTCCAATGAAGCTCAACGTAAGCTTGAGCAACAGCATGTCATCTTTTGACTGGGCACTTTAGAGCTTTCTGAACTCAACATTCGGTTCAACAACTTTACATTGTTGCCTCTTCCCCCATCTTTTTTTCATTTTTCTTTGATTTTTTTTTAATCCTCTTTCTCTTATTACCTTTGCTTTCAGATGGCAGTTATTCAGGATCCTGACATTCACACCTTATCTAGACACATCTTTTGCTTCTTTATTTGTCCTATTACCACTCCTTTGGCCTTGCACCATGAGCACTTTTGACACAATCTCCTGCCCTCAAAGTCATTGACCTGAAACGTTAACATGGTTTCTCTCTCCACCAGTGTTGCCAGACCTCCTGAGTATTTTTGGCATTTACTGTTTTTATTTCAGATTCTGCATCCACAGTATTTTGCTTTTGATATATTATATATTGAGAATGTTTCTGGAGTCTCCTCCTCCAGTTAGTTGTTTAATTGCCCACCACCATTCACAACTGAATGTGGCAGGACTGCAGAGTTTTGATCTGATCTGTTGGTTGTGGGATCGCTTCCGCTGTTTAGCATGCTTGTAGTCCTGTGTTGTAGCTTCACCAGGCTGGCACCTCATTTTTAGGTATGCCTGGTGCTGCTCCTAGCATGCTGTCCTGTACTCCTCATTGAACCAGGGTTGGTACCAGGCTTGATGGTAATGGTGGAGTGAGGATATGCCAGGCCATGAGATTGCGATTGAATACAATTCTGCTGCTGCTGTTAACACACAGTGTCTTATGGATGCCCAGTTCTGAGCTGCTAGATCTGTTCTGAATCTATCCTATTTAGCATGGTAGTGCTACATAACACAATGAAGGGTATCCTCAGTGTGAAGACGGGATTTCGTCTCCACAAGGACTGTATGGTGGTTAATCCATACCGTCATGGATAGATGCGTCTGCGACAGGTAGATTGATGAGGGCAAGGTCAAGTAGGTTTCTTCGTCTTGCAGTTCCATATGTTTTTCAGGACTCAGCCAGTCCCCCACCCAGAGCATATTTCGGTGCCCTTGATTCTTCCAAATCGTGCTCAATATGGAGGAGTACTGATTCATCATCTGAGGGAGGGCAGTAGGTGGTACTCAGGATGTTTCCTTGCCCATGTTTGACCTGATGACATGAGGCTTCATGGGGTCCTAACTGTATCACCACCTCTGATGGGTCTGTCCTGCTGGAGGAGTCTGGGACATTGCCTGTAAGATATGATTCGGTGAGTATGACTGTGTCAGGCTGTTGCTTGACTGGTTTGTGGGATAGCGCTCCCAATTTTGGTACAAGTTCTCAGATGTTAGTGAGGAGGACTGGGCAGGGTGTGCTTTGTCATTTCCGTTGCCCAGATCGATGCTTGGGTGGTTTTATTCTTCTTCGACTTCTCTGTCGTGGATTGATACAACTAAATGCCTTGCTAGGTCATTTCAGAGGGCAGTTACGAGTCAACCACGTTGCTGTGGATCTGGAGTCACATGTGGGCCAGACCAAGTGAGGATAACAGATTTCCTTCCCTGAAGGGCATTCATGAACCAGAGTTTTTACAACAAGTGAGTAGTTTCATGATCATCTCATACTATCTTTTTATTCCAGATTTATTAATTGAATTTAAATTCCGCCAACTGCCATGGTGGGATTTGAACTCACGTCTCCAGAGCATTAGTCCAGACCTCTGGATTACTAGTCCAGTAACATTACCATTATGCTACTCTTCCTGGTCATAAAAGGTGGGCAAAGTTTTCTTTTCATTGAAGAATAGAGTCATAGAAATTCCAACACAGGAATGGCCACTCAACCTATCAAAATTCCGAAGAAGGGTCACTGACCCGAAACGTTAACTCTGCTTCTCTTTCCACAGATGCTGCCAGACCTGCTGAGTGAATCCAGCATTTCTTGTTTTTCTATCAAAATTAAACATAGCTTTCCTGCTGAAACTTTCTACTGCTATTTCCCACCCCTTTCTTTATATCCTTTTATCTTCTTCCATATCAAATAAATATCAAACTCCAATTTCAGAGCATCATAGAATCTCTTCCAGTCTTTGTGAGGAAGCTCATTCCTCTCTTATCGCCAGCAAAACCTTTGTCAGAATCCTTCTGAACCGCTTAGTGCAACATCTCGACCAGGATCTGCTACCAGAAAGTCAGTGCGGTTTCAGAACAGGTTGAGGAACCATAGATATGGTGTTTGCAGTTAGACAGTTCCAGGAGAAACACCAAAAACAGAACAAGGACCTCTACACCACGTTTGTTGACCTGACCAGGCCTTCGACACAGTTGTGAGGGCCTTTGGAAGATAATTGAGAAATTTGGCTGCCCTGAAAAATTCATCCCAATGGTTCGATAGTTCCATGGCAGCATGCTCGCACATGTTCTGGATGATGGTGAGTCTTCTGACCTATTCCCAGTTACTAATGGAGTTAAGCAGGACTGCGTGCTCACATCAACCATCTTCAGTGTGTTTTCCACTGCCATGCTCTCCGATGCCCTCCACGATGGTGATCCTGGCATCAAAATCAGATATCACATGGACGGGAAGCTGCTCAATCTGAGAAGACGCCGAACAAAATCCAAGGTCTCCAAGAAAATACTATGCGATTTCCTGTTTGCCGATGACTGTGCACCCGGAGCAACCAAGTAAAAAAAGGTGTGGCCTCCTTCGAAAGCAAGCACATATCAGCCGCAAAGATAAAATGCAAGGAGAGGAGATCCCAAGCCAGCAGCTCGTCCAAAACTCAATTGTCTGTGGTATTCTGCCGGTTCAGAGCTGGACATACAATGTAACATGGACTTGTTCTCCAAAGCATGCGAGAACTTTGGCCTTACGATCAGCACAAATAAAACTGAAGTAATGTACCAGCCTACACCAGGAAAGCCCTATCTCGAGCCCAAGGATTCAGTCCATGACTAGAACCTGTCAGCAGCAGATAAGCACACTCATCTCAGCAGTACGCTCTCTCTTGAGCTGCCCATAGTGATGACAAGACACATGCAAGAATTGCCAAAGCAAGCATAGCCTTTGGCAGACTTTTAGTATCAGTCTGGGAATGAAAAGAAGTAAGTCTGCCTTCCAAGCTGGACATCTATAAAGTAATAGTCCTGCCCACTTTGCTCTACGAATGTGAGACTTGGACTGTGTACCAGTGTCATGCCAAGAAATTCAGCCACTTTCACTTGAGTTGCCTTCAAAAGCTTCTAAAGATCAGATGTCAGAACAAAATACCAGACACTGATGTGCTCACCCGAGCTGACATGCCAAGCATCCATACCATATAGAGATAGTCACAACTGAGTTGGGCTGGTCATGTAGATAGAATGCCTGACACTCGCTTACCAAAGTGAATCTTCTATGGAGAGCTTAAGTCTGAGGTGCGCTGTCATGATGGTCAAAGGAAGCAGTACAAGGACATCCTGAAGGCTTTGCTTAGGAGTTTTGATATCGATCCCGAGTCCTGGGAGAAATTCACCCAGGATTGCTGCACCTGGAGCAACCAAATAAAAAAAGGTGTGGCCTCCTTTGAAAGCAAGCACATATCAGAGGCAAACATAAAAATTGCAAGGAGAGGAGATCCCAAGCCAGCAGCTCGTCCAAAACTCAATTGTCTGTGGTATTCTGCCCTATTTGTCACAGAACTTTCCAGGCGCAGATGAGCCTTAGCAGTCACCTACGAACCCACTGGAACCCTACCAAACACCCAGATGATGGACATGGTCATCATCACCTTGAAGGATGAACACCATACATGAGTTGAGCAGCCTGAGGGTACATAGACCCCCTGAACAGACAAAACACGTGTGCCCAGGAGCATCACTAAGCATCACTATGGGCAAAGATAACCTCTCTAGAAGTGCAGGACGCAACACGGTGGCCAATGCCATCACGAGTTGGTGCAGCTGAATGTAGTGAGGGAGTGCACATTGGATTTAACTCTTATCCTCTTGACCTTGCAGAAGAGACCGCACAATGCTAGAGAAAGGTATGGTCTGGTGGAGTGCCAAATCTTGCCATACTGATGCCAATGAAGGAGGCGGCCCTTGACCAAGCCAGGATGGCAAAACATGATGGAGTTGGTGATGACGAGAGTGGAGTCTGTCCAAGATGAGGTGAAAAAACCTGAACATCTTCAGGTGATGGGGCTGGAATTCCCTCCACCTTGGTTTCCTTCATGCCAAAGTAGTGGCTCTAAGGGCCTGCACCAGCTCTGCTGAAGCAGTTAATGACAGAGGCAATGTAACATAACTGCCTTCTTGTGTCTCCCACAGGATCAGATGCGGAGGAGGAGGCAATGTAGCCCAGAGTGACAGGGTCGACATCCTTTAAGAGGAGGAAGATATGAGCAAGATTGCACCATCACACCAGTCAAGCACACCCTTCACTAACGCAGATACACTGACCTCGGTAGGACCTCAAATGATCATACAGCGGGTGGCACAGGATGAGTAGCACATCATGGAGGCAGTGAGGGAGGGAGAGGCAGCTGTGGGCAGTCTCCCTCGGAGAATGGAGGACAGACACAGCTACGCAAGGATGGATAGAGATGCTGAGCTTTAGCTGTCACGCACAAGATGCCTCTTCCTTGAGCAACAACGGGAAATGTGTGCCCAAATGTCAGAGTTCCCTGAGGCTTTGCGGAGTCATGGGCAGGGAATTTTTTTTAAATTATTCATTCATGGGATGTGGGCATCGCTGGCCAGGCCAGCATTTATTGCCCATCCTTAATTGTCCTTGAGAAGGTGGTGGTGAGCTGCCTTCTTGAACCGCTGCAGTCCATGTGGGGTAGGTACACTCACAGTGCTGTTAGGAAGGGAGTTCCAGGATTTTGACCCAGCTTCAGTGAAGAAACGGCGATATTGTTCCAAGTCAGGATGATGTGTGACTTGGAGGCGAACTTGCAGGTGGTGGTGTTCCCATGCATTTTCTGCCCTTGTCCTTCTAGCTGGTAGAGGTCACGGGTTTGGAAGGTGCTGTCTAAGGAGCCTTGGTGCGTTGCTGCAGTGCATCTTGTATGGCTGCCACTGTATGTCGGTGGTGGAGGGAGTGAATGTTGATGGATGGGGTGCCAATCAAGCGGGCTGCTTTGTTCTGGATGGTGTCGAGCTTCTTGAGTGTTGGTGGAGCTGCACCCATCCAGGCAAGTGTAGAGTATTCCATCATACTCCTGACTTGTGCCTTGTAGATTGTGGACAGGCTTTGGGGAGTCAGGAGGTGAATTACTCACCACAGGATTCCTAGCCTCTGACCTGCTCTTGTAGCCACAGTATTTATATGGCTACTCCAGTTCAGTTTCTGGTCACTGGTAGCCCCTAGGATGTTGATAGTGGGGGATTCAGCGATGGTAATGCCATTGAATGTCAAGGGGAGATGGTTAGATTCTCTCTTGTTGGAGATGGTCATTGCCTGGCACTTGTGTGGTGCTAATGTTACTTGCCACTTATCAGCCCAAGCTTGGATATTGTCCAAGTCTTGCTGCATTTCTACACCGACTGCTTCAGTATCTGAGGAGTTGTGAATGATACTGAACATTGTGCAATCATCAGCGAACATCCCCACTTCTGACCTTATGATTGAAGGGAGGTCATTGATGAAGCAGCTGAAGATGGTTGGGCCTAGGACACTACCCTGAGGAACTCCTGCAGTGATGTCCCGGAGCTCAGATGATTGACCTCCAACAACCACAACCATCTTCCTTTGTGCTAGGTATGACTCCAGCCAGCAGAGGGTTTTCCCCCTGATTCCCATTGACCTCAGTTTTGCTAGGGCTCCTTGATGCCGTACTCAGAAATGCTGCCTTGATGTCAAGGGCAGTCGCTCTCACCTCACCTCTTGAATTCAGCATTGGAGGAATCGATCATGACATGTGCACTGCCATGTCTCGGGCATGTGAGTGCATGAGCTCATCTATTGAGAGAGTGGCCCATCACTTGCAGAGCCATATGTGGCATCACGCTGAGTGGATGCATTAGCAGCACACTGACCACTAGCTAATGCCACTCTTTATAGCACCCTTCTGTTGAGGGGTGGCATATAGGTGTCAGAAGCCTTCTCTTCAGTGGATGCCCTGTACCTTCTCAGATGGGGCAGGCTGTTGCAGTACCCCACTGGCACCGACACGTCGAGGGCAACTGCCGCAGGCATCTCAGCTTCATCCACACACATGTGAGCAGCCTGTCTCCACCTCAGACTCTTCCGGAAGTCAAGCACCTTGTAGGAGTGGCCTAGATCAGAGGCTTCCACAGTTTGGCTCACTTGGGTGACACTTGTTATACTTTTGATATGTTACACTGATTCAAGTTACTGCAATGAAGACGATTATTGAGTCTCATGATTGATGGATTAAAGGCAGAATTGTGGGGTGGTGGAGAGATGCAAATGAGTGTGTTAGTTGACATAGTGTGGCAGCTGGGAACTTGTCTTCTGGGCAATGTGGGGACCAGTGGAGCCTCTATGATTGCTTAGTGTATTCACACACCCCCACGGCCCATGCAAAGAAAGGTCAGGCGAAGAGCCGCTCATCTTCCATGAGGAGGAGCCCGCAGGAGAAATGTGCCTCAATCAGAGCGGCCCAAACATCCCTTCCATTCTGAAGGCTACCTAGATGCCTCAACGGGACCTCTACAGGTCCTTGCGGGTCATTCTCATCATCAATCATCATCCCACACCTCTCTGAAGGGCCATGTTGTGAAGAGTGCAGCAGACCAATACAATCTGAGACACACTTGAGGGAGCATACTGAAGGGCACAACCCCTCACCTCCCTAACCAGCCAAGGCACCGGAACCGCATCTTGAGCGGTCCAGTGGCCTGCACCGGGGTGGTCCTTGTACTGAGATCGCAGCGGTTGTAGCACTTCTTTGCCTCTGATGAGGGGTGGCATATGGGTGCCAGAAGCCATCTTTTCTATGAATAGCCTTTGTCCCCTAGCAGCCATTCACATAGGCTCTCTGGTGGAATGAATAACTGCGGCACCTGCGATTGCCTAAGGATGAAGGGGCCATAGCAGCTGCCTGAATACTATGCTCCGACCTAAAGGAAACACTATTGGTGGTTGCAAACCAGTGGAATCCCTTCCTGTTCATCAATACACCTGCTCCTCTGCTGGTGCCTTGATGGCCACATGGCTTGACAACGCCCTGCACCAGAAGGAGTCCAAAATCCCACTGCCCTCTGTGCCTGTGAAGCCTCATCGGTGGTGAACTCAATGTAATCTGATGCCCTCTCAAACAGGGCATCCTTCACTTCCTGTATGCTGTGATGGATAGCCAATTGCAGGATGCCAGTGAGATCAGCTGCCAGCCCTTGGAAGGACCCAGTGGCAAAGAGGTTCAGCACCTCGGTCACTTTGACAGCTACTGGCAGGGCATGTCAATGCTAGGACGGAGGTGGTCCTCTGCCAGGGAACACAACGCTGCTACCATCTGCCTTGATAGGTGCATCCTTTGGCGACACTTTTACTCTGTTAGGTTCAGGAGGCTAATTCATTGTCTGTATACCCTACGTGGAGGTTATTGCCTTTGTTCCCTCCCAACCCCTTGTCTAACACCTCTGTGTGCCTCAGTGCTGCTGGCCTGCACATGCTGTGAACACCTGCTCCTCATCGCTGCTCATCCCCTTATCTAAGTAGCTCAGCTCCATCTCCATGTTTGTCCTCTCTTGCCTCCAGAAATGATGTCATGGCTGCTCATGTCCTCCCACCCCCCCCCACTATGCCCCTGTAGGAACACTTTCCCTTCCCCACTCCACCCCACAAGTGCTCCAGTTAAAGACCTGCTCAAGTCAGGAAAAAGAACCCGACCCAAACCCAACTGAACCACAGCAGACCCGAGTCCGACCCAGCCCGAGTCCCTCCGCTTTTGACCCGAGCCCAACCCGATCCGAGCCCGACCCAACTCGAGCTGACCATCCCTTTACTTACCTTGGGACGCGGAACCTCCAGGAAGCTGCAGCGCATGCGCAATGACGTCATCGTGATATCACTCGCTCACTGGGCAGATTCAGTTTCGTCCCGGAGTCCCAGCTCAGGTAAGTTTTTTAATTTAATATAATAAAAATAAGAAATGCTGGAACCACTCAGCAGGTCTGGCAGAATCTGTGGAAAGAGAAGCAGAGTTAACGTTTCAGGTCAGTAACCCTTCTTCGGAACTCTTGTTTTATTTCAGATTTCCAGCATCTGCAGTATTTTGCTTTTAAGTTTTTTAATTTCATTACTTACCAGCAGAGCACTTACCATGGTGTGTCCAGCCAGACCCGACCTAAGCCCGAAAGCCAGATCCAGAAGACAGGCCCGACCTGACCTGACACATGTCATCGGGTTGGGTAGCAAGCCTTTAGTTCCAGTTCCTGCAGAGTTATACCTCAATGCTACCTTTGCATGCTCACTGGCCACTGTGTGCCATTGCCTGAGCAACGGTGTCAGCCATTCCCCTTTAATTCACTGATACTAAATGGACCCAGCTCTGTGACTGGCTCCCCCTTGGGCTTGATCATTCCTCAGGAATGTGGTCCCTGTGCCTGAGAACCAAAATCACATTGCCTCATTTCCATACTCAAGTGCTGAGTTGCTGTGTTTGGGCAGCTTGCTGGCATTCAGGTCCCGACACCTCTTCAAAAATTGGTGGGAGGCTGGACCGCATTGGAGAGCCAGCCCACCACACCTATTTCCAATTTTGTGCCCTGATTCACCTCTGGTCCCGCCTCTTCCAGGATCAAAAATTCAGCCGCTTGTGTGCGGTTAACGATACCCAGGACACGAGGGAAGTCGGCCACTGTTGCAAGTGTCCGACTGCTCTCTTGTTGATCATGTAAATGGAGATGATGTACTGTTTAGTCCGATGAACAGGGTGTTGGTGACCTACTTAATTCACCTGTGTACTTCAGACTGGGAGATGGGGGGAAATGTCCCCTGTTGCAGACTGGAAGGAGCCAGTGGCAAAGCAGTTGTGGGCTCTGGTGATTTTGAGAGCCACTGGAAAAGCAAGGCCCCTGGTCTAACACAAGACTGAAGAAACCCGCAACACCCTACCTTGGGAAGCACAGTGTACTGGTACAGCACTCTTCAGATATATTCAAGGACGTCATCTTGGCCTATACACCCTGTGTCCTGGATATAACTGCAGTATAAGGGTTTGAAAGGGTTAATGTCTGAGACAGTGTAAGGAATACCTCCCACCATGATGATGTAAGAGATCACATGAGAGAGACTAGATGGAGACGCAACATAGCTTCAAACGAATCTCACAGACTTATGTAAAGCTGCATATAGTTAGAATGTGATAAAGGAGTTAATGTTCAAATTACTGAATACTCAGTAATCTCTCCTAGCTAGACTAACCAAATATACTAAGGTGACATACCAAACCAAACATACAATATAGAGAACAGCAGTCGTTCTTACCATAAAACACCCGGAAGAATTTGAAAAAATACTTTGAAGAAAGCTGACTTAAAAAAAGCGGCAAAACAGCAGAACTCGAGAAGAGGCTGTGAAAAAGCTTCAGAGCTGCTCCGTGGATGAAGGAGGCACGGAGAGTCGGGGAGTCGGCTTCTGGAGGCATTCAGGCTGCACCACAGAGGTGGGTAGTCTGTGAAAAAACTCCACTCCAGCGATCGCAGGCTTCAAGTCGGACAACCAAGCAATGGTCGGGGATCTGTTGAGCAAGCCTCAAAGTGGGCAAAAAAATGTGTTCCTAGCAGCACTAGGTAGGTAGCACCGGAAAACCAAAAGTCCTTTGCGAGGGCAGAGCTGAGGTCGGTGCCATCGCACGTGGCAGCCGCGAGCAAGAGTGAAAAGAAAAACAGAGGCTGCAAATACTCAGTACTCTAAATGGAGGGAGGAAAAAGAGTACAGCAAAAATGCAACAAAATCGTGTTTAAAGAAAGAAATACAGAGTCTAGCAGCCAGATTTCACAGGGGGAAGGGTGCGGGCAACTTCTGATACTGGAGGGAAAATTTTAAACAGAAAGTAAACAAAATAAGAAGCCATGGATCATAAATTCACAATACCAGAGAGGTCTGAACACATGGAAAGACCAAATCAAACTCAAAATTAGTCACTTTGACAAACAAGATGTTTGAGATACGGAATTGGTTGCAGGTAAGACGTTGATAACCACGGTTCATTGTCTGATAAAACCGTTACACTTGCTCCAGTGTCTAATTTTAAATTGTCCAAGTTAGACAGCCAGTCTGAAGCAGAGCAAGTTAACACATTGCTGTATTCCATCAGCAGATGATATTGCAAGACGAAGCATTAATGAGACATCAGACAAATTTCATGACGTTTTAAAAGCCTTTGATAGCTATTTCAACCTGAGGAGCAACAAGATTCTGGAAAGGGCAAGATTTAACAGAAGGGTCCAGAAAGCAGGTGGGACAGTTGATGCTTTTATTAATGATCATTACAAACTAGCTGAAGGATGTGAATATGGAAACCTAAAAGCAGAATAAATAAAAGACCGCATTGTAGTAGGTATTACTGATAAATCCCTATTAGATTTATTGCAGTCTAAGGAAGACCTCACCCTAGACAAAGCTATTCAGCTGGTGAGACCAGCAGAGGTCCAGAAGAAGAACAGAGCAATCCTGAGAGGTGAAGAAAAACCTTGGTTCAGGAAACCTCCGGCGACTGTACAATTCTTTAATTGCAGGGCTGTAAAAGAAGGTACACTGTAGGGGGGGTGGGGAGAGGGGGAGGGTGCAAGATGCCATGAAACCCTGCCAGTGCTGTGGCACCAAAAAGACCCCACAGACGTGAACAGTGTCCTGCGAACAAAGCAGAATGCTTCCACTGTAAGAAAATAGGCCATTTTGGGAAGATGTGCTAAAGTAAAATCTCTACTCTGAGAGGTTTGAAAGAAAAAGTCTTCAAACAGAGAGCTGTTAATGAAATTGAACAATCTCCATCAGGAGGGAAATCAGAAAACTTCCTTGGTGAGATCAATGACTTCAATCATGCATCCTGGCCTGCAGATATATATGTCAATGGACATATCACCAACTTTAAACTGGACATTGGAGCATAATGGTTTTATCAGACAATGAACCATGGTTATCAACGCCTTGCCTCCAACCAACAGAAACTCAATTACATGGCCCAAGAGGGATTGAACTGAAAGTCAAGGGAAAGCTACAGGCAACACTCCAGTACAAGGGAAAGCAGATATTGGAAACACTCTGTTCTACGGAATCAGGAATTTTCTCTTTTAAGTAGAAGAGCTTCTATTGACCTTCATCTTATAGGAGAAATGGAAGAAGTCAAGCAACAAGAACTCAGGTGTCACTTCCAAAAAGACTTTACGAAATTATTTACTGGTCTGGGAAGACTGAAGACTGAATACTGCTTTACGTTGAGAAAAGACGCTAAACCTGTGTGTCTTTTCATGCCTAGGAAGTTACCACACACATTAATGAAGCAAGTCCAACATCAGCTACAGGAGATGACCAGGATGGGAGTCATTTCTCCCGTCACTGAACCTACAGAGTGGTGTTCTGGAATGATTCCAGTTCCTAAACCTAATGGTACTCTTCGCATTTGTGTAGACTTAACGCACCTTAATAAGGCTGTGGCAAGAGAAGTTCATCCAATGTCCTCAGTAGACGAAAGCTTGGCAAATTTATCCAAAAGTACCATGTTCACAAAGCTTGACACGAATAGTGGCTTTTGGCAATTTCCATTGGATAAGAAGTCAAGGTTATTGACAACCTTCATTACTCTGCTCGGAAGACTTTGTTTTAATCGTTTACCATTCGGTATAACATCAGCACCAGCAATATTCCAAAGAACTGTGTCGAACATTCTACATGGTCGTAAAGGGGTAATATGCCAGATGGATGACATCTTAGTCCATGGTGAATCCATTGAAAAACATGACCTTAGGGTTAAAGCAGTTTTGAATCGTCTACAGGAAGAAGGGCTGACATTTAATGAAAAGTGCGAATTCTCACGAACGTCTATTTGTTTCCCAGGGCACATTGTTAGTAGCAAGGCCATAATGGCAGACCCGCAAAAGACAACAGCCATTAATGAACTCCCACTTCCTACTTCTGTCCAAGATCTTCAATGATTCCTTGGAATGGTTAATCAGTTGGCAAAATCTTTACCCTATCTAGCATAAGTTACTGAACCCTTAAGACAACTATTAAGGAAAGCTCAAGCATGGTGTTGGGATGCACATCAGGCGCAAGCATTTCAAAGGATCAAGGAGATGCTGATTTCGCTGGATATTTTAGCACATTATAACCCCTCACTACTGATCACAATTGCAGCGAATGCCTCATCTACAGGGATAGGGGCAGTCCTTTTTCAAGAACAGCTGGATGGATGTTGAAAACTGGTTTATTATACATCACGAACATTGTCGGAGACTGAGACGAGGTACGTTGTCATAGAGAAAGAAGCTCTCGCAGTCACCTGGGCTTGTGACAAGTTCTCAGATTATGTTATTGGCTTAAAGGTTGTAATAGAGACAGACCAAAAACCCTTAGTTTCGTTACTCGATGAAAAGGAACTCACCAGGATGCCTCCGTGAATCCAAAGATTTCAGTTGAGGCTAATCAAGTCATATTCTCAGTTCATTCCATCACAATGGCCGGCAAGTCCAAGAAATTTATCATGCTCAGATGCAAGATGAGGCATGCATTTATGTCCGCCAATATTGCACACCGGGTTGGCCACAACAGTGTCCCAGTGGTAAGAGGATGAAAATCTTCTTCGAACACAGAAGACACTTTACTATTGTGGATGATTTGCTGGTGTATGACAAGAGGCTGGTGATTCCGGTCTCACTCCAAGTAGCCATCTTGGAGAAAATACACCAGGGCCACATGGGTATAACGAAATGTAGAGCACGGGCTCAGTCATCCATGTGGTGGCCAGGAATATAGAGAGATATAGAAGAAATGATTTCATATTGCCAGGTATGCACAGTGCACAGACAGGATCAGATCTTATCTCCACCAATTTCCAACTAGACCGTGGGAATGCCTGGGGGTGGATCTATTCATGTTTAAAGGAAAATCCTACCTGATTGTCATGGACTATTTTTCAAGGTGGATTGAGGTCAAACATTTGTACACAATGACAACTGAGACAGTCATTTGAGTGTTACAGGAGGACCACAATTTGCAAACGACTATTTCATGCACTTTGCAGAAAACTGTGGATTTGTACATCTTGCAAGTTCCCCTAGATATCCTCAATCTATTGATGAAGCTGAGAGAGGAGTCAGAACTATTAAAGTACTGTTAAAGAAAAATTAAGGTTTTCAAACAGCACTCTTGAACTACAGATCTATTTCATTGCTATGTGGATTTAGCACCAATAGACTATTGATGGGAAGGAAGCTTAAAACACAACTTCCTATCCGACCTAAAAAGTTACTTCCAGGGCTTGCAGTCAGGATTATCAGAGAGTTCAAGGTAGAGAAAAGTCTACCAAAAGCAACATGCTTATAATAGGAAATATTGTACCAGGAACGTACCTAAGTTGCTGGAAGGAGAAAAGATATAGGTACGAGTCCAGGGCAGAGAAGAAGTAATTGTCCAGAGAGATGACAATCAACAGAGATCTTATTTAGTACATACTTCAGAAGGTACTATAAGAAGAAACCGGAGAAATATTATTTCTATTCATCAAAGTTGTCAATCAGTCATACATTTGGACGAACCAGATGTTCTACCTGAAATTCAGAAAACACTGGATGATACTAACCTCAATGAAGGCAGTCCAAGTCAAGGAACAAGAGTTCAGAGAAAGACTACTAATCGTCTGCACCTGACAACAACATGATCAGGGAGAGTTGTGAAGCCTCCTGACAGATTGAATCTGTGATGTCAGAGACTTGAGGCAGAGATGGGGTAGTATGTAATATTATAATGAATGTATAAAAATATATATGGATAAAGACTTGGGAGAGATGTAGTATAAGGGTTTGATAGGGTTAATGTCTGAGACAGTGTAAGGAATGCCTCCAACCATCATGATGTAAGCGATCACATGTGCGAGATACTGGAGGGAGATGCAACATGCCTTCAAAAGAGCCACAGAGATTTATGTAACGCTGTATATAGTTAGAATGGAATAAAAGAGTTCATGTTCAAATTACTGAAGACTGTAATCTCTCCTAGCTAGACTAACCAAATATACTAAGGTGGCAGCAGGATAACCAAACATAGAAAAATAACCTCTGACAAGCAGCTCCCTTTACCTGCTGCCCTCTAATAGACTCAGCTACTGCTCACGTTGGTTATTGAGGCTGCTGGTCCTCTTTCTCGAACTCTTGCCTCATCTAAATGAAATTGACAATAATAGCACCCATGATAAGCAGAGAGAGCTTACTGTGGGTAAGGCAAAAAAAAATTCAGAAAGATGTGGTTTGAAAGCTGGAGACTTTCCTGGTAATCCGAACCACACAGATTCTGTGATCTGATTATCTGTAGGTGAGTGTTCCTTTCAATACTGCTTCAGTGTCTCTGAGAGGCCAATTGAATTTGTGTCCTTCATGATTTATTTCATATCCATGTTCTTCGAGAATTAATTCATTGACGCAGATAGCTAAGAAGTCTCTGTTAATCATAGTTACATGATTTTATTCTCACTGTACCTTGACAATTACAAATTCTTATGGTACAATTTTGTAATATTAAAGCACCAGTACTTCCACTGCTATTTTAATTTTCAAACTCTCATCAAGAGGAACAATCTGGTAAAATCAGATGGGATGGTTGATTTGCATGCAAAGTTAAACAGTAATAATCTGCACTGCAAAGTTTAAAACATAATTACATAGAACAGAAAGCACAGAAATAAGAGATAAACCAGATGTGTCCTGGCGTGGCCTCTATGTGAGCTACGCACCCACCTGGAAGGCGCTGGCCAGGGACATGAAAGGTGGCCCGAGTGCCTGGAGGACGCCGACATCGAGGACGCTGTGCAGGCTGTGGGCTGGCCCGCTCGCCAGGATCGCGCCCCCGCTGGACGCCTCCCCCCTTCCCCCTCTGCACCACCTTCCCCCCCCAGCACCCCTTCCCAGCACCGCCTCGCACCCCCCGCACCCACTTCCCCCCTCCCCACACCCCGTTGCCCCTTCCCTTTCCCACCATGAAATCACACAGCTTACTTGTTAGGACCCCTGCTCAGGGATAGGAGCTAACAACCCCACTGCTTTGTAGGCATCTCGGAAGAGACCAAGGCTAAGGGAGTAAACTCTAACAGAAAATCCAGAGCGGAATCCCGAAGGGGGTCTTATGTCACCTTTGGCATGTTTCCAGCAGTTTCTGCAGCCATACCAGTGCCAAACATCATGCTCTGCACACCTTTGGATCCCACTAGGAAGGCCAAGAGGGGAGTTTTGACGCTTGGGCAACTCATAACCTCCATACATCCCCCCAGGCATGCGCTTTAGAGAGGTCAGTCCATAGCCGCCTCACAGCAACCAAAACAACACGGAAGGCAGCAGTTACGGGTTATAAGTCCAGCTCAATTGGAGTAGTGATTGGACACCACGGGTTGCCTTTGTCAGTGGGAGAGGTCATCGCATCTCACTGGACAGCTACCTCCGCCTCAAACCGGGCAGCCCCCCCGGTCAGTAAAGTTATGTCCCACCACAGTCCACCTGCTTCAATGGGTGATTGGAGCTCAGGGTCATTGCCCGACAAGTGGACTGTAACACCGCACCAAACAGCACGACCAAAAAAGGAAAGCAGGTACCAGCCCTTCGTTTTGCAAGCTGGAACGTCAGAACTATGTTGGAAGACCTTACACAAATCAACGATTCTCGGAAGACCGCCAGGTTTCATGGAGACACACAAGATCACGTCGTTGGCACCAGCTAGACCTCATCATCACAAGGCGAGCCTCTATAAACAGCGTTCAAATCACACACAGCTTCCACAGTGCAGACTGCGACACTGACCACTCCCTAGTGTGCAGCAAAGTTAGATTCAAACCGAAGAAGCTACATCACTCCAAGCAGAAGGGCCGCCCGCGCATCAACACTAATAGAATTTCTTCTCCACAGCTGTTACATAAGTTTCTAAATTCACTTGAAAAAGCCCTTCAAAACACTCCTATAGGGGATGCAGAGACCAAGTGGGCCCACATCAAAGATGCCATCTATGACTCAGCAATGACCACCTATGGCAAACGTGAGAAGCAGAATGCAGACTGTTTTCAATCTCACTTTGAAGAGCTGGAACCTGTCATAGCCGCTCAGCGCACTGCACTGTTGAACTACAAGAAGGCCCCCAGTGAGTTAACATCCGTAGCACTTAAAGCAGCCAGAAGCGCTGCACAAAGAACAGCCAGGCGCTGTGCAAATGACTACTGGCATCACCTATGTAGCCATATTCAGCTGGCCTCCGACACCGGAAACATCAGAGGAATGTATGATGACATTAAGAGAGCTTTTGGGCCAACCATCAAGAAGATCGCCCCCCTCAAGTCTAAATCATGATCACTGACCAATGCAAGCAAATGGACTGCTGGGTGGAGCACTACTTAGAACTGTACTCCAGGGAAAATGTTGTCACTGAGATCACCCTCAATGCAGCCCAGTCTCTGCCAGTCATGGATGAGCTGGACGAGCAGCCAACAAAATAAGAACTTAGCGATGCCATTGATCCTCTAGCCAGTGGAAAAGCCCCTGGGAAGGATGACATTACCCCTGAAATAATCAAGAGTGCCAAGCCTGCTTTACACTCAGCACTCCATGAACTGCTTTGCCTGTGCTGGGATGAGGGAGCAGTACCACAGGACATGCGCAATGCCAATATCATCACCCTCTACAAGAACAAGGGTGACCACGGTGACTGCAACAACTACCGTGGAATCTCCCTGCTCAGCATAGTGGGGAAAGTCTTCGCTCGAGTCGCTCTAAACAGGCTCCAGAAGCTGGCTGAGCATGTCAACCCTGAAGCATAGTGTGGCTTCTGAGCAGAGAGATCCACCATTGACATGCTGTTCTCCCTTCGCTAGCTACAGGAGAAATGCCGCAAACAACAGATGCCCCTCTACGTTGCCTTCATAGATCTCACCAAAGCCTTTGACCTCATCAGCAGACGTGGTCTCTTCAGACTACTAGCAAAGATCGGATGTCCACCAAAGCTACTAAGTATCATCACCTCATTCCATGACAATATGAAAGGCACAATTCAGCATAGCGGTGCCTCATCAGACCCCTTTCCTATCCTGAGTGGCGTGAAACAAGGCTGTGTTCTCTCACCTACACTGTTTGGGATCTTCTTCTCACTGCTGCTCTCACATGCGTTCAAGTCTTCAGAAGAAGGAACTTTCCTCCACACAAGATCAGATGGCAGGTTGTTCAACCTTAACCATCTTAGAGCAAAGACCAAAGTACGGAAAGTCCTCATCAGGGAACTCCTCTTTGCTGACGATGCTGCGTTAACATCCCACACAGGAGAGTGCCTGCAGAGACTCATTGACAGGATTGCGGCTGCCTGCAATGAATTTGGCCTAACCATCAGCCTCAAGAAAATGAACATCATGGAACAGGGCGTCAGAAATGCTCCATCCATCAATATCGGCGACCACGCTCTGGAAGTGGTTCAAGAGTTCACCTACCTAGGCTCAATTATCACCAGTAACCTGTCTCTCGATGCAGAAATCAACAAGTGTATGGGAAAGGCGTCCGCTGCTATGTTCAGACTCGCCATGAGAGTGTGGGAAAATGGCGCACAATGTATGTCAGCCAAGAGCAACGTCTCAATTCATTCCATCTTCGCTGCCTCCGGAGAATCCTTGGCACCAGGTGGCAGGACCGTATCTCCAATACAGAAGTCTCAAGGCAGCCAACATCCCCAGCATATACACCCTACTGAGTCATCGGCGCTTTAGATGGTTTGGCCATGTGAGCTGCAAGGAAGATGGCAGGATCCCCAAGGACACATTGTACAATGAGCTCGCCACTGGTATCAGACCTACCGGCCGTCCGTGTCTCCGCTTTAAAGATGTCTGCAAACGCGACATGAAGTCCTGTGACATTGATCACAAGTCGTGGGAGTCAGTTGCCAGTGATCGCCAGAGCTGGCGGACAGCCATAAAGGCGGGACTAAAGTGTGGCGAGTCAAAGAGACTTAGCAGTTGACAGGAGAAAAGACAGATGTGCAAGGAGAGAGCCAACTGTGTAACAGCCCCGACAACCAATTTTATCTGCAGCACCTGTGGAAGAGTCTGTCACTCTAGAATTGGCCTTTACAGCCACTCCAGGCGCTGCTTCACAAACCACTGACCACCTCTAGGCACCACTGACCACCTCCAGGCGCTTACCCATTGTTTCTCGAGACAAGGAGGCCAAAGAAGAAGAAGATAGCACAGAAATGCAAGCAAAATATTGTGGATGCTGGAACTCTGAAATGAAAACAGAAATTCTTGGAAATACTCAGCAGGTCTGACCTGAAACGTTAACTCTGTTTCTCTCTCCACAGATGCTGCCAGACCTGCTGAGTATTTCCAGCACTTTCCGTTTTTATGTTAGCACAGAAATACTGTATTTTGTTAAAGAAAAAGCATTTAATTTGAATTTTCTTAGTATAATCTTCATTTGGAGAGAGCCATTGAGGTGTAGATTTATACTTCAAGTAGTTGCTTATTTTTTGTGCTTTTCGAAAGACTGCATTGGTGTGAATTCCATAAACTGTTAACACCAGGCAGTGCAATACTTCTACTTGCCACAAGGTGGGAGTTTGCTTAAAAAAGTATCACTTTGCTCAAAGATCTTCTGCCACATGGAGGAGTACAATTAAACATTAGGAATATGATACTGGAAAGTTTCAGTGTGTGGCATTGTCTTACCTTAAATGAGAACAGCATCTGTTACTGTCATAAGAACTCGCAATTAGTGAAGTCTTTAGAGCAGACGTAAATTGAAATTTTTTTTCTGGATTTGAGGAGAGTTTCAATTTGCCCAAGCAGTCAAGTTTTGGAAACAAGTTTGAAAACCAGCTATGGTTCAGGTACTATGTGGATGTGGTTTTGTTGGATGACCAGTTGATATGCACATCATTTTTCTCAATGGCAAAGTTTTCCAGTTTGTTTAAGAGCATTTAAGAACTCATATTTCAGTTTCAGGAGATTTGGGAGACTTGATGGAGTATCAAATGCCAAACCTGCAGTGCCCACAAATTCTAAAGAACTTGCGGTATTTCTGTTAGGTGTTGTCTTTCCTTAGGGCTTAAATTTATTTGCTTGTTCGTGACCGTCCAACTTTTATTATTAAGTGCATTTATTGCTTTAAATGTAGCTGACAGAACATTAGATGTAACTCCACCTCTGTGTAAGTTTGTGATTCAGTCAGTAGGAGATATACATACCCATATAGTTGCCAAAAGATGAGTGACATTCATAGAAAAGCTGTGGAGAAGTCTGTAGTCTATTAATGCAACACACTGATGCCACAATAACTGCTGCTTAAAATGGGACTAAAATAAAGTGAGCAGCAGTGCAATTGGAACCTTCTTTTATTCTTATGTTTTCTATTATCTCGCTGACATCGTCGAATCTTACAGCACAGAAGAAAGCCATTCGGCTCATCTTGCCTTTGCCAGCTCTTTGAAAGAGCTGTCCAATTCAGTTCCACACCCCAGCTTTCCCCCCATAATCCTGTAAATTACACCTCTTCAAGTACATGTCTAATTGCCTTTGGGAAAATTCCTATGGGATCTGATTCCACCATCCTTTCGGGTAGTGCATTCCAGATCTTCACAACCTTATGTGTGAAGTAAGTTCTCCTTATTTCCCCTCTAGTTCTTTTACCAATTATTTTAAATCTATGACATGTGGTTGCTGACCCACTCGCCAAAGGAAACAGTTGCTCCCTACTTTCTCTATCAAGCCCCTCCATAATTTTGAATACTTTTATTAGGTCTCCCCTTAACCTTTCTTCTCTAAAGAGAACAATCCCAGCTTTTCCAACCACTCCATATAACTGAAGACTCTCAACCCTGGTAAACTTCCTTTCTACCCTCTCCAAAGCCTTGAAATCCTTTCTAAAGTGTGGTGCCCAGAACTGTGCCCACGGTACTCCATCTGAGGCCCAACCAGTGATTTGTAAAGGTTTAGTATGACTTCCTTATTTTTGCATTCAGCGTACCTATTTACAAAACCAAGTACCCCATACACTTTCTTGATCTTCTTATCAAATTGTCCTGCCTCCTTCAAAGATTTTTCAATAAGCACCCCCAGGTCCCTCTCTTCTTGCACCCCTCTCCAATAATGCCATATATATTGCCTCTCAACACGTCGTTCCTCCCAAAGTACATCACTTCACACTGATCTGCATTAAGTTGTATATGCCATGTGTCTGCGCACTTCATCAGTCTATATCCACCTAAAGCCTGCTACAGTGTTCCAAGTTGTCAAATTTTGTATCATCTGCAAACTTTGAAATTATACTCCCTATACACAAATCCAGGATATTTCTCAAACAAGAAAAGCTTTGGTCTTAATACCTATCCCTGGGGGATCCCTCTGCATATTTCCATCCAGTCAGAAAAACATTCACGCATCACTACTCTCTGCCTCCTATCTCTTAGCCAATTACATACCCAAATTTGCATAGTCCCTTTAATCCTATGTGCTTCAATTTTCCAAATAAGTCTATTATGTAATACTTTATCAAATGCCCTTTGAAAGTCCATATATATCTACTGCGCTACCTTCAGCAATCCTCTATGTTACTTCATCAGAAGCTCACTGATTAGTTAGATTTGATTTGCCTTTAACAAATCTGTACTGATTGCCCCTTACTAGTCTTTGCTTCTCCAGGTGAGAATTAACTTTGTCCTTGGCAATGACCTCTTAGTAGTTTTCCCACCACTGATGTTAGACTAACTGGCCTGTAGTTACCAGGTTAATCCCTCACCATTTTTTTGAATCGGGTGTAAAATTTACAATCCTCCAGTCCTCTAGTCCACTCCCATATACAAGGAGGATTGAAAGATTGTGTCACAACTGCTGCTATCTCCACCCTAACTTCTCCCAGCAACCTAGGAGGTTGCATCCCATCTGGACTCGGTAACTTATTAGCTTTGAGTGATGCCAACCTATTTAGCACCTCAATAATATAAAAGCAAAATACTGCGGATGCTGGAAATCTGAAATAAAAACAAGAAATGCTGGAACCACTCAGCAGGTCTGGCAGCATCTGTGAAAAGAGAAGCAGAGTTAATGTTTCGGGTCAGTGACCCTTCTTCGGAACGCATGAATTAAGATAGCAGCCACCATAATCTGGGCCAGTTTCAGAAGACTTTTATCTCCATTTTCAGTTGACCTAATACCATCCCATTGTTATGCCACCTACTCTCCAAAAAAGAAGGCAAGAAACAGATCTAAAATCTAAAAAGAACTTCTATGTTTGCATAATGAAAGCCTCTCTTTCTGCCAGCCAGCCAATCTTCTATCCATGCTGATATGTTACCGCCTACACCATGAGCTCCTACTTTGAGCAATAACCTTTTATGTGGCACCTTGTCAAATGCCTTCTGGAAATCCAAGTACAGTACGTCAACTGGCTCCCCTTTATCCACAGCACATGTCACTCCTTCAAATTGTTTAAACATGATTTCCCTTTCACAAAAGCATGCTGACTATTCCTGATTACTTTGAGTTTTTCTAAGTGTCCAGCTACAACTTCCTTAATGATCGATGATAATCTTCCCTACAACAGATGTCAAGCTAACTGACCTATAGTTACCTGTTTTCTGCCTCACACCCCCCCCCCCCTTCTTGAATAGAGGGGTTATATTTGCTACTCTCCAGTCTGATGAAACCTTTCCAGAATGTAGTGAATTTTGAAAAATTAACACCAACGCATTTACTACCTCATTAGCCACCTCTTTTAAGACCCTAGAATGAAGTCCATCAGGACCCGGGGACTTGTCAGCCCACAGCTCCATCAGTTTGCTCAGTACCGCTTCCCTGGTGATTGTAATTTCACCATGTTCCTCTCTTCCTTCCACCTCCTGATTTACAGCTATTCTTTATATTCTGACCAATCATCTGAACTGCCACTCACCTTTGCGCAATTATATGCCTAGAAGCTACAGGTATTCATATGCAGGGACCTGTCCTCTGCAGGCAAAAGGAACATGTCCAGGCATTGCATCTTTTTTGAATTAACCAAAAGTGTGGGGGACAATAGCTTCCTGGTGCATTCTCCATGCCTCAACCAATCAGAGTCGACTTCCAAACCAACCAGCACCCTTTTCTCATGCAGTATCAGTTGTTACTCCCCTTGAAATTTGGCATTCTTGCATCTGTCCTGATGAGTGAAATGAAAAGCATTGATAGCATGTCTCTTTTTTTCAGCCATACTCAAGTTTTGTGCTACCAAGCGACTTTTCTTCAATGTGTTTTCTACCATGAAAAACAGTAAAAATCCAAACTCTTATTTTGCCATAGACTTCACTATATTGCATTTAAAGCAACACTAGCTCAGAGCTTTGATGCTTATCTATTTTACACATCTAAATGCTCATTTTGAAACATGTCCATTATATGAACAGAATTACTGCATTTTGCATGTCCAAACTGCAAGCTCTGTAACAATCCCTTAGTTTCAATTCTGACACTATCACAGCCACAAAAATATTACTAGATAATTATATCAACACTGTTGCAAGAGAAAAATAAAATTATATGTCATCTAAACATATCTAAGGGGAAATCATGATGGTTAGATGTTGGTAATTTTACACTGGGTGTGTCGCTAGGTGATTGTAACATTAGACTTTACATTCAGTTAGTATCGTGATAAGTGAAAAGTGAAATACAAATTGGCTGGAGGCTGTAAAATGTCATCCAGTTTGTTAAAGTAACTCTAGCAAAACCAGTAGAGCATGTTATCTGAGAATCTGTTTTGAAAAAATATCTACAAAGGGTGGAGCATGTAAAATATTTCACACAATGGATATATTCAAAATTTTTTGGCAGGTTAATTTAGTCAAACAACAAGTTTACAATGAGGTAATTCAGCTCGATCAAGGTGCGTAGAACAGATAATGTAAGTTTATTGTAGAAATTACAATTACAATTCTTTCTTTTCTTTCTTTCTTTTGGGCCTCCTTATCTCGAGAGACAATGGATACGTGCCTGGAGGTGATCAGTGGTTTGTGAAGCAGCGCCTGGAGTGGCTATAAAGGCCAATTCTAGAGTGACAGGCTCTTCCACAGGTGCTGCAGAGAAATTTGTTTGTCGGGGCTGTTGCACAGTTGGCTCTCCCCTTGCGCTTCTGTCTTTTTTCCTGCCAACTACTAAGTCTCTTCAACTCGCCACATTTTAGCCCTGTCTTTATGGCTGCCCGCCAGCTCTGGCGAACGCTGGCAACTGACTCCCACGACTTGTGATCAATGTCACAGGATTTCATGTCGCGTTTGCAGACGTCTTTAAAGCGGAGACGTGGACGGCCGGTGGGTCTGATACCAGTGGCGAGCTCGCTGTACAATGTGTTTTTGGGGATCCTGCCATCTTCCATGCGGCTCACATGGCCAAGCCATCTCAAGCGCCGCTGACTCAGTAGTGTGTACAAGCTGGGGATGTTGGCCGCCTCGAGGACTTCTGTGTTGGAGATACGGTCCACTCCATAGTTGCCTCACAGCGACTGAAACAACACGGAAGGCAGCAGTTACAGGTTATAAGTCCAGATAAATTGGCGTAGAAACTGGGCGCCACGGGTTGCCTTTGTCGGTGGGAGAGGTCATTGCACCTCACTGGACAGCTACTGCCCGCCTCAAACCGGGCAGCCCCCGGTCAATAAGGTTCTGTCCCGCCACAGTCTACCTGCTTCAATGGGTGCTTGGAGCTCAGGGTCATTGCCCGAAAGGTGGACTGATACACCGCACCAAACAACATGAAAAAAGGAAAGAAGGTACCAGCACTTCGCTTTGCAAGCTGGAACATCAGAACTATGTGTCCTGGCCTGTCGGAAGACCTTACACAAATCAACGATTCTCGGAAGACCGCCATTATTAACAACGAGCTCAGTAGACTCAATGTAGACATTGCAGCACTTCAGGAGACTCGCCTCCCCGCGAGTGGATCTCTAGCAGAGCAAGACTACACCTTCTTCTGGCAGGGCAGGGATCCTGAAGAACCAAGACAGCATGGAGTGGGCTTCGCCATCAGAAACTCCTTGCTCAGCATGATAGAGCCTTCCTCAAATGGCTCGGAACGCATACTGTCCATCCGACTGCTCACCACCTCTGGTCCAGTACACCTACTCAGCATCTATGCTCCAACACTCTGCTCCCCACCTGACGCTAAAGACCAGTTCTACGAGCAACTCCATAACATCATTAGCAGCATCCCCAACACCGAACACCTATTCCTGCTGGGGGACTTTAATGCCAGGACTCATGGCCCTCCTGCCTTGGGCGCTATGGCGTTGGAAGGATGAATGAGAACGGGCAGAGACTGCTTGAGTTGTGTACCTATCATAACCTCTGTATCACCAACTCGTTCTTTCACACTAAACCCTGTCACCAGGTTTCATGGAGGCACCCAAGATCATGTCATTGGCACCAGCTAGACCTCATTGTCACAAGGCGAGCCGCCTTAAACAGTGTTCAAATCACACGCAGCTTCCACAGTGCGGACTGCGACACTGACCACTCCCTGGTGTGCAGCAAGGTTAGACTCAGACCAAAGAAGTTGCATCATTCCAAGCAGAAGGGCCACCCACGCATCAACACGAGCAGAATTTCTCACCCACAGCTGTTACAAAAATTTCTAAATTTACTGGTAACAGCCCTTCAAAACACTCCCACAGGGGATGCAGAGACCAAGTGGGCCCACATCAGAGACGCCATCTATGAGTCAGCTTTGACCACCTACGGCAAAAGTGCGAAGAGAAATGCAGACTGGTTTCAATCTCATAATGAAGAGCTGGAACCTGTCATAGCCGCTAAGCGCATTGCACTGTTGAACTACAAGAAAGCCCCCAGCGAGTTAACATCCGCAGCACTTAAAGCAGCCAGAAGCACTGCACAAAGAACAGCCAGGCGCTGCGCAAACGACTACTGGCAACACCTATGCAGTCATATTCAGCTGGCCTCAGACACCGGAAACATCAGAGGAATGTATGATGGCATGAAGAGAGCTCTTGGGCCAACCATCAAGAAGATCGCCCCCCTCAAATCTAAATCAGGGGACATAATCACTGACCAATGCAAAAAAATGGACCGCTGGGTTGAGCACTACCTAGAACTGTACTCCAGGGAGAATGCTGTCACTGAGACTGCCCTCAATGCAGCCCAGCCTCTACCAGTCATAGATGAGCTGGACATACAGCCAACCAAATCGGAACTCAGTGATGCCATTGAGTCTGTAGCCAGCGGAAAAGCCCCTGGGAAGGACAGCATTACCCCTGAAATAATCAAGAGTGACAATTACAATCAGATAGTACAAAGTACATATTACAGCAAAGCAAGTGTAAGCTGATGGCTTTTGCGTGTGGAAAAGATACACATGAAAATTTGTGTGAATTTATTTTTCATGCAAAATACATCAAGTATTCTTACAAATATTGTACACTCAAACCTGAAAGGTTGTGCACAACCTGACTGAATCACTGGCTGCAATACTATTGGATAATATCTTTCAACTCTATGAATGAAATTCACCACATTTTTGGAATGATCAAATTAAAAATTACAAGTTTCAATTTGAGGTAAATCTGATTAACAACCATACCTTGTTATTTGTTTTTTTACTTCAGAACATGTTCCTCTGAACTCCACTTCCACCTAAGGGTTCAGTGCAATCACTAACAACAATCTGAGTAGGCACCGATTTGATTGATATTAGCGTAGCTTGATAGACCAGCTTATAGGAGGTGTCATTCTCAGTTTAGATTTGGAGTGCCTATTCCACTGGACGGCCAAATGAGATACAAACATAAATTCATCCATTTGGGAAAAGGCCCCTCCTCTACTTTTCCCTTAGCTCTTGAAATATCTGTTTCAAAGTATTATACCCAAGAACTGATGGCAGGCTGTTTTTAAGAATAAATTAAATGTTAGCTAACTGTTTGCCTCTGTTTGCAAGTAAACATGTAAGTGCATCATTGGTTGATTGCTCTTGGCATAGTGCTAAAATAATGATCTTCTATACTGCTTCCACATTCTCTAAGCAGTTATGGGTTTCCCAAACAATTTCTCATAAAGACCACCCATTAACAGCCACTTCAGTGAAAACTTTACTTAAACCATCCTGGCTGTAGCAGTGGCAAACTGTGCACCAGAGCTAACCACTTCCCTGGCCAAGCGGTTTCATCACAGTTATGACTCTGTTATCTACCAACAACGTAGAAGAGTGCCCGGGTATGTCTTAGTCGCAGAAGAACAAGATGGGCTGGATTTTACCAGCCCTTTGGGGATGCGCTGGAATGCAGGAAGAGTGGCAAGATGGCACAGAAGGCATCAGTTGGCATGCCTGTCATCTTCATATTGCCCTGCCATCCTGCCCAGTGATCAATTAAGGGCCTTTCGGGCCTCCACTGGCATATACCAGTGGCAGGGGGTGGGTGCCTCCTCCCCCAAGGGGGAAGACCACCAGGTAAACCTGACACACAAGGCCTCCATCCTCTAACACTGCCTAACCTGGAGCTAGGGGAAATGTGAGCAGTGGACAATCACTAACACGTGGCTTAAAAAGCCGTGCTACCCATTCCGGCATGACACAGCCCCATCCTCCTGGACGGACTCATCAAACTCCGCCCATTCTAAACCAGAGGGGGGAAGCCTTGTAAATAATCACAAGAGGGAAGGAAAGGGGCTTGACACCAGCAGAGCCCCCAGCAGATGGGCGGCACAGTGGCGCAGTGGTTAGCACCGCAGCCTCACAGCTCCAGGGACCCAGGTTCAGTTCTGGGTACTGCCTGTGTGGAGTTTGCAAGTTCTCCCTGTGACCGCATGGGTTTTCGCCGGGTTCCTCCCGCCGCCAAAGACTTACAGGTGATAGGTAAATTGGTCATTTTAAATTGCCTCTAGTGTAGGTAGGTGGTAGGGAATATGGGATTACTGTAGGGTTAGTATAAATGGGTGGTTGTTGGTTGGCACAGACTCGGTGGGCCAAAGGGCCTGTTTCAGTGCTGTATCTCTAAATAAAATAAACCCTGGCCACCTCCTGGTGGGCTCTGGAGGTGGAGGGGGCCCTTTGGCCCACAGAGGGGCACTCTTTAAACAACAGAGGGGCCTCCCAGTGGCGATGGGCACCCCTAGGGCAACAACACTGCCTGCCCTCAACAACCCCCATACCTCCCCCCTCCATCCCACCACTTGCCAGGGCCAGTCAGGAAGGACCTGGTACTCCCAGACTCCACTTACGCAGAGGATGAGGGTGCACAGCCCCCGTTGGCGCTGCTGGCCCTCTGAGTGGGCAGCAGCTCCTGGAGGGGGGCAGTCACTGACGAGATGCGGCCCCGGGGCCCACTGACTGCTGAAGCGGGTTTGCACCCCCATCCCCCCACTTTTAGCCCTGGTGGTGGGACTCTTACAGCCATCACAAAATCCAGCCTGATAAATCTAACCCGGCCAATTACTGCCTAACAGCACAGATGCATTTAATGGGAAGCTATGTGAACAATGATGGAGAAAGGTCTAGGTTATGCTGATGGGAATATATGAAAAGGTGTAAAAGGTGGCTCATATGAAGCATAAACACCAGCAGATTTTAGTTGGGCTGAATGGCCTTTTCTGAACATTCTATATAAATCTATGTAACAGCCTCATCTCAATCACCCATAAAATTATGAAAGGATCACTATTAGTGGAATCAGATAACACCTATGCACCAGTAAGCTACTCAGTTTCTATCAGATCCACTCTGTTCCAGACCTCATCACAGCCTTGATCCATATATTAGCACAAGAACTCAGTGCCAGAGAGGAGATGAGAGCATCTGCCTTCAACATCAAGGCAGCATTTAATAGTATATGGCACCAAAGAGCTATAACAAAACTGTTCATCTCCATTCACAACTCCTGATAATTAAGCATCCCGTGCCAGCCTACAGCAGGACATCGATAACATTAAGACTTAGACTAACAAGTGGCAAGTAACATTCATGCTACATAGATGCCAGGCAATAGCTATCTTAAACAAGAGAAAGCCCAGACATCTCCGCTTTCCTTCAATGGCTGTATCATTGCTAAATTTCTCCCAACAACATCACTGGGGTTAGCATTGACTAGAATCTTAACTGGACCAGCCATAACTGCATCATGGCTACAAAATTATAGGTATGAGTTTTGATGGTCCAGTTGAACAGTGAAAGATTTGTGGTGTGTAACTGTCAGAATACTGGTCCAGAGCTGTTGGTTAGCTTTGGGTATTCACCCATGGTGGTCTTGACAGTGACTGCCAGCAGGCTATTCCTGCCATGTTGAGGTACCATGGGCTGTCCTACCCTGTCAGCACCAGAAGATGCACACTTCCAGTAGGAATTGTTGAGGTGGGAATCCTGGATAAATTACCAAAGGACAATTGTAAATACCACTCCTACTAAGATCAATTTACTTAGTACAAACCAAAGGCCAAAACTGGGACCTTCCTGGTCCACTACTCCCTGGATAAACTCACTAAACTAAAGAGAAGTGAGATTTTCTTTTCTACGGCTTTATAAAATTGTTGTCAAAGCGATGTCAGAGCTTAAGTGGCCCATAAAACTAAAATATGTCAGTAAAAGTGAAGACTTGTCACCTTAAAGATCACTTCATCTGAGAAAGATGCTCAAAATATTTCCCTTATTCTGCAAGAGAAACAAGTCTTTGAGTCTTTTCTGATCAGTCATTTTCATATTTACTGTTTTATGTAATTTAGTAACTAAAACAAAGCAAAAATATGTTGATTACTGTGATATGTATGCCAAAAACAAATTACATGGTCGACTAAAATACCAAGTGTATTGTTCATAGTGCAAGGAATCCTAGAAAAATTAGTTCAAAGTCATTGAACAATTTTGATTTTTTTTTTAAAACACCTGCAATAGTGAAAAGTTACTAGCAGCATCTTATTCAAATCCTCCTTTCATATCATCTCAAGTAATTCTTCCACATTTCCACCTATTGTATCTTTGCTAGAAAACCCATTACTTGTCAAGACCAGGGTAGTGACAATGAAGACGAAACCAGAGAACTACATTTTATCATCTTGGACATTTTACCAACTGTTCACCTCTCTTGGCAGGTAAAGTAGGTTACACAGGGCAAATTTGATGTGGGTCTGTGGAAAGGGAAAGCAACACGACCTGAATTGCTTATTCTTTTGACTGCTTTATTGGCATTCTTTTTATCACATAAATTAGGCAACTGTTGTTCTGTTGTTGCAGCAAATGATTTATCAGGTATACTGGCATAGTCATTGGCTCCAGGCCTTTTCTTGGCAAAACAGTAAGTCAGAGGAAACTTTAACAAAACTGTACAGTGCCTGGGTCAGACCACATCTTGAGTAGTGTATCCAGTTCATGTCACTGAGACATAAGGGAGACATTCAAATACTGTAGAAAGTGCAGAGAAGAGCCACAAAGCTGATCCGTAGTATCAGGGATCTGAGTTATGAGGAAAGACTGAAAAGATGGTGTCTTTTCAGCCTAAAAACAATGCATCTGAGAGGTGATCGTATAAAGATATCATGGGAAAGGTACATTTGGAACATTATTTTAAATTTAAATTGAAAAAACAGGAAAAAAGGTCACAACCTTAAATTTAGAGCTGATGTCAGGAAGTAGTTCTTAGCACAAAGAGTGACTAATAGACTTCTGGATAGAATGGTGGTGAAAAATCTGGAATCATTTAAGAGCCAATTAGATGTTACAATGGAAAACTTTAGTAGCTTTCTGGACGGATGAACTGAGATGGATCGAATGGTCTTCATTCAGAATTATTGTCATGCTCGGCCCCCACCTGCCAAGAATGAGGCAATTAACTTTGTCATCAACATTGATTTTAAACTGTTACTGGAGTGAAGAAAAGACTTGTTAAACACATTAGTTGTGGCTGGAAAAGACATTTGCTTATTACCAGACAGTGATTGGAAGGACAAAGGACCATTCCCTGATACATTCATCCCACAATGGACCTTGATCACCAAGTATTGTGTGTAAGAGGAGCATTCCAGAGACTGCAAAGGTGATACAATCCAACACACAGTCAGACCAGTTAGTCACATGACTAACCTACTTGGCAACCTGGGTTTTTTTCTGAATTGTACAAACAGTTTGAACTGAGAGAGTGTCTGTTTGCTTCTGGACTGAGAACATCTCTCCTGTCTGCTCCCATCTCTTTCTCACAAGCCTCTGAATCCACTGAAGATACACGAACCCCAAGAGAGAAAAGTCTCCTACAGCGAATAAGGTTTAAGGAGAATACTGGGCCCCAACTAAAAGCAAGATCTACCTACAATCAAGGACTCTACAGTAAGCTTGAAGACCCATAACAAAAACTCTTCAGATATTGCCTCAAACTTTTCCACTTTATTTTTCTTCTGCTCTTTTCGCATGTGTGTATCACATATGCATGCTAGCGTGGGCGCATCGTGTATCCGTAGGCATTAATCGAATTGGAGTTTAAGTTTGATAAATTTCAACTTTTCTTCTTTAAACCTAAGAAAACCTGTTTGTGCTGGTTTCTTTTCCTTATAATTGGAAAGTGAACAAGGATTCGCCAAGGAGGAGCTAAAAACACAGTGTGTTTAAAATTAAATCCTGTTATGGAAAGACCAGATGGAAGGCTGAAAGGGAACCCTAGACCTCTTTTTCACCTAGTCGTAAGATTATCTAGTTATCTTGTGAAGATTGCAGCACTCAGGGAGAAAATTGTAGTAATGCCAGTAAGAGTTGAAATTTGCAGGATCTGTCATGGATTGTTGTCAAAGTAAATCACTTGCCTTACACCTAATTCAATTAGACTGAGTGAAATTGGCTAAGCAAGTTTGCTCTTTCTATGAGTCCAAAAATTCAACATGCCTAGTCCACTGGCAGAAGTGTGGCAGAGCAGGCTCTAAGTATACCAATAGGTCCTAGACTTTATCACAAATTGAGGGGACAGGGTCATTTCTGTCATTAGTGGTTACTCCGTGTTTGTACGAGTTCATTAGAGATGCCCATGCCAATCTGGAGCACCACAAAGCTGATCCTCATAACTTTTTCGACCGAAGATTATATCAGATTTCAAAAATTCAGTTCCTAAGTAAGTTCCGTTCCTTTCATTGTAAAAAATAGTCCCACCCCACTTCCAGTCCCCAATTACAGATCTGCCCCCTCTCTGCCATTAGCTCCAACTGGAATTTGAAGGTCCATATGCTGATTATATGTTTCTAGGCCTCCATCTGTTCTTAGTTCCATCTAGTCCTTGGAGGATAATAACCAGCAAAATAATTGGACTAGCCTTGCAGCTGATGTGCTGCCTCATTTAGATATTCCTGTGGAGGATTTTAGAATGCCTCATTCTTTCAAAGTTCTGTTACCAGTACTTTAAAAATTGTCAAATTTTGACCAATAATTTTAAAAAGGTTATTGTCCGGTATTGTTTCTTTTACTCTGTGCATTCGCTGTCATCAGATTTGTAAAGAACAAATCCTTCATTCTTTCACTCTCACTTTTGCTGTCACACAGGTAGTGCTTTTTGTCAGGGTCCAGATGTATTTAATATTTGCATTTAGAAATTGTTTTGTTCTGTACTATATGTAGTTGCATTGAATGAAATTGGCATGATGCAGACTAGATACTTGTAGACTTGTCCTAATTTGCATACCGGCATGACTTAGTCAATATCAATCATACATTGCTTACTTCCAAATGCTTCTTAGGCATTCTCCACTGGAATAGTGCTGACCTTACACACCTGTTCACTGTTTTTCTCCCAGGAGTATGATGAATATTTTATTTGGGAATTCACATTTATTTTGTTGTTAAATACTGCTGATGCTGAAAATACTTTTGCAAGGAAAGATTCACTCTGCAGTTACCTTGTTAACTGTGCCCTTATAACTTCTTGCTGACTTTCTCAATGAATAACTTACTGTGATGAAGAGTAAATCTTTAGGAAGCAAGGCCTAAATTTATAATGTTGGTATTTAATCTTGCATAGTTAAGTGTTACTTTGATCGCATACTAACATACATCTAAATAGCACCAGTTACTGAAATACATTTACTTCAGAATGTGCATGTTTTCCAAATGATGCAAAAATAGCAGCTAATTTTTGAGGAATGTTGAAAAAGGGCAAGTTTGGTAACTACAGCATTCGACTCGACCTGGAGAATTTCCATTTCAATTCTATTCTTAACATGCATTCATGCTTAGACTTCCTTATCAGGTGCATTAGACTGGGTTAGCTTGTAAAGGGATAGGCAAAACTATGGCTGAAGGAATTTCCCTTCCACCACTTAGGTACGTAGTTGTGCTGTAAGCTCCACATGTTTTCAAATGATGCCCCTTTATCCTCAAGTGGTGCTTCTCCACTTCAAACTCAGCCATCATACCTTTATAGCTTTTGCCTATACCTGCTGTTGTATTCCTGTGCTGTTTATCTCAGTCAGATTGTCGAGGTGTCTAACTGACAGGATGTACTGCATTCAGCTATGCCTTGCTTATCAGCAACAAAAGTTCATTTGCAGCCTAACCAAACATGGGAGTGGCAAAGTTAACCTGTGAACCACTGTTAGGGAGACAGATATAAGAATGAAAGCATTGAGACATGCACAACTGACTGTACAATGTTTATGGTGAGTGGATAGTTTCACTTGTCCCTTTAAGAAATCTTCAGAGGTCTAGTTCTCTTATTCGTCTCTTTAATTTTTCCAAAATTTAAAGTTATTTTCACTAAATGCTTATTATATGCCTCCATTGTATCAGATATTTTGCTTTGAATAATGATATGGAATATTCAAAAGAAAAGTATGTTTACTGGCTGTGGGATTAGTTACAGTCTAGACCTGAAAAACTATCACTTTCAACTTTAGCTACATCTTCCATTTACTTTACAGCAAGGGCTGAAGAGGCAGCTTGGTGATCCTGTCTGTTTGACATTCTGGGCTGAATTGACAGACCCTCCCCCCCACCCCGACATAGGGGGTCATGATGGTGGGAGGCCAGAAAATGCCTCCAGGAGAGGTCCGCCACGGACTTCGACGCCGGGAAGGCTTGGTCCGATATTGCCGGTGGCGGCGAGGCCTTGTGGCGGCTCCTCCCCCGCCGCGACAGGAGCCCAATTTAAATGTGTAAAGTAATTTAAATAAACAAATAAATTACCTTTACGCTCCTGCCGTCTCTCCCGGTGACCAGCACTCCTGCGCCTTCGGATCCCCGTACGGTGGTCCAAGGCAGAACACTGATGGGGAGGGGGAGCTGGTACGTTCCTCTGTGCAGAGGTGTGGGGGGAGCGGGGTCACAGTCATCTCATTGGTGTAGGGGATGGTGGGATTGGGTAAAGTTGATGCACTTTGTGGGAGGGGGAGGGCGGGGAGAAGGTCAGGTGCACAAGGTAAGTGTTTTTGGGGGGGGGGGAAGAGAGGACAAGTAATTAATTTTATGGTTATTGGGGTGGGTGGGAGAGAGGCAACGTAAATTTATTTAATTTTTTAAAAGCAATGTTTCTTTAAAAATTTAATTTGAATGGCAGAGCTCGAAGTCCTTTAAAAATGGCGTCACCACCTGTGCAAAGGGAACTGATGCCATTGCCGGGGATGAGCACCCCACCCCCCCTCCATGTCATCTGGGGGGAGGGGCCGGTCCGCCCCAGCTATTTAAGTAAGCCGTGACGTGCGGCCCCCGCAGGCGGACCACTATTGCTTTTGCTTGCTGCTGGCAGCGGGACTATAAATTTCAGCCCTCTGAGTGTGGACCTTTCATCATAGTTCTGGGGGATGGGGTCAATGCCCTTGGTGTTGTCCTGTCTTTTCTCCTTTCCAGGACTTCTTTTAAACCAGATTTTATCTCCGGGTCTTGGTGCTCATTTTCCAATTTCACTAATTTCTTCACCTTTAACTTGATTGGATCTCTCACTGTTTCAGTTCTTTGTATATTCTGAGTTGTTAAAAATATCTTTGCTACCCTCACTGAGATGCCAACTTTCCTTTTAAACAGGTTTCAGGTCATTAAACTCAGTAACTTCCTTTGTATGACGGCAGTATCTGTAGTTCTTCCCTCGAGTTCTGAAAAAGGGTTCCACTCAAAACATTAATTTGTCTCGCCTCTAAACAGACTGACCTCCTGTGCATTTCAAACATTTTCAACATGAGTTTTTCCTTTGAGTCCAGAAGTCTGAAAGGTGCCTAATTCTTAAGGAAGAGCATATCATCCTTTGGGCATTTTACAGCCTTCCGGACTCAACACTGAGTTTAACAATTTTAGATCATAACTTCTGCCCTCATTTTTTTGGATGGCAGCTGTTTGTGATGATTCTGCTATTCCCATTTACACCTCCTGTAGAACTATCTTTTGTTTCTTGTTCTACTACCATCCTCTTTTGTCTTACACCATCACCCCATTGATATTTAATCACTCTTGCCTTCCACCCTTCATAAACCTTCCCTTTTGTTCTTCCCCCACTTCCCTGCCTCTGTACCTGTAATATCCCTAATTTTTTACAGTTCTGACATCGACTTGAAACATTAACTCTATTTCTCCTTTCACAGATGCTGCCTTGCCTGTTGAGTATTTCAGCATTTCCTGTTTCCCTTTTGAGATTTTCAGCATCTGCAAAATTTTGCTTCTGTGTTAGTATTTAATTCTCTGTCACTTCTCTTCCAGGAATGCCCACTCTGACGTCGGCCTCCTACACTGTTCCAATGAAGCTCAAAGAATAAAACCTCATCTTTTGGTTTAGGCACTTTACAACCTTCTGGACTCAACACTGCTCAAAAACTTCAGATCATAACTTCTGCCCTCATTCTTTTGGACAGTGGCTATTGGTGATGATCCTGCTACTCTCAGTTACACCTCCTGTAGAAACATTTTTTACTTGTTCCATTACCATCCTCTTTGCTTTGGACTATCATCTGTTCTGTCATTTATCTCTCCTGATTTCCAGCTTTCACGGACTTTTCTTTTTTCTCCCCTCCCTGCACAGTGGTGCAATGGTTAGCACCACAGCCTCACAGCTCCAGCGACCTGGGTTCAGTTCTGGGTATTGTCTGTGTGGAGTTTGCAAGTTCTCCCTGTGACCGCGTGGGTTTCTGCTGGGTGCTCCGGTTACCTCCCACAGCCAAAGACTTGCAAGTTGATAGGTAAATTGGCCATTGTTAATTGTCCCTCGTATAGGTAGGGGGAAGGTGGGGATGTAAGGGAATATGGGATTAATGTAGAATTAGTATCATTGGGTGGTTGTTGGTCGGCACAGACTCAGTGGACCGAAGGGCCTGTTTCAGTGCTGCATCTCTCTATGATTCTACCCCACCTTCCCAGCCTCCGTATTTGCTTAAAACCTATTACATCTCCAACTTTACAGTTCTGTGAAAATGTCATCAATCCCAAACATTAACTCTGTTTCTCTCTCCACAGATGCTGCCAGACCTGCTGACAGTTTCCAACAATTTCCCCTTTAATTGTGCATTTATTGATTAAATAGATGGTTCACCAAGAAAATTGTGATGAGGCTGAATGCTGTCATGTCTGTCAGCTAGAAATAGCCATGAAACACCAGATTGTAGATTCATACAATCATACAGCACACAAAGAGGCCATTTGACCCATCTTTGAAAGAGTTGTCCAATTAGTCTCTTTCCAAAAGCCCTATAAATTCTTTAAGTATATATCCATATATACGTCTGTGAGTAGCATTAGAATAGCAATTTAGAATTGTATTTTGCAATCAGTTCCAAATTACAGGTACAAGTAGGACTAAACATAGCAACTTCAGATGTGCTTTAGCAGCTAGCCTTAGTTCATTTGGCAGTAGTACAATGGTGAATGCATTGGCTGCCACACCTAAACTCAGTGTAAAAACGCATAGCCACAGAAAAAAATAATAGTGAGTCAAAAGGCAGTTTTCTATCTTAACATTTTTATTTTCTGAATTCCACAGACACATTTAGCTTCATACAGTAGCTTTGGTTACTTGCTAATTGGTGAGGCAGCTTGGAAAAGCATCCAAGAACATAATTGGAAGAATGACCAAGCGAAAAAGGAATTCATCTATTTATATTAACTCAGAACAGAGGGTTATATTTCTCTCTTAATAAATTGTACAACACTCCAAGAGGGAATAATGAGCTAGATTTATACAATTGGCTAATGAACCTGGGTGGTATATTATTTAGATAATACAGCCTGAGCCTCATTATCCATCAAGTCATCCTTCATCCCCAATACTAGAAAATTAACAATCTACTTCTGATATTTCAAAGTTACTTTTTGCACTAAAAATAAATGTATGAATTAAGACTAGACTGCATGCAGAATATAATGAAGGGTAAACATAATATCCATTTTACACTTTCATGCTCAGTTTGATTCTCAGATCATTAAAATTTGCATCAGAGTAGTTTCACTCATGATAAATAATTGTTATTATAAACAACCATGGTGTTTTGACAAATTGATGATAGCTTCTAGTCTTGGCAACAGTAGGACGGTTGAAATCATCCTGGATATTGTATACTAAGATGCATGAATTTTCAGAGAGCATTGTTTAGTCCTTAATTGGCATAAATGTCACTTTCTTAAATATAAATAGAATTTAGTTAATCTGAATAATTTTTCTCTGGGTCACCAAGAAATTCTATACATTTTTTAGAATCTATTTCTAAGGTCAACAAACCTCAGTCACACATAACAATCCTCGTTTTACCAGAATTCTTAACCAAAAGTGCCAAACTTCTCTGAACTATTTTGAATAGTCAAAACTCCTTCAGAACAAATCATCCATTTTTATAAAACAACTGATCAGTCATGGGCAATGCTTCTGTTCTGTTCTTTTACCTATCATTGTTTTGATTTCCATGAAAAAGGAATTATCACAAATGAAAAGCTGTTGCAGTGTCACTTCCAAATCAGTGTTGTCCAATAGAAATTTGTGACTAGCTACATGCACTAATTTTAGTAGAAAACACCTAACATACACTTATAAAATACAGGTAGTTAACAAACATTTACCACCATTCAGAAACCGAATCTAATCTTTTGTGTATTTGTTTATAAAATGGTAGAAGGACAAGTGTATGCCTTGCATACCAAATTATGATGTCTGTTGCTCATTTTTATTTACTAATCAGAAATACAGTTAGCCACATGACTAGTGGCTCATATATTGGACAACATTGTTCTAATTTATGCCCGACCACTTTGTTTCTTACTACAGTTTACATGCTTAAGTCTTTACACCATTCACCAAATTAATATTTAACCCCAGTATGAAATTTTATTTCATTCCTACATTGCAACATAAAAAGCAAAGCCCTCACACCCAAAACCTCAAACATTTCTAACAGCAGCAAAAATAAACTGACACCGACGCAGAAAAACCCATTCAGCGCATTTCAACTATTTTAACCTTTTACTTTCAGGGCAAAAGAAGCTATCAAAGAATGGAGAAAATGCTGGGTTACTTCTTTTTCAAATAGTAAACACTGGCTATTCGATGTATTCAATATGTCTTCAATTTCCTGAAAAGAATTCCTAATGTGAAAACAAAAGAAAAATGGATTGATGAAAAGCCATTTTGCAGAACAGTCCTTACATACTGTGCAAATATAAAACTAGGCATCTGCATTTTCAACATTAACATACTTAGTCACAACCACATTTCACTCATATTTTCCTCCTAAAAGCTTTCTAAGAAAGAATCACATAGTGCACCAGCATTTTGTGGGTCTTTAAAGGGTGAAAGAGCAAACTGAGGATAATGTGAGTATTAATGCACCTGTTTTTACAGTCTTCCACTCTTTTCAGTGAAAATAGACCGCATTTCTTTTGCAGATGAAGTAAGTTTATTGTCTTTCAAAAGGCCCAGTATTGGATAGTCAACGTATCTATATTAGAAAGAAAGGAAAAGTTATCCTTCAAGAGCCTGAGATTACAAATCACATCTTAAATGAAACAAACACTAAGGAATTGGGATAGCAATGATGTATTAAAATGTATATTCTTAGCTCTTGTTTTACGCAAACCTTGGTGGGTTCATTAGAAACATAAAGGGAGCTATTACTCTGGGTGCATATTTTTCACTGGTTGATGAGAAATATGCAGTAAATTTCCTTGATACTATCAAACTTTTCAGCGAGTAACTTAAGATAGAATAACCAAACTGTTCTTTGGGCCGTAATCATCTCATTATATACAGAAGGCGCAACATGGTGAGACATCTACTCATCTGCCTATTGCTATTAGCCTGTTTAATCCAATATTAACAACAGATTGCCATGCTGATTTGCTGAATCTTTTGGGACACTATACCACCCAAAAAAACAGAGACTCTGTGCTACCCATACATATCTCAGATCTTACTCGGAGACCAAAACTAATTTGAACTAATGGCACACGCTAATGTGCAGGCTTCAGGAAGTAAAAAAGTATTAGATAGCAGCTCGTGACTGAGTGCAGCTCGAAACAGAGTGTGAACTTGGGAATTTGGTGAGTGAGGGAATTCAGTGTCGTGAGGGAGGAGGTGCTTTTCAGACCTTTTACAAAAAAGGAGTGGACTGAGAGAGGGAACTGGGGATCAGCAGTGGGATGCGAGAACTGAAGCTCGGAAGCATTAATTAGATGAGCAGATAGAGGAGTAGTTGGTGAGTTTTAAGTTTCATTTCTCTCTAAACAGGGGGAGTAGTTTAAAATGATGCTGGGGAAATATAAGTATTGCATGAAATTTATAGCTTAACTCGTTAAACCACTTGATATAACTACTGATGATCATTGAGTGATATTTCTAAACTTAGTTAAATAAAACACAGTAAAGATGGCAGGGTAGGTGATGTGTTGCAGCTGTAGCATGTGGGAGCTGGTCGACACCAGTGTGATCCACTGCAACCACATCAGCTTGAGGAACGTCGACTCACAATTGATAAGCTGGAGTCTCGGCTTCAGGCACTGAGATGCATCAGGGAGGGGAAAGATACTTGGACACTTTGTTCCAGAAGGCAGCTAACCCCTTAAGCTAGGTACTTCAAATTTGGTCTGCAGTCAGGGACAGGAGGGTGTAACTGCGAGTCGGACAGTTAAGGGGATCCAGAGGTGGCACGAAGGAGCCTCAGCCCTTGCAATAGTCCAACAGATTCGAGGTTCCTGCAACTTGTATGGATAAGAGCTGGGGCTGCAGAGTGAATGAGCGAACTGACAATGGCACCGTGCTGCAGGGAGCCATTTAAGTTGGGAGAGTAAATAGGGGGCAGTATAGTTAGGGGGATAGACGTAGTTCTCTGCAGCTGAGAACGTGAGTCCAGAAGCTGTGTTGTCTGCCCGGTGCCAGGGTACGGGACAACTGCTCTGGGCTGGAGAGCAACTTGCAGTGGAAGGGGGAGGATCCAGTTGTCGTGTTCCACGTAGGTACCAATGACATAGATAGGACTAGGAAAGAGGTTCTGCTTAGGGATTATGAGCAGCTGGGGACTAAATTAAAAAAGCAGAACCACAAAGGTAATAATCTTTCGATTATCACCTGAGCCACAAGTGAATTGGCGTAGGGTAAATAAGATGAGAGAGTTGAATGTGTGACTCAAACATTGGTGTGGGAGAAATGGGCTTTGATTCATTGGGCACAGGCACCTGTACTGGGGAAAGTGGGAGCTGTACCATTGGGACGGTCTTAATCTGAACTGTGCTAGGACCAGTGTTCTGTCGAGTCGTATAACTAGGGCGGTAGAGAGGGCTTTAAACTAAGGGCTGGATTATATAGAGCCCTCGACGTAGGGATCTGGGGCAGGGGACGGGGGGCATGAAGATTGCCCCAGATGAGGCCCGCCATGGACCTCCAACCGGCAGGGCCCATCCCAATATTGCCGGCAGCGGTGAGGCCTCGTGGCAGCCCCTCCACTGCTCGGCGACAGGACTGTAATTTAAATATGTCAATAAATTAACCTGCCTGCATTAATGACTTTCCTGTCGTCTCCTGTGGTACCGCTGCGAACTTCATCCCAGTGGCTGGCAATGCCGCACATTGACCGGGGAAACGAGGCACAACATTTGTGGGGAGGGGGGAGAAAATAAGTTACTCAGTGTGGGCAGGAATGCAGTTAAATGAGCATCACAAATGTAGGGGATGGAATCGCGGCGGCTCTTTGGTGTGCGGGTCGTCATTTTTTCGCCTGCCGCCAAAATCAGCAGCGGGTCTATAGAATTCAGCCCTAAATTGTGAGGGGCGGGAGGGATCACATGAGAGGAGATGTGGTAAATTAAAGAGAAAGGACAAGGTAATAGAGAAGGGTAGTGATGTTGGTAATGATAATCAGAGTGTGGCAAGAAGGGACAGAGCGTACAAACTTAAGAGTTCACCAGCGGTTAAAGCCAGAGTTTGCAAGAATGGTAAAAAGACAGAAGTAAAGGCTCTGTATCTGAAAGCATATAGCATTAGTAACAAAACATATGAATTGATAGAACAAATAAAAATAAATATGTATGACCTGATAGCCATTTCAGAGGCATGGTTGCAAGGTGACCAAGGCTGAGACCTAAATATTCAAGGGTATTTGACATTTCGGAAGGACAGGAAGCTAGGAAAAGGTGGTGGGGAAGCTCTGTTAATTAAGGATGACATTAGTACTAGTAGTGAGAGATGACCTTAGTTTAGAAGATCAAGATGTAGAATCAGTTTGGGTAGAGTTAAGAAACAGCAAAGGTAAGAAGTCACTTGCAGGAGTAGTTTATAGGCCTCCTAACAGTAGCTACACTGTAGGTCAGAGTATACAGGAAGCAATAATGGGGGCTTTGTGAGAAAGGTACTGCAATAATCATGGGTGATTATAATCAGATAGATTGAACAAATCACATTGGCAAAGGTAGCCTGGAAGATGTGTTCACCATGTGTATTCAGGACAATTTCTTAGAGCAGTAAGTTCTAGTGCCAACTAGGGAGCAGGCTACTTTAGACCTGGTAATGTGCCATGATACGGGATTAATTAATGACCTCATAATGAAGGAGCCTCTAGGCAACAGTGATCATAATATGATTGAATTTCACATTCCATTTGAGGGTGAGAAGTGTGGGTCTTAAACTTAAATAAAGGCAATTATAAGGGTATGAAGACAGAGTTGGCTAAAGTGAACCGGGAAAATATGCTAAAAGATAGGGCAGTAGAGAAGCAGTGGCAGACATTTAAGGAGATATTTCATAACTCTCAGGAAGGATATATTCCATTGAGAAAGACCCTATGAGAAGGTGGCACCATCCATGGCTGACTAAGGAAGTTAAGGATATTATCAAATCGAAAGAAAAAGTGTACAATACTGAGACGATTAGTGCTAGCTCAGAAGATTGGACAGAATTTAGAAACCAGCAAAGAATGACTAAGAAAATGACAGAGAAATTAGAGTACAAGAGAAAGCTAGCTAGAAATATAAAAACAGACAGTAAGAGTTTCTACAAGTATTTAAAAAGGAAAAGAGTAACTTAAGTGAGTGTTGGTCCCTTAGAGGGTGAGACTGGGGAATTAATACTGGGAAACAAGGAAATAGTAGAGGGGTTGAATAGATATTTTGTGTCTGCCTTCACTGTAGAAGACACAAAACAAATCCCAACAATACTTAAAAGTCAAGAGGTAAAAGAGAGGGAGGAACTTAAAACAATCACAATAAATACTATTGTAGTACTAGGAAAACTAATGGGACTAAAGGCTGACAAGTCCCCTAGATCTGATGGCCTGCATCATAGGGTCTTAAAAGAAGTGCTGCAGAGATAGTAGATACATTGGATGTGATCTTTTAAAATTCCCTGGATTCTGGAAAGGTCCCAGCAGATTGGAAAGTTGCAACACCTCTATTCAAGACAGGTGGGAGACAGAAAGCAGAAAACTATAGGCCAGTTAGCCTAACATCTGTCATAGGGAATCCATTATTAAGGAGATAATAGGACATTTAGAAAATCATAATACAATCAGGCAGAGTCAACATTGTTTTGTGAAAGGGAAATTGTGTTTAACTAATTTATTAGAGCTCTTTGAGGAAGTAACAAGCAAGGTGGATTAAGGGGAACTTGTAGATGTGGTGTACTTGGATTTCTAAAAGGCATTTGATAAGATGCCACATCAAAGGTTTCTACACAAAATAAGAGTAACAAATTAGCATGGATAGAGGACTGATTAGCTAAGAGGGAGCACAGAGTAGAGATAAATGGGTCATTTTCGGGTTGGCAAGCTGTAACTAATGAGGTACCACAGGGACCAGTGCTGGGGCCTCAACTATTTACAATCTGTATCAGAGACTTGGATGAAGGGACTGAACGTATGGTAGTTAAATTTGCTGATGACACAAAGGTAGGTAGGAAAGTAAGTTGTCATGGGGACATAAAGGGCTGAATTTTACCAACACCCCAATGTCGGGGGTCGTGGTGGGGTGGGGGCAGCAAAATGTCTCCGGGTGAGGCCCGCCACGGGCCTCGACACCGGGAAGACTTGACCCCATATTGTCAGCGGCGGTCACTCAGCGACAGGACCGCCATTTCAACATGTTAATTAATTTAACTGAAGGAATTAATGACTTATCTGGTCCCGCGGCCGTCCCACTCCGATATTGCGGCACTGCCGCGCCATCCGATCTCCGACTAGTGGTGTAAGGCAGATCACTGGGGGGCGAGGGGGGAGCAGGTAGGTTTCTCTGCTTTCAATTACATGTTTTGTTTGTTCCTCTAATTTACTGAGGTGAATGACTGAAAAAATACGTAGGGCGAAATTGATTCGCACAGCGCCGCTACTTGCATGTCACCCCCAACCCCCCTGCAGCGTTTTTTATTGATATCAGGGCCTGACTGCACCCTTGAATTGACGTAAGTGTGTTTTATAAGAAATGGCTGTCTAATGGCCTTATTAAATCTTGAAATTAATTAAATGCTATAGAATTAACTCTCTCTAAGCAAACTGTTTCTGCTGACATGAGTAAGGTCTTTTCATCAGGCTGTTATCTAGTGAAGAGCATAACTCTAGGCACAGGACTTTGTGTAGGCTTTCCTGGATCTGATACGAAGGAGTCATATCCATATATCTAAAACAAACTGTGTGGAAGGAGGTTAACAAGATACAAGCGAAGGAATGACCTCATTGAGTATCTATTCCCCAATAACTGGACAATTGAATGGCAAGATGTAATTGGTCAAGTGATTGGCATGAGGTATCCACCTGTCCCCAAAAAAATATAGTTCATGAACGAGTAGCCGAGGAAGGAAAAGACACCTTGGATAGGGGCAAAGCTCCTGAGGTGCATCCATGCTAGCTTTGGTTTAACACTTCTAGCCAGCTCGAGAGGGAACCGAGGAAGAGATCACTACCATGAACTACAGCGATCAAACCACCTCGCCTCCTCCATCTGCGCATCCGATCTGGGATCAGTAAACTGTCCTTATCTGTTAGGGGTCATATGTCTACTTATTCTGATTATATATTGTATATGAACTATTGCACTGTTGCTTCTCAATAAACTGCTCTAAACTGCTTGTAACTCGAGTCTTTTGAGTAATCTGTGACCCCTGATCCAATGTTACACATAGCACCATATTTCTACCCCATGCTGTTTAAAAAGAAAAAAACACTGCATCCAATATAATGGGACAGTAGATTGAAGAAGTATAGTGAATCTTTTCCTTCCCTGCATCAGTTACAAACAACAACAACTTGCATTTATATAGTGCCCTTATCATCGCAAAACCAAGGAGCTTAACAAACATTTTTGACACCGAGCTGTAGGAGGAGGTATTAGGACAGATGACCAAAAGCTTTGTCAAATAGTTAAGTATTAAGGAGCATCTTAAAGGAGGAAAGAGAGGCAGAGATGTTTAACGAGGGAATTCCAGAGTTTTGGATCAAGGCAGCTGAAAGCACCGCCACTAGTGGTGGAGCAATTAAAATCGAGGATGCGTAAGAGGTCAGAGTTGGAGCAATGCAGAGATCTCAAAGGCTTGTAGGATGTTGCACAGACAAGCAGGGGAGAGGCCATGGTGGGATTTGAAAACAAGGATAAGAATTTTATATTTGTAACGTCAGACCATGAGCCAATGTAGGTCAGCAAACACAGGGATTATGGATGAATGAAACTTGGAGCAAGTTAAGATATAGGCCACAGATATTTAGATGAGCTCAAGTTTATATAGTAAAACATCCCAAGATGCTTCACAAAACATTATCAAACAAAATGTGACACTAAGCCACACAAGGAGATATCAGAACAGATGACCAAAAGCTTTGTTAAAGAGGCCAGTTTTAAGCAGCATCTTTGAGAAGAAGAAAGGTGGAGAGGTTTAGAAAGGGAATTCCACAGTTAGGGCCTCAGCAGCTGAAAGCACAGCCACCAATGCTAGGGTGATTAAGCTCAGGATGCACAAGAGGCAAGGATTGGAGGAGTGCAGAGATCTCAGGGTTTTAGGATTGATGGACGTTACAGAGACAGGGAGGGGTGAGGCAATGGGGTATTTGAAAAAAAGGATGATGAAAATTTTAACACTGAGGCATTGCTGAACTGGGAGCCAATGTAGGTCAGCAAGAACATGTGTGATAGGTGAGTGGGACTTGGTGCGAGTCAACTGTTCTGCAGTGAAGTACTTCTGTAAAACTTATCAAGCAAGGCTCAAGAAATGATTCAGCCAAAGCCAGTGTTAATATAAAATCCTACAGACAGGCACTACACATTCTTTTGATATAATATTCAACTAGTATGAACACAACATTTGTTTGCTACTTAGTTTCTGGTGGACTTCCAATCGAATTCAGACCACCAAAGCTACTAAGTATCATCACCTCATTCTATGACAATATGAAAGGCACAATTTAGCATAGCGGTGCCTCATCAGACCCCTTTCCTATTCTGAGTGGGGTGAAACAGGGCTGTGTTCTCACTTACACTTTTTGGGATCTTCTTCTCATTGCAGCTCTCACATGCGTTCAAGTCCTCAGAAGAAGGAATTTTCCTCCACACAAGATCAGATGGCAGGTTGTTTAACCTTGCCCGTCTCAGAGCGAAGATCAAAGTACGGAAGGTCCTCATCAGGGAACTCCTCTTTGCTGACGATGCTGCATTAACATCCCACACAGAAGAGTGTCTGCAGAGACTCATCGACAGGATTGCGGCTGCCTGCAACGAATTTAGCCTAACCATCAGCCTCAAGAAAACGAACATCATGGGGCAGGACGTCAGAAATGCTCCATCCATCAATATCGGCGATTACGCTCTGGAAGTGGTTCAAGAGTTCACCTACCTAGGCTCATCTATCACCAGTAACCTGTCTCTAGATGCAGAAATCAACAAGCGCATGGGAAAGGCTTCCACTGCTATGTCCAGACTGGCCAATAGAGTGTGGGAAAATGACATACTGACATGGAACACAAAAGTCTGAGTGTATCAGGCCTGTGTCCTCAGTATGGTAGCGAGGCCTGGACAACGTATGTCAGCCAAGAACGACGTCTCAATGCATTCCATCTTCGCTGCCTCCGGAGAATCCTTGGCACCAGGTGGCAGGACCGTATCTCCAATACAGAAGTCTCAAGGCAGCCAACATCCCCAGCATATACACCCTACTGAGTCATCGGCGCTTTAGATGGTTTGGCCATGTGAGCTGCAAGGAAGATGGCAGGATCCCCAAGGACACATTGTACAATGAGCTCGCCACTGGTATCAGACCTACCGGCCGTCCGTGTCTCCGCTTTAAAGATGTCTGCAAACGCGACATGAAGTCCTGTGACATTGATCACAAGTCGTGGGAGTCAGTTGCCAGTGATCGCCAGAGCTGGCGGACAGCCATAAAGGCGGGACTAAAGTGTGGCAAGTCAAAGAGACTTAGCAGTTGACAGGAAAAAAGACAGCTGTGCAAGGAGAGAGCCAACTGTGTAACAGCCCCGACAACCAATTTTATCTGCAGCGCCTGTGGAAGAGTCTGTCACACTAGAATTGGCCTTTATAGCCACTCCAGGCACTGCTTCACAAACCACTGACCACCTCCAGGTGCTTACCCATTGTCTCTCGAGACAAGGAGGCCAAAGAAGAAGTAGTTTGGGTTATTTATACATCAGCAACAAAGCCTGGTCAATACAATATCCCATGGGTCCTTCATATGATACCTTTTGCATTAATTTGATCAAAGTGATTTCTGATAACGCTGCGGCCCGCTGATGTCATCAGAGTGCGTCAAGCTGCGCACATGCGCAGCTACATTTTGCCAGGACTAAGTAGCGCATACGCAGGAAGACGTCAACGTGCAGCACTAACATCATTGCATATCCGCACCTGGTCCATCTTCGCGCATGCGCAATAAAGCGTCATTGGGCATCCAGTCCCCCCACTCGGCTGGAGGAAGCGGCTGAATGGGAGACTGTGAGGCTGGAGCTCTCCTCCCCCTCAGACGCTCGATCCGGACCCCGCTGCTCCCCGGCACCCCACTCCCCTGGCCGATTGTTCCACGCTCCTCGCTTCGCCACTCCGCTCACTCACTCCCCGCTTCCCCACCCCCCACCCTGCCCCCCCCCCCAAGTGCTAGCTCCATGCTGCATCACTTCCCTCCTCTTGGCCACTCGCTCCTATGTCGCCCCGTCACCCCTTGCTTCTTCGGGCGGCACGTTGCGACCAATCAAATGTGGGAGCGAATGGGCGAGAGGAGGGAAGTGGTGCGGCTTAGAGTTAGCAGCTGGGAGGGTGGTGAAGTGTGGAGCGAGCAACGGGAGAGGGGAACAATCGCTCAGGGGAGACAGGGGGAGCAGGGGGGAAGCGGCCGGTGGGGAGAGGGAGAAAGCAAGTTGCCAAGGGGGTGGGGGGGGGGGGGGGGGGTGGGGGAGAGCGGCATTCGGGGGGAGCGAGAGGCTGTGTTCGGGTGAAATCAGTCCTGGTCAGTCATATAATCGAATCACATTAAAGAATTGGCAGCACATGTTATACCCGGCCCAATTTCCAATGGAAATGCAATCATAAAATTCCTTTTGCATTTAATGGGATTACTGGAATACTAAATGGATCTAAGGATTACAGTTAGTAACCTATAACTACATAATAGCATATTATTGGGCTTCCATCCAACTTAATGTAAGGTTAGTTTGCGAAAATGATCTAACCGTAAGCATTTCCTGTGATAAATTGAGCAGCGCCATCTTTAATCATGGCAGCTGCCTGAACGTCGCAGACAATGACGTTCCAGTTGAAGAGCCTGCATTTGCGCAAGTGCAAGTACTGCACCACCTAGTGGTTGCGTTGTCAGCAAACGCAGCCTAATTTGATTGCTGTGACAATTTGTGTCAGCGATTTTTTTGTAATTTCCCAGGTCATATTTATGTTGGCTGCACACAGTACCAAAGTTATACAATTTGTACATTCAATTGGTTTTGACAAAATACTGTTTAACTATTTGAAATAGAGTGCTGACAGGAAAATCAGTCAGTCAGTGACAGGCTGGTAATAACCCAAATGCGCTTGTACTTTCTAAGCAATGTTAATAATATGGAATACCGCTTCGTAATGATTGTGTGCGTCACATTCTTGTCTGTCCCACGTGGTGAAGATTTCAGTCTCATGATTTCCTGAGAAAGAGATTAAAGGAATCAAAGTTATCAGATTCAGTCTGGGATTTCAACCAAGATCATTTACAGTTGAGCACTTTTACAATGCTGTCTCAGTGTTCAGAAGAGCGTGTTCTCTTCAGACTGAGAATTGCTGTAGTTGAGCGAGTCTTGCCATTGACTTCCTGTCATTGGAACCCCTCGTAAAGAATAAAAGCAAAATACTGCGGATGCTGGAAATCTGAAATAAAAACAGAAAGTGCTAGAAATACTCAGCAAGTCTGGCAGTATCTGTGGAGAGAGAAACAGAGTTAATGTTTCAGATCTGTAACCTTACATCAGAACTAGCAAAGGTTAGAAATGTAATAGGTTTTGAGCAAGTGAAAAGGGGGAGGGGTGAAGACCAAAAGGGAAGGTGTGTGATAGGGTAGAGAGCAAAAAATGTCAAAGATGTCATAGAACAAAGGCAAGAGTACTAATAGTTGCATTAAAAGACAAAGCATTCGTCCAGAGAGAGTGTTAACGACAAAATAACAAATGGCACTGTCCAAAAGCAAAAACCTGAAAAACAAGTTTACAACAGGCACACAGTTAAAAAAATAAAATTAAATAAAACAAAATAAAATAAAGGCAGTCATGCTTTGAAATTGTTGAACTCAGTGTTGAGTCCAGAAGGCTGTAGAGTGCCTAATCAGAAGATGAGGTGTTGTTCCTCAGGCTTACGTTGAGGTTCACTGGAACACTGCAGCAGGCCAAGTACAGAAATGTTGGCATGGGAGCAGGGGGTGGGGGGGTGAATTAAAATGGCAACCAATCGGAAGCTCGGGATCATGCTTGCGGACTGAGCGGAGGTGCTCCACAAAGTGCTTTTACCTCCTTCCCAAAATCCACAAACAGGACTGTCCAGGTAAACCCATTGTTTCAACCTGTTCCTGCCTTCCTGGCCCTAACTGCCTCCTCTTCACTATGGATGTCCAACCTCTCTACACCTCCATCCCCCACCAGGACAGTCTGAGGGCTCTCCGCTACTTCCTTGGACAGAGGCCCAACCAGTCCCCATCCACCCTCCTCCACATGGCTGAACTTGTTCTCACACTAAACAACTTCTGCTTCAACTCCACTCACGTCTTTCAAATAAAAGGTGTTGCTATGGGTACCCACATGGGTCCTAGTTATGCCTATCGTTTTGTGGAAAATGTTGAACATTCTTTGTTCCGGCTCTGCTCAGGCCCCCTTCCCCAACTCTTTTTCTGGTACATCGATGACTGTATTGGTGCCGTTTTCTGCTCCCGCCCCAAACTGGAAAACGTCATCAACTTTGCGTCCAATTTCCACCCTTGTCTCACCTTCACATGATCAATCTCCGACATTTCCCTTCATTTCCTCGACTTCTCTGTCTCCATCTCTAGGGATAGGCTATCCACCAACTCCCACAGCTATTTCAACTACACCTCTTCACACCCTGCCTCCTGTAAGCATTCCATTCCATTCTCCCAGTTTCTCCATTTCTGACGCATCTGTTCTGATGATGCAACCATCCACGACAGCGCTTCTGATATGTCTTCCTTTTTCCCTCAACTGAGAGTTCCCCCCCACTGTGGTGTGAGGCCCCTCGACTGAGTCCGACTCATTTCCTGCACATCGGCCCTCATAGAGTCATAGAGAGATACAGCACTGAAACAGGCCCTTAGGCCCACTGAGTCTGTGCTGACCAACAACCCCCCATTTATACTAATCAGACATGAATCCCATATCCTTATCACATCCCCACCATTGTCCTACCACCTACCTACACTAGGGGCAATTTACAATGGCCAATTTACTGATCAATCTGCAAGTCTTTCGCTATGGGAGGAAACCGGAGCACCGGGTGGAAACCCACGCCCTCACCCTTCCCCCTCTCTCCCAGAACCTTGACAGGGTTCCCCTTGTCCTCACTTTCCACCCAAGCAGCCTACTCATCCAAAGGATCATCCTCCACCATTTCCACCACCTCCAGTGTGATGCCACCACCAAACATATCTTCCCCTCCCCTCCCCTGTCAGCATTCCGAAGGGTTTGTTCCCTTCGCGACACCCTTGTCCACATCCCACAGCACCTTCCCATACAATCACAGGAGGTGTAATACCTGCTCTTTTACCTCCCCTCTCCTCACTATCTAAGGCCCCAAACACTCCTTCCAGGTGAAGCAATGATTTACTTGTACTCCTTTCAATTTAGTGTACTGTATTTGCTGCTCATAATGCAGTCGCCTCTACTTTAGGGAGGCCAAACGCAGATTGAGTGACCACCTTGCGGAACACCTCCACTCAGTCCGCAAGCATGACCCCGAGCTTCTGGTTTCTTGCCATTTTAATTTACCACCATGCTCCCGGGCCAACATTTCTGTCCTTCGCCTGCTGCAGTGTTCCAGTGAACCTCAACGCAAGCTCGAGGAACAGCACCTCATCTTCCAATGAGGCACTCTACAGCCTTCTGGACTCAAGACTGAGTTCAACAATTCCAAAGCATGACTGCCTTTACTTTATTCTATTTTATTTTATTTTTTAACCATGTGCCTGTTGTAAACTTGTTTTTCAGGGTTTTGCTTTTGGACAGAGATGCTCATTACTCTACCATTAACATTCTCTCTGGACGAATGCTTTTTCTTTTACTACAACTATTCGCACACCCTTTGCCTTTGTTCTATGACATCTTTGTCATTTGATCTCTCCTGCCCTCTGCCCTATCACACACCTTCCCTTTAGTTCTTCTACCCCCCCCCCCCCCACCCCCTTTTCACTTGCTCAAAGCCTATTACATTTCTAACCTTTGCCAGTTTTGATGCAAGACCTGAAAGGTTAACTCTGTTTCTCTCTTCACAGACCTGCTGAGTATTTCTAGCACTTTCTATTTTTATCCCTTCTAAAGAATGTTATTTTAGAGGAGATCCTGGCATTTGCTCCCCTTCCAAACTGAGAGCCTCAACATCTCACAATTTTGTTTAAATTAAGCAGCCCATGCCAGCTTATAGTGTGACCTGGATACCATTTAGATTTGGGCTGGAAAGTGGTAGGTAACACTTGCACCTCATACATGCTGAGTAATAATCATTTCCAGCATGAGAAAGCCTAGATATTTTCCCTCGTCAGCATATGTCACTATCATCAACATCTTGGGTGTAACACTGACCCGAAATTGACCGGACTATCTATATCAGCACTGTGGCTGCAAGAGGACAAAGGCTTGGTACTGTGTGATGAGTGGCTCAGTACCTGACCCCTCAAAGCCTCTCCACTATCCACAAGGCTCATCAGGAGTGTGATGGAATGCTCACTACTTACCTAGATAGGTTTAGCAATAACACTGAAGAAGCTCGACATACCCAAACAATTTATTTGACCTATACCTCTGCTGCCGCCTCCATCACGAGTGCATTTTGGCTTTGGTACAATTTACAGCCGTTGACTGGAATAACTTAACAAGCTTATTTTGGCAGCACACCCCTCGGCTGTGATCTCTACCACGGAGGAGGAAAAAAGTAGCAATGTTGTGGGAATATTATCACTTCCAAGCTCCACACCATCATGACTTGGATATTTATCATTCATTCCTTCATTATTGTTGGTTCAATATCTTGGAATTTCCTACCTAACTCCACTGTGGGAGGACCATCACCACACAGAATGCAGCACTTCAAGGAGATGGCTCATCACCACCTTTTCAGGACAACTGGGATAGGCAATAAGTGCAACCTTGTCAGCAATGCAGTCATCTCAAGAACAAATAAAAACAAAGGGTGCTTCTACTGGTGCTGTTCTTAAAACAAAGATTCTAGCATTTTAAGAAAAAGGCTTTCTTTGTCATTGGAGCAGGGTCTATGCTAAATTGAAGTGATGCAGAATGGCCATACAGTACTCCACTGAATAAAATTCCTCATGCTTGTTGAACTGATTTTTTAATTAAATTAATTATCTGATCCTGGCTAACCTGTTTTGAAAATTTCTGACGCTACTTCTTTATCTAGTTTGTGTAATATTCCCTTCTGCTTGTCTTTCTAAAAAATATATAAATTTTAATGTCATTTTCATTCTAAGTGCGGCTGATAATTGAAGTCCGATTATAGAAGATTTCACTGCACTTGTCTGGTAGGTGCACCACTAAGTTAGGTCATTCAGTGTTCCCTGCTGAATCCTGCCTGAAATTACACCTTCATTCTGTCCTCAGACAGTATTCATTAATATATTAGCACAGTCACACTGCACCGAGGAGAGACCTAAGAAGATAAAACTAACTTACAAAATTGGAGGAGGCAAAAACTCAAATGAAATACTGATTTTAAAAAAAATCTGAAGATCAGGTTATGGATATTCTCTTGGAATTTCCACTGGGATTCTCCTGATCTCCAACCACAGCATCAGGAGAAATCCCAGAGAAATGGTGTGAGCAGCTGTTTACATCATTTCATTTGAATTATAGATTATGATAGAATGGTTACAGCATTGAAGGAGGCCATTCAGCCCATCATGCCTGTGCTGGCTCTCTGCAAGAGCAACTCACCTAGTCCCATTCTCCTGCCTTTTCCCCGTAGCCCTGCAATTGTTTTCTTTTCAGATCCAATTCTCTTTTGAAGGCCTGGATTGGATCTGCCTCCACCACACTCTCACTCGGTGCATAATCTATCATTCTACAGCAACTGTTAATTTGGTCCCGAATTATTATTTCTAACAGCTTTCCCACCACCGAGGCTAAACTGACTGGCCTGTAGGTTTTCTCCTAATCTTCTGTCAAAGTTATGAGGGAGATCAAGATAACTCAGTGGAAATTCTATCCCATTAAAAAGCAAGAACTACATGTCTGCTTTGAAAGTTAGCAAGGAAATCCAGTACTGAAAAGCTTAAGAATCATGTGGAGCTGAAATAGAAATGGGGAGAACAGGGTTAAATGCCACATATACAGTTGCACCAGGAGTGAATATTCTGCAATCTACTACAGGTACTGAGGTAGGAACACAACAAAAATCTACATATACTGTTCCTTACGGTATTGTTAGTGGCACTAGTTAGTTACACTGAAAGTACTGGAAAAGCTTGGACTGATGCCAGCAAGATGACGTGAGGCACATTTTTTAGTACCTTGTTTGCGTCTGTTGCCAAGCAATCAATGTTTGGTTGGTGATTTTAAATTCTGACTTTGGACCTTATCTATTTGGGGAAACTGCACTATCACCCACCTCAGGACTGCCTTCCATAAAACACTGTAATGCTAATCCAGAACCACAACACTGGGTACTGTTCCATCGCTAACTCTGTACTGAATTCATTCTTAAGCCGACATGACAGTGTCAATGCAATCAAAGAAAAGCTATGTGATATGACTCACCTCATTCTTTTCTTTGATGATGGTGTCCTTCTCACTCAGGTTATGATTGTATTCCAACAATTTAAGTTTCAAGCTGCTGGAACTGTCTTGTCCTGAAGACATTTCACGTTTCATATTGCTGATTTGTGACTAAAAGAGGCCAATGAGTTATATTAAAAAAAAGTCAGATCCACTGCTCATAACTGATAAATGAACCTACTCCCAGAAGAAAATAAAAGGCTGAATGGAACAATAATCATCAACAACCTTTAACATAGAGCAGCATCCCAAGACATTTCACAGAGATCTAATCAAAAAAATGGATGCCAGCCTGAAGAAGAAAATGTTATGAGGGGTGTCCAAAAGCTTTGTTAAAGAAGTGGGTCTGAAAGGAGGAAAGGGATGTGGAGAGGGGGAGGAGTAGGGAGAGAGGGAGAGAGAGAGAGAGAGAGAGAGAGATCCCCCTGTGCATAGCTAGTTAATTCCAGAGCACAGACCCAAGCCATTGAAGGCTGGCTCCCTATAGTGGGGTGAAGATTGAGGAGATACCCAAGAGTCTGAGTCAGAGGAATGGAGATCTTTGGGGGTGGGGTTTAGGGGGAGGTCGTAGGAGGTTATAGAGATAGGGAAAGGTGAGGCCATGAAGGGATTTAAACAGGAGGAATGGAAATTCTAATTTGAGGCATTTCAGGACCAGAAGACAGTGAGGACAGGGATGATAGGTGATCAGGACTTGGTGTGGTAGCTTGCAAGGACAGAGGGATGAAGCGTGGGTTTTATGAGGAGTGAATTAATGATGGTGGTCTTGTAAGAGTGCAATACCTGAGAAGAAGGAAGCATTTACAATGTCAGATAGCATGGTGGCCAGGAGCAGAACTTGGGTGGTCAGCATTTTATTGGGAATGTGGTTAAGGAAGCAGGAGATGGGTCTCATGGATGAGAAATGTGTATTGGATGGGCACGTTCTAAAATGTGAATACAAATCATTAGGATCAGAATAAGTAAGGTTGGGGAGAAACACACTTCATTTGAGAGAGTAAATCAGGTGGGAACATATTCTTGAAAAACGGAAATCAGTCTGGGTGGGGAAAGCAAGTCAGGCTAGAAATTACAAGCTTCATTTTAACAATGATGGAAAGTCAGGGGTGAGCCCACCTCCGCCGGCCCCGGAAGCCACGCAGCAATTCTGTGTGGTCCAGGCCCTTAATTGGCCTCAGGTGGATCTCCCGCCCCTCTGAGGCAGGAGGTCCCGCCTCCAAGAGCTGCCGGCCAATCAGCGGCCTGGCAGCTCTTCAGTCTCCAGGAGCGGTAGCCATTGCTGGGACTGCACCTAGCCAGGACCAGCAAGATGAAGCAGGCCCTGCAGTCGAGGTAAGTGAGTGGGCCTCACTGGGGACAATCAGCCAGGCCCCAGCGAGGTGGGGAGGGGGTCGATCAAGGGGGCAGCGGGAGGTGGTCCAGTGGGGCAGCTTGTGCTGCTGGGGGGGGGGGGTGCTCCCTTGGGCACAGGGTGCCCAATCAGTAGGGGGCCCCCCAAGCCTGCAAGGAGGTGCCCGGTATTATTACATGGCAATTAGTTGGCCATCTAAGGGCCTCAATTGGCCTATGCCATTCCCGTCGACTCGCCGCCCCTGCTGCCATTTTACCAAAGGCAGGGGAGATGCAAAACGGCCCACCCTGCCTTTCACCCAATTTTACACCCCCCCCCCCAATCGCCTCCAGCCTGCTCCTGTGGGTGTGGAGGGGTGGTGAGATTGTAAAATCCGGGCCAATAAGTCTGACTGAGGTGATGTAATAGTTTCCACAACAGATTTTGAAATAAGAAACTAAGAACAAGTGAAGCATAACAATGCACTTAAGTAATATTATTAAACAAACAAATCATTTTTAAAAAGCCGTTGCTTCAAAGTACAGTCACAGATAGGTAATGACTTTACCAAAATTATGTTAAATTAAGCAAAATTAGCAAATGAGATATTTTAAGTATGGGTGAAGGAGGGGAGGGGAGAAGGAGAGAGGAATGGGGTGCACAAATATTGCTAATTTTTTGAAAATAAATATAAAAGTGTACACAATTACTGCTAAAAGGAATCAGCTAGCTACACATTCATTGAATAGCCCCAGGTCTCCCCTGGTGGTTACAGTGAATGGCTGTAAATCTTCATTAACTAAATGAATGGTGTACAAAAAGGGAGAGCATCTTAATATGTGTAAGCTGAAACATTAATAGTGAGTCATAGGAATGGGGTAGGCTATTCAGCCGTCATGTCTGTTCCACCATGCAATGAGATCATGGCTGTTATATATTGGGAGGAACTTGTAAAGAAAGACAGACACCAAGATGACCAGATTACATGTTTAATGACATCATCACACACTGGGCATGCTCATAATTTCAGAATACATTTTGTTTCTTCCCCCCTATTAAATAAACAATTTACAGGAACACTAACTATACAACTTCAAAAATAAACAAATCTGAGAATATGCACACTTGACAAAATAACAACTGACTCTTTTTCTTTAAACAATATCTATAAATCAAGTCTAACAACGAGTTTACAAAGTCTTCCTGATCTTCTCACAGGTTTTGGTGTAAAGTCAGTTTATGGACTGTCTGGTTTCAGTTCAGGACTTACAGGAGCTCATGTTCCTTTTCCTGAAACTGGTACCTCAGACACTGAAGTCTGAACTGGTTCACATTCTGGTAAAAGCTCGCTATCAAATAGGTCATGCTCAAGTTTTGGATCATCCCTCGCTGGGAAGAGTGCACCTTCACAGCCTACTTTTGAGTCTTCAAGCGGCAAACATGACAAGACATCAATTATAGCATTCTCCTTTGAAGTGCAATATTCAATGTTGTAGTCGTACTGAGAGAAGTACAGCCCACCACTGCATCCATAATGCTGCCATTGTCGGTACTGCAGACTTTGAACCCAGAATAGCTACTAGGAGTTTATGATCTGTTACTAGCGTAAGGTTTCTACCCAATAAAAACTGGTGAAATTTTTTGATTACATTCACTCTTGGTCAGGGTGCATGACACGAAAGTACATCAATTATAAACGATAAGTCTTCCCTGATATCCTCTACACCGATGATATTAGCTTGACCCAACTCCCCCCTGTCGCATGGAGAAACTTACCTTCTCCCCCCTTGCCACCGGTGTTACGCCTCAGTTCCCCAGATGGGGATCCGAAGGCACAAGTGTGCCTGCCAGTGGCACGCAGATCACACCGGGACAGACAGCAGAAATGTTAAGGGTAATTAATTCATTTATTTTAATGAATTTAAATATTTAAATAGGGCTCCCGTCATCGAGCGGCGGGGTGGGGGTGGTGCCACCACGAGGCCTCGCTGCTGCCAGCAATATCGGGCCAGGCCCTCTTGATGTCGGGGTGCGTGGTGGCCCTCTCCCGGAGCATTTTCGGCCCCCCCAACTCCACGAACCCCAATGTTGGGGGTGGGGTGGGCGGGGGTCTGTAAAATTCAGCCCGTTGATTTTCAGGCCAAGTTACACTACCTCAGATTGTATGAAAGCACTTTCTCAACTTCTCATTGTGATCGTTGAGCCTTTTTAACACTTCATCCAACAGTTGAAGATTTTATTCCTCTGTTGCATGTCTCGATCAACATATCATCCTGAATTATACAAATAATGCAGCACTCCTTGCAAAATCTTATCCATTGTAGTTTGGAAGATTTTTGGAGGAGACTTCACATCCATAGGGCAGCTACATGTAGGAGTAAAACCCCAAGTCTGTGTTTATCATGAGATACTGTTAACTCTCTCAATACACACTAAGCTGTGCATAAGCAAAGAACAAATCCAACTTTGTGAATAGTTTGGATCCCACTAACTCTGCATACAAATCTTGAGAGGTTGGTAGTGGATACTGCTCAGCGACCACTGCCAGGTTGACTGTGACTTTGTAGTCCCTGCATAGTCTTATGGATTTGTCTGACTTGGGCACTATCACAGTCCGGGTTGCCCAATCACCGTGGTCAGTTTTCACAAGCACACCGTTTCTCTCTAGCTCCTCTTCAACCTGGATTTTGAGAGCATAAGCAACTGGCCTAGCTTTGCAATAAACTGGTTTTGCATCAGGCCTCATTCAGATGTGTGCTTTCACATCAATTATACCTTCATAACTATCTTCGAAAATGTTCCTGTAACTATTCATTAGCTGATCAAGCTTGTTGATCAGCTCAACTTGAAAAACATGCTTCCAGTCTAACTTCAGCTTACAAAGTCAATCTTTGACCATTAATGTTGGTTTGTTGACATATATCGCTATAACAATGGGTAACTTGAGGGACTTGCCCTTATATGGAACACTGCACTCCATTTGTTCACATGTTTCTAACATGTCACCAGGGTAGGTTTTCAACTGAACTGTGCTGTCAGTTACAGGTGCATCTATGAATTTGTGTCTCTACTCATAATGGAGCAATCTGTAGCTGTACTAATGTGCATGTTGTTGTGCTGTTGATTTGCCAACACCTTTGTACAAAAGTCACTGTCATTTATGTGATTGCTAGTGGCATAAACGCCATACAGCCCTAGCTTCTCTTTGCTTAAACATTCTGGATTTTCAATGTTGTGAACTTCACCCTTGTTATGCTGCTGCTTTCCATTACTAGAAAGAGTTCTCCTTCCTGCTTTGGTCTTCGATCAGCAAACAACTGCAATACACAAGGCACAAAAACCCCAAAAGTAAAGGCAGTCAACGATGGATAACAAAGGAAGTTAAGGATTGTATAAGATTAAAAGAAAAGGCCTATAAAGTTGCCAGAAATAGTAGTAAACCTGAGGATTGGGAGGATTTTAGAATACAGCAAAGGAAGACAAAGAAACTGATAAAGGGAGAATAGAGTATGAATGTAAGCTAGCAAAAAATATAAAACGGACTGTAAAAGCTTCTACAGGTATGTAAAAAGGAAATACTTGGCTAAGACAAATGTGGGTCCATTACAGGCAGAGTTAGGAGAATTTATAACGAGGAATAGAGAAATAGCAGAGAAGCTAAATGATTACTTTGTGTCTGTCTTCACTGAGGAAGATACAAGAAATTTCCCAGAATTAGAGATCCAAGGGATTAGGGGGAATGATGAATTGAAGGAAGTATTAGTAAGAAGGCTGTAATGGAGAAATTAATGGAGCTGAAGGTTGATAAGTCCCAAGGACCTGATATTCTACATCCAAGAGTGTTGAAAGAGGTAGCTTTGGTGATAATGGATGCATTGGTGATCATTTTCCAAAATTCTGTTGATTCTGGAGCGGTTCCTGCAGGTTGGAAGGTAGCAAATGTCACCCCACTACTTAAGAAGGGAGGGAGAGAGAAAACAGCGAATTAGAGACCTGTTAGCCTTACATCAGTCGTTGGGAAAATGGTAGAATCTATTATAAAGGATGTGATAAATGGATACTTGGATAATAGTGATTTGATTGGGCATAGTCAACATGGATTTATGAATGGGAAATTATGTTTGAAGAACCTGCTGGAGTTTTTTGAGGCTGTTACAAACAGAATTGATAAAGGGGAGACAGTGGACATGGTATACTTGGATTTTCAGAAGGCTTTTAATAAAGTCCCCGACAGGTTATTGGTTAGCACAGTTAAAGCACATGGGATAGGAGGTAATATACTGGCATGGATTAAGGATTGATTAACAGGCAGAAAGGAGAGAGCAGAATGAATGGGTCATTCTTGCATTGGCAGGCTGTGACTAGTGGGATACCGCAGGGATCAGTGCTTGAGCCCCAGCTGTTCACCATATATATCAATGATTTGGACATGGGGACCAAATGTAGTATTTCCAAGTTCGTGGATGACACAAAACTAGGTGGGAATGTGCCTTGTGAGGAAGATGCAAAGCAGCTTCAAGGGGATTTGGACAGATTTAATGAGTGGGCAAGAATGTGGCAGATGGAACATAATGTGGAAAAATGTGAGGTTATCCACTTTGGTAGGAGGAACAGATGTGCAGAGTATTTCTTAAATGGTAAGAGAATAGAAAGTGTAGATGTAAAAAGTGACCTGGGTATCCTTGTCAATAAGTCACTGAAAGCTAACATGCAGGTGCAGCATGCAATTAGGAAGGCTAATGGTATGTTAGTCTTTATTGCAAGAAGATTTAAGTACAGGACTAGTGAAGTCTTGCTTCAATTGCATAGAACTTTGGTTAGACTGCACTTGGAGTACTGTGTGCAGTTTTGGTCCCCTTACCTTAGGAAGGATATTATTGCCATAGAGGGAGTGCAACGAAAATTCACCAGACTTGTTCCCGGGATGGCGGGACTGTTGTATGAAGAGAGATTGGGGAAACTGGGCCTGTATTCTCTAGAGTTTCGAAGAATGAGAGGTGATCTCATTGAAACCTACAAAATACTTAAAGGAATAGACAGGATAGATGCAGGTAAGATGTTTCCTCTGGTTGGGGAGTCTAGAACCAGGGGACACAATTTCAAAATAAGGGGGAAACCACTTAGGACAGAGATGAGGAGAAATTTGTTTACTCAGAGGGTTATGAATCTTTGGAATTCTCTACTCCAGAGAGCTGTGGAAGCTCAGTCATTGAATATGTTTAAAGCAGAGATTGACAGATTTCTAAATACAAATGACAAAGGGATATGAGGATAGTGTGGGAAAAAGGCATTGAAGTGGATGATCAGCCATGATCATTTTGAATGGCGGAGTAGGCTCGATGGGCTGAATGGCCTACTCCTGCTGCTATGTTCTATGTTCCTATATTGTCTGTCTTTTGGCAATTACAGTCACAGTTCATACATTGAAAGAATGGGCATGTTCTTCAGAACTAATTGTAAAACATGAAGGTGAAAATGACCTACTGACCGACCTGTGCTGTGTAGTTGCCATTACAGCAATAACAAGTCTCTAAACATTTATCAACAGCGCTCTTCTGATCAAGTCTCGACTTGGCAGAATCCTTCTGACAGTGGACAGAAGCTGTACTAGTCACTTGCATGGGATGATATTCTTGAGTATTCTTTGATGCGCTCTCCATGGTAGAAGCAATCTTACATGCTAGTTCAAACATAAGATATTACGTGTTTAGTAACTTCGACTGGATTCTTTCATCCACCAACTCACACACGAATCTGTCTCGTAATGTATGGTCAAAAAATGTACCAAAATTGCAATGTAATGATAAATTCTTCAGTGCCACAATGTACTCGCCAACTGTTTCTATACTTCTCTGGTTTCTGGTTCCAAATTTGTACCTTTCTATCTCTAGTGGCTTAGGATTAAAATGTTCCTCCAACTTGGTGATAATTATTTTGAATGACACATCTTTTGCCTTGGTGGGATCAAGAAGGTTTGTTAACGTGCCATACACTCCTGGGCCCATCTCCATTAGCAAAATTGCATTCTTGCAGCTCAAGAATTACTTTATTCTGATCTGGGCTTCTTCACTTTCACCTTCATGTTCAAATATACAATTAGTTCTGAAAAACATGACCATTCTTTCAATGCATGAACTAAATGGTTCTCTAGCTCTATCATAGACATTCCCAGCCTTCGATGTATCCCATGGGTGCAGCCATTTTGTCCCATTTTCAAATGTAACAGTGACCAGTAAATACTTTACTGTGACTGTCTGCAACAGTGATACGGAAGCTAAGTCAGCCTAATCAGAATAAACTCACCAAAATCAGTGTGATCGGTAGTTGAATCCGATGGACCCTGGATTCTGCAGAATCCATTTGATTGAGTGCAGCTACATGTTTTCAGAAACAATGAGGCTGAACACAATCTACTCGAAAATCTTCACCATCCTATCAGGTAGGTCACTGAGAGTTCACTTATTTTGTTCATCATGGTCTCTACTGCCATTTGCTGCAAAAACTATTACACTTTAATCCCACCCTTGTCACAAAAATCTATTAGATATTGGGAGGAATTTGTAAAGAAAGACAGACACCAACTGGACAAATCACATGTTTAATGACATCATCCCACTCTGGGCATGCTCATAGCATAGGAATATATCACAACGACTGATCTGTATCCTAAATCCATTCACCTGTCTTGCCTCCATAACCTTTTATGCCCTTATCCAGCAAAAATCTATCACAGATTTAAAATTAATTGAGCTAGCATCTAGTGCTTTTTGTGGGAGAATGTTCCACACATCTACCACCCTTTGTGCGAAGAAGTGTTTCCTAACTTCCCTCCTGAATGGCCTGGCTCTGTTTTATGTCTCCTTGTCCTAGACTTCCCCACCAGTGAAAAAAAGATGGTCTCCATCTACCCTGTCGTTTCCTTTCAAAATCCTGAAAACTTCAATCATATCACCCTTAACTTTCTATATTCCAGGGAATACAACCTCATTTATGCTATCTCTCCTCATAATCTAACAATTGGACCCCTGGTAACATTCTAGTGAATCTGCACTGTACTTCTTCAAATGCCAATATATCCCTCCTAAGGTGCAGTGCCCAGAATGGTACACAGTACTCCAGATGTGTTCCAACCAGAGCTTTGTATAGCTGTAGCAAAGCTTCCTCCCTTTTTATTCTAGTCCTCTAGTTATACTAACATTTAATCACCATTTTTGATTTTTTTTTTGTACCTGACTACTATATGTTAGCAGCCAGTGTTCACGGATGCCTAAATCTCTTTGGACCTCCACTATTCCTGGCTTTCCACCATTTAAAAAAATATTCAGATCATTTTTTGGTCCAAAATGGATGACTTACCTTGCTGAAAATCCGTGTTGAAATCCATCTGCCACAGTTTTGCTCACAGAATTAATCTATCAATGTCACTTTGTAATTTTATGCTCTAGTCTTCGCTGCTTACTATATCACCTGTCTTGATGTCATCATCAAACTTGTAAAATATGGCTTGTTACAGACAGGTGGGAGACGACTGGGATTGTTCTCCTATTTCACCTCTCAACTGACTGCAGACAGTGTTTTATTAGAACTGTCTTTAACCCTTGAGGGTTTTAATAGTCAATAAACAGACAAACCACGGGTTTTCTCATAGTTTAAAAAAATATAAATGTCTATTATACAAAAACTGAAAATTCACAACTTCACACACACACACACACACACACAAGAAAAGATAGAGATTAAAAGATAGCATGCATTTATGTCTGTTTTTTTTAAAAAGTGTTCGTTGTGAAACCTTGTTTGTTTTCCCTGGAGGAAATCTTAAATGATGCAGGCCTGTTCTTCCTCTTCCTTTTGGTTCACTGGAAAATTTCAGGTGGACAGATGCTTTACTGTAGACTTCCTTGGTTAAATCTCAGTTACCATTTGATGACGAAGATCCTGTTTCAATCTCTCGGATGGGGAGTTTGCAAAAGTCACCTTTTTGTTTCTGCCTCTAGGTAGTTTATGAAGATGGTATTCGGCAGGGTCTTCTTCTTGGCTGGAACAGATCTCACTCAGCCTCCTAGATGCTGGCTTTCTGTCTTTGCTCTGACTTCTGCACAGAAGAGTCTCTTTTTTAAAAAAAATCCTTATCAGGCTTGGCTTCTGTCAGCTGATCCAAGTTGCTCTCCTCTGGTGTTTTCATACAATGTCTCTGAATGTGTGGCCATTGTTAGACAATGATCTTTGACAGTTGTTTATCTTAATTATGTGGTGTTTGGTCACACCTGTTATACTGATTTTGAGTCTGGAGAATCTATGGCCAGAGTTTTAGGTTGGGGGAGAGGCCATCTATACTGGTCCTGGAAGCCACACTGCTGTTTTGCCCTTAATTGGCCTTAGTAGGGATTTCTACCCCTCTGAGGCAGGAATTCCAGTCTCCAAGAGCTCCTGGCCAATCAGTGGGCCTGCAGCTCCTCAGTCCTAACAGTGCCACCAGGAGTGGTGACCACTGCTGGGACTGCAGCCAGCCAGGACCTGCAAGATGGAGCAGGCCCCGGAACTGAGGTAAGTGTGTGGGACCTCGCTGGGGACAATGAGCTAGGCCCCGGCGAGGTGGTGGGGGAGGCGCCGATTGAGATGGTGGGGGAGGTGGTCCACTGGGGGCAGCTTGGACTGCTGGGCGGGGTCTCCTTGGCTTAGAGTGCTTGATCAGGCATTAGCAGGCAGCCTCCTTGACTGGTGAAGAGCCCATCCATCGCCAATAATATACCAGTGGTGGCAGGAGGGCCACTTAAGGGCTTCAATTGGCCTGGAGCAGGCAGGCTGTTTTCCACCTCCCACACGGCTAGTAAAATGGCAGGGGGGGGGTGGGGGGGGAAGCTGGGTAGGTGACGGAAATAACACCCCCACCTCCCACTCGATTTAATGCCCCCACCCCCCACCTCCTCTTGGGTCGGGGGGGGGGGGGGGCGGTAAAATTCCAGCCTATGATTGCAAAGATCAATGTTAGTCCATGTGGTTGAAAAAGGTAGCCATTAACACTGGATAATCCCATTAGCATTTCTAATACCTTCTTCAAGACTGGTCCAGACATGACGCAGTCACTATGTATTTTCACAGTACCAAAGAGGTCACCTGACCTCTTACTCCATTTTGCCCTGTAGCAAAAGTGTGTCCGTTTTGGGACGTTAACTCATTAGTTCATTCATATTGCTCCTTGCGTGAGTGTGATAGATAACACAATAGAGAACGTAAGTCATTAGTAAATTCAGTGAACAGTTGGGACTCCAACGCAGATCCTAGTCATGTCCATCCAATTGGAGTACATACCCATTATCCCATCTCTCTGTCTTTGACCACTTAACCACGTCAGTAATTTGCTTTCAATTCCATGTGCTTTAATTTTAGCTAACAGTCTCTTATATGGAACTTTACTGATTCCTTCTGGAAGTCCATATAAACTACATCCATAAACATTCCTTTTTCTACTAGTTCAGTTAGTTCCTGAAAAAAATTCAGTTAGGTTCATTAGACATGACCTATTCTTTACAAATTCATGTTGTCTCTCTCGAATCAGTTCATGTTTCCCTAAGTGCTCATTCACTCTGTCCTTAATTGTAGTAACTTCTCCACAACAAATATTAGATTAACAGGTCTATAATTTCTTCCTTTCTCTCATCGTTCTTAAATAATGGAGTTACATTTTCAATTTTCCAATGTAAAGGGACAATTCCTGAATCCAGAGAGCTTTAGAAGATTATGGTTCATGCATCTGTAATTTCCTCATCTGCTTCCTTTAAAATCCTGGGATGGGAACCATGAGTCCAGGAGATTTTTATGTCTTTAGTGCCATTATTTTTTTCTGATACTGTTTTTTTGTCTTACATTAACTTCAGTGAGTTCCAGTCCTTGATTCATTATTAATTTCCCTGGAATGTCAGGTGCATTGTCCTCTTCCTGTACTGTGAAGATTGGCACAAAGTAGCTATTCAACAAGTCTGCTATTTTCTTATTTTTGTTTTCAAAATTACCTGCATCTGTCTTTAGAGGGCTCACATTACCCTTGTCTACCTATTTACTTAGAACTTTTTGTGTTAATTGTCAGTTAATTGGCTAGTGAGTGTGAATAACTTTAATTGGCCAGTGAATTCTATAACTAAAAATTATAAGCACGGTTGAAGTATTTTGTTGTCATGCTTGGAATGCACTACTTGAAAAGGTGGAGGAGGCAGATTCAGTCATAACTTTCAAAATGGAATTGGATATATACTTGAAAAGGTAAATAATTTACAGGGTTATGGCGAAAGAGCAGGGGAGTGGGACTAATTAGGTACCTCTTTCAAAGAGCCTGAACAGACATGATGGACCAAATTGCCTCCTTCTATCCTGTATCATTCAATGAGTTGTAGATACAAATTCCAATTGGGGCTGAAAAAATAGTGATCATGTTGTATTGAAAACAGTGACAGCAAGGAAAGAATTTCCATACCCTCAAATTATTGATCTCCTTGTCCTTTTCTTCACGCAGCTTGTCGACCATTTCATAGTAATTATTTGAAGTTTCTGCCTTAAATATCGAGCTGTATGATAAACTTGATGGGCTCTTGGTCAGCTATAAATATCAAGTATTATAGTCAGTCTTAAACAACAGTTTTCAGAATGGACTACTCTATGCCAATTCGACAAGATTCAAATCATTTAGCATCAAACATTTGAGTTAACACAAGTCAGGCTGTATTCTCCAGCATTATATTTTGTGGATATTACTCACATTGTTTAATGTGGTAATACTGCCACAGGAAGTATATGGCATTCATTTTCAGTTTGTTTACATATAACAAAAATGATTTCCCCAACACGCTGATGCAATTAATATTGTTCTGTGGACACCATCCCATGCCAGCAGACTCCATTTCAATTTTTCACATCAGGTTTATGTTCACCAGTTTTGCCAGTAATTTCTTACCTTTCTCTGCCTTCAGACTTGGCAAAGGCTGCCAATGGGTGCTATGCATTATGAGTTTGTTCAAATGCTGTGAGAAATTTTGGCCCCCTTTTTGTCACCTGTCTTTAACTCTCCACATACCGTCAAATTTCACCTGAACTACAATTTTTCAGTCCCACCACTTGGTTACCCACCTGCTTATGTACAGACGTGCACCAGATGTCAATAAGAGAGAAGATTGTTGGGATGTAAAGCAGACGACCAATTTGCTATTGCCCATTTTTTACAAGGCAGCAAAAGTTAAAATGACTCCCTTCTGGGGAGCTTTTGACTCATTTCCAGCCATTTGTGATTAAGCAACATTCCTACTGGAAAGTCTAGGCTAGTGCATTTTTCTACAAAAAAGATTAAGATGTATTTAAGTTTCGTAGGTACGTAAAATTTACAAATGATAACAGTGCATCTGTTGCCACTTTGGAAGCACTGTGGTTTCATTAACAGGCTGTTGCAATAATGCCTTAATTTTCACAGTGAGACAAATAAGATTATAACCTTGCTTAACTGGGATACTGATTCATTAATAAAGGCCAGAGTTAATCATCAGTATCAGAGCATCAGGGAATACAGAATTTGTTTTTTAAACAATGTTAGCTCAGCATGAAATATTCCGATTTAAAAAAAAACACAATGTGCAGGCTGAGACAACTGTTGTGTGATATCCCTTTAAGATCTTAGTGTGCTAATGAGATAAGTGCCTGGGTGTAGTCATGTGATTCAGAGCCAGAGTAACTCTGTAACTGTAACACCCTGGAGGCAAGTCCTGTAAATAGTGAGCTCTGCACTGTATATAATAGTTTAGCTGTAAATAAACCTGTTTGAGATTTTCAACCAACTGAACTCCATGCATCTCATTTATGTTACATCAGACAACATAAAGGGAACTCATTACTTGGTAGCAAGCTTCTCACTGCATAATGGCAGCTGTGGGAGACAGAATCCAAGCTTGAAGACCACAGGCAAACAGCTCTAAAAACTACCTTCCTACCGCCAAAAGAGAGTTTCAAAATAAATACTGGCTCAAACATGGAAAGAAAAAATACTTACCTCCAGCTGTAGAAGATAGAGCTGAGTGACAGGCTGCAAATCAATCATTGTGATCAGGTGAGGCAGTGTGCCGTCGGTAGAGAAATCCCAGTTTAAAAAAAAAGCTTAGAAGTCCTTAAAAAATTGATCTTGTTTCTCTCAAAGGCTCCCTGGGGAATAAAAAAAATGGGGAAGACCCAACTCCTTTCCCAGGCTGATCAGGTCGGCGCCATTACAGGAGGCATCCGACAGCAAAAAGCATGGAAATCCTCCATTCATGCAGCGCGCAGCTAAAGCTATAAAAAGAAACCCAATGAATCACTCCCACTTGAAGAGCTTTCATTCACTTGGCCAGAGTTTTAAAAAACCCACAAAACAACTCAAGTATGAAGAATTGCCTATGGAACAGCTGCATAAATAAACTCTAGCAAAAAAACACTTGAAATGCTTATTGCACAACTGTGTAAACAAACAGACTAGAGTGCTGGAAGCTAGACAAACAGACAAGCACTGCTAAATACCTGTTTCTGTCAATCAAAGCAGCTAAGAGAGTTTTTTTAAAGGGAAAGCAGTACAGAGTCATAGAACCAATCTCTAAACAAGTTTTAAAGTAAAAGAACAGCAGAAAAATGGATACCAAATTCCCCAGCATGAGCTGGAAGGCCTTGGATATCCTATCCAAGTTTAAATTATTGAAACAAAGAATGTAGTTATGCTTTAAAGACCAAGTAATTCCAGAAACAGAAAAACAAGTTGTAAAAATAATGATAGCAATTGGAAATGAGGGATTACATAGAATCAACGAGTACAATTTCTCAGAAATTGAGCTTGTCGGACCGAATAATGGAGCTGGTGATCGTATCAACACCCACTGAAGCGTTTCAGAATGACCTCTTGGAGAAAAAGAAAGGTCACAGCATTGATGCACTGCTGGAAGATGGTAGGAAATATGAAGCCATTGTAGCTGGACAACAACACCTGCAAGCACTAGATACAGCCAACAATATCGGCACCATAACCAGGTCACAATGAGCAAGCAAATTGTGTGGTAAGTGTGGTCTGTCCCATACACGGCAAAATTGTCCTGCATTTCAAGACTTGTGCACGGCGTGTGGTACAAAAGAACACTGGGCGCGCCTGTGCAAGAGTACTGGCTCCAAAGATGTAGCCAGAAGTCACAGCGGAACACAAGTAAACAGAAAACAGGGCAACAGCAGCAAGGAAAGTGCCAGAGACCTGTGTAAATGCAAGGCAATACCTGAAGCCCGCAGCAAAACAGACCTGAGACAAGACCCAGAGTGAAGTAGTTCTCAGACAGAAGATGAACAGGCATTCCACATTGTTAACTTGATGAAGTCCAACAACTGGAAGCTTTCGTCACTATTAACATCATGTTCCCAAAGAAAGTTGGCAAACATACACTCCGAGTCAAGAATGACACTGGTGCTAGTGCAAATATCCTACCAGTAAGAATCCTCAAAGATATGTACATGATTTTTGGAAATCAATGATACAACCAACAACTGCCAAGTTATCTGCATACAACAGGTCGCCCATCCCTTGCAGTGGCACAGTAACAATGCAATGCAGATATGGCAAGTCAGCATGGAAACCACAAATGTTCTACCTAGCAGACATGAGTGGACCAGCAGTGGCAGGACTACTGGCATGTAAGGACCTCAAAATCATCACCATCTACGAGGTCACCAAGGTACCCACTACAGCAGAACAGACCAATGGTATCCGGTTGGCAGTGGGTAGGAGTGCCAGGGGAAATCTCCAAAGACTGTAACCCACTCGCAGACTCTGACCAGCATCAAATGGTGCAGTCTGGAAACCCAGCAACAGCACAACTATGCCATGCCTTTACTTCTACTTTCGAGAGAACCGCCAGGACCACAATGAGCTAGAACAGACAGACACCTCCATGAAGCCAAGTACTCCTCCCCCAACAAGACCTTCAGATGTGGAGAATAAGGAGAGGCGATGGACACACAACGCCCTGAGGAAGCAGGGAAGGAATGAGTTGAAGCATTGTCTGTTGTTTCTTCGAGATGAGGTGCTGGAACTTTCCAAGAATGACAAGACCTCAATAATGGTCATCCTGAGAAAAGCAACAGAGTATGTTAGCAGGCTGAAGGCAGCACAACAGAAACTTAATGCAGAGAAGGAGAAACTTCAGAAACAACAGCAACAGATGAGACAAATTCCCCGAGCAAGAGCTGTCAAACCACCCAGATGACATATGGACTTTTGAGCCTCCATATTTGTGAAATTTCATAATCCCTATCCATGTGTAAATAACTTTAATGTTATCTAATGTCATGTATTTTTACTTTTAGCATACAAGACCTATCTTTGGAAAGAAGGGGGATGTTGTGTGACTGCCTTTAAGAGTGATATCCCTTTAAGATATTAGTATGTTAATGAGATAAGTGCCAGGACGTAGTTATGTGACTCGGAGCCAGAGTCACTCTGTAACTGTAACACCCTAGAGGAAAGTCCTGTTAATAGTTAGTTCTGCCTTGTATATAATAGTTTAGCTGTAAATAAACCTGTTTGAAATCTTCAACCAACTGAACTCCACGCATCTCATTTATGTTGCATCAGACAACATGAAGGGAACTCGTTACTTGGTAGCGAGCTTCTCACTGTAGCTAACATCTCCTATTCGGCCTTGGGAATTACTCTGAAGTACTAAAAACCTGTTTGATGGTAGAAAAGATGGGATTCATTGATTAGTATGGCTTTGGCCTATGCTAGGTTTCTGTGCAAGTGATGACATTTTTCTGCAGGCTGCCAATAAATCGATGGGCAGATTTGGGTGCATCACTACCAACAAATGACAAGCTCAACTTTGAGGTTTCCTACTCCCAACATTTTCTCTAGCCAATATCAGGAGTTTCCAGCCATACTTTACATCATGTGACAACCATAGTGTTGAATATTTGTAACTGAAAGGAGTAGAGATAGCGAGCAGCATCATAGTCAATCTTCAAAATAATGACTGAGACTGGATTTTCATCATGATAAAGATAACTCACCACTTATTCATACAATGGGCTGAATCTAATGGGCCCCTCGGAGACAGGCTAGGAGGCGGTGGGGGGGGGGGGGCACTGAATTGCATTAGAAGGCAGGGGGCAGGGGGCCCATTGCCTTCCCGTTGCACCACGATTAAGTCGGGGGAGGAAAAGGCCAAATACAGCCTTCCAGCACAGAGGCGAATTTAAGACCTTAAGTGGCCAATCTTCTTGCTGCCGCTGGAATTAAACCAATGGCAGGGGGACCTCCATCGCACAGGGTGGTCACCCAGTAAAACGAGGCAGCCTTCCTGCGGGATCCGGGTGTGGGGGGGAACCTCCTCTGTGGGAAATCTGTGGCCCACAGAGGGCCCCCCGGTAGCAAAGGCCACCCCTCCAGTAACACCTCCCTCCTTGCCCTCAATGCCCACCCTCCCCCACCACATCCCACATCGCCAGGGCATGCTGGACTGGCCCCGGCGACCACGCCTCACTTACCTCTGGTCTGAGGCTCCTGCACTGGGTGTTGATTCTACTCAGCTGATGGTCCTCTTATTGGCTGACAGCTCTTGGAGGTGGGATCCCTGTCCTTAAAGGGACAGGGATCCCGGCATTGGGCATTTAAGTGCCGTTGAATTTTGCCCAGGGGCTCTGCAAAACCAACGTAAGGTTCCCCTCACCTTTTTTGCCCAGTGCCGGGAGCCCTGCCAGCACAACTAAATTCAGCCCAATATCTACTTTCTGATAGAGAACTAACCTCTCAGAGATGGTTGTGTCATCAACAGAAATCATTATTTCTGGTAATGAAACAGATAGGGATCAAATGCACTTTCCCTTGAGCCTCTTGTGAAGTTGTTTCGAGTTAGTATTATAAGTTGTACATTCGGTTCGACAGCTCATTTATTGCAGCACAAGAGGTCAACTTTTCAGTGGGGTGAGGATATATAATATTGAAAGCTTGACCAGATTTTAGTGGTGATCACACCAAGTTCAATAGCCTACTGGCTACTTTTTCCAAAATAAGGCAGCATTCCTTCGAATTTTAATTGTTTTTAATGTGTAAAATGAATTTTGCTGTTCATGGTCTTCATTTCTTTGACTGCTGAGATCAGCTCTACTACAGAGATATGCCAATTGATTCTTCTCATGGAGAGATACAGCACTGAAACAGGCCCTTTGGCCCACTGAGTCTGTGCTGACCAACAACTACCCATTTATACTAATCCTACATTAATCCCATATTCCTTACTACCTACCTACAGTAAGGTGAATTGGCCATTGTACCTGGCCATCAACCTGCCAGTCTTTAGCTGTGGGAGGAAACCAGAACACCTGGTGGAAACCCATGCGGTCACAGGGAGAACTTGCAAACTCCGCACAGGCAGTGTCCAGAACCGAACCCGGGTTGCTGGAGCTGTGAGGCTGCAGTGCTAACCACTGCGCCACTGTGCCACCCCATCTCTCTTCTAAATTGGTAATCCCAGTGCCTTATGTTCTTTAGAATATGAGTGTAGTTACAGTTTTACTATAGTTGCCAAGGAGTCTGAAAAAGGACCAATGTACTCCAAAAATGACCTTGATTAATATTTGACCTTTTGTTCAGAAACAGGCTAAGGGGAGAGAAGTATTCAGTGGGTTCAAATGCTCTCTAGTCAGCAGAACTATAATACATTCACAAACAAACTGTAACATCAAATAATCTACCTCTGTTAGGGATTCAAGGAATTTCTAGCAGGAACCAGTAAATGTAAAAATAGGCATCATGTACATGGTCCAAACATGTCAGAAACATTTGTTCATAACGGTTTTTTTGGCGCAGTACTGGAAGGGGTACAAGCATTTTTGCAAGCTTAGGGGGATATCAACAGATACTGAACCAAGACTTTTCAAATGATTTGAATCTAGATTGCCAAATTCTCTTTCATACGTGACCATTCCTCTGAATTAATGTGAAACAGGTATTGAAATGGACACTTAGAAAGGAAATTCTGTTAAAGTGGGAGAATGGCTATTTTCCTCTAATTAACAGTGTTCCTGCATGTCATTAGTGAGCTGTTCATTACCAAGAAAAACATGCACTGCCTCCTTTACCATTAAGAGGGATCTTACTCCCGAGGAGGTTATTTTAGGCTACAAGTTCCCTGGATGTCATTTAAATATAAACATAAAAGAGGAAATTGAAATATTATGTATTTTTAAAATTATGACACTATAGTTTAGTCAAAAATTAAAATGATGTCTACAACCGCAAAATGCTGGACACAGCAGGTGTATCTTAAGGCGGTGATCAGGTAAGTGAACGGACTCCATGTAATTGGAATAGTTTTTATTCTCTCAATTTATTTGAAAAATATTTAAATATGCAGTTATGTGGAAGGTACAATGTCTGTTCCTTACCTGTTGTCGGAGTGTCTCATTTTCTTGTTCCAGAGCACGCTTGCTGTATTCCAACTCCTTCACACGGAACTCCTTATCAGCCTCTGAGTTCCTCAGATTTAAGATTAAATCCTCAAGTGATCGGTTAGTTGAACTATTCTCCTTAATAGTGTTCTGAACCAAAACGCCAAAAAACACATTGAGAGTACGACCTTTACATGTTGTTTTGCCCCCATCTACCCCCCATCCCACACCGTCTCATAATACTGACACAATATGCCAATTTAACAAATACTAGATGAATTATTCAATTGTACACTATACTATTAATGCAGCTGCAGTATTCATGTGAAAATTGTCAGCTTGACTGTTAATGTAAAAGCAGGCACTGTATAACACCACTGTAAGTGTTCAGAAATCTCTTCATCAGAAGATGTCAAGAGAAAATGTCAGTGATTTTCACAGCTCAGTTCATTTATTGTCTGCTAGATGAACTGGTCATGAGGTATACAAAAGAAATACATCATAGATGCTGGAAATTATTCATAGCAAGGATGGAGAGGAAGATACAGCATTTACCAACCATTACACAACCAACATAACAGCAACATAGGATACTTTCCAGATAACACTGCCATTCTATCTCTAGGTATACAGTATGAACAGATGGTATTTTGTAAGTCAGTAAGATACAGCAGTTGAGAGGACATATGAGCCACAAATTGTAAACTGCTAGGAACGCACTCCATAGGAGATTCTGCTTAATGCATAGCAAAGTGTGTTACTGATGCCCCCCACCAGCAACAAAGGCAATGAAATACAGAAAGTAATCACTACAGGGATTAAAATTACATTGTATGATATTGGTAACCAATACATTTACACACTTGTATGAAATTCTGCCATCCCTCTTTTTTCATGGTTCAACACCTTGTAAAATAGCAGGTAGATGTTGATGAGTTTGTCACCAGTATCACACAGTCTGATTTATAACCCCTTGGTGATTACTTTCTATATTCTATTTTTACTGGTATGCAGGTCAATGACACATGGTACATGTGTGAAATTGAATCATGTGAATTGATAAGCAGCGATATTATACTTGATCTCACAAGCAGTTCTGTGAGGATATTGATAGAGATATACCATACCATCTACATAATACACCATATTAACAACGAAAGCAGGTGATGGGACTCAGTCCAGATAAGTTCCACTTCATTTTTACAGCTATAACTTTCTGAAATACATCATTGGCTCAGTTGTATGAAATGCGATGAAAATAATGCAGGACATTTTGTCTCCTCAAACAACACAAGGTCTCAAAGACTTTAAGTAAGCTGAGTAGAATGTAAAGAGGGCATAATTAAGGGCTTGTAAGATGAGTACTCTCATGAGAAGATTCCTGATTAATCATCAGCTTTTGTATTAGCATCCTCCGTTTTAAATAAATAACACAAGAACTGAGTGCAATAATCACAACTGTGTAAATGCTCTACCTGTAGCTGCCGGTTGTTCTCTCGCACAGACTCCAAGATCTTCAAGTATTCTGCCACCTGCTGAGATTTAAAACCCAGGTCTCTTTCCAGCATCTCCTTGTCTGTTGCAAGTTTCTGTGGAAATAAATAGGTAAATATTCCTTTAAATTAAAAAAGTGACGTAAAATAAATATGCAAGTTAATGCTGCATGCAAGATCTAAACAACTGGAATTAAATTAAAATCAGCATTCTGCACCTCCAGTTTTCAGATTCAACTCCACAGTTTGTGCCTCAAATTGTTTCTATAAAATGTCCATCACTAACCAAATACAGAACAATCTGCCTCATTAATATTCAAACTGAATGCTGGATTCTATTTCACCAACAGAAAACAACCTGGTTTCAACACTGCCCCCTCCCCTACCACGTCAACCCCATCTGAAGAGAAAACTAATGGCACAAGACAAAGAATTATGGCACAATTTGTGATGCGAGTCCTGAAGACATTCATGGATCATGTGACAAGACTAGCCATAGGGAGATGAAGGAACATTCACACTCCAATATATGTTCAAATATTTCTACAAGAATCCCTGTACTATTAAGCCAGAGTATCTGATTGCTTCGATGGGTCCCTGCAACATTATGCAGGTGCATCGCAGAGCTGCTGTGTTAGGGAAGGAGCCCTACTGCTTTTTCCTTACTCTTGTGGATTGTAGATATGCAGTTTGTGCGAAACCACTTGGTGAATTTCTCAACGTGACTCAGATATTCCTGCTATCTTCATGTGGCAGGAAAGCCACAAGTGCTTCCCACTCAGGCCACCAGTTAACACTGCAGTCGGGGCCTGATGGCTTCTCATGTCATTTCTTATCCAACCTCTTTTTCCATGCAACTTTATTTTGCATTAGACTCAAACCTGGCAGTTCTCCCAATGGCTCAGATGATAAGTGCAGTATACAACTGGGAACAGGGTGGGTGGCAGGGTGAGCGTCAAACTCCTAACCTCAGCAGAGTGAAGCCCAAGCGATTTTAACGCCTAGGCCTCATCTGTATGCTGGTTAGCTGTCTGCCCAAAATGGATGGGAAGTGCCAGCTGGCTGGCAGGCAGGAGCAGGATTTCAGGTAGCAGGACAGTTGCTGGCAACAAGATAAATTGCGGGGACTGGTTTTTGGGAGGGTCTTAAGGGAGGAAATAGTTGGAGCCTGGGGCAGCAGAGGCACTCCATTCCACCTGGCCCACAAGGAAAAGTTTAAAGAACTTCTGTTTGGGCCTCATTTGAGGCTGGATTTTGTTCCTGCTATCTTCATGTGGCAGGAAAGCCACAAGTGCTTCCCACTCAGGCCACCAGTTAACACTGCAGTCGGGGCCTGATGACATTGTCAAACTCTCATCTGTTTATTTAATGAAGGACTCTGCCAGCTTCAGGTGGGTGTCCTTGCTGCCTGTTCAGAAGAGCAGGTTAAATTAGAAGACAGAGGGGTCTGTGTGGGATGCCGGCAGATAAGTCAGCGGACAATTTTAACTACCTTCCCACCCAGTTTACACTGCGTGGGTAGGGTTAAAATCACCCCTATGCTATGGCACTGAGTCATACAAGATAGGTTCAACCTCCAGTTTGTGCTGAATTTGCTGATGTCATTAACGTCCCTGGGCTATGGGGAAGGGGGAAAATAACAAGGGTTTCTAATGCTGATCTCTATCCAGATACCTATCCTGGGAAGTGCTTTCTTGTTGGCATCAGGTGAAAGCAAGGCTTAGGTTGGCTGTGATGACCCCAGAGTCAATTCTAATTATCCTAGTCCACATATAAAGAATGGGATATGGAAGACTCCAATACAAGTTAGCCCCTTCAGCCAAAGTGGGAAATACGGGATTAAATTGTGAAGAAAAAGAAAAATTATTGTTAAATATCAAATATAACAATGCTATCTTTGCAATTGTAGAATATTTCATTTTGAAAAGAATTAACACACATTGGCAGTTTTATACAAAAGCAAAATACTGCAGATGCTGGCAATCTGAAATAAAAACAGAAAATGCTGTAAACATTCAGCAGATCTGACAGCATCTGAGCAGAGTAATAGAGTGAACATTCTCTCAATATTCAATTCAAACAAGACAATATACTTAGTACACAACTTCTAATATCTTACTTTCTTGGTACTGTTTTAACAAATTTGAGCTCCAACATATTTATGATATAGTTGAGATTTGTAACCACAAAGACTATGAGAATTGAATTTTGACCTATATAGGCCAACAACTTCTAGCAATTATCCTCATGTTAGGTGCACTTAAGCAAACAGTTAAGATTTAAGAATATAAATATTTCATTTCAGACATTGAATTTTTGCAACCTCTTGCACATACATTTAGGTCATCTTGCAAATGGAGCAGGTCCTCACGTAGGCTGTTGAATGTGGCCAAGAGTAGTCGTAGGGACTTGTCCACAGTAATTCTTGTCTAAAGATGTAATCATACATAAAAGATCAGTTCAGCGATCTGTAATATTCTATAGCCGAGGTACAGGTTTCTTCAAGCCTAGTTATTGAACTGAAAACATCACAACTGCAGAAACCTGACAACTAATCTCCCAACAAGCAGTGGTAGGTCAGAAATTGGTAGCTTCTCTCTGGCTGATCAACAGCTAACAGAGCTCAGTGACAATTACAAATTAACAACACACTGAAGGCAGTGCCAATGGATTTTTTGCAAAATTAATAATTTACAACATTAAATATCTTTCTCACTGCAACAACACAGTGATGATTGTTCCGAGGCTGTGTCTGTGGAATGTTAGCTGTTCAGCTGTAATGATGATTACAACATAAAATATGATCACTTCCAAATGGGGGAGAATGAGAAATTACAAACCTGAACATTATCTTTTTAGAAACTTCCAATCAGGATCTCTCCTTGGCTCCCCAAGTTTATCTAGCACAGGGTTGTCCAACATTTTTGGGCTGAGGGCTGCATTATGATTTTTGCTCAGCCCGGGGGTCCGGTGAGCAAATTTTGAAAGATAAAGGCATTAAAAATTTATCTTACTAATAAAAACAACAGAAAATGTGCATTTTTGTGAAGAAGCTTTAAATGAGAAGACTAATTTATTGACTTACTTTCTCATCACTATATTGAAAACTGATTTACAGAATCACAGAATAATACAGCGCAGAAGAGGCCCTTCGGCCCATCGAGTCTGCATCGATGCATTAAAGACACCTGACCTGTCTACCTAATCCCATTTGCCAGCACTTGGCCCATAGCCTTGAATGTTATGACGTGCCAAGTGCTCATCCAGGTACTTTTTAAAGGATGTGAGGCAACCTGCCTCTACCACCCTCCCAGGCAGGGCATTCCAGACTGTCACCACCCTGTGGGTAAAAAAGTTTTTCCTCAAATCCCCCTTAAACTTCCCACCCCTCACCTTAAACTTGTGACCCCTCGTAACTGACCCTTCAACTAAGGGAAACAGCTGCTCCCTATCCACCCTGTCCATGCCCCTCATAATCTTGTACACCTCGATCAGGTCACCCCTCAGTCTTCTCTGCTCCAGTGAAAACAACCCAAGCCTACCCAACCTCTCTTCATATCTTAAATGTTCCATCCCAGGCAACATCTTGGTGAATCGCCTCTGCACCCCCTCCAATGCAATCACATCCTTCCTATAATGTGACGACCAGAATTGCACACAGTACTCCAGCTGTGGCCTTACCAAAGTTCTATACAACTCCAACAGGACATCCCTGCTTTTGTAATCTATGCCTCGATTGATAAAGGCAAGTGTCCCATATGCCTTTTTCACCACCCTATTAATCTGCCCTTCTGCCTTCAGAGATCTATGGACAAACACGCCAAGATCCCTTTGTTCCTCGGAACTTCCCAGTGTCAGGCCATTCATTGAATATTTCCATGTCACATTACTCTTCCAAAGTGTATCACCTCACACTTTTCAGGGTTAAATTCCATCTGCCACTTTTCTGCCCATTTGACCATCCCGTCTATATCTTCCTGTAACCTAAGACACTCCACCTCACTGTTAACCACTCGGCCAATCTTTGTGTCATCCGCGAACTTACTGATCCTACCCCCACATAGTCATCTATGTCATTTATATCAATGACAAACAATAGGGGACCCAGCACAGATCCCTGTGGTACGCCACTGGACACTGGCTTCCAGTCACTAAAACAGCCGTCTGTCATCACTCTCTGTCTCCCACAGCTAAGCCAATTTTGAATCCACCTTATCAAGTTACCTTGTATCCCATGTGCATTTGCTTTCTTGATAAGTCTCCCATGTGGGACCTTGTCAAAGGCTTTGCTGAAATCCATGTAAACTACATCAACTGCACTACCCTCATCTACACACCTGGTCACATGCTCAAAAAATTCAATCAAATTTGTTAGGCGTGACCTCCCTCTGACAAAGCCATGCTGACTATTCCTAATCAAATTTTGCCTCTCCAAGTGGAGATAGATTCTCTCCTTCAGAATTTTCTCCA